>NC_090442.1:810081629-810719843 GCF_031143425.1 Pleurodeles waltl | reverse complement strand
ACATGTTCTACCTTTTAAATACACTGCACCGTGCCCATGGGGCTGCCTTGGGCCTACTTTAGGGGTGACTTACATGTAATAAAAGGGAAGGTTTTGGCCTGGTAAGTGGATGCCCATGTCAGGCCAAAGTTGTGGTTTAAAACTGCACACACAGGCACTGAGGTGGCAGGCCTGAGACCTCATTTGCTGGGCTACTCATGTGGGTGGCACAATCAATGCCTCATGCCCACTGGTTGCATTTGGTTTACAGGCCCTGGGCACACCTGGTGCACCATAATAGGGACTTACTAGTAAATCAGATGGGCCAAACGTGGAAAAGCCAATCACCAATATATTTTAGACAGAGAGCACTGGTAAAGTGCCCAGTCTTTAAACCATCAAAAACAAAATGCAGCACACAATCAAATACAGGAGGTCAGAGACAAAATGTTTGATGATAACCCTGCAAAAAGGGCCATTCCCAGCAGTCTGGAGTGCTCCGCCACGGTAGAGGTCACCCAGTGTGTGTACTTCTGCTTCATACCAGTGACTTAGTTCTTGTCGCTAGGTTATTGCTGCACTGCATGGCATGCCCAGTAGTGGCAGGGCCAGTGCATAAGGCTTCGCCTCTCATGTAAGGAAGAGGCTCTGTTTGAAACAGAGGTATGTTACATGTATCAGGGGTGGCTAGGGCATTGGTGTTCTAGTATGTGGGTGAAACAAATGTAACACTTGTGGTATGTCCCATGGGGGAGAGGCCGATGCTGTGTCCCCCAGTTGATGAACTGCCAGCCAACCCATTGTAGCTGGGAGGCCAGGTTGTTGTGTTCAAAATTTGGCATGCTCAGGCCACCCTGATCGGGTGGGACATAGAGTTTAGCTAGAGCCACCCAGGGGTGAGAAGCCGTTGATTTGAAAAGTAGAGTCAGGTGTGGTGGCTACGAAGAGGAAGAGGCATGACTTGTTCCAATTGACCCTAAGGCCAGAGATCATTGCAAGTCCATCAAGTCTGTGTGCTATAATTGCTGGGATGTCCTGAATGTCTTTAAGATATAAGAGAATATCATCTGTGTACATTGCACTGAAGGCTGCCCATCGCTCAGAAGAATCCCCCATTGCTGGACCCCATCTCTTAGTATGTGGGCCAGTGGTTCTACTGCTCGCAAAAATAGCATCAGGGATAATGGGAAACCCTGCTGGGTGCCCCTGTGTATCTGTATTGGGTCAGATATGAGTTGCCCAGTTTTGACCCTTGCCGTGGGGTTGGTGTACAACAATTTGACCAAGTTAATGAATTGTAGCTCCAGGCCATAACGAGGAAGCACCTCAAAAAGGTAGTCCAACTCCTGGGAATCAAAGGCCTACTCCATGTCAAGCACCAGACATCTGGGTGTGGCCAGTCAGCAAGGCCATACTAAAGGACCTGAAAAAACAGATGCATGTTTAGAGAGGTGTTCCTGGCTGGTACAAATCTGTTCTGGTCTGGATGTACCAGCTGTGGAACCAGAGGGGCCGACCTGTCAACCAGTATCTTAGCGAGTGCTTTGTAATCTGTGTTAAGGAGTGCCAGTGGCCTGGAAGAGGCCAGATCCTTGGGGTCCCTGTCTGGTTTAGTTAATGATATAAGGAGGGCTTCGCACAATGAGGGCAGGAGATAAAAGGCCACCATTGCTTCTTGATATAACATTTTCAATTTTGGGGCCAGTAGTGTGGTGTAGATTTTATAGAATTTAAGCGGTGGCCTATCTGCGCCGGCTGTTTTGTCCATTGTTAGCACCCTGATAGTCTCTTGGACCTCATGGGTGATTTCCCTGTTAAGTTTCTCCTGTTGATCTGACGTTGCACAAGGAATTACCTCAGGCTCCTGGAAAGACTTAACGTCTTCTGGTGTAGCTACCATGTTAGATTTGTATTGTGAAGTGTAATACTATGTGAATGCCTCATGTATGCTCTATTGCAAGTGCATGCAGACTTAGCATATAGATAGTTTGGGGCGTCGAGGCTGCTTTTGGTGGATCTGTCGTGCTAGCAGCTTTCATGCCTTGTCATATTCTAAATATGTCTTAGCAGTGTGGGCCGCATAATTAAGACAGCACAGCCATTCCAGCAGTGCTGCATGTTCCTGCTGCACCTGACGCTGCTGTTTCCTGCCAGCCAGTGGGATCATGGGACATTGTTCCCCAGACAATGCCCCCTGATCGCCACTTTGAATTTGTCCTACTCGACCAACCCGGACATGGGTCATCCAAAGTGTCTGCCTGAAGACACCATGTTATGGTAGGAGGGGGTCTATGGGCCCCTCTTATGCACAGGGCCTGGGTGTTGGAGGTGGCACGAGTGCGAGGGAGGGATGGGAAGGATCTGTTCATTTCCACATTGAGAATACTGTTGAAGTCACTCCATGGAAGCCAGGTCCAGCATACTAAAACACTGGATAGGTCATGTAGGAATGTACCTGGTCATTGTTGGGCATGTAAACTGTACCAAGCAGCAGCTGCCATCCCTCTAAGCATCCCCCAACAAACACATAGCGACCTTGGATGTCCACAACAGTTGCACACACTACAAACAGTGCCCCCATATGTATCCACACTAGTACCCCCGGACATAAGTAGAGTAATTTATGGAGAAAACTATTCCTCTCCACCTTTTTTGTAGGTGTAGAGCCTCCGCCTGTGTTAGGTGGGATTCCTGGAAGAAAGTTATCTGTGTTTTTCCTGCAACGCAGGTATGAGTAAACCGTATATCTATGAGAAAGGCATGTATGCCACGGACATTCCGTGTCTATATGTTAGTATTGGACGACATGGCTATTGCTGAGAAAAGGAGGGGGGAGTGAATGATCCCCAGCGTCCCCTTATACAAGAAGGTCATGTGTCTGCAAGAAGAGGCATGTTGGACAGGTGCAGGCAACAACTGTGAGCAAACATAACGTAACTGAAAAACATAATACCACTAGGAGCAGAGATGGGAGCAGAGATGCAATGGCAGGTGACATGGTTTGCGGTGCGCGAGTGCAGTGACCCCGTATAATGTAGGAGTCATTCTAGTCCCCCCCGTATTGTCTGCCACCCCTTTGTGTGTCCGTTTGAAAAGGCATACCCATTAGAACTGGATGTCGTGGAGGACCTCGGGTACCAAGGACGCAGTCATATATTGTGCCAACTCTTACACCCGGAGCCCCCCTTTGTATGAGATAGGTGTGTAGCTGCAGGTTTGCAGAAAAAACACAGCCCAAAACTGTCCCAGCCCCAATTCATTAAGGGCTAGTCCCCCATAGCGCTAGGGAGGACAAAAAATTATATGTCCAACAACACCTCGTAATACACAGCTTACTATCAAACAAAAAATACACTGTTCCAAAATAGAAAGGAAGAAAAAAGGACAAAGGGAAGTCCTATTGTTCGAAGCAAGAGCCCTCACACATCCTATGGATGTCATGCTTCATCATCAGGTCTGCTCCTCGTCAGACCGGCGCTGCAATGTCTGACGGGCATCCCACAAGGGGGGGTTCTTTGCCGGAGATCTTTTCTCGATGGTGCGTTGCCAACAGCTCAAGAGCAGGAATGGGAAAAACAGAGGCGAGAAAACAGAAAAAAGGACTAAAATTGGCTCAAGACCCCGAACTTAGAGCAATTAATTTATTAATGCAAAGTGGGTATTGGCCAAGATTAAAACAACAGAGGGAGTGAGAAATGAGATAATGCTCAATCACTCTTTATAATGCTTAGAAAAAGCAGGGGGAGGGAAACTACCTTGCACTCCCTTTAATAGGTCAACATGTTTTGTGCCTCAGGGGTCCATACGGATCCAGTGACGCTTCTTCAGGACCAAACAAATCAATACGTCTCCTATTATTCAGCAAAAAGACATCTGTAGTCTGAATCTATCAGTCTCAATGTCTCCAGTCACTTACAAAAGTCAAGTACACATCAGGCTTGTCACTTCTACAACTCAACCGTCCCCAATATGGAACAGGCTCCATAGGAAACCACGGGCCTGGAGACAGACGCAAACATTTTGCAGGCTCTGGGTACTCCGAAAGGAAACCTACCCTTGGCCGCATTCCTGCAACGTGTACTTGACTTTTCTTAGCATTATAAAGAGCATTATCTATCTTGGAACAGTGTATTTTTGGTTTGATAGTGTTAGTATAGGGAGGCTATACACTGGACCATTAATTCTCACCATCCCTTGTTTGTAGTGTAATACACAGCTTAGACATGTAAATTAGGAGCATTGAAACAGTCATAGAACATCGTCCACCATTCTTGGGGGTCACAGTAGGTATCGTGCTGAGATCTATTGGAAGAAGAATGGGGGACGTAGAGGCCTCATCGCTGATGAAGTTGTTTTCACCATCCTCAATGATACAGTAGCGGGGCTACGAAAAGCCACAGCCACCAGCATTGCACTTCTGCTCTCCTGTATTAATTGTTCTGAATCAGGGGGCTCAGTGCGACTAGGGGGAGCCACATGTATGATGTCCTCTGTGCTCCTGTTTGCTTCTTCCCAAAGGTAGTGTATAGTTGCCTGGTGTCTGCGGAGAGGGGAGTTCAGTGCAGCCACGGAACTCCACCCAGTCCAATGCGTCATTAAGGGTCAGTGAAAAAATGGGACTGGCCGTCTATCTGGACCCAGAGACGGGCTGGAAAAAGGAGTGATTATCTGACGTTTAAGTCATGCAGTTTCTGTTTAACAGCCATGAACATGTGCCTTTGTCATTGAACAGTTATAGTGTAGTCTGGAAAGATCATCACTGTAACATTGTCTCTCGCAAAGGTGTCTTGCTTTTGGGCTTCACGCAGGATGAGGTCCCTATCTCTGTAATGGAGTAGGTGAGCCTTCAGTGGCCTGAGGTGGACCCGGGGGGCTGGCGCGCCAGCACTCAGTGAGCTCATTCAATTGAGGAAAAGGCCTTGAGGGTGGAGGCAGTAATAAAGCCATGCATTAAGATAAGCCGCTGAGCCCTCTGCAACCCCTACTATTCTTGCGTTGTTTCAGTGTGAGTGTCCATCAGCATCCTCTGCTGTACCTGCTAGTGTGCATATCAGGTTTTCTAGTGCTTGTACTTGTGATTGCACCTACTGCACCTGAGGCAGAAGGAACTACATCGTCTGCTCCTTTGTGCGGACCCTATTGTTGAGTTTGCAGTGGTCATCTGTTAACAGAGTAATGGTCCGTTGTTACAGTGTAAGTTTTATTTTTAAGGGACGATCAAGATCTTTCAATAGCAGGAAGAACCACGTCCAGTTTTTCCTCTACCATGGTGGGTCCACAGGGGCCACCACAGCATCTTGCACAGGCAATGGCAGCTGCACCTGGGTGTGCATCGCCGCCTGCTGTGTCCCAGAGCGAAGTCGCCCCACCTCTGCTGGCCAGCCGGCAGCACCGTCAAAGGGGGAGGTGAGTGGCCCGCTCCTCGATGCTAGCACTAGCACTCAGTGATTGCTGAGTCTCAGGTTCCAATCCTAAAAATAGTTAATCTTCCATGCGCTTGTTTGCGCTGTCTCCTACAGTGGGAGGTCTCGGTTCAGGGGAAAGGACCCGCTTGAAGGAGCCAAACAGCTCAGGTGCACCCTGCAACATGAAGAGTGCAGTACCACAGAGGGTTGAGTCGAAGACAGTATAGGTCTATAGCGGGAGTTCACAAAGTTCACATGGGTGTACACAACCTCAGCTCCTGCCACAAGGCTGTCAGTATATGAAATATCATAGGTGCATTCCACAACACAGTTCCAGTTAGTCCAGCAGGGCCCGCATGAGTACATAGGTTCGCTCATCGTGTCCCACCACCTTTGGCCTAGGGGAATGGGGCACTCGCTATCATCTCCGGCCCACAGGGGATGATGGGCCAGTCCCTGACAATATAATCCTCACCAGAGTACTCTCAGCCCCCCAGCTTGATGTATCTCACTTCGATTGTTAGGGGGCTGTGGGATTTTTACTGCAGTTACTACAGCCCGTGTGGTCCTGCAGCAGCGGCCCACAATTTCTTCTGGGGGACAAAAGGGAGAGGGACCCAAGGTACAGGCTCACCCCTCCATGTTAATGGTCTTCCTCACCATTTGGGCCCTGGATCACAGTCTTTCAGGAGGTAGGATGTCTCAGGCTCACAGTCTCCCCGGTAGGGATCTCAGTGGCTGCCGCAGAGCCCCCACAGGCACCAAGCCCTAGGCACGGGCCACTGTCCTTTGCCAGCTGCCACCCGCACCATCGTCTCCAAGGCCTAGCCGCAGCACCCACGCGGCAGGCCAGATCAGGGCACAATGCGGGCCTCAACCCTGAACTTTGGGCCCCACGAGTGCCCTACCCCTCTCAGCATGGCCCCCTGTGCAGGGGAGGGATGGATGGCGGCCAGGAACGGGGTATGTATGCCAGATCACAGGATCTGGTAGCAGAGCCCCTTTTCCACCTTACCAGTGATTAAATTGTAAAAGAATGAGTGTCCGTGCCGAAAGCTCTTCCTTCATCTTTCCACTTTGTGTGTTTTTCCCGGTTGGCCCCACGGAAATCATCTGCTCAAATTAAGCGCTGCACATTACATCCCTTCCCTCGCATCTCTACCGTTCCCTCTCGGTTTCTTCAGTGCAGTCAGCAAGGTACATGGTCACCTGGCCACCGGATGCGTTCTCCTTGGGCACATATGACATCTCTGAGGTTTTACCAGTGCTTTTAAATGATTGTCCATTGTACATTTTACCTCAACTGTTACAGATAAGAACTGTGCTTATTGCTTCTCTTATGGTGCATTTTCAGAAACTGTCACCATAATTAGCTACATGTTTCATAAATAGAGTCTCCTCTTCCTCGTTTGGGTCTCTGTGCATGTGGGTGCACCGGAGTATGTCTGTGTGTATGTATATTAAGGCAGAACATATTTTCACAAAACAAAATCCAGATTTCCCTGGGCGTGGTTGAGCCAGATGCCTTTGAAGCATCTACCGTAATATAAGAGTGGGTCATTATTGCCGAAACCTCAATTAAATACTTCATCCATATTGTCATTTTCTATTAATGTTATACACGTTTCATATTGCACATTTTAAATACTTTGTTTATAAGCAGTTTGGGAATCATTTTTATATACATTTCACTATAATTAATATCAGTACCAGAACTGCCAAGCCACTTTATCATTATTTTCATTGTCTAATAATTGCGTTCATATATTTGATGCTGACAGAAAAGAGACAGAGCAATATTTCTTAATGATATTCAGTGGAATTCCAGCTGTAAAATAGCAACACATTTTAAATGAATTGTATAGCTCAAAAAGACCTTCTTTGCATGGTCTAAGACCTAATTCGGAGGTACGTGGCTCCCACAGGGCTGAAGAGAGAGCTAAAAGCAGCAGCAACGTTTTTAATATCAGCCCCATATTGCACAAAACGGTCAAGTCCAATCCTCCCGAAGAAGTGCACCTTTTAGAAAATGAAGCCAAACATTCTCATACACAACAGAAAGGTTCAAGCATACTGGCTAAGAAGCCATCGCTATTGCTGTCAGCTATTTAAAGAAACTTATCAAGTATGCCAACAGCTCAGGGCATGGATCAGTACCCATAAGCATTATTTCTCTGCCAAAACCATGTGTGTGCCTGCACGAAAACTGTGTGACGCACATTAACTGCGGTTTTCACAATGTTGAGTCAAGTTGCCCCAAGACCGGGAACACAATATGGACGTGCACAATATTGTCAAGGTCAGAGGTGGCATTAGAATAGTAAATATATATTTCCATTTATATACTTAGTCATGTAGTGTTTATCGCTGTGGTGCACTCCATCGTTGTGCAAGCCCATATTTCTGTCCTTGAGTCTGTCCTATACAACCGTGGCATGAGAAGACCTTGACCACGCAAGCAGCCCCTTTTCCGAGAGTGCCAGCCATTTCGCCTTTGAACCGTATGGCCGGGTTCAGATCATAAGATATGATGGAGAAGATTGACAAAAACATTTATGAGTCCAGGGATGGAAATAAGGCATTGTCCTTTCTGTTTCTACTAATGGTTTAGGAATATTCCCAAATGTTCCAATTTTATTCCCATTTTAGTTATTTTGGTTACAATTCACAAAAGGACGTAAGGATGTCTAAAACAGTGCTGCAGGAGTACTCTAAAATATATTTGTGAATGGGCCTCATTGTTTCTTTGCTGAGAACAATTAAAGGTAATAATGCTACACCTAATCCATAACATCAAGGCCGTTCTCCCGTGTGAGATTTATAATACTACTTTTTTTATTATTTCAACTTTTTGTATTAATTAATGTGCTATCAAAGTCCAACACAGTGTTTCCATAATCAGGCACTGTTTCTGTCAGAGCGTATAATTCACAATTTATTAGGAGGGAACAATTAACAGGGATTATTTTCCTCGTGGCCACAATATTTTGCAAATCGGACTGCGTGCTTGCCAAAGGTTAACAGTCAGAATCTAGTGAATATGCCTGCAGCAATAGCTGAAACATGCTGCACTATGATTTGCCTAGAGCGTGACCCCTTACCATCAGAGTCCTCCTATGTTAGATTGCACAGATGATCCTGGTGGGTTCTTTGGGTGCATTAGAGATGGGGTCACCCAACCTTTCTCCCAAGCACAGGACTTTACAAAATATTTAAATATAGACCCATACGTTTTGTCCTGCAGACTAGTGTAGATTTACACATTTTAGAGGTCTACAAGAGTTCTCCTTTTCAGGTGTGTAATTGCAAGTGTCTCACAGTATACACAAACAACTTTTGTGCATTACCATTTATGTTCATATGAAGGCTTTCTTTGTGCGTACCTGTGCATAACGCACAACTTTGTATGTGAAGCTGCATTTTCACTGGTCTTTCTTTCTTTTCTATACAGGAGAAATATTTTCAATATTTTCCCTTCGGAAAAATGTACTTTTGATGCATCCTAACCAATTTGGGAGTGTTATTCCTGCCCTTCACAGGAGTATACTTCTGATAGCACCTGGTGTCCGACTGGGTTGAGAAGAAGTCTGCAAATATCCAGGTTGTTCCCGAGCATAAAGGGCTTCCTTCTGCAGGAGATTTACTCACATTAAAATGCACTTGTGAGAAAATAATTTTAAAGGTGTCAACAAAAAAATAGCTTTGACATTCAGGTCTGTTGTATCATTACAATACTCATGCATTCAGGGAGGCAGCGGAGTTTCCAGTCGTACAAGGATTCTGATAATTATTGATGATATTAAAATCTCAATACATTATAATCCATGCTATATTACAGAAAGGCATAACCTTAATTGGAGTATGCTGGTGTAAGTAAGTATGCTGCACATTAAGTGGAAACCCACTAGGAGAAATGACTTGTTTTACCATTTTAAATTCACATTTTGTAACCACACAATTTGAATTTACGTGTTCAACGCAATGCACTCATGTAATATGACACTAGTATAGTGTGATATTTCATGTGAGACATCCATTCCTGGGAGGAAGAGTGGGCCTTCAGGGTGAGAATGCTTTTGAAAGTAATTGTACATCCACAAAGTTGTGAGCTTATGGGTCTTCAGAAACTTTTGTCAGCCACATTCCCACAGTGGAAAAATATTATGATTTGTTCCACTCAAGGGTAAGAGTATGTCTATATAAGTGGTGTGAATAGGTAGAAAGACCTACACAATTTGTGGAGTGGAGAAGCATATGTTTCCACTTGGGAAAATTCTGTGCATCGAAAACACTAAGGGCCTGATTTAGATATTACTAGACTAGTTACTTTGTCACACCGGTGATGGATATCCTGTCCACCGAAATCTAAATCCCATAGGAAATAATGGGATTTAGACCTCAGCAGCTAGGATATCCGTCACTGTTGTGATGGAGTAAATCAGCCACCAATATCTAAATCAGGCCTTAAGTTTTAAAATGTTATCAGTAAGCAAGAATTACAACAAATAGCCAATTCCACCACTGAGGAGAGCTGAATTGAAATGACAAATAATGGACTGACAATCCAAATTCGAAGCTGAGACATACATTCCTTTAGATGCAGATTCAGGCTTTCTATTGACGCACTACAGATCAGATGAGTCCTGGAGGCCTGTGGTAACCACATGCCACCAATTCGACTAACCAATTTACAGGGATTTTACTTTTTAGATCTGTGAAGCTCTTGCAAATAAGTTCTACTTTCTTACACCATCCATTGCATTCATAGTAACAGAAAAGTAGTACATATGTAATTAGCTCAAAGACTAGAATGCATACCTTGGGACATTTCTCATAACGTGAGCACTGGAAGTACTAACTTAAGACAAGTCTCTGCCACTGTTTTGGGCTTAATTAACAGCATTTTACCACCGCAGATAGTGGTTATTTGTGACAGTAACTTTAAAGGAGTGTTCTGATTTTGGCACGAAATGCGGCAGCATTTGTTGACATATCTAAAGTAGACAGTACATAACCCGGCAGCCTAGCACAAATCAATAAAGTAACTCAATTAACAAGCGTTTGCAATGCAATAGGTCTCACATTTGCTTGAGTTAGAGCTATTAGCATTGTAAATTCATAACTGGATTTTTCTTGCCACATAAATTGGTCAACCCTGCCTCGTAATTTCATCTTTTCCTGACATATAATTCACTTCCATTTACCTTCTTCCCCGATCTACAGCACAAAATGAAAATGTTGCCATTTGGCATCCTAATTTAAATCTGCCTTGCTAATTCCAATAGAATACCACTTTCACCACCCCACCATCAGGGCTGCTGGCTGGCAAACACAATTCCCCAAAAAAGACACAAAACAGCCACAGAGGAACAATAAACTAGAAGGGTAACCCAAACATATCAAGAGTGTTCAAACAGTCATAGTGTAATAAGAATGTTAAGTTGGCCTGAATTATGGTCATAATTATAATAAGGAGAGATTAATACAACATATACAATTATCTTATAAACCTTTATCAGAAATAAACTTTTGGCATTAGACTGTAAAGCTCAAACATCCTCCAGAGGGCACCATACCAAAAATATCATTTGTAAGAAACATGGTAATGTAACCATATTGTTAGCCCTAAATGGGTATAGCCCCATGAAAAAAAACAGGCAAAAATAATGCAGTGTAACCATTTACTTAGCCCCTGAGGACATTTGTAGGGCTAGCAGGCCTGCTGAAATGATATTACAAACAAGGCCTTTAAAACAAAACTTCTTCCAGCTGTAAAACAAATGTTGTAGCCATGAGAAAACTTACAAGTCACTGAATATTGGGAGGGATTCATATTTTGGGGTCCTCACTAACCTAGTGGGGACCCAGAGGTGATGTAGACAGAAAGAGCGTTTTGAAGGTAGTCCCACTGTCCTAGGACACCACAGACTGAGTTATGAGCAAATATGTTTTGTAAAAGTATTGCACTGCAAAGCATTTTGGGGCAAGTTTTTGTGCCGTAAATATTATAGTATTTTGACAGCAATGCTCAGAACTGCCCCTAAAGGACACCACAATAAAAATAGCATTTGAAAGAAACATGGTTATGTAACCATACAGTCAGCCCTGAGAGAGCATAACCACATGAAAAAAAGAATGTGAGAAATTACTGCAGTGTAACCATATATTTAGCCCTTAGAGAGCATAGGGCATTACACATTTTCAAGAGTAACTAGACATTTACAATGATATTACAAACAAGGTACATAAAACATATGTTTTCCTAACTGTAAAACAAAATATGCAGCCATGAGAAAACTTAAGTAAATAATGAATGGTGGTAGGGGTTATTGTTTTGGAGTCCCCACTAACATAGTATGGGGATCTCGAGATGATGTAGACAGAAAGAACACATTGTGGTCAGTGTTTTGAAGGTCGTTCCATTGTCCTAGGACCACCACGGGCTGAGTTATGAGCAAAAATGTTTTGTAAAAGTAATGCCCTGCAAAGCATTATGGGCCAAGTTTCTGTGCCACAAATATTTTAATACGTTGATATGACTGTGATGCTTAGAACTTCCCCTAGAGAACACCACAGTGAAAATAGCATTTGTAAGAAACATGGGGGGTGATTCTAACTTCGGCGGGCGGCGGAGGCCGCCCGCCGAAGTTCCCCCACCAAAATACCGCTCCGCGGTCGAAAGACCGCTGAGGGTATTTTGGGATTTGCCCTGGGCTGGCGGGCGGCCGCCAAAAGGCCGCCCGCCAGCCCAGGGCAAATCAACCTTCCTACTAAGATGCCGGCTCAGAATTGAACCGGCGGAGTGGGAAGGTGCGACGGGTGCAGTTGCACCCGTCGCGTATTTCAGTGTCTGCTAGGCAGACACTGAAATACTTTGTGGGGCCCTCTTACGGGGGCCCCTGCCGTGCCCATGCCATTGGCATGGGCACGGCAGGGGCCCCCAGGGGCCCCACGGCACCCCCTACCGCCATCCTGTTCCTGGCGGGCGAACCGCCAGGAACAGGATGGCGGTAGGGGGTGTCAGAATCCCCCATGGCGGCGCAGCAAGCTGCGCCGCCATGGGGGATTCTAAGGGCAGCGGTAAACCGGCGGGAGACCGCCGGTTTACCCTTTCTGACCGCGGCCAAACCGCCGCGGTCAGCATGCCCTGCGGGGCACCGCCGGTCTGTTGGCGGTGCTCCCGCCGACCCTGGCCCCGGCGGTCTGAGACCGCCGGGGTTAGAATGAGGGCCATGGTCATGTAACTATATATTTAGCCCCTATAGGGCACAACCACAAAAAAAGATAATTATATTAAATAATCCAGTATAATCATATATTTAGCCCCTGGAGGGCATATTGCATTACACATTTTCAGGAGTAGCAGGCCTACAACAATGATATATTAAACAAGGCCCTTAAAACACAAGCTATCCCAGCTGTAAAACAAAAGTTCCAGCCATGATAGAGCTTAAACATACACTGAGTGGTGGAAGGGGTTATTATTTTGGGTTCCCCAGTAATCTAGGGTGGAAATTCAAAGAGGAAACAGACAGAATGAGCACATTGTCATGAACTTTTTTGTATTGGCCCCATTGTCCTGGGACCACCACAGGCTGAGTTATGAGCAAACATATTTTGTAAAAGTAATGCTCTGCAAAGCATATGGGGCAAGTTTCCAAGAGTGCAGTGAATACTGTAGTATTGGCTCTCCTACTGTGCCAGGAGAGCCGCTTTCACTTTGAGGATTTCTGTTTTCCTAAGCATTTACCAATTTCAAGGGGAGAGACACATTTGGAATAACATGCATTATAAAAAAACAGAGGTTTGTTTTCTCCAGAAAAGTCACCTCCTTCCTCCTTTTTTTTGTTTACATACTCTAGAAAAAAGGTTCTGAATTAATTTAATTAACTTCTGTGTTTGTGTCTGTTGCTGTCATTGGCACTATCCGTGTCTAGGCACTGCGTGTCTTCTCTTCCCAAAAGCGTGAGCATACAATGCTGTAGCTGTGGGGGTGTAAGGTGGCTGTGCACAATGGCTAGTGTATGCAGCCCATGGAAGTCCACACTTATGTGCACGTGGGAAATTAAAGTGTGAATGTTTGTTGTGAGCACTACTAGAAGTGAAGCTTAGGCTAGGACTAAATGTGTCATTACATGTGACTGATTCTTTAAAACAGCAGAGAGAGGTGTGCGTGGGTGGTGTTGTCTGTGAGTGGGTATGTGCGTGTCTGGGTGTAAATTGTGTGTGAATGTTTCCGTGTGTGTGTGTGTGTTTTTCTGATGTGTGTGCATGTTTCCATATGTCTTCTCTTCTCACAAGCGTGAGCACACAATGCTGTAGCTGTGGGGGCGTAGGGTGGTTGTGCACAATGGCCAGTGCACACTGCCTGTGGAAGTGCACACTAATGTTTACGTGGGAAATTAAAGTGTGAACATTTGTGCTCAGCACTACTAGAAGTGAAGTTTAGGCCAGGACTAAATGTTTCATTACATGCAACTGATTCTGTAAAACAGCAGATAGAGGTGTGCGTGCGTGTGTTGTCTGTGCGTAGCTATGTGCATGACTGGGTGTATGTTGTGTGTGCATGTTTCTGTGTGTGTGGAATAGCCTGCATTATAAAGAAACAGAGGTTTGTTCTCTCCAGAAAAGTCACCTCCTTCTGATCGCCTCTTTTTTTTTGTTTACATGCTCTAGGAAAAAAGTTCCACATTTATTTCACTCACATCTGTGTGTGTCTGTTGCTGTCAGTGGCACTATCCATGTCTAGGCACTGAGTGTCTTCTCTTTCCACAAGTGTGAGCACACAATGCTGTAGTTGTGGGGGCGTATGATGGCTGTGCATCATAGCTAGTTTGCGCTGCCTGCGGAAGTGCACACTTATGTGCAAATGGGAAATGAAAATGTGAACATCTGTGGTGAGCACTACTAGAAGTGAAGCTTAGGCCAGGACTAAATGTTTCATTACATGTGACTGATTCTGTAAAACAGCAGAGAGAGGTGTGCATGCGTGTGTTGTCTGTGCGTGGCACTGTGCGTGTCTGGGTGTATGTTGTGTGTGCATGTTTCCATGTGTGTGAGCGTGTGTGTGTGTGTGTTTGTCCGTTGAATCGAATTCACGCTGTTGTGCCTGTTTGCGCTGTGATCACCATGGACGTCATGCAGCACAAAGGGGAGAGGCAAAAGAATAAAGAAATAGTGCACCCGCACTGAAGAATATCGGCAGTCGTGCAGTAATCCATGTAACAGGGGAAGTCTGCAAGGCCTGACAAAAACAGCCTCAATGTGGGACAAACGTAAAGCATTTACCAATGCCATCAAGTGATTTTTGAAAGGCAAGCCCATGGACGAGTGAAAGTGATGGGCATGAGGTGGGTGTGGTTAAAAGCCCACAATACTTACACCAGGTGAAAGCGCTTGTGCGCGCGACCTAACAATAGAGCACAACGCATTTGAACAAAACACCACAACAAACACAGTGCAACGCAATGTAATAATGCAGCTCAAAAACAGGACTGCACAAAACAAGACAACACCTTTCCATCACAACACAATTCAACACAACTAATGCATTCTTGTCACACATTACCTTCTCCAGAAATCTGCTTTCATAATAAATTGGTAAAAGGTGTTAACAACAAGCACTGTCTTACTTACCGCCAAGGGCATGTAATAGCGACAGCCCAAAAAGTTTTGTAATAAGTATCAATCTGTTAATGAAAGGCACTGGATTCCAGTTCTGTTTTCCTCATCCAATTCAAAGCTTTGGGCAAGGGACGGAGTGGAGGAGGAGAGCAACTAAAGTTCTGTGACTTTCTATTTATTGTCTCTTCCAGCAGCTGGTTATCTGAGTGAGTTTCCCCACTAGCATACTATGCTGAGGGCAGGCTGCTCTTACAAATACTCTAAGGGCCTGATTCACAAAGGACCTTCACACGTGTGCTGGATGCCCCACAGCTGTAAGGGAATCCTCGAGTGCGGAGACTCCTTTGTGAATCAGGCCCTCAGACAGCAACCCTCTCAAGATTGATAACCTTGCAAATACAGACTACTAAATCTTTATCAACTGTAATGACTGCCTGGTCCAAAGGATTTGATTTCCGAACTTGTGGAATCTTTAGTCAATCAGATAATTACTTTGGTCTTCTGAAATCAAATCAAAAGGACATAAAATTATTGTAGCAATCCTACTACATATGTCAGTTTATTTCTAGTGCTAATGTCTAGGCCTGGGTGAAATTCAAATTACACTGGTACAGTTTGTGTAAATTTGAGAATTTAATGTTATAGTTGTTAAGTGAAATTCCCAAAACCACAACATGATGCCACTTTCTGTAAAAATGTACTACAAATGCATGGAAACGACAGAAGGCCTTTTTAGGGCAAAATGCATCCTCACATCAAGAATGTACACAAGGTTACATTTCATGCTAAATTATATCATTTTCAATTAGCATTTTGAATAATTGTGCATATTTTTCTGTAATTATGCAAAAATGTAGCTTAGTGATGCAAATGCAAAATATGTGAATTTCGCACACCCAATAATGCCCTTGCACATCTTCACTGCAGTATGCCAGTTCATATGGCAAAAAAAATCACCTGTAACCTATCCTTTAGAAATATTTTCTATTTTCTGTTTGAGTTTACCATTTAATTTACAGGCCATGGATATATGGAATACCACTTTACAATGTACTTAGAAGTAAATTAAATATTCCAGTTGTGTATACACCATTGTTACCATGTTCAGGGGATAAGCAGTGGTCAGCAGTTGTAAAGTGCTCAGAGTACTAAGGCCAACAAAAAGAATCAGCAAAAATATGAGGCAAGCAGGCAAAAGGTTTGCGCTACTGCACTTGGGAGTCTTCATAGAGGCTAAACTGTCTCACCGCCTCAGTTCTAATGCTGCTGCAAAGCACTACAGAACACTATTATTGTAGACCAGCCCTTTTCCTGTCATACTCAGAATTAGGACTATTAAGATGCTCTGTCCCTTCCTCAAGTTATTGGATTCAGAGATAAATACATAGCTGTTAAAGGTCCCATTTTTTCGAGAGCAATCTTAGTGATACACAACTGCTCCTGGGTGGGTTACAGTCCTGAATATCAATCCACAACAATCGTGATCTATGGTGAAATCAAGGTCAAATTATCGACAATCTAAATATTGTGATCCCATAATTTTAAATATGGATTCCAAAAGTTAGACGTACAAATATATCAAAAGTTAAAAAAATATCTAGAACCAAAATGTAGATTACAATGATATTGACATTTAAAATGAATATTTACATTCACAAAAATATTGAAAAACAAAATACAACATTCCCAAATAGTAACAATATAATTTAAAAGTATTATGTATTCATGCTTACAATTAATTTGATTTTTAAAACAAATTGTCATATTTTTACGTATTTAGTTCATACATTTGAAATTAGTGTTCTAATTGGACTTAAATTCTAAATTTTATTTTTTACGAATAATTAAAAATGGATATAAATGTTTAACATTATAAAATGCTTAATTGAAAAAACATACAGTAATTACAAAATATGTCAAATCATTTTTGTAAATGTATATCTAACAATAAAGATATAATTAAATATCTTCAATTTTTTTATTTAAAAAAAATATATGTTTTGGAAATCTGTGGAATTGAAAAAGAATGTTTTTGATGAATTGAATTTTTGGGGGAACTAACATATAATTGTAAAACATACTCTGAACTAAAAAAAAGATACATATGTATTCAGTACTTTTCCAAGCAATTATTTAGATAATAAATGACATAAAAATAATGAGATCTTGAGCCAGAAAGTGTGCTTTTTGTGATTTGGTGTAAATCTGTTCAGTAGTTCTTGAGAAATCAAGTTTAAAAAATTGGCTGCTGAACCTTCACAGTAGTGTCATGAAATACTAAGGTACTGCGACTCAAATAATGCAATCTGCTTGACTGGCTGCAACATGAAGAGAAAGTTGTAACTGGCTTTTTATGACTTGGAGATTCAGTCCTTGTGTCATAGAAAACAAAACAAAAAGGTATGAGGGGGAATGGTAGGGATACCCTAACACCCTTCTCTTTGAGGGAGTGATCCAGAGAGGATTGAAAAGATTTTTTACACTGAACTACCGTGATGCTAAGTGCAGACCCTGTTTAATTTTGCGGATGTATCGCAAGACCACGTTGCAGCAAAACATGAGGGGGGCAAAGGGCATTGTAAGACCATGAGGTTTGGCCTGCAGGGGGATTTTGGCTGCACATGGATTGTTGGGTGCAGACCCTGCAGCACACACCATGCCATGCACAATTGAAGGCTGTGTGCTGTGGGGGGTTGATGGCACAGGTTTGACTTAGTTTTATATATATATATATATATATATATATATATTATTATATATATATATATATATATAAATATTTATATATATATATATATATATTTGTACCTAACTATACCTAATATATATATATATATATATATATATATATATATATATATATATATATATATAGGTTACAGGGACATTATAGGTAGGCTGACATTTCGAATGAACAAAACCATAGAAGTTCACCTGTTATAGTCTTTTCAAGTAACTATAACTCTTGCACTTGCAATGCATAGCTAATTACCGCACAAATTACAGCACTCATGACATCTTTGATAACATCATTGATAATGTCACTGTAACATCTGCAGCAAAAGTATTGATCAGATAACTGTGCATGGTGAGGGCGTGAGTTATAGTTACCTTAGGGCACGAGTCATAGTTACTTGAGATCACTCTAACTACAACAGGTGAATTTCTATGGTTTTCTACATTTAAAATTTGAGCCTAACTATAAGGTCCCTGCAACCTTTGTTTTTTTCAGTGAATTTCTATAGTTTTTTAAATTCTGTTTCCTAACTATAACATCCCTGTTACCTTTGTTGTTTTCAGTGAATTTCTATAGTTTTTTAAATCCTATTTCCTAACTATAACATCCCTGTTACCTTTGTTGTTTTCAGTGAATTTCTATGTTTTTTTTCTTCGTATAGTAATTTCATTACTATACGTTATTCCAACCACCGCTGCGCCTGGTCGAAGGCCGTGAGGCTAACCCCCTAAAAGCACCCAACCTTGCAGTGTGCACCCCCTTCACCTGTGCACAGTAGGGGTTGCCTGTAGGCCTGGCCTGCAGTCAGACCCTTCGGCCAACCCCCCTAACCACACAACCCTACTCTGTACATTGTCCTTTGGCTGTACGCAACGGGAGTTGGCCACATCCTGTCTCTCTGGGTGTAAGAATAGGTGTAAGCGGGTGTATTTGGGGTGAGAGTGGCTGTGAAAGTCTCTATCTGGGTGTGAGAGTGCTTGCATCAGTGTCTTACTGGGTGCGTCAGTGTCTGCGCAGGCCTGTGAGTGGGTGAATCAGGGTGTCAGTGGGTTTGTGAGTGGGTGTCAGAGTCTGAGTGGGTCAGTGAGTGAGCCTGAGTGTCTGAGTGGGTCTGTGAGAGGGTGCGTGAGGGTCTGAATGGGGGTGTGAGTGGGTGCACGAGGGTGTGAGTGGGTCTATGAGTGGATGCATGAGTGTCTGAGTGGGTCTGTGAGTGGGTGCATAAGAGTCTGAGTGGGTGTGTGAGTTGGAGAAAGAGATTGAAAGAGAGCGAAAGAGAAAGGGAGTGAGAGGGAGAGAGATAGAGAGTAGTTTAGGCTTTGAAGGATGATATACTTAAAATTAGATATTTCTGGACAAATAGACAAAAAATGTATTTGTCTATTGAAAAGAATGATATCACCTTTCAGTATGAGCCTTTAACTTTTGAAGTTGAAAAGAAATTAAAGGAGGGAAATGATCACGGTCACGCCTGGAGTAGAACCCTCAACTTTCATTGTGAGGGTCTGAGACCTTTACCATTAGGCCATAGATTTTTTTTCTTTTTATTTTTTGCCCTTTACAGGGTATCTGGGCTTTTAATAGCAGCTCCCTGCCTGCTGGAGCACTATTTTCATCTGTCTTACCTGAACGTATATCTGTGTGCAGGGAAGACAGATGAAAACTCTGCTTTCTGGTAGTGAGTCCTGTTTGACAGATCCTGCTTTCAGAAAGTGGACTTTGTTTGCTTTGTTTGTTTCCACCAAGCAAAGGCAAACAGCTATGTCTTGGGGGGTGGGCACCCCAGGACATAACATGAGCCGCCCCTGGAGGCGGCGATCCCCAGAACCATCAGTGGCTCCATAAGGGGGGCCAAGGGACCACCCCCTCAAACAACTTCCCCCCAGTTCAATTACATCTGAGCCCCAGGTAAGTGGCAGTCCCTGGGGCTGCTGAGGAGGGGGGCAGGTGCCCCCATTACATATAATGAAAGCCCCATGGAGGTGGCAGTTACAATGAAAAATGCCCCCAGGACTTGTCCCACCCAGGGTATTATGAAGTGCGGGAGCCCGAGCTTTGTCTTTTTTAAGATTTTCACTGGATCTGCCGCAAAAGGGCAGCAACATTTTTTTTAAAAGTGCTTTTTAGCCCAGGTGGGGCAGTCCTTCTAGGACCCCAGCACCAGAGCTAAGGGGTCAAGATGGCCCCTTGCCTTTTTATTTTTACTTTTTTGAGGGACTCGGCTGAAGCAAGTCCCAGGATGGCTGCCAACACTTCCTGGTTTGAAGTGTTGGCAGCCAATTAGAGCTGCGCATTTGCCGCACAAGAGCTCTTAATGTTCGCGAAGTCTTTGCAAACTCAGATGTACAAATTTGTTTTCCCTTTAGTAGCTCCTAAACTACTGGACAGATTTACACCAAATTCACCAAAGCGAAAGCATAATCTGTATACCAAAACCTAGCTTTCTTCCGAATTTTGTGTAATTCCGTTCAGTTATTTGGGCTGTAGTCGTGTCTAAATGTCCTATGGGAATTACCATGGAAAACACAACTTTTTTAAAATCCTCTCTTTTTCTCTGTCCCCGCTTGACGGATCACCCCGAAACTTTCCGAATGCAAAAAGAATCACCAGTGCACTTTTTTTTGTAACATTTTGTGAAGATTCGTCAAACGGTGCCAAAGATATAGGGAAGTCTTTTTTTTTTCTGTAAAAACATCATCATAACTATCACTATCTAGTGAGCTGGCCCTGGAGGATGGCGTCATTAAAGGTTCAGGGAGGGGAGCCATGCAACCTCCCTCCCTTTTAATTTAACTTACAGCCTTGGGGGATGGAGTCCCCAGGGCCTTTATAAAGCTCGGGGAGGGGGGACCTGCGGCCCACCTCCCCTTCTTAAATACATTTGGCTGCAGGTGATGGGGTCCCCTGGGCCAAAACAGCTTGACAGCTTAAGGAGGGGGGCATGCACTCCCCTCCCCTTAAGTATACTTGGTCCCAGGGGATGGGGTCCCTGGGGCCATAAATGGGCTGGAAAGGATGGCCCTACTGATGCTTCTCTCTCTCTCTCTCTCTCTCTCTCTCTCTCTATATATATATATATATATATATATATATATACTGGAAGATGCAGGATCACATATATAAATAAATATATATATATAAATAAATATATATATATATATATATATATATATATATATATATATATATAAAATGCCAGGCAGCATTTGTGTTTTCTTTGTCACAACGTAACTCCCTTAGGATTGCAGCAAAATGTGCTGATTTTGTTAATTTTGGTCCCATGGGTTCCCTCTGTGTCTCCCCAATGGGGCCTAGGGGGGTAGGATATCCCTACCCGGCCCCCTTATACCATTTTTTTAAAACTTCAGGATAAGGGACTAGGTCCCTGAGTCCTTTAATGGCTGTCAGCGACACTTTTCTCATGTTGCAGTGAGCCAATAAGAGCACTTGGTCCCACAGGAGTCAGAGTGAAATGCCCCAAGGGAAAAAAGCTCCCCTAGTCAGAATGTTCTGTTTTTTACCTGGTGCTAATGCGAAACTCTCTAAAGCGTCTCACTGACCTAACTGTCCAGATATACAAATATTGAAAATTATGCATTCCAATGACTTGGCTAAGGGGCCTGTGTAGATGTTGAACACTGGTTGATAGGCTAGAGCAATGAGCCAAGCCACACAATAGTCTTTTGTTATGATTTTGATTGTTCTAATTCTGATGTAGGGCTTGAGATTACATTACTAGCCACAGTACGTCTATTTGGGAGCCCTTTAATTGGTCAATCAGTACTTAAGATAAACTCTCTGATACAGATGCCACATTAGCGGCTGGATAATGGTCTTCTGAAGAAGGAGTGTTCAACGTTTGTTCTTCCCTGAGACCTAAATACAGGGTTGAACTGGGACAGAAAATAGGCCAAGGCACCAAAATAAATGTTGCCCTACTAGTGAATGAGAAAGCTTCAAAAGTGGCCCATGTTTTTAAATTCGGACAGTTTTGAACTTATGTGCTGAATAAATGCTTTGCAAGGTATGGGAAAGTGAATGGTTTTGAATTTGCTGCAGGCAATGTTTGCTTTACTGTCATGTAAATCAACAGTACAAACTGGGACAGCAGACTATAAAACAGGCTCACAACATTCACAAAACTGGCCCACACACTGACCTGTCAGACCGACCTACTGGCACTGCCTGATTGCCTTATTGGCTAGTCCGACCCATGCTAAATTCATACCGGATTTTCTGGATGCAAACATAGAATCTAAAATTACTTGGCATCTAAATGTGAATTATATACATATAGGGTGTTCTGAAAACCTTTTGTGCATCTAGTCTCGGGGACTGATGCAGTACAGTCACCTCGACCTCCCGTGTTTGTATCGGAAACTATTTTCCATACACAGAAGGCGTTATCCTCTACCGCACACTGTACAGATGTATCTTACTGCTATAATTTGTTGATTCATTTGCTGTTGACTTATTTCGAGTGTCGAGCCATATTTTTACAGATTGTCGAGAGCCCTTCACGATCTGAATATAGCCTCATGCTGGGTGAAGTAGCTTGTGCTTTTCTAATGTGATTCAAGCGTGAGTCATGCCTTTCAGCCGAATGTCAAGATGAAGTAACAGGAAGCAGTGCTTAGCGCACATGTACATAAAATGTTGGCTGCTTGGTGAGGAAATTCTCCAACTGAATTATGAAGGGCGCTCTGTTCTGTGTCCTGTAGTCTTGTTATACCGTCGCGGGACGCTGCAAAGCAGGACCAGGTGGCAAAGACATTAGAAATACAGATTTTGTGCTCTGGTCATTCGCCTTCATGTCAGCCAAATTCGCTTCAAATATTACAATAATCAGTTTTTGAAAAACGCGGCAAACGTACAGGTTTATCTATAACTGTCATCTTGTACCTAACGCCCAGATAATTTCAGGTACCCTATCTTGTTCTTGTACTTTCAATTTATTTTGCTAAGAAATATGACGCTCGGGCAACAAATTACATTTATAACGGGAGCTTTCATGGTAAACTGACCAGTGTCAGTGCAAAAACCATTAACTGAATGTCACAACGCGAGAAACTAGAAAGGGAGGCGCATCATTTTCATTGTTCTTATTGGTTTTATTTTTCTTAACGAGATACATTTCGCATGGTCTCTGTGAAAATTATGACAGAATTGGGAATAATTGAAATTCTATGGATCCTTGCAATGTTCCAAGGGTGGCGGCTCACAAGGTCCTTCAGCTTTCAGTTGTGCTCATGACAAAAAGTATGATCTGAATTAAGTAAAAATACAACCTTGAGGCAAACACATCTTTTTGTAAGCAGACCCTTCCTGTAAGGAGGGGCTTCATTTATCAAAGCCTTCCCAACATTTTGTGCCTTTTGAAGAACAAACATCTCGAATTGTCAAACCTCAGAAATGTGGGAGGAAAATGTAACACTTGAGCTGTCCCTAAAAAATATAAAGAGTAGTCATTTTGGAATGCGTCGTAGGTCACGTCTTTCAGGCTCTTCAAGGTAATTTTGAGTTCTTAGGTGTAAGAGAAGTAGTGGCATTCACAAAAAGAGAGAAAGAAAGCTATGGAGGTTCCAAGACCACACTCTGAGGGCCTGATTTTGAATTTGGCAGACAGAAAACTCCGTCCGCCAAATTCCCGACAGGGTGGCCGCCGCCTACAAGGCGACCTCCCCTCTGGAGTTGTTATGGTTTTCCCGCTAGGTCTGCGGGCGGAACCCTGAGTTTATGCCCGCTGGCCTAGCGAGAAACAGGCTACAACATTGTCTCTGGCTGGTAATCGAGCCAGCCGCAATGCCTGTAGGGTGCACCAGTACCCACGCAATGTTCACTGTCTGCAGAGCAGACAGTGAACATTGCTATGGTGCTGACCGGGGGGGGCGCACTGCCCATGCAAAGTGCATGGGCAGTGCAGGGGCACCCCTGGTGGCCCCTGCACCTGTTCTCTGCCAGTCTTTTCATGGTGGTGCTACCACCATGAAAAGGATGGCGGATAACGAGGTCGTAATCCGGAGGGCAATGCTTCTTGCAGTGCTGCCCTGGCGGATTAGGACCGCCACCTACCACCAGACTGCTGGCGGTCCTCTGGTGGCCGAACCGCCACGGTTGTAATATGATGCTTGGACCGCCACATTGGCTGCGGTCCAACTGCTATCTGCAAGCCCGGTGGTCTGTTTTTGAAAAGGGATAGAATAATCTATTTTTAAAATCAACAAGCGTACGTAAAAAGGCACACATTTATCATTTAATGTAAATCCAAAAGAATGTGCTGAGGTATTGGCGAGTAGATGATATGGCGGTGTGCATCTCCATTGGTCTATCACAGAGGTAACACCGTCAGTTCCTTTACATCTGTATCTTTTGGTTTTGAATCCTAGTTCTTATTAAATCAGGATTCCAGAGTAATAGGTACTATGGAAACCCAAGTCATGTTTCCCAAAATATCTATTTGTCACATACGTGCAGCCTTTGGTTAGTATACAACAAACATTTAGAAATCCATGCACTTGACTGCATTCTTCTGTGTTTCACCTCCTTCTGGTTTCCCAGAAGCTTTGAGTTTAGGATATATCTCTTAACACCCTCCTTCCAGTAGTTCCTACCACTTAATCATTATGTATTGCAAATCAAGCATCTCAGTGAAAAATTGTGAGCTACAATACTGATTTCCCTGTGTATTTAGCCTTTACACTTTTCCAATGACTCGCATTAAAACGTACCCTACAATATACTCAGAAGCATTTGCAATTCATGGCCTTTGTCCTGTTGGGGTGTTGGCATCACAGGATGGCACTCGAGTCTGTGTAGGTCTTGATTGTTCCCTGTTGTGATCTGTCAAAAGCATGAGGTGCCACAGTGCACAGCTGATCCATACACAATATGTAACTAGGCTTCACTTTTAGCCTTCGAGGTTGTGCTTCAGACAAGCTGTACACAGGATGGTGTTAACCTTTACAAATACAAAATAGTCTCACTTTGTGGTTCCTGTGTGCATCACTGGTGCCATTTATTGTTATAGTGAAGAAAACAAATAGGTGGTGGATGAAAGCTCTTCCCTGCAAACATCAGAAACAAAAGCCAGGAGTCTTGGTCTTGAGAAAGAGCACATGACTCTAAATTGCATTGCTACCTATGAAACCAAATTAAGATAAATCTTGCTTGAAAGGTAATCTAAGTCTACCTTTCATTGCAAAAGGAACTTTCCTAACTAAGAAATACTTCATAATGGGTTAAAGGATAGATCCCTGATAAAAATGTGGATGCTTCTTTCTGGATTACCTGCGAGCAGCTTTGTTACCGACAGTGAAAATTCTGGTGGGAGAATGGAAATATATACATTCCCAAATAGTCTCTTGGTTGATCCTTCTGATATATACATTAACGTCTGCTCAGGATGGTCCTGCAATAAATTTCTGAAATAGAAACACACAAAGAGTGAGAGCAATTATCTTTCAGGGTAGATAGCCTCCTGAAACAACCTTTTCACTTCAAGGCCTTACACATGCAAACAGTTACACAGTAAAACCCTTCATAACCTAAGACTTGAAAAACGTTTTTCCAAAGTTCAGAGGAGGGTTGAAGACTCAAATAATCTGGTTAAAAGTATGCCTTTTCCGTCAAGATTTTCCAATGCACTTTTCTCTCGTCCTATCCAATTCAAAGATCATTACCCAGGGTCATCATTTTAAGGCCACTGCACACCCTTTTGGTCCTTTGCAAGGCTTTGCTTTTACACCCACAATGGCAGATTGGAGACTTGTCCTTACATTGAAGTTTCAATGCTTCCTGTCCCAACTGCAAACATTACTGTTGGGACTAATCTCCATGTTCTTCAATTCAAAGGGCTTTACAGTGGCTAGCAGTTGTGGGCCATGCTTGACAAATGCTTTAAATCAACATTTTGGCAGGCCTTAGAGTAGAACTCTATGGATTTATAAGGTTCTATTGGTTATTCCATGGGGACATTTTTGGCATGGTTGGCAATACTGTTCCAGGAAAAGGATAAGGCAGTCTTCAGTGTGGCAGTGTATAAGAAAGAGTTGTTCACTTTCATTCAATTCTGAGCTGTGAATACATCTTGGAAAATATTGCAGTTGACTACCCAATTCTTCATGTCTCCTGATGTAAGGAACTGGAGGCATCAATCTTCAAACTATCTGGGAAGTCTGGTCACTATAGATGTGTTGTTGTGATGGTAACCTCAATGCAGGTCGTAATGCGGAGAACACCTATTCTTGGAATAAACAATCACAGACACTTGAAGGAACTATAAAGAAACAGGAAAGCAGGTATGCATCACCGTTCACTCCAGCCGATTTAGCTACCTCAGTGCCATAATGAGAAAAGCTGCTGAACAGGCATGAGGAGCAGACAGATGCTTATAAAGAGATAGGCCTGGAAAAGGTATTTTGCAGAGAAGCTGTAATGTGAGATGGATTCTGCTGAGAGAGAAAGCAGGTCAACGATCAGACCTTCATGGAGCATTTATTGCCAGTAGGTGTTCCATGGTGAGCCTGATGGAGGCTAGACTGAGTGTAGGTTCCTGTCCGAACAGATCAGACTTATGCTGGTTTATGAACCAAGGTCCATATTTATACTTTTCTAGTGCCGCATTTGCGTCATTTTTTGACGAAAAAGCGGCGCAAACTTACAAAATCCAATTATGTTTTGTAAGTTTACGTCAAAAAATGACGCAAACGCAGCGCTAAAAAGGTATAAATATGGGCCCAAGTATTTCTTTGACCCCCTGAATGACAACATGGAGAGAAGTGGACTCTTGCCTCCCATCATTTGTGCAGAGTTTGGCATAATCTTGAGGGGTATGTAATGAGAAGTGGGTTGGAGTGGAGCTCTTTTTGGAGGGTTAAGGCTACATCAGTCTGAGTGAATTTGATTATTTGTTGGAAAATGGTGTGTACCCTATAACACAAGCAGCCTCAGAATGCTGAGAAGATGTGCCAAATTCATGATCCTCTCTGGAGAGCGCGAAGTACAGTTTATCAAGTGTATAGATTTTTGGAATATTATGCTTACCTGTTCTTTAAATTGACTGCGGAACTGTTGCATATTTAAGAGAAAAATGTTTACAGTGATGTGCCCCGTTGAGGACTAGAGGCCTATGGTCAATAGTATCCGGTTTAGACCTTGTGCTCCAACATTACATTGCTTAGCTGTCTGTTTCTCCCTTTTTCAGTTTAGAAATTCTACTGTTGGATGACTTGTTCTAATACCATTATAGCCCTTGGGCTTTTGGCTATATGGGTTGTTAATGACTATCTCCCATGCTATAAGTCCTCATCTTCTGGTCTGGGTTTTATCTCAGATTCACTGCCTTTATCAAATGGTGGGACCTCTGCAGCGGGCAATAATGCTATAACAGGCCCCAGAACAAAGTAACCATATTTCTTCACCTCACCAAGGAGATCATGTTCAGGTCCAGAACATTGTTCTACAAACCATTGTAATCGAGATCTGCAGTGTCTTAGGTTAAGTTGAGGCAAATCATTACTTCAACACCTACAATGTGCACTTAGGGCTGAAATGTGGTAACGCTTATGACGTGGAGACATCTAGCAATCTTCCCCTAATGTGAGAGGGATAGGTAGACCAAATTAATGGAATATGGATCATACAAATACTTTAATCCAAATTGGTGAATAATTAGATGCACTTCCCATTTTTACTCAGCTCTTGGAAATGTGGAAGTAAGTTTTAGCCCCTCAAAAAGAGAATTTAAGGGATGTGTTTTATGACACTGAAGTTGTATGTTAGGAGGCATTGTATATGACGTTTGGGAGAATGGCCTGTTGCTGGAGCTAGCCACTGAGACAGCAGACTAAATTATTAAAAGGAATGACCTATAAAAATGGGAATAAGGATGAAAATAATTGGAGTGCTGCCACTTCACTGCCAGATGGAATGGCTGACGTTAGCCCAAAATGAAAGTGGGCATATAGATAGAAAGCACCATTGTCAGATAATTGAGACCTGTGAGGTGGCACTCGCGGGCTTCTAGCATGTAAAAGTTGCCCTGATTCATGTGCCAATAGCCTGAATCATTTTGTTCAGTGATTAAGTCTGCTCTTATTTCTTTTTTGTTTTAGACCTGGATGGGCTTAATGAATAATGTGATCTTATGCTGAAGCCTCTGTAGAATCGTGTCACTTCACTGACTGCAGGAAGTATGTGCCTAGTGCATTGGGCTATTCTGGTACTGAGAGAAGGCTTTTGTTCCCAAAAGCTAAGTAATAATCATTGCTATATAGTAATGGTGTCCAATATAGGTTCAAAAATCCTGAATCCAGGCCTGAAAATCTGGGGTGAATCCAACCCTCCCAGACCTGTGTTGGACCACCCTGGCTTGTTGGATAGAATTCGATCTTATAATACTGAAGGGTAACCTTAGTAAGCTGGCCTTGTGTGTGGTCGGTACCCAAGGAACTTACACCTTATACCAGGTCCAGGTATCCCCTCTTAGTGAAGTGTAGGCAGTGTCTAGAAGCCAGGCTCTCTAGAGGTAGCTGTGGATGAGCACCCAAGGCTTATCTAGGAGACATGCAAGGCTCATGCAATACCACTGTAGTCACACAGCACTTACACACATGAAGGAAAACACCCAGTTGTACAAAAATAAAAGTACTTTATTTTTAGATCACAATTCCACAAATCACTAGAAGGGCGACCCTCCAATAGGAGGTAAGTAATACACTAAATATATACACTAGTAATCAGAAATAGGCATAGAAAAGGTTAGAAAACAGTTCAAATAGCAATAACCAATAGTGACCCTAGGGGGAACACAAGCAATATACTAAACAAATGGAATGCGAACACAGGGGCCCAACCTAGGTAAGTAGCATGTATAGAGGGCAGCTGGGAGTACCACAAAACCTCAAAGGTAAGTAACACAGTACCCCCCAGCGACCATGAATGTAGGAGTAAATCACTGGATTTTCCCAAAACCACCGAAAAAGAGGAAAAGAAGACACCCAGACAAGACTGCAAGAAAACCAGCAATGCATGAAGAAAGTAGACCTGTGGAGAGAGGGGACCAATCCAAGTGTCACAGTGGAGTCCAGGAGGAGTAGGAGCTACTACCCACCCAGCTGTACTTGCATGAGTTGGTCGAAGAAGATGAAGAACAGGTCAGCACTGCAGCCCTGGTGCTGGAGAAGAGTTCCTGGTGGATGCAGATGATGTCCCACGCTGGAATGAGGATTGCAGACAGGTGTTGTTGCAGGAATTCCACCTACAAGCCTTGGCAAAGGCAAACTTGCGGTTAGTGGAAAAGCAGTGCTGCTGGGGACCAGCAAGGCCCAGGAGGACTCAACCCAGAAGGGTGAGTCACAGGGTACCCTCAGCGTCACAGAGAGTTCACAGGAGCAGAGGCTGTACTTTGCAGGAAGGAGTGCTGGGGGCTGGAGCTACACGTCACCTGAAGATCCTTTGAACGAGATGCAAACAAGCCTTGGCAGCTGCAAGGGATGCAGTGCACAGGGGTACTGTCCTGCTTGGGAAGGCAGGGCTTACCTTCACCAAAGTTAGACAGCTGGCAGAGAGGACCAAGAGGACTACTTCTGACCACCACCCCTGATGCAGGATCCACACAGCTCAAGATGAGGGGAAATCCACGCAGCCGGCCGTCACTTGCTGTAGATGCCTGCGGTTGTAGGGAAGTGACTCCTTGGCTCCAAGGGAGATTCCTTCTTCTTCTTGTGCAGGCTGAAGAGTTGCAGTCTTTGGAGGATGCACTGCCGGGAAAATGTCGCAAAGCTGGCAGGAGATGTGGAAACAAAGTTGCAGAAGAGACATCTTTGTTGTAGCAGCATCTGTCAGTTCCTGGAGGGTCCAGTTGCAGTTCCAGTAGCCTGCAGTCAAACTGGAGGTTGCAGAGGAATCCTGCTAGAATCTTGCAAGCCGAATCTGAGGACTCACCCAAGAGAGAGACCCTAAGTAGGCCTGAAAGGAGGATTGGTCACCTAACCAGGTAAGCACCTTTCAGGAGGGGGCTCTGACTTTACCTTCCTGACCACTCAGATGCTCCCAGAGTTCCTTGCCAACCTTGAAAACAAGATGGCAGAACCCAGGGACCCTCTGGAGGAGTTCTGGACACCACCCCTGGGGTGGTGATGGACAGGGGAGTGGTCACTCCCCTTTCCATTGTCCTGTTGCGCACCAGAGCAGGGACTCTGGGTCCCTGAACCGGTGTGGACTGGTTTGTGCACAGAGGGTATCAAATGTGTCCTTCAAAGCAAACCAGTGGCTTGGGGAGGCTACCCCTCTCAAGCCAGTCACATCTATTTCCTAACCAAGAGGGTGTTACCTTCCTCTCCCAAAGGAAATCCTTTGTTCTGCCTTCCTGGGCTTGATCAGATCAAGCAGCAGGAGGGCAGAAACCTGTCTGATGGGTGGCACCAGCTGGGCTGCCTGGAAAACCTTGCAAGACTGGTGGTAGCAATTCTGGGGGTCCTCTAAGGAGCCCCTGAGTACATGGAATCATACTTCTAATACTTGCAACAGTATTGGGGTGTGATTCCAACATGTTTGATACCAAACAGGCCCAGGTTCGGAGTTACCATTAAATAGCTGGACATAGGTAGTGACCTATGTCCAGTACACACGTAAAATGGCATCCCCGCAAAGTCTGGGAAAATGGATCTGAGTTTGTGGGGCACAATCACGTACCTGCATCCTTCCCTCTGGGCTGAGAGGGCCTACTATAGGGGTGACTTACAGTGACCTGGTGCAGTGACCTGTAGTGAAAACGGTTGCATGCACCCATTTCACACAGGCTGCAATGGCAGGCCTGCTGCATCCTTTGCATGGCCTCCCTATGGGTGGCAGAATAACTGCTGCCGCCCATAGGGATCGCCTGGATCCCCAATGCTCTGGGTACCTAGGTACCATATACTAGGGATTTAAATGGGGCACTAGTATGCAAATTGTGGGAAGAAAAAGGTACAGTTTACAGGAGAGAGCTAAACTACTGGGGGCCTGGTTAGCAGGATCGCATTAGACACAGTCAAACACAAAGGCAACTGACAAAAATTGGGGATAACCATTCCAAGAAAGAGGGTACTTTCTCACAGAAACCATTTTTAAAAAGTACATATAAAGCTGAACAGATTGATTAAATATCTCCTTAAACATTGATACACATACTCCTTGCGCCTACTTAAGTCTGCCACACACCTGTATCTCTTTTGTCCCTCCTTTCTTCCACCCTCATTCAGTTAAGCGACTGTCCCTTAGCTACTACCTAAACAGAGTTACATCAGTCTTCTAGAATTAACTGACAGACTTGCACCCAGGATAATATCGAATATGATACACTGCTCATAAAATCCAGCTTGATTAGCACACTCATTCACTAGATGGAGTGAAAAGTTACTGAGAAAAGAGCGTTGTTTTGTGGCCTTTCTGATGAAAAGATGCTTGGAAATAAAATGGATGAGGGAAGAGTGGGGTGCTGCAGGCAATTGGTTCCACAGAAAAGTCACTTGCTGTCCGCCACCAAAATATATTTTCTTAAAACCTGTGGCATACATAGAAGGTATGCTTTGAGCTTCTGAAATACTTGCTGGGGATAGCAATAGGTGAGGTATCAATTAAGAATGTTGAGCCTTGTACCTTGGGGACAGCGGACCACACAAAAGCCCATATTTATACTATTTGTGCACCGCACTTGCGTCGTTTTTTGACGCAAAATCGGCGCAAACTTACAAAATACCATTGGGCCTTATTTATACTTTTTGGTGCAAAACTGCACTAAGGCAGTTTTGCCCCAAAAAGTTTTGCACCGGCTTGCACCATTTTTTAGCACCAGCTGGGCACCATATTTATGGAATGGTGCAAGCCGGTGCAAAGGGTAGGCTAGCTTAAAAAAAAATGACGTTAGGCAGTTTTGAGTCAAAATAAATGATTCTGACCAGAATAGCATCATTTTTTGACGCTAAGGGGCATATTTATACTCTGTTTGCACTGAATTAGCGTCATTTTTTTTTTACTCTAATTCAGTGCAAAACTAACTCCATATTTATACTTTGGTGCTAGAGCCGTCTAGCACCAAATTTATGGAGTTAAAGTCATTTTTTGGAAGTGGAAACCTACCTTGCCTTAATGAGATGCAAGGTAGGCGTTCCCGTGCAAAAAAATGACTCTATGGCCTTAACACCATGGCCCATATTTATACTTTTTGACGCAAAACTGCGCTAACGCAGTTTTGCGTCAAAAAAATTAGCGCCGGCTAACGCCATTCTGAAGCACCATGCGGGCGCCGTATTTATTGAATGACGTTAGCCGGCGTTAGCCGCAGGCGCCATCTGGTGTGCGTTAAAAAAAACGACGTACACCAGGCAGCGCCGGCGTAGGGGAAAATGGAGCTTGGGCGTCAAGAAATGGGGCAAGTCAGGTTGAGGCAATTTTTTCGCCTCAACCCGATTTGCGCCATTTTTTTTCACTCCCAACCCCCATAGAAATGACTCCTGTCTTAACAAAGACAGGAGTCATGCCCCCTTGCCCAATGGCCATGCCCAGGGGACTTCTGTCCCCTGGGATGGTCATTGGGCATAGTGGCATGTAGGGGGCCCCCCGATGCCACAAAAAAAAAAAAAAAAAAAACACTTACCTGAACTTACCTTAATGTCCCTGGGATGGGTCCCTCCAGCCTTGGGTGTCCTCCTGGGGTGGGCAAGGGTGACAGGGGGTGTCCTTGGGGGCATGGGAGGGCACCTCTGGGCTCCTTCAGAGCCCACAGGTCCCTTAACGCCTGCCTTTTGCAGGCGCTAAAAAACGGCGCAAAAGCGGCCGTACGTCATTTTTTTTGACCCGCCCACTCCCGGGCGTGAATTTTGCCCGGGAGTATAAATCCGACGCACATGCCTCGGAGTCGATTTTTTAGACGTGAACGCCTACCTTGCATCTCATTAACGCAAAGTAGGTGTCCACGCTAAAAAATGACGCAAACTCCATGGACTTTGGCGCTAGACGCGTCTAACGCCAAAGTATAAATATGGAGTTAGTTTTGCATCGAAACTGCGTCAAAAAAAACTACGCAATTCCGGCGCAAACGGAGTATAAATATGCCCCCATATTTATACTCCCATGTAAAAATGGTGCAAGGGAGGGAGGAGGGGTCAAAAAATGGGGCAAAGCTTGCTTTGCCCCATTTTTTAAGACCTGGGTCAGGGCAGGCGTTAGGGGACCTGTGGCCCTATTTCCATAGTGGAACACCATGGAATAAGCCCAGAGGTGCCCTCCCTAGGCCCTAGGGGCACCCCCACCCTCACTAGAGGGACTGCGAGGATGGGGGACCCCATCCCAGGTAAGTACAGGTAAGTGCATTTTATTTTTGAAAGTGCCATAGGGGGCCCTGAAATGGGCCCCCATACATGGCACAGGGTGCAATGGCCATGCCCAGGGGACCACTGTCCTCTGTGTTGGCCACTGGGGTGGTGGGCATGACTCCTGCCTTCTCTAAGGCAGGAGTCATGTGGCATGGTAGGTTTAGCACCATAAAATGACGCTAATCTGGTTAGAGTAATTTTGTTTTACTCTAACCTGCCTAAAGCCATTTTTTGGTTCTAAACCCTCTTCTTCTATACTGCCAGCTCCACCCGATTAAAGTAATGTTTTTAAACTCTAACCTACCCTTTGCACCGGCTTGCACCATTCCATAAATATGGTGCCAGGCTGGTGCACAGAAATGGTGCAAGCCGGTGCTAAACTTTTTGGTGCAAAACTGAGTTAGTGCAGTTTTGCAGCAAAAAGTATAAATAAGGGCCAATATTTTGTACGTTTGTGCCACTTTTGCGTCATAAAATGACGTTAATGCGGTGCTAAAAAAGTTTAAATCAGGGCCTTGGTGCTAGATGGGTCTAGCACCAAAGTATAAATATGGAGTTAGTTTTGCACCGAATTAGAGTAAAAGAAAATGACACTAATTTGGTGCAAACAGAGTATAAATATGCCGCAGAGTATAAATATGCCCCTAAATATGGCGTTAAGGCCATAGAGTGATTTTTTGCACGGGAACGCCTACCTTGCATCTCATTAAGGCAAAGTAGGTCTCCACTTTCAAAAAATGACTTTAACTCCATAAATTTGGTGCTAGAGGGGTCTAGCACCAAAGTATAAATATGGAGTTAGTTTTGCACCGAATTAGAGTAAAAAAAAATGACACTAATTCGGTGCAAACAGAGTATAAATATGCCCCCATTGTATTTTGTAAGTTTGCGCCGATTTTGCATCAAAAAACGATGCAAATGCGGCACAAAAACTGAAATCTCCTGTTCATTGGACTTTTTTAGAAAGAACCAATAGTGGGAGTGATGTCCACGTGTGAGCACAGCATGGGAGATTAGGCAAGAGTCAAGCCGCTGCTGAGGTACTCCATGGTAAAGACCATTCACATTGTTGAGGTATGGCGAGAGCTAGAACACCTTACAGTTTGTGCTCTCTGTGGGACTGCTAGGAAGGGCTTTGGGGAAACCAGATAGTTTGTGATAACAACTAATCTGGAAAAGAAGCAACATTTTGCATTCTGAATGACACTGAATATGGTAATGTGTGGCAGCCTCACCCTTCCTGGGTAAACTGTGTCTGCCCAATAAAAATTAAGCATCCTAACACTACCATCTCGGTCTTGTTGGGGTTCAATTTAAGGAAACTGTGTCACATCCAGTGATCAACGGTTTTAAGGCAGATTTTCTTCTTAAAAAGGAAGTGGGTAAGGAGGTGCTAGCAGGAAGTACCAAGTTAATAGAAATGTTAGCGGCGTCCAGTTAAATGTAAGAATAAGGGAAATAATTCTAACCTTTACCTGCCTAGGACACTGAGAAGCAGATAATTTTTTAATGTCTGTGATCCTATGATTGTGTACTACGGAATCCATTGAAGAAACGGTATGAGCCTCTACACACAAGATGGCGCCTCTTATGCTGCAGCATTGAGTCTTCATACTGATGAAACTCAAAAGTTTGGTGACATCCTTTATTATTGGCAGATCTCCACTTATTGCACTAGTCTTCTAGGTGCAGATTATGTTGGTTTATTGGCCAAATGGACTTTAATTACAGCTTGCAAAAACATGCAGTTCGTCTGCAAAGACATTCCTGAAATCTGTGGCAGTGCCAAAATGTTGTTGTGTACCTATGCTTATGCGCAGAAGAGTCCATGTGAGGGATTTCATGGAAATCAACACACCCACATCACATACTCTGATTAACTATACGAGTTAGAATGAGCTGCAGGCTCTATAGCTTGGGCACATGTACTGGAAACCACCACTCCGTGTTTCGGAGCAAAGCTATCTGCAGCTCATGCACTAACTTGTAAATTGATTAAATACATTTGTGTATGTGCTGTAGTCTATTCATTTTTATTGCAAACCTGCCTGTTGCCCCCTCTTCACTTATGTTCAGTTGCATACTGAACCTCTAGATCCATGTGGTGGTGCAAATAGTAATTGCCCTAAACCAAAATTCTTCACCAGAGCAAAAAACTAATTTCTAATTATGTGAAATTGAGGAAATACATTTCTCCATTCATCAGATGTGAAGATGTGCCTAAGGTTGAAGAAAACCAGAGTATTTCATTGTTTTTCAAACAAGCAGCAAATAATAGTGCAACATAAGGTAGCCCTATTGTGCTTTTTAAAACGCAATTCATATAAGAGACTGTTTTTGTTAAAAGCAAAAAAACACAGGTAAAAAGATTTATAAGTAATAAATGTTGTAAATATTTTACCAATGGTTACAGGTTCATTTGCTTTATTTTTACCCTAATTATATTTATTTAGTCTGACCTGAATAAAATACATTTAATCCATGCATTGTTACAGACTCAGGGGCCTATTTATGGGGCCGTTTGCATCGCTCTTGCACCACTCAGCGTGGTGCAAGAGCAACGCAAACCTTTAGACAGATTTTTGAAGCCACGCAAAACCACGTTGTGTGGCTTCAATAACCTGGAGAAATGCATCTCAGCACAAATCACTGTGTTGCATTACTCTGCCCTGAGAAGGTGTTCCATAGGCGTTGCATAGGTGTTCCCACGTAACTCCCAGGCATTTTGAAGCATCCCCAGATTTACAAGAACGTGCAAACCTGGGAATGTGCAAAATCTTACACCTTTCCAGGAGAGGCTCTCTATATGTCTATTTCTCCTAATTCCTTCCTCTTTTTACGTGTGCTGCATAATGCAGCACACATAGAAAGAGGGATATGCCTTCCAGCATTGTTATTCCTGCACAACAACAGTCCTGATGCAAAGCAGGCAGTCCATTGTGCACCAGCACATGGGAAATGACCTAAGTGCGCCCTATTGCCTTAAATACAGCGCATTCCCACCCTTTCCCTTTCATGAAGTGCAGCGCAGCAAGGTGACTTGCTGCAATGCATTGCGTGGCTTCCTCATAAATGAGGTTCTCAGCATTTAAGTATAAAACTCTTTTCTCTGCACCGGCGCACGATTTCGGCAATAAGATTACTTTTTTGCTCCCAGTGTAATAAGTAATCGAGCAAGTGCAATTTGCTGTGGTAGTGAATATCACAGATATTTTTTGCAACCCATTGTATAAATCACGCATTGGCTATAAATCATATTAAATGAGTAACAGTGGCTTACAAAGAAAGCCTAGCTCATAAAAGAATTTTGGTTTTAATAATAAAAGATACAGGAACATCATTTTGTATTTGGTTTGCTGTCTGCGTAATTTCAAAGTTGTTGAGTAGCGAGAACAGTATCTTATAATGTAAAAATGGTCAAAATTAGGGTTAGACCAATTGGTGCTATGTGCTTCGCTCACTACTAGATCAGCAGTAGAAGGGATGGAGATAGATTTTCTCTATTTGTGTTTTTTTTGCTCCAGGTCAAAGGTTTACTCCACTATGGCCACGGGGCGCAAAGGAATGCATAAGAAAGGTGCTGTCATGAGCCCTTCTACAAGGGAAAGGTGGTTGCTGGTGACTGCAGTGACAAACAGGACCTGCTGGACTGCAGAAATCATAAATACGTTCTCCCTTGCAAGCATGATCCATCATTCGATGTGCCGTAGAGCTCCCTGGAAATGCTGATCAATTTGTTATTTTTCATAAAATTATGACACTTTTTTTTCCAATGGTAGGGTTGCTGATGCAGTTCCATACAGCTGGTAATGCACAATTTACCTTAGGGGTGGGTCTGGGAATTTAGGCGCAGCTGACCAAAAGAAGTCAGTAAAAGAGGCCATTCTTGGGGGCTCCTCTAGACACCTAAAGCCCAGGTGCAAAGTTAGGACCTAGTTTAGAGTTAGTCGGATGGGTACTCCATCACAAAAGTGATGAAGATCCTGTCCACCGTATTACAATGGCATTAGGTCCTAATGCATTTGCAATAGTCCAGTCGGTAAACTCTAAATCAATCTGTTTTCTCAGACAGACAGATACTGCTGCCCAGGATTTACTTTTTTTCAGTGTGATCTGGCTAACACGAAAGTACGGTTTTCCAACACAGGACTATAATGTAATCCATTACTAACACATGGTAGGCTTTCAGGGTGTCTTCACAAGGCATGTTGACTTAAAACGGGGACTCATTCTCAAAGCCATTTGCCCCCATAAGTCACACTTACACGTATAACAAATTTAATCCATCACTGCAGAACTACTATTTTATTCAGGAAAATTGGTTTTGTACTCTGAAATGGATAAAGCAATTCTCTTGTTGAGTCAGAAGTGGGTGTTCCAGGATTTGAGCTACCTGAAAGTTTGTGTAGTGTCCACATGACACTTTTTGGGTGGGCTAGGAAGGGAATGTTAAAGAAACATCCCCCCTCCCCAAAAAATGTGTGTGGTATTGCGTAAGGGGTTTCTCAGTGAGGGAAGATATTTTTCGCCGTGGAGGAAAAAAAAGATACCAAGAGCGTTTCTCCTTGCTTTGTTTTTATCAATGCAAAATTGTATGTACTTATATTTTCCCTTGGAAAAAAACATAATTAACAAAACCTTTTCAGCAATCTGTCTGGAAACCAACTGTTGTGGGTTTTCAGCAAGTGTACTGCTGGAATGTGTTGTGAATTCTAGAAAGTCATAAATCGGCACCAATGTGAGGTAATAAATGCAGATTTGTGACTTTCTTTGTGAACTGGGGTAAGTGAATATAAATGAGGTATCTTAATGACAGTAGTCCAAATTCAGGGATGGTAAGAGTATGTTTGCGAAAATCAGAAGAACTGCTTTTATACCAAGTAGTTTGTGAATTCTATTTCTGTTTTCTTGTGGCCTTGGATTAAAGACCCCTTGAAGCACAGTTGATTTATTAGAGTATGATGCACTGCAAGGTATTCCATTTTTCATTGTGATCTTCGCCCACTGTCAGTATTTTAGTTCCTGATTTTTGCTTCTAGTAGGTTGGATTGTTTTCCTTCTGAAGCTGACCATTGTTTTCTCCTTCATGATGTCATTAGGAGATTGATGTCCTATATGATTTCTCCAATGAAGTATTATAAAATTACCCAAGGATGTTTTTCAGTTGTCTGTTTTATAATCCTAACTGTGGTCCTCTTAAGGAGGCCGTTTACATCTTTCGCAAATATTATTCTATGCTGCGTGGCACAGTGGTTACTAGGAAAAGTTGTCCTTTCCTCTGGCGAGTAAGAAGTATACTTAGCAGATGTTCACAATATCCAGTCTTTGACGGGTCATGCTGTCATCTTCCAAGTGCATACTACTTCAAGTAATTGTAATTGTAGTTACATTGTGCTTACTACCCCCGACAAGGCGTCATAGTGCTTTTTGGCGAGTAGCACGCTACTCCCGAAACCCAAAAAGGATTAGTGGGGGATAATATAGGGAAATATGAGTTAATTTTAGCGGGAGACATGTGTTAGTTGGACTGAGTAGGATAATGGAGGAATATAAAAGGGATGAGTATAGAAAGTGTTATTCGGGAGATTACAGTAGTAAAATGAGGTTTGGAATGAGTACAAGGAGAGATGGAGGAGGGAAGAGTCTCTATAACTACTTGGTGCATATATAACAGCAGCATGGAATGGAGGTGGAGGCTCATCTAAAGTGGAGTTTGAACAGTCAGTTGACACATGGATCAGCACTTCCTCCTCGTCATCATGCTTCCTCTAAGGACTGCTAAATGATGAGAGCCAAAGGAAACATGTGCTGAAGATAATCTGGCTGTGCAGATGACAGGAAGTGATTTAGGGATGCTGCTGGGATGGTAGGAGAGCAGTTCTAAAGTGGGGAAGTTGACCTCAGCATCATTTTATGGAGCAAGACCACACAGTCAATTCTGTGGCATATTAAACACACTGAAAATGGATCTCTTACTAATCTTTAAACTCCTTAGGGGTCTGCAGAGAAGGTAGACTTTAATCTTGCTTCAACTGGACATAGTGAATATTCGAGTCTCTAGCCTTGCCAAGGAAGAAAGGAACTTTGAAGAAGTCTTATCACAAACTAATTACAGTGAGAGAGAAATCACATTTTACAATAACTTGAATGGCACTGTTAAAGATCAATCAAAACCACCAGTACAGATCTGAATATTCCTGAATGCACAAAACCAGAAGATTAATTTGGAACTCAGCCACCTCTCATTCAGATTCAAAAGATTTTAAAGGGTTTGAACTAAAACTACATTTATCATCGGATGTATATAAAAAATATGGAAGAAGAGAATTTACAGTCCAGTACACTCTCTCTCTATAAACATTTAGTTGGACAAATCAGTGTGCAGATCTGTGAAGAGGGTCCAGATGAATCAATTTGGAACGTAGGCCTAACAAGGTCATATGACGCACGAGCCTTCACCCACCAAAAGGTGCATGCTTCATCATGGGGCTGTGCTCCTTGTTAGGCCGGTGCTGCAATGCCCATTAAGCCTCACAGGGGGTTCTATGCTAGAGATAGTTTATTTTTTTGTCTCGAGGTCTACAATAGTGAGACCTAATGTCCTCTAGAGTGCATATGGGGAGGAGGAATTAGGAGTAGTTTCTTTTTTCGGATGGTGAGAAAAGGTAGTTTAGTCAGGTGGGTGGTGAGTAAAATTAACTATTCTTCCCATACCTATTGAGTTTATTCAAGGAGCCTCTGTGAAATGTTAAAAGCACGGGGGAATAATAGGAGTTCCATGTTGCATATGTTACAATAGCTGGTCCACGTTTCTCTGCACTCTGGAAGATGTTGCATCTCGCTATGTAGACATCGAGTCAAAACCAGAAAAGATCTCAGACAAAGAGCCACCTTTGGGCTGGCAGTAGAAAGCAGGAACGGGTTTATTTAGTAAGTACCCCAGTTACAGCTGTCCCTTTCAAACGATGCCCCCACTTAGCTCTAGGATGTCATAAGATTCCGAATACTTTTTTTCCACCTCGCCAACCCTATTATTGGTTGATTTGTTAGGAAAAATAATGGTGCAGTAATGATTTGCATATTTGAGTGTGGAAAGTTAAACAGACAATAAGATAAAACAACTGTTGGAGAAAGGAAATCTCCACGGTTAAATACAACAATGTGACTATGACTTCAAGGGCAGCTGATTAAGCCTGGAAACCATTTCCCTCTAGCATATATTTTTCAAGGAATCTGTCAAAATTCAGGGTTATATAATTCCTTCTGATACTTTATAAAATGTAATTTACTATCAGAACGAGTGTGGAGTGTGATGCCTGACGAACACTTTAATTCCACATCAGTGTCTGACACAACACTAGATAACTCCCCAAATCCACACTAGTGTCCCATAGGACAATCGAGATTCACCTCTTCACCTCGACTTAGCACCCAAGAACTGCCACAAACAAATGCTGAAAATAAAAGTTACTTTCTATGCCCATTCAGTCGGGTTTTCGTGATGTCCTGTAATAACAGTAAAATTTTCAGCGAGCGGCCTAGCGTTATGATATATTTTTTACTCATGTCGCGAATAAAGGTGTGCCTCTGTGGCATCGTGAGGACACATAACTCCACCTACGGCCCAGGCTCTGCATTTTATCACCTATTGAAAGGAGCTAGGTTGAGAACACGATGTTCTAGTTAGCACTACATCGGGGAGCAGGGGCGGTGCAAACAGTGTGAGAAGCCCAAGGAGGCACCAAGGAGCCGTGGGAGCACGACATGAGGTGGTCCTCCGTCAGTTGGAAGGTAGGTCAGTTCTGAGTCTCAGTGCTACTTCAAAGCAAATTGTGCTGTATAGTAAAACATCCACAAACTCACATTTCTATGCCAACTGGATGCATCCATCAAACTGCCATGCAATTGCAGTAATCCTCTAATAGGATGGTGTAGCAAAGTAAAGTCGATCAACTTATTTGTATTTTGTTGCATTTAAAAAAAGGAAATACAGCTGAATAGTTAGAGAGAAAATCATACAAACGAGTAAAAGAAGGCTCCAATCATGAACCACATGTGATCATGTTCTGTAAGGTCCAATAAAAGTTGAGTCCATTAAACAATCTTGAACATTTATCACAATATAGTCAAAGCCGATCCTGAGACCCATGGTCTGATGAAATAACTGAAAAATCTTTGGACAAATTACAAGACAACATAAAACACCCAGAGAGCATAGCAGACAGGAAGAGGCAAGGAGGGAAGAAAGATGCAGAGTCCAGCAAGAGGGGAGGAATAAAGGAGGACTAGGGGGAAAGGAAAGGAAGTATTGTCAGGCAAGCGGTAACACCGGAGATGATCATAGCTTGATGCATAGGCGCACGTACAAAGGACCTGCGTAGGCGATAAATCTGTTGTCAGTTCTGTAAATCTGTAGAGAGGATGCCAGACGTCACTAGATTTCCCGTTGCAAGTCTGTAAAGGGCCATGTGATACAAGAATACTCCTTCTGCAGATAACCTACGCCCACCATGTGTGGAAAGAGATAAGGATGGCAGGTTTCTGATCAAGATATGTTTCACAGCAATACTAAACAGGGGATCTGGTAAAGCATACTCAGTGTGATTCAGTGAAGGAGAATTGTAGACACCAGAGGGCCCAATATAACTTTAGAAAGTTCAGTTTGGTGGGGTGATTTAAAAATTTTAACAGGCTTTCAGCAACACTGCCCCAAAAGGCTTTAAATAATCTACAACCAAGGAAGTTGAGTTTAGCTAGTCTACAAGGGAACCAATAGGCTAATCGAAGTGTGAATAATTTGTATTGAGTGAGAGAGGGTGTACTTTTATGGTGTAGCGCAGTGGGGGTAACATAACCAACGTCTGGTGGTTCTCTGTTAACATTTCTAAAATATTTGTCCCGCTTGGTAGGGAGAGGGGAGCAGGGATTGACTGTGAGGATTTAAGATTTTGTAGGCCTAAGGTTGACTAGTTCACTAAACTTTGGCCTATTTCGGGATCTTCGAGAGAGCAAATTTTAGTTATTTTTGACTTTAATTTGAGGAAAGTGTAGAATTCTAGATTGAACACGTTTGTAGACAGCTGGAGGTCCACAAATGACGGGACTGGAGGCATTGTACAGATCACTGACTACAGAAATGCCCATCTCCGCCCAGCAATGCTCATTAACATATGTGAGACCTATTGCAGTTCTTCTGCACTTCCATAGTGATAGAAGGGTGGAATTTGACATACGGGTCACCATTTTCTTGTCTAGGTAAACTACTTTGGTGGTATCATTAAGGATTCGGTGTGAATGTAAGGGGGCAAACAAAATCATCTTAAAGTTTGCAGTTAAGTTGTAAGAGGTGGCCAAATCTTTTTCAATCCCATAACAATACGGTTGGGAAACATTATTATCTAGGAACCATCATGCTCCTTGCCTAGCAAGAAAGGATGTTTGGTAATGGAATCATTTAGGGAGGTTGCCTTCTCTGCTTCTATGGTGCATGCACAGTTTTTATAGGAGATTCTGGCCTTTTTATCGTTCCATAGAAAAGAAGAGGTGATTTTGTCGACTGAGGAGAAGTAGTAGTCCGACCGATGTACAGGTAGCATACTAGAAAAAAAATTAATGAATTCAGTAATCATCATTTTTATGGACACAACTTTGTCTCATCACGTGATGTGTTTCGGAGACCAATATTCTAGTAAGTCTTTAATTTTGTCTAGGGTTTTTGATTCATTGTATCTCTCTGAGGCAGTTAGATCATTGGAGAACTACGCTCCAAGATATTTAATACATTTGGGTTACCGGTGTAGTCTGGAGTCGCCCAAGCATGAAAAGAGGCAGTGTACTTTTAGTGAAAGGATTTCAGTTTTGTCCCTATTTAGGCTGTAGATGGGTTGTGGAGAATCACTGTATTGTATCCAGGAGTGCAAAGTCTAAAAGATTCTGACTGTTGCAAGTCTCAGTAATCTTCAGTTCATGGATTCCAGTTCTCCCACATACTCATCTGCAGTGTAACAAACATTGGCAAAGCCAAACAGTCTCACCTGTGCAAAGTATTGCTTTGGCAACGTTTTTAGCCATGTTATCAAGCAGTGCGGCTGCTGTGCAGCATGGCTAAAAATCTTTTTTTAAAGTGCTATTATGTGGCCAGCTGGTGCGGCTGGTGGAAGGGTGGAGCGGGAGGGATGAAGGACGTAGGGAGGGACAATCAATAACACAAATGGGGAAAGGAGAAACAACAACACGAATGTTGCAAGAGGGCAGGCAACAACACAGAGAATGGAATGGGGCAAGCAACCACACGGAGGGTAGGATGGGGCAAGCAACCATGTGGAGGATTATAGGGGGCAAGCAACAACACAGAAGGTGGGAGGGACAAGCAACAACACGGACAGCAAGAGGAGCATGATAGCAGGGGAGCATCAGAACAGACTGCAGATGGGGCAAGCATCAGCACGGACAGCAGGTGGGGGCAAGCAACAACACAGACAGTTGATGGGGCAAGCAACAACACAACAGTAGGCGAAGGCAGGCTGAAATACAGATACTGGTTGGGGGCAAGCAACAACAAGGAAAGTGGTTGGGGGCACATGAGAAGAAACAGCCTGCAAACACATGCACACTCACTGATTGCTTCTACAAAAAGAAAAATGTAGCTCCTAACAGGGGCAGTTGAAGGACTCATGTACTTTGGTCATACTCCAGGTGAGGGTCAGACAGAAGAAAGGGACATGAAGCCCACATGCTTCAACAAATCATAAGCAAGCAAATAAGAGTGACAATGAAGCAACCACTGGTAAGTAATGGACCTAAAAATGCCTTTGCTGTAGAATCTCTGCTCTAACCATGACCAAAGTCGCTATTGCCTACTCCGTAATAAATATATATGCATGCATGTATATGTATAGGATTAAGTCATTAAAAAAATACATATAAGAATTTTGAAAGTCACAAGACATGTGGTATGGAGTTTTTTATCTGTTATAATAAATACTTTATTGCACCATTCACCTTCCCTGATTTCAAGACCTTGTCTCTTGCTACATCTTATAAAAAAGATACTGTGGTTACAGATACGTAGAATAAACACGAAATCTGTAGTGTGGATATAAAAGATAAGAAGTTTATTGAAAGTTACCTTTAAAAGCAGCTGCAGCTCAGAATGTTTTTAAGAATGAAAATAGATTCCTAGTTTCTTGAAATGAACTCTTCACAGTTCAATAAATAATCATACTGTAGTAAATGTCACGTTATCAGCTATTGACTGAACATTTTCGGAAAATGATAGCTCAAAAATGCTAGACTGCAATAGCAAATTTAGGGACAGACTTTTATACAGCTATAGAGGATACCTAATTGGTACTCTCACCCATAAAGTTACAGATGTTGTTCCAAATGTCATAAATAATCTTACAGATGAGACTACATATCACATGACACTTAATATTATAACAATATGAGACAGTCAACCATGTGTGTATTTTTATTTAGTAGTTTGAGCATGTTTTGTTATTTGATTATATTGCGATTTTAGGTGTTAGTACTTATTGGTATAAATATGGTGTGGTCATAAGCACTGCAAGATATCATTTGCAGGCTTCTGTGTGAGTTACAATTTGGAAGGTAACAATAACTACAACATTTCACAAATTTTAATTTCTATATATATATTCTCTTTAAAAAAAAGGGTTACAGGGATGTTATAGTTAGGTTCACATTTAACTCATGCACCCGCAATACACAGTTATCTCACCAATGATTTTTGTTACATTGATATTATTATTGATGTTAAAGAAAATGTGATGAGTGAAGTAATATCTAGGGGAGTTAGCAGTGCATAGCGAGGGTGTGAGTTACAGTTACCTTAGGGCACAAGTTATAGTTACTTGAGAAAGCCATAACTATAACTGCTGAATAGCTATGGTTTTCTCCAAGTAAAATGTGAACCTAAATATAATGTCGCAGTGAAAAGTGCAACGGGTGCCGTTGCACCCTACGCACCGCAACATTGCCACCAGCTCAATTATGAGCCGGCATCAATGTTGTGGGCTGTTCCCCGCTGCACCAGCCGGCAGAATATAAGCAGGCTGAGCAAGGATTTTAAATCACTATTAGCTTGGAAACAAAACATAAGGCTAATTGGAATATACCTTTAGTGTTAAGAATATGAAATAGATGTGCATTTCTTCCATGGGCTGAAGTCTTACCAGCTCCTTTAGAGGCCATAGAAGGAAGCCACAGTATTGGATACAGGAAACAAAAGTGCTAAATAGTCAAATATCCAATAAAGACAGCCCTACCAGCAAGTCCCAATAGAAACAAAAAAAAAAGGTGAAGGGATTTGAGACAGGTGCGAACTGAACTGGATACTGAGCCTTACAACACACACACATTTCTAGGTGTCTGATTCAGGTATATGTGCTTCTTAAAATACCTAGAAGCGCGTTGTATGCTTCCTTGTTTTTTGACCCTACATGATGCTTATGCAGCACATCTAACACTTGGTGAGAAATGGAGGTCACTCATCCCACTACCTCCAATCGAACACATAAATACGAGTGCTGTGAGGAATTATTCGAAGAAGGCTACCCTCTCCCCCTAACCTAACATCCATAGATCCTGGTGACCTACCAATATAAATATATTGGATGAGGTGGACTCACCCACATAATGTAGCATGCTTCATCATTGTCCACCTCATCCCAGCCTGGTAAGTACTACCACAACGACTCAACCTCAACTCTGGTAAGGGAGGTCCTAAGCTATACTGATCTTGTAGATAAAACACGCCCCCATTTATTCTAAATGTACCTTAGGATATACCACAAGGATTTCCTTTATTAGGTGGTACCTTAGGTATGATTAAAACACTATAATGTGTAGACATTGGATGCTTTCCTGCTACCATGTCCATGGCATGCTAATTGTCTGGCAACATGTTTCTGCCTTTCTTTACCAGCCTATCCACGTCTCCGGCATCCTTCAGGGCTCCAAGGGATCCCTATAACTTATTGTGCATGGATGAATACCCAGCAATGTCAGAAGGAAATTCCTAGCTTCCCTGTTGACTAGAATTTCACCTAGGGTTGAGAAAAAACATCATTTACATTCTGAACATCACCATGCTCCTTTATTAGCCATCCATATATAAGCAACTATTTGTATCCCGGCACCTTGTGGATGTGGTTGCACTGCAAACACAGATACACGAAATGCAATCATTCTGACAAGAAACTCATGGATTTCACATGGAAATACTTAAGAGTGCTCAGCAGCCTTACCCTAATCTGGATATTGTTATGTTCCGTAACATTCAGCGGGGGGCAACTTCTGTAGCTGCACGCTTCACACAAAAATACATTTGTTACACCCCACATAGGTAATATCTAGTTCCCCATCTTAACTCATCTCATGGTTGCAGAGTATATTTCTCGAACCACCGCTTGTCCTCTCGATTATAACATTTGTCATATCCTCCCTCAACATTTTATTAAAAGCAATAATGCTATAAGCTATGCCTCCGCCCGGGGGAAAGACACAGCAAAATGTCACATTATCCCATAACCAGGAACAATTTCCCTTACATTATGCTCTCATCACAAAAAAGCCCTAATGACTCCTGCCATCAAAGAGATGCGCCTGCAATGTGCCTACTACACCCATGCTTGCAGCGTAATTCAGTGTAGTGACTTTGTATGGCACGCCTTGGACGTCACGTCAAACCAGATGATCCGGAATTCCCGTCATTCCTCCACGTCATAGGACAGACCGTATGGTAATGGAGATGCCTTCCTGTGGGGATTGTAGTCACTGGGAATCGCGGCCAAGAGGTTCAGATCAGTTCAACCTACTAATTAAAATGGGAGACCCTTTCCGGGTGTTTGCTATTATCGGTTTGTCTATGCCAGTTACTTAGTGGTGGGAAATGTAGTCCTACCCACAGTGGGAAGTCTCCTTCTCACAAATGAGATACAAAAATAGTTGGTTGCAAAAAACTCCTTTACGGCTCCCCATACACAAAGGAGTAGCCAATGGTAACAACTGGTGCCCTGAGGTGGGAATCACCTGATATTGTACCCGCACTGTAATACAGCAAATAATACAGAACGAAGCTCTTGCTCTCAGCTGATAGACAAGAAACAATGCTACAGCAGTGTAATTAAATGTGATAGGAGTGGCTGGAAGGATTGCTAGTAATTCAGTTGTCCCCATGGAATCTCTTCATTCAGTCAATGTGTATCAGTTCTGAGCATATACACCCATGTGTTTCATAGTTCAAGAGGGCCGGTGTCATATCTGAAAAGATTTTAGTTTCTCAGTGACATGCCGTTCAATGTCATCTTCTGTCTGTTTCTTTTCAATGAAGTGCCACGATAGCTTTGTATTATCCTTCCTGCATCTCACAGTGCTCCTGTGTTTGTTTATTCTCACTCATATTTTTCGAGTCGTCATTCCTATATACATTGATATTAATATACTAATTAACATTATATATTATATTAATATACATTAATATAGCACGGACATCTGAGCATGCTCATCACATTGCTGGAGTTGCCATTCGTAAGGCTATTCAGTCGCCTTACATCTCTTAGTGAACATGCAAACACCAACCCCCTCAGTGATAGTGACCTTTAGGGGCTGGTATATTCCAAAGACTGGTTATGCTCACGCCTGGTGTCTGTCATGTGGCGTGTATAGACTGTCACCCAAATTCTGTCCCCTCCTGAATGAGAACATTGGGGTGTCTATTTTTATGTTCCCTGATATTATGATTTTCCAGTGCTTGTTGAATAATATCTTCAGTCTGTTGAGTTGGGACAGTATGGTGTCACACAAATGGTTGTGGTGACCAGTTGTTTCTCATGTGCCATAGGTAGCGCCTCTCTGTTATTATTGCTGGCCCTTTTTTGCTCTCGTAATGATATTTTCTGGATAATCTTTCTCTTGTAGTTTGTTACTTAATAGTTCAGCATCTTGATTTATGTACTCCTGTCTGTACAGTTGTGTCTCACTCTCAAAAATGGTCCTACCGGAAGTTCCTTCATCAAAGAGAGTGGGTAGAAACTCTCATGTGCAGCACACCCCAGCCACCAGAGACAAGTCCTTTTGTGCTGCCATAGCAGGTAAAGAAATTATTTTCTTGCGAGAAAGGAAATCTTGACATCCCTTAACAGAACTAAATGTACCAACATATTAGGTTGTGAAACTGCCTATAACAGTTTGGCCTTTACCCACAGTTGCTGAATTTGGAAAAAAATAAGTTCTGGGGCCCAAAGATGTGCTCAGAAGCCCAAAGCATGGTCTACAAATATCAGATGTGCCAAATACCAAGCCTGCATAATCTTGATCCCACCTCATACCTCTTTAAGCGACCACGTGGCAGCCCATACTTCTTTATCTCTCCCTTTCAGGTTGTTTTTCATTTTCCTTTCTCCCTCTATCATGGTTTTCCATCTTTTTCTTCCTTCTTCTTTTCTCCTTATATGTTTTGCTCTCTCTGGCTTTTGGGTTATTGTCATTATTGGGAGAATAGGTTTCAAGGCATAGTATGACTATTGCAAGTCCGTTCCCAGAAATGCTGTTGCTTATGACATGAGCTGAACACGCCAATTGCATGACTCGTGGGCATGCCTCTGTTATGAATACTCCATGTCACAGTTACATTATTGTTTTTGTAGTATACGCAGATCTGCAGAACATAGTGACTCCCACTACTTGTTGCTCTGTGTCCTTCTTCAGTGTAAATAACTGCAAAATGCACTGAAAGATGTCATGGGCCAAGTCGAGAACAAAGCCCCATTCTGCCTTCATGAGCAGAGGTGGCTGGTCAGCAGGACAATGAGAAACTAGTGGCAGATATGTGGCCCACTTCCCTCCAGCCACACCATACTTTAAGGGACACGCAGATCCGAAAGGCAAATTCATGCAAGTCTTCTGCAAACTTTAGTGAACAGCCCTGCATTTGATTGCTACTTAAAGGCCTACCTCTGAATGGAGGGCCTGAAGGGATCACCCTATCAATAGTACAGCAGATGCATTTGCACTGGGGCCCAGAGGTCAAAGGGTCCCTTCGCACCCCAATTATAACTTTTTTTTATCTACCAAACCAGGGCGTGGGGGTCCATTTTTTTTGCTTGTATTTTCCTAGCTTGCATTAGGGTCAATGGCATCACTGCTACTCCACTGAGGAGTGGTTCCTAAAAGTGTTTACCAGTTAGCTAATGTGATATACGAATTATACAATTATTTGCAATACGCCCCTGAAGCATTCACCTGACACAAAACACTAATTTCCCTGTAAATATTGACTCCAAAAGCATTTGAAAGACTGGTCTGTCGCAAAAGTTCCACAAATGCCAAAAAAGATCTGTTATTCCCTGGCCAGGCAAGTCTTTTTTATGTATTAATGAGTAGTGGAAGACTTGCTCCTAATGTCCACCTAGGGGCTATTCACAAAAAACATTTTAGAGTCTGTAAAGTAGCACTTATGTTTTAGCACTTCTCTTTTACATACCCTAATGCCTTTTTGATTTGGCTGCAGAACCCAACAATTTGTAATTTTCATAGAAAATTAGTAAAAATAGAAAGGACTGTGCCCCTTTTGCACTTTTGCTAATAGGGAGTTGATTATTTCCAAAGGCAAGTAAGAGCATGTAAAATAGTACTCCTGTAGTACCACTTTCCGTACTCATAGATGCTATTGTGGCTCGGCCCCCATGACTGGAACCCTCACTGTTGCCGCCAGAATCTAATGGGCCTTGTTGCAGGATGCAAGGCTTTGCCTGTACACATATTTCCACTGGGTGGTGCTGCAGGAATTCCTACCTTCCGCATGAACTCGGCTTTCCCAGCAAGAGGCTTCCACAGCATAATTGGAGGAAATCCTGATTTAGAACATTTTTATGGTTACAACACGAAAACAAAACCAAAGAGGATGCCCTGACAGGAAACATTTTAGCTGCTGGGCATGGAAAAGTACACCTAGAAGAACAGTTCCTGTGCAGAGACACTCACACGTAGAATTACAAACTCGTAATGTCGCCTCGAATTAAGCATTCGCGCTGTATTTTTAACAGGTTTAGCAATACACAGCTTGATACTGAAGGGGACAAATGCTTCTTTATTTACAACACTTTTTGAAAACACATCACGTGTGTTGTTCTTTTCCTCGGCGTATCTGAAGTGGCGACGTTCGTCATATACCCACATCCTATTCGTCATCTCTGAAGTATGTTTGCTGAGGAACATATTGGGTCAGTTACGTTTTTCCGCTTCTCTTGCCTCAGACTCACTCTTGATGTCAAACTATAAGCGGCACAAGCGAAGGATGGTGAAGCATGAAAATGTGCCCCTGTCCTGGTCCTTCATTTAGGGGTAGTTAGGGCTAGAATTTTGTACCCCGGGCCCATGTTTATATGTGGAGCCCCTCGCGCCCATGAACGCGTTCATGTTTTTATTATCCGGCTGTTTCTGCCTATTGACGATGCGGGTGTTTAACTTGCAGCTTTAAGGTGACCTTATGTCGTGTATGAATTCTCTCCCTGTGGTGTTATCTGGTATAAAGGCCATAGACTGTCACTTCCTGCGATGTAAAGGGCAAAATGTCACGTGATGTGAGGATGTGAGAAGTCACTTATGGGCATATTTATACTAGGTTTGTGCCGAATTCGCGTCATTTTTTTCACACACATTCGGTGCACCCTTAACTCCATATTTATATTTTGATGCTAGTCACGTCTATCGTCAAAATATTTGAGTTAGCACCATTTTTTGATGCATGCAACTACGTTGGGGCAATGTGATGCAAGGTAGGCGTTCCCATCTAAAACATGGTGCTAACTCCATAGCCCCATATCTATCCCCCCCAATGCTAAGGTAACACACAGGTGGGAGGGGGGGCTCAATGATGGTGCAAAGCTTGATTTGCACCATTATTTAACACCTGGGTCAGACCAGGCGTTAGGGGACCTGTGGACCCATTTCCATTGTGAAACACCATGGAATGGTCCCGCAGGTGCCCACCCTAAGCCCCAGGAACACCCACACTAGAGGGACACCAGAGGAAGGGGGACCCCATCCCAGGTAAGTAGGGTAAGTATAGGTAAGTATTTTTTTTTAAACTGCACTTGGTGCAGTGGCCATGCCCCGGGGGACCCTGGTCCCCTGTGCTGGCCATTGGGGTGGTGGGCATGACTCCAGTCTTTTATATGACAGGAGTCATGTGGTATGGATGGTTTTGCATCAGGAAATGACACTAGGCTGGTTAGAGGCATTTTCTTTGCCTCTAACCAGCCTAGCGTAATTTTTTTAGGCAAAAGCCACTTTCCCGTACCGTCACCCCCACCCAGCAAACGTAATTTTTTCTGACTCTAGCCCACCCTGAGAGCCAGCTTCCAGGATTCCATAAAGTTGGCACCCCGCTGAGGCTTTGGAATGAAGCAAACCGGTACTATACTTTTGCGCAGTTTTGCAGCAAAATGTATAAATATGGGACTTAGTGTGATGTCATAAAGGTCAGATGTCTTTTCCTGTAATGTTTTTAGGGCTGAAAGGGTGTGAAGTCACTTCTGCTCTCCTTATGATTTTGGAGAAATTACAACGCAGTCAAAGTTGATGTATAGTACTGCTGTAAATAAGTCTTTATTTGCAGGTACTCAAGCAAATGTATTTATTAGCAGAAACATGCACTAAACAAGTGCAATTGTGAAAACAATTTTTTTTGCTGTTATTAACTGGTGTGTGAATTTTAGAAATAGTAGGCCAAATGTATCAATATGCAATTATGCATTTTCTGAATAGCGACTCCTTAGAAATTAGTATTTCAGAAATGCAAAATGATATGTATGCATTTACAGATTTCCTAACAGCGATTCCTACAAGATAGGAATCACTATTAGGAAATCCCAATCACTATTAGGAAATCCCATTTATGAATTTTAATTCTATTTCTTCCAATGGGACGGTTTTCCATTTCACTAATGATGGCTATGGGCAATAGGTCCCCCGTAATGCACACACAAAATAGTGGTGCACATGTAGGGCACACATGCTCTAAGGGCATTTGTGTGCTCTATAGCACTTTAAAACAAGAATCTTTGGGTGTTTTTTTTATTGCAAATGGCAAGTCGATGGTAATTGCATTCCCTAAATGGCCACTATGCATTTAGTAAATGCTTTGTACATATGGCTTGGAAATCACAAATGGGAATGTGATTCCCTAAAGGGCTTTGAGGATCTCAAAAGCACATTTAGCATTTCTCAACAGCCCGAAATAACGATTCGGACCTATAAGAAATGCTAAATGGCTTTGTACATGTGGCCCTATGTGTTCTAACAGGGCGAACATATGTTGTGAAAGTTGCCCAGATTCTATAGCACATAATGTTCTTACAGAAGGCGCTTTAGCTGGCTAATTCAAACATTCTTTCCTCAGGCTAAATGCTCAGGTTTATAGCTCTGAAGGACAGTGGGTGAAGTTACTGAAAAACCTCTCAAAACGTACATGTCAAGTTCCATGGGTTCAGTCCAGTTTATTCGAAGCAGTGATTATGTCCCTTAGCATTACGTGGATCTGCTTTTACAATGTGCAACTTAACACAGTCCTCTGACTCAGGGGCCTAGCTACTGTTGGTGCAACGGGTGCAGTGGCACCGTAGCGCAAAGGTGGGGAGGGGCCCGGTCTCTCCTGCACCAGCTGATGTTATTTCAGAGGCTGCCTGTTCGGATCTTTTTTAAATACAGTGCATGTCAGAGGCTTGGCTCTGTTTACTTTTGAGGGGAGGGGTACAGAGGAAGTTGAGGATAAGGGAACAGAAAAAAGAGAGGAAAGGAATGAAAGAAAAGGGGAGGATGAACGAACGGGGAGGAGGGCAGGAAAATGTGACAGAATGGGAGAAGAAAATAAGTTTGAATGATAAAGTGAAAGAAGAATACGAATGAGTAAAGTGGGCAAGGGAAAAGGAAGAGAAAAAACAAAAATAAGGAGAGAATGGAGGAAGGAGAAGAGGATGAATGCAAGATAGAAGAGGGGGATGGACACTGAGAAAGCGGAGCGGAGAACATTAAATGGGTGAAGGAGATGAGGGAGAGCGGGGTGGAGATAGGGAGGCGGGAAGAAAAGATGACTAGAATGAAGAACTTAGAAGCCCGTAAATGACATTAGTGTAGTAGGTGCAGTGACACTGGGATTCAAGTGTATGCTAGGCATGCTTCACCTCCTTTATAGCAATATTTTAATACCGTCTGGGGGCTTAGTTTCATTACTCGCACTAGGCCCCAGGCCACACCACTGCTCTGATAATGGATGAACCTTCTACTTTGTTAAGATAGTTCAATACAATAACTCTTGAACTGTACCTATGAGGGACTGACAATGAAGAGTATTAGGTACGGGGCAAATAAGTTCTGCTAGTCAGTCCCGCTGCCCAGTTCGGTAATTTCTTTTAATTTCCTGTAGACCCCTAGTACAGTGTTTTTCAAATATTTTAATTATAGAAAACAGAGTGTTGGCAATGTGTGACACCACACTTTTATTTGTCCCATTAATGTTCACTAAAGTGGTTGAAAACAGCGCAGATCTATTTTTAATGAGCAACATGAACTTCTTCTTGAGACCTCTAGGACCTGGGTATGGAAATGTGAAACAAATAAGTTAAATATCTTTTGGGTCTGTGGAGGTGTTGTCAGTTGTGCCATGTTCTGTGCCAGTCTTTGTGTTTGGTTCCCAGCTTTTACATCATGTTTTTTCCATCTTTCTGCATGATGACAACAGCATTGTACTCATGCCAGCCAATGACAGATAAACAATTATTCTTCTGATAATTCCACCAAATCGCCCTGATTTCAGCCCTCAAATGTTGACATTTTACATACTTGCTAACATTTGGCCACTAAAAATAAGTAGTTTCTTTATTTTGTTTAAACGACTTAAGAGCCACGGTGATAGTATTGGTGACAATTACATCTTTTGATCTCTGGTCCAGATAACATCACAGGAAATTACATAAAAAGTTTTAGGGTGTGATCAAAAAACATTTTATGGATTGAACTGTTTCATAGAATGGTTACCCTCAATTCTAAATTCATAATGTTTATGTTGTATGTTTATGGACAATAAAAGTGCGTCTTACACCATATAGCTTCTTGGTGCAGTATGGCTAGTATTAGAGATGGGTAAACTTGAGTTGATAATGTGGCTATAGACATGGGTGCAATGCTTCTCTGAACTTCAATAATCATGTTATTTACAGAAGTTGTCAAGCAACGTATTTCAGCGGCTGGCTGTTTAGGAAGAAAAAGCTTACGTAGTTTGGAAAGTTGCTGGAGTGCATTGGACAAGAAGGATAATAAATCATAAATTTACAAGAAAGAACTGCCAAGCAAATCTTTGTTTTTTTTAAAACTCTTTTTATTAAACTGTGTTAATCGTACGGTGACTTAAGTAGGTGAAGCAAATGCTCAATGAACACGGTAATCAGAACGGCCAGCATCAAATACGACATAGGCAGCAAATAAAAACAGTGTTTGTGATTCAGGAATCTCAAGCCCAAATTGATTTCATACAACAATTGCCCTCCATCCCTACTTGCCCCCACCCCCTCGTATTCAATATCTCCAGTATTTGCGCCAGTTGCCCACACATCTTCCCATTTCCTAGGGCAGCCCCTGTGCTGAGAAAATCTGAAAAACACTCAGCAAACCAGACATAAGTTCTTATGCTCTCTACACTCTTAGGAGAGCCAGCCAGGGCTGCTGACGGAAGACCGTGTTCAGCACGTGTGGCTCATCCATGAGCGCTAGGAGCATCGGCCCACTAAAAATGACCCCAGGAAAAGTCCCAGAGATAAAAATAAAATGGTAATGAAGTTAATTTATTACTAATTTATTTTTCACCAACCTGTCCTGAAGTGATTTACAGGATGGGGCGGGGCCATTGCTTCTAAGTGGCAGCAACGAGCGGTGCACTTAAGTTTAAAGTGTGCATGTCTCTTTGGCCAACTGCCTTGCGACGGCCAGCCAGACGTGCATTTTACACCTCTCTAAGCCAGCTGTCGTAGACAGCTAGGTTGACAGCAAGCACAGGCTTCCAGGGCCATTAAGAGCACTGAGAGAGGCCGCTCCCTCCAATCCTGGTGCTTCTGTCATGCTGGTTAACAGTATGAGAGCAGCACTAGGATTGGTTAGGGGTGTTGGCTGGGTCCCGGCCTGGAGGCAGAGCTGAGAAGAAGAGCACTGGACCGGAGTGAGGCGGATGTTTGTGTAGCAAGCAAGTAAGGTAAGTGCCTATTTCTTTTATTTATTTAAGTATATATCTTACATGTAGTACCACCCATCACCCATTTGCCCACCCAACCACTCTCCGTAGTTGCCAACCACCACTGCTGTTCAGTATTCTGGGCCAGCTGTAAGCTTGGGATGACCCTAGCAGAAAGCTTTGCTGTAGTTAAGCGTGGATGACACAGACATGTTAAATATAAGGATTCTGTGGGGAAAAGGGAAAACTTGTAGGCATTATCAAATAACACACATTGTTTTAACCTAGCATTACTGAATTGGAATGAAGGGCATTTGTAGCTCAAAAGGGTGTCTATGTAACAGCACCAGCCTGCCAGCATCCTGTGTCCTTGAGTGAGGGGTGATGGGAGAAGCTGAGATATGTTATTACGATTAATATGGGGCAAGGAAAATGGCACTGTTGAATTTATCTATGCGGAAGATGAGAAGGATGGGATTATGGCGATAGTTATTGGAGTTTTGCGAGTATGCTTGCACCATTTCAATTATTTTCTGTTTCACGTGTTTGTGTCGTTCGTAGGGGTGTGGAGTTTTTTATCAAAACTTTATTTATGGATGTTTACAAGAATGGGGGCTGAGTTTACTTGCACTATTGATAATGAGTATGGAAGTGGATGAAGGATGTTTGTTAAGTGAGTTGTTATATGTGGTCCTGATTTGATTCCTGCATTATTATGCTAGCATATGTGATCTGGGGCAAAGCTGTTCACATCATATGTGCATATCATCTGTAACAGCAAGAGGCCTGACCGGTGCGAATGATGACATAGGTGGAATTTAAGGCAGCAATTGTGCCACGCGTGTCATCCATACAGCTGAGCTTCCTGTAGACATGTAAACCATGCACTGTTGGCAAGTTCATGTACTACTGACTAGTGGTTTAGTGCCAGATCCATCAGCTCCAGCACACGTCCAGATGCTCGATGGGATGGCCCAGCTCCACTTTCTGTAGCTAGTTCCTTGATTAAGCCCCAAACCATAACATAGAGTTGTGGGAAACTTTATATTCGCCTGCAGGTATCCGCACTCTATGCATAGCTATGATGACCCCTGCAGAGAGCGCACAAAGGTTGCCTGTCAGCTTTGGTGGTATCATGCACATATTTCCTTTGCTGTGTCTCTTTTTACTGGCTCCACTCTGCTTCCTGTCTCTTTCCATGGTCGGAAAAGTACTTTCATGCATGTGTGGCATACATCTGCCATGATGGGATTTATACTTCTGCGGTGCCTGAACTGTTCTTTAAAGATCCATTTACAGCCTCTTGCCGAAAGATAAGTTTAGGTTGTTTTTATGTCCGGCTGTTTGGCAATGCTGTTCAATTGCAAGTGTGTGTTGTGCCTTTTTGAGATTAAACAACTGTTAAGTATGGGTTTTTGGTGGAACAGCGTTGTTGCAATGCTGCCTGTTCTGCCATTTGACTGCACTCCTGTTTATGCCCCTAAACTCTACTCTGGGAATGTGCAACATGCAGTTAACACAGTTTTATTGACAACTCCTGGCTGCCTCAGGTTAATAACTCTTGATTGATAAAAGCACAAACTGCCTGCTTATTGAATTAGTAAATGCTTTAAGAATGCTAAAATCATTAATCTATTTTTTATTGCAAGGGGCTTCCTGAGTGTAATTTGTGCAGGAGGGGGCATGTGGTGGGCACTGCACTCAGTATTGTGGAGCACGACATTTCTTCTTCAGTCTGTGATCTGACTGAGGCCATGAGAGAGAAAAGCAGATCATGGAGAAAAGAGAAAGGAGGAAAAGAACGGTAGAAAAGTCAGTGACAAAGGGAGAAACGGGCAGGTAAAAGAACCTGGAAGAGGGAGAGGTGGAAATAAGAGGCCATTCCTGGCTTCTATGAAATTGGATAGGCCCTTCACCTATTTATTTGTTCTTTTAACAAATGAATCACCGGCAACAAACATGGCTATATATTATCAGAGTTACGTTTTGTATCACTTTTTTGTATTTACGTAAAATGGTTCAAGGTGTTTCTAATCTCAGTTAAGATTTAGCAGTAAACGGTATAATGTCTTGAAAAATGAACAGTTTATACAAACATGTTTCAGCTGGTCCTCTTTATTAGCCCCTTGTACCTTCTGGACACATTTTGGGGCCGATTTATGAAAAGTGACGCTGCACTTAGCGCAGCGCCACTTTTCCTGCCCCCCTTAGTGCCCCACTAACGCCACCATGGTAGCACCATATTTGAAATACGGTGCACCATGGCAGTAGTTAGGGTGACTAGCATTATAATTTTTTACGCTAGTCTGGCGCTTTGCAGGATTAGCATAAAAAATATTGACGCTAATCCTGCAAAGCTCCCAGAGGCCCATTGTAATCAATGGGAGCCTCTTTTTAACGCTTGCACTTAGCAGGCATTAAAAAATTACAATAAAAATGGCATAAAGGAATCTCATAGATTTCTTTGCTCCATTTCCATGCCCCCCCTAGCGCCGGAACAACCCCCTTGCAAATATTATGTCTGGCGCAGGCATAATGTGGCGCAAGGGGTTACAAAGTGGCGCAATGCAAGCATTGCACCACTTTGTAAACATGGCGCAGTGTTTTTCCCCTTCCAATGCCACATTTGCGTAAAAAAATGATGCTAATGTGGCATTGGAATGGCGCAAGGCCTGCATAAATCTGCCCCTTAGTGTCTTAAAGACAAGCACCGCCTTCTAAAGAACAAATATAATTTTTTTCATTTTCTTCCTTTGGTTTATTTTTTCCTGAATATTATTAACTTCTAGGATCATAAGATGGGGGTGGTGTGAGCTCAAATTCTAATGGTTTTCACCACCTGCGAGACTGGCATACATAGAGTTAACATAGAGAGCCTTTCAGGGAAAGGAAAGAAGATTCGATTGGAGCTGGAGACAGATGTAGCTGACCCGGTTTCCGGCAGCTCATTTTCCAGTTTCCTGCCTGAAACCTGCGAAATACAGGAACTGATGCAAATGAGAATTTAACAAAACACCGTTCTCAGAGATGCACCTATTTAATTAAGAAGTGAAAGGAAAATAAAACAGTTTACCGGTTTGTACAAGATAATGTGTGTTAAAATATTTTCTGTAAGACGCGCCAACAATAACTGATATGTTTTTCGCGAACAAAGAAAAGCAGCTGTAGAGTTTTATGCTGCCTAACTAACATCTGTGATTTTACTTTGGGTTTGAATTTAATGAAACGAAAGGCCTCCCTTTTCTTACCAATAAGTACAATTTGTTGCACCAAATATGTTTCCTATAAAAAATGAAGTATATGATAGTGTTCTCCCTTCTAATATAATGATTGTCATGCCTTTGAATGATAACTTGAATGAAGCACCACTTTAAAACGCATTTTTGTATGGTTAATCTCAGGGATCACAAAACGAAATAAAATTCTGGGGAAAGACTCATTACTGAGGTCAAACACCTTCCTCGTATTTCATGTAAGTGTCCGTGTGTGTGTGAGAGAGAGAGAGAGACAGAGAAAGGGAGAGAGAGAGTAAAACTTGATTGAATAATTGTTTTCTTTAAAAACAAATATACAGGATTAGGTTTGATCATGCACTCTAACATTGTGTAGACTGGTCAAAGGAAACGTATGGAAGAGGGGGTCCCGTTCTCAGTTCAAACTAGTGTATGACTTTTTAGATCTGGCATTAGCCAAGACCTTTCAATTTTACTAAAATGGTATGTATAATAAACGTAATTATCCTTCATGCATTGGTCTGTTCTTTATGCCACTGCCCACCACAGCATACAGCATGTGGTAGTTGGTTAGGCCAATTCCGCCAATGACTAACTTTACTGTAAGCAACAGCATTCTGTTCTTTCACAAGGTGCACATCCACCCACAAAGTAGTTTATTTCATTGCCAGGTACCACTATTTCAATGTGTGCTTTTTGAGACCAACAAATATGCGTGTCTTTAGGCAAAGATTTTTCTTTTGGATTGACGAAGGTCCGGAAGCTTCCCTAAAACTAAACATTTGGAAAAACCTGGACAAAACTAAACAGACATTGGAAAACCCAAATGGCTGACAGCCAATACCAGACTGATTGGCTTTATTAATGCTTGATCCTCAATGACACAGCAAATATTGCCAGATGGCATACACCAAAGAACTATAACCTTTAGTCATGCCCTAAGGACATTCTCCCAGGATAAATACCAACTGAGAATGATCCTGGGGCAACACTCTTTGTATTCTGGCATGCAATTCTTTTTACTGAAAGCTGTACTCCCATTACCTGCAGAGCAAGGAATTTAGCAAGGCCCCGTGGGTACTGGGTGCAGGGCTGATGTCTGACCACACAACCTTTTCCACCAGTCAAAATTGGGGAGGACCTTTGGCTTATCCAGTGGACACTTGTCAAAATATGGTTCTTACCCATTTCCTACACCCATATTCCTGACCTAAAAGTCCAATAATGAATTCATGTTTGCTGCAACAAACTGAATTTGGGCTGCTCATGTCTTGAGTCAATTTTAACTCTCACATCTGAGACCAATTTAAATTCAGGAGTATTTATATCTCTCAGCTTTGGCATGGTATGTTCTAATCTAAGACCTTTGACCAATTTAATGACAGGCATTTGCTAGATGGTGGAAACATAGGAACAGAAAGTATTAAAACAGGGTCTTATATGGAAGTGCACTTGCATTAAGTTAAATCCTAGTTTCTCTATGCATGTACATCATATCCTAATATGTCAAATTCCATTATGAATTGCATCCAAATCTCCAACTGATTTTATTCAAACCACAATGGCGCATAATTATTCCCCACTCAAACCCCTTTTATAAATCCTCCTTTTAAAAATGTCTTGCATTCTTGCTACTTTTATGCAAAGAAAAGTCTAAATTCTTCCGCCAATGAACTTCTCTTTTTAAAAATTCCCTGATTTCTATTCAAGCTCTACATTCTGCTGCTTACCAGAGTAGATTGTTTGCCACTTTAACAAGGGTAGTTCTCGATAATCTGTCAATGATGCAAGACATAGCACCCAGCTTGTTGTAATCAGTTAAATTCCATAAGTAATGTTCTTTTTTTAAGGGCGTAGCAGTCTGCAAGATGTGTTGGTATCAATACTTTAATATACACCTTGCTTGGGCTTTTGCTCCTCTGCAGAAGAGTGTTACCTTCTAACATCATGCTATTGGCTATTTGGTGTACCACTTCACACCCTATTGAGTCCTTGTGTTCCAAAGCATGGGGACTATTTTACATATAAAACTAAGTTCTCACACATCTTGTGTTTAAGTTATACATGTATTGTGTACTTAAAGTGACAATTTTGTGCTATTTATGTCAGTGCAGCAGCATGTTTTAAATGCTTTTGTCAGGACTCGAGTGTGAGCCTGACCACAATATGGCCAGCCTAATGAGCCGTGGTTTTGCAGATCAAAAACAATAAAAGACTTGGGGCCTGATTTATACTTTTTTTTGCGCCGCATTGGGGTCATTTTGTGACGCAAAAGGGCGCAAACTTACAAAATTCAATTATATTTTGTAAGTTTGCATCACTTTTGCATAAAAAAATGACGCAAATGCAGCATTACAATAGTATAAATCAGGCCCTTGGTGCTGCCATATTGGTATCATGCCATCCCGATCTTTTGTATCTCAGATCAACCACAAGAATGTAGAAGTAGCGATTTGTTTCAACATTACCCTAGCCCACCAGAATCCAACATTATTTGAGAAATTATTAGGACAATGTCGACCTGAAAGATATATTCTCCTCGTGCCTTAGCCACTTTGTCCCACTCCCTCCCTCCCAGCAGTGTGTTTGGAATAGTGCAGGCCCCAGCTCTATGAGGGATCAGCAGAGATCTTTGTTGGCACACAGACACAAGCTTATACTGAAACATATCCTAATAGGAAAAAGATAATTGAAGATTTCCAGTTCCAAATGCCTAGCTTAATTTTCTACATGACAATTTTAGAATGTAGATCGTGCAGTAGCAATGTTTTGTAAAGGGTTTATATTTTTAAGATGCATTTGTAAGCAAGAGTGGGCACTAACTAGAGAGCAAAAGTTTGAATTATAAGCAACAGAGTTCCATTGTAGTCTTTCATTGAAAACAGAAGGGGGGATTTATCTGTTCCAAGATGCCGGCAGAGGCAATGGGTCAAATAAGAACACACAAAAGACAATATGTGACAGGTCAGTTTTTTGTTTCCATTACCACCGCCTCCTCGGTTGCATTGCGTAACCAGTGAGCCACGGGCACAGAGGGTTTCACTTCACCAAAAGTGAGGTACCTCTGTGACAGAACTGTTTGCAAGAAGAGTGTGCACACATTCTGTACAATTCTTTCACCCATAATTTGCTTACTAATTAATTCTATCACTTGTAGCAGATCATTTGTACTGATATCATGACCCATGTTTTTGTATATAATCTTTATTGAGTTTTTCAAGAGCATTCAAAATAGCTTACATGCAGTCTTGATGCCAAACCCATTACAATAATTAAATAGTCCCTCAACAGACCACCTCTCCCATCTCCCCTGCTGAAAGCCATGCACACACATGGACAGTAAACGTGACATCCGCAGAAGGATTTGCATTACTATCCATTGACCTCCAGGAAACCTCTTATTCAAAAACAATTTTCTTAGCACCCCCGAACTGCAGGTGACCCAGGTAAAAGTTCATTAAGCACTTTAACCCAGTATCATTATCCCAGACCATTACACCATGCATCATGCACTCAACACCATCGCAGACATCCAGGGCGGTTGTGCATTCGGAGGGTCCGTCAGCGCTGTCAGCAAGGCCCCCAATACCCGCAGGTCTTCCTCTAGTTTCTCATCTCTCCACACATGTTTCATGTGTAATTCCTCAGCCACTGCCCATTCGGAGCTATCTAAAGACAGTCTCTATAGCTCGGGGGCTCTGGCCCCAGCCATTTGATAGCAATACAGCTCTTAGCCAACATCAACCCCAAAAGCAGAAACTTCCTACTCAGTTTTTTCTTTGTCTGGATTGGAGAATGTTCAACAAGGCTTGTTTGTTATTGAGTTGTGTGTTCCAACCCATACCCCTATTTAATTTTTCTATGACTTCCTGCCAAAATGGTACCAGTGACGGGCAGGGCCACGCCATGTGAAGAAAATCCACCTCTTCCCCCCAAACCGGAAGCAACACACTGCGCAGGCTGAGTATATGGTGTGCAGGGTTCGGGGTGTAAGATACACTTGGTGTACAGTTGTGACCATGTTTATATAGGTCCTTCGGGGTGGGTGTTTATTAACAGAATTAAGAAGGGTCGAAAATCGGATTCAGCTCATTGAACCTACACAGCCTGTGCTTTTCTGTTATAGCTTTCAGAGCATTGCTTTGTATCGCTACTTCTGTCAAGCACTTTATGTTCCTATCGGTTCCAGGTCAACTGAACCTCTCTTATGTGAAAAAACATTAAGCATTTGACACATTCCAGCAAATAAAAAAAATCTTTTCAACAGGCTGAGTTAAAAAGCTTCCACAAAATATTGATAATCAGGAGATCAAAAACAATGGCCATTCACAAATGTTTGCATAGTTAATGATTCATATCCAATCACTACAAATTCCGCTGTGCTCAAGAAAAAAGTTTTCTTCAACATTCACTGCTACACTGTTACGTTAACTGAATAGACATTTAAAATACAGAATGTTTGTACAGAAACTGTGGCACTCGCTAAAGCTCTGTACTGTCAGTTTCCAGAAATTTGTGTCTTAAAAATAAAGCCTAATTCCTCATTCCAGTTAATCTTTCCAGAATGCAAAAGTTTACAAAGTGCTCTAGAGTGATATTTCAGACGCCATGTGGATGAAAGTGTCCATCGATATACATGCATGCACTGCTTTCAGTGCGACGAATTACGTGGGAGTTCTCAAAAAGAACCTGGTCAAAGAAGTGTAACTTAGGGCCAGATGTAGCAAAGGGTTTTTCCCATTCTGGGTCAATGGGAAAATGTGTTTGTACATGTGGCCCTAAGAACCTTTCCAAGAGGCGTGGCGTATGCAATTAGGAGTGTGTCTTAAAATGTGAAACCCTAAATCCTGTGCTTCTCAAAGCGTACAACTTAACTTGTATTTGGGTGCCTCACTTTGAGTTATTGCAGTCAGACATTTTTCACAACAACAGGCATACATCTACAGGCAAAGCAGACTTATTGGAGTTGCCAGTCATTTCTTATATTTAAAAAAAAAAAATTTTGAAAGAGAGGAAAACAATACCCATCAATAAAACATCATTTGTCTAGAACAGCACATTCTCATTATATAAAAACAATGTATCTATGAATGATTGCAAAATAATACAGTGAAACATATCATGTTATACGATATGACCATATCAAACCAAATGACATCCAATCCAGATTAAATTAAGCATAGGAGCTATAATAACAAGGAAATAAAGAAAAGAAGGGAAGGAGGTCCAAGTATAGCGATCAGTCTATAACTTCGTACTAATCATATTCAAGAGTAGAGATCCTAGATTAGTAAAGTATTAAACATTAATTGAAATAAATGAACAAAATCAAGGCTCAACCTCTCAGGAAAATATCAGTGAGGTTTTAACACATCGGCATCCCTTACATTAGAAATATTTTAATATTTTGCATATTCTGATAGAGAATCTGTCAAAGGTAAGCATAAAAAAGCATTTTAAGAGACATTTGGTATGTACAACAGTTTCTGACAATTTAGAATTGGCTTTCAAAAGTAAAGGGATTTGCTGAAAAGCTATTGCAAGAAAATACCAGCCAACTTTACTTTCTGAGGAAAATGTTTACAGTCCTCTACTAAACTACGTATGATATTACATAATGACAATGGACCTTTAGTTTGAAAAATTGCCCCAATTTACCACCAGACCTTTACCCAGATTATTTTAACAGGTGGGCAATGAAATATGATATGTTATAGAGCAGTGGTTCCCAACCTTTTGATTTATGTGGACCCCCATTTTAACATTAATGGAACCCAGGGACCCCCACTGAATCATCATTGGAATACGGGGGCCCCCGCCCGAGTCATTACTGGAAGCTGGGGACCTAATTTGTCAATATTTGTTAATATTTTTTAATTTTCTAAGCAGTCGCGGACCCCCTGAGAAGGCTTTGCGGACCCCCAGGGGACCCCGGACCACAGGTTGGGAACCACTATTATAGAGTTCCAGGAGGTATAGAACATGTCCAGCAAAAATCTGAAGAAGATTTATTAAATGTATGTTCGAAACAGGGGTGCTAACCACATATTATAAAAACAAGCATTGGCAAAGCCACTATGTCTCACCCGTAGAAGAGCTATTGGCTTTGTCAATATGTTCTAGCCATGTTGTGAGGCAGCATGGCTGCTGTTCAGCATGGCTTAAAGTTAGTTGCATAGGGAAGAGTGGGGTATCGTGGTGTGGCGAAGAATGGAGTAGAGTGTCATGAAGTGGAGTGACATATAGTGGGGTAGAGTGGAGTGGATTAGAGTGGGGTAGAGTGGAGGGGCATAGAGGGGAGTAGAGTGGAGGGGCATGGAGTGGAGTAGCATAGAGGGTGTACAGTGGGTTGTAGAGTGGAGTACTGTGTCAATTTTGAAAACATCAGGATTTGACAAATTCATAGTAAGATGTAAGTCCACTATGTTTGGAAGACGGCCAGCAATATTACTACCAGAAAGCGCCTTTTTACATGTTATTGAAGATGTGTTCTTAATTCCGCCCGTAGGATGAATGTACGATTCAGAATAATGTAGTGCAGCAGTGCAGGAATCCTCTAAAATGGCCTTCACATTAATGACAAGCAAAGAACGTAGCATGAATCAGCACTTTTTTCAATATATTACTAAAAACATGTTGGTGTGCAATACATCAGATGATTTTGAAGAATGAAAAAAAGAAGAAAGATCATTCCTCAAAAAACTAGGCAATAAGGTGACATTTTGGAAAGCAATCAAACAAACAACGTGATTACTTTAATCTAAAAAAAACCTAGAGAAGCAGATGCCAAATACATTGCCCAAATTCACCATTTGCAGTTTACCAGGCAAGTAGAGATAGTCTATAGAGGTCCATGGCCATCTTCCTTCATTTGGTATATAACTGTGTTGCCCTGAAGTTATGGAAAAATACAGCCCCCCCCATACAATGGGGGCCCTCTCAAGCCATGGCTGCATCTTCGAATCCTAAGCCACATCCCACGAAACACTATTCTTTTAGATTAATTTATGAAACACTGATACTTTGCATCTGATTCTTTAGTTAGCCGCATCACTAAATGTTTTCATGCTAGAATATTAATCTTGTATATGAATGATGATGAAATGTTAAAGCAGTAACCTATATTGTACTTGTAATGCATCCATCGGCACCTAAGGCAGCTCTAAGAAATAATATTACTCTCATTTTTAATTATCCTATTGGTACTAAAATATAAAGGAGTTATTTGAAGACCTGTTTTCCACCACCATAATTCAGTCAAGAAGCCAAAATGTCTTTTGATGCTTACATTCATTTGGTCAATGTTTGGGAAAACATATGAAATAATTGATGACTAAATCCTCACACTTACAAATTGCTTTCAAATGGCAGGGAGGGGAGGTCACAGCGGTACAAGGCAGAACTGATGATTCAGAGGCTGTGGTACCAGCATATGGATGTCTGTGGGCCCACGAGGAGGTACTATGGGTAAAGTTGCCCCACCTACGACCTATTAACAGTCTTTGTTGTTATCTCAATATGGTTTGACTTTTGAGCAATTCAGTAGTTACCAATACATTTATAGCGCATTTTTGAAAGGCAATAATTTTCAAGTCATATTTAATTTGTAGTGACATTGTCATGTTTGCATCTTTTTAATCAAATTTTTCAGATGCCACTGATAAAATATTGAGCCACTCCTTAGCTGTCCTAGAAAGAAATCCTAGATGCTTATTCTTAATTCTCAGCCAGTGAACTATAGAGCTTTTTAATGCAAGGTTTCAATTAAAGGTTGTAATTACTGTTTTTATGTCATTTTTCTAAAGGTATGGAGAGTGCAATTACACTGTGGCAGTTCCTCTTGCAACTCCTACTTGACCAGAAGCATGAGCACCTCATTTGCTGGACGTCCACTGATGGCGAATTCAAGCTTCTCAAGGCGGAGGAGGTGGCCAAATTATGGGGACTGCGCAAGAACAAAACGAACATGAATTATGACAAGCTGAGTCGAGCACTCAGATACTATTATGACAAGGTGAAGTAAGGATAATTATTTGTTAGGCTTTGTAACTTAAAGGTGGATACCCCGTGAGTATAATAACCCCTCCTTTTACAGAGAATGCCTATGCAGTCACTAGTCTTAAACAAACAGTATATTCTCCACTGAGATGAGGCTAAAATTACAGAACCTGTGCAAGTAATGCAATTTCACCAAGAGTACAGTATTCATTTTTTGAGATGAATGTACCTATTTTCTAGTTTCGAGAAGACCGAGTACTTTAGAAGTAAGCTGTTACAAAACAACTTGAGCCTACTTTACAAACTTTCTGCGTTGGGTTTGGGTTACAAAAGTGTAGTAAACCTGTACAACATGTTTTTCTTTGGATTTACCTTCCAGCAGAAAACTTGTTTTGCACTGGAAAGTTGCCTGAAAGTAACACAAAGTGCTGTTTTGCATTACTTTGCTTCAAGGGTGCATTTCATGGATCGTACATGGGCGTTCTAATGCAACCACCCATGGATTTTGATTAAGTACCCTATTTACTAACAATAATAGACAGGGATTTTCCCAAATAATGTCACTTTGAATGATGCATTAAAAAGGAGATCTGCTTTTATTTCTCCCAACATTTCCTGGTTTGCATGTGTGCTGCACTGTACAGCACACATCCAAAGTGGGAAACATTTTAAAGTTAGTCTAAGAATTTCGCATCTGAATGGGTACCATTCCAGTTCAACACCTATGCTATACTCACAGAGACACCTTTGCACAATAGTGCAAAAGTGTATGTTGTGTGACGCTCAGCAGCATGATTGTGCATCAGCACTAGAGAGACAAAGAGCAGGTCATGAGTATATCTCTGGACATAGGGCAAGTTCATTCTCTCGTCCTGCCATGTGACAGTTTGGTAAACCTAGGCCTTCTATTATTGTTCAAGTTTACCAAGACATAGTGGGTCAGTTATGACTGAAGTGTATTAGTGGCTGAAGGTTATTAGTAAAATGATACTATGGATGTGGAGAGCTTGCAGTATTCTATAGACATAGGCAGAGAGAGTGAAGTGACTATTGATATTCTTAGGGTTCTGCTTCCGTTTGTTTTTATTCAAAGCCTTCCTCAAATTTGAAAACAATATTTGTTTGCAGCATGGGTGTTCCACATACACGCATAAGGGTGGGATCCCTGCCCAATTTTCAAGACAACCTCTGCCTATGTAAATAGGTTCTATGGGAGAATCAATATATATTCAAATGAATCAAATTGAGATCTATTGTATGACTATTTATCTTGTGTGGAAATATTTTCAATTTGAAAGGAATGTGTTTCTCCAGATCCTATGTTGGGCACCACTACTACTATATTGGCGCAGTCAAGATGTAATAAAGCAATGCTGTGGCAAAACCGCCAATGCACATGAAAAATATATGAGAGACTCTGAGAGGAAATATAACATATAGAATAATGGGTAGAAAGGGAACTGAGCAACCAGGCATCACTTGTGGCATCTGTCGCAATCCCCCTAGCTTGATGAGAAAAGTACATTTCCAATTGAAAGAAATTATGGAGCTTGGGACACTCACATTAAAGCAGGTCGCAGGCAATGTGCAAAATAGGCCTCAGTCTTAGAGAGACTTGACCGAAACTTCCAATTCATAAACACTGAAGTGACAAACAATCTTTGTGTGGAATAGAATTAACTTTTGTGATGAACAAAATACTCTGTAAGAGGAAAAGAAGGTAACACTTTTCCTTGCTACTATGTGGACCACCCATCATGGTTTCAGATTTTCTACAAACGTTGATAATAATAATAACTCTATCCAAAAAAATAGCAACAGAAGCTGAACTTGATATCCACTGTAAAAGGCAACATTTGTAATCCGTACACAGAGTTTGAACCCAGGAACGTGCCTTCTAATATCATATGAAAATCATCAACTAGAAAGTCGTATGCTTTTAGAAGAAATAATGTGGTTCAGTGTACAGTAAAGACTGTATAAAGGTATCATTTTACAGTTTAAATATTTATGTTTCAGTCACACAAATGGTACATGTACACATGGGATGAACAACTTTGATCTAAGAACAACGTCTACATCTACTACAAACGAGACCCTCGAGAAAAGCAGTTAGTAAATATTTATTTTATGCACAGATATAGAACAACTCTCTGCTGCTCCAAAATGGTATTATGGAAGAAAAGATAAAGCTAGAGTCCCCCCAGCAACGACCTAAAACCCCCAACATTCGTGTTATATTGGCTCTTCGGCTGTCACCAGTTCGTTTACCATTTCCCATCCCTCACCTTTATTATTTTCTCCCATTACTGTTCCTCTGTATTTTGACCTTACTCTCCGGACTCTGTTTTAACTTTGTTGCATAGCTGTGCTTTTCCCTTTCCCATTCTCTTCTCAAAGAGGACCTGATCCATTTTCGAGAATGGGACTTGCCAGCTTTTCTTCTGCTTGGCTTCACTGTTGCCCACTTTTTGAAGCCAGTGATTATATATGTTTCTTATATGTTTAGTCTGAATATTATGTACTTTTCATTAATTCTAAAATGCTGAAAGTACCTCCTTTGACTAGAGGGTCATTCTGTCTCTGGAGAGTCTCTGTGCATAGCCCTACTGCACAACAAGACATAACACCAGAGAGAGAGTCATGCTAAAGAAAACTCGGCATTCTCATTCTCATTCTCTCTCTCTCTCTCTCGCTTTAGAACTGTGACTTACTCACGCAGGGTGTGCTCACTCTTGTTAAGCCTCCCTCATCCCAGGGCTCATGAAGTAGATCCTACATGCTTCCCTCAAGCACCGTGGTACGAGGCACAATACGTTTTATTTCCCTTTCTTTCTTACAGATTGACAGTGTCTAACCAAGGAAAGTAAAATTGACACAAAGTTCCCCTCCAAAAAGGTCAGCACTTTCGGCTTGAAACCATCAGTACACTAGGCTTCTGTTTTTATTCTGGTTGGCTGCATTAAGGCCCAGTAGAACCTTATAAGGCACACAATGATGCAAGGACACAAACTAAACATTTAGGAGGGAGATGTCTTTTGATGCCTCATTTCTACACCGTCCACTCCACTTCAGGTGCTTACAGCTTGCCCCAGGTATAGTGCTCTGTGGAACTCTTTTGGTGCCTCTGCCCCCCATTGACTGACAAGGGGGACCAGATCTCCCCATCTGCTACCCAGATGCTCACACTGGGGGAGGCACCCACACAACCCGTCACTGCCTCTGGTGCTTACTCCACACACATTAGTGTGGATCACTCTGACATGACTGTGAGCAAGATAGGCAGCCTACTGCAAATAGACCCAGTGGAAGTACATATAAACTTCACCTCATTCACAGACTAACTTATCCCACAATACCCAGGTGCAAAGGGCAGAAAAACTAGGGATGGATCAGAAATAACAGAATACATTTTGAGACCTGGTCAGCCCAGCCACTCCTAAGGTAATATTTAATATCACACATCAAAGGTACAAATCTTTGCTGTGCCATGCTTTTAATATGCCGGCTTACTGTACTTGCATTCATCAGTTAAAGTCTGCAGGAAGCATTTCACTTTTTTATTTTGCCAGCAAAGCTCTGGGCCTGATTTAGAGTTTGGCAGATGGTGTTACTCCATCACAAACTTGACGGTTATCCCGTCCGCCTTATTTCAATTACATTGTATCCTATGGAAATCGTAATGCAGCGTATGGAATATCCTTCACGTTTTTGACGGAGTAACCTGTCCGCCAAACTCTAAATCAGTCCCTCTGTTCTCTCAGACTGCTGGGATCTCAGTATCGTACCAGAAAATATGAAGGCTTGCTCAGTAAGCACACGAACAGGTGCCATTTCTCACAAGGAAAGTAACTTTCATGGTAAGCAATGAACTCAACTAATATATGATGTTAAAGTATTTATGGTTGGTGAACCTTCAGTTACAGTAATACTTAGACAAGATCTGCTCTTTTTGGTTTAGATCATTTTAAATGGTCAGATCTCTCAAACTATTTTTTTACTGATCCACAATTCCAGTGGGGTGTTCATTACACTCACTCAGCTGGAGTGGTATTGATTTGCAGTATGGAAGGAACAGTTGTTAAAACTACGCAGTAGTAGTTTGTATCCTTCTTCCCTGTAGTCTGTAGAAAAGTTCTTTCTACATCAAATGTGCTAAGAAGGATTGTAGCGTGGATGATGAGTACATAGGTATTTGACAGAAAAAATAACATTGTGTCTTATGTGGATCATTCCTCAGTGCTGCCCTTTTTACATAGACATGTCACCACTCTCCGAGATTATCCGATCACAAGACATCACCATCATCTCCTACCCCGATGACAACTCATCCTTTCCCTGACAGACAAGATAGCTGCCTACAGAACCAGCTTCAATATCTGCATGACCATGGTAGCAGACTGGATGCGAAACAACTACCAGCAACTCAAATCCGACAAGATGGAAGTACTGGTCTTCAGCAACAAGACACCCCTATGGGACTCCACCTGGTAGCCAACACCCACAGACCACGCAGGAAATCTATAGGTCATCCTAGAAGACAAGCTCAACATGATGGCTCAAGTCAATGCAGTGTGCTCCTCCCTCCTCCTTCCACATCCTATGCATGCTGTGAAAGATATTCAACTGGTTGCTTCATAACACCAGACGAAGCGTCACACAAGCACTCATCACGAACAGGCTGTACTACAGCAACACTCTCTACTCCAGAATATCCAAACAATTCCTGCACAGGCTCCAGACCATCCAGGACACTGCCGCAAGACTCGACCTCCCATGCCACACCCACATCATACCTCACCTCAGGAAGCTTCACTGGCTCCCCATTTCCAAGCACAGCCAATTCAGACTTCTCATGCATAGATGTAAAGCCCTACACAACATAGCAACAGAATACCTAAACAGCCCTTTCAACACTTTCACCAACAGATACCTACGTTCTGCCTCGCTTTCACTCGCACACACTCCCGGCATCCCCAAAAGCAAAACTGGAGGTCACTCATTCTCCTGCATCGCACCCAAGACATGGAACGTCCTCCCTAAACACATCAGAGTCCCCTCCTCACTTCTTGAGTTCCACAAGAAGCTGAAGAACTGGCACTTCGTATAAGCACTTTGGGGATCACACACCTTCCCAAGCACCTGGATACCCTCTTGGGTGATTAGTGTGCTATAAAATCCACATAACATAACAATATGGTTAAACATTAGGAAAATAGGCGATATGCCGCAACAAGTGCTGACTGTGTCATAGCACTCTTTCTAACAGAAGTGAGGGCAAGCCTTAATGATGGGAGGGGGAAATGAGGAGGGGCAAGCAACAATGACGGAAGGGTAGGGGATGCAAACAACAATGACCGGAGGGTGGGAATCCAATCAACAATAACAGAAATGGTAGTAGTTGCAAACAACAAAAATGGGAAGGCAAGCAACAGCGACAGGAGCTGATAGGGAAGCAACCAACAACTACAGGAGGAGTGAAGAGGTCAAACAACAATGACTGGAGGCAGGCGGGTGAAAGCAACAACACAGGAGGATACATGCAACCCCTACAAGGAATCAACGACAATGGTGCACGTGACAAGAATTTTTTTTATCTCAATCTGAAAGTGAGGAGCAGAAGGACACTGATAAAGCAGTTAATCTGTACTTGGTTCATGCTCCAGCGAAGGGAAAAATACACAAGAGAAAGTAAAACCAACACAAACTGACCAATGAGAAGAAAGAAAATGAGACTGAAAATGAATCCAATGAATAATACGCAAGTGACCCTCTCCAAGCCCCTTTTAGTTAAAATGGCTCCCAAGTGATAGTGCATCAAATGTCTTAGGCAAGACCTAAAAAGAGAAATGTAACAAAGAAGCTCTGTGCATAAGTCCACTAAAAAAAAGGGGAGTGCAATAAAGAAGACTAAAGGAAGGAGTATTAGACTGGATACAGATAGTAAATAATAAACCCAAGAAAAAGAAGGAGGGGTATGTGCCTCCACCACTTCTCCCCTCACGCAATAATTCCTGAGAACGCCAACTCTCTTACTTGAGGTATTATGATTCAGATGTTCAGTATTTTACATGTTTCAATTCAGATGAGTGAAAAATAAACTACTGTTTATAAACATGCCATTAGGTGCAATTTTCAGAGCAGTAATCAGACTCTTGGTATACATCTCTGCATGGAGTTGTTTGAATAAGAATGCCTGATAAGATACTCTTAGGGAGTACGTGGTATTGCATTGAGAAAAGTGTTGTGACAGACTATCTTTACTCCTGCCCATCCTCTGGAGGCTACTGTACGCTACTGCAAAAAAGGACAGTTCATGAGAGATCCTTGCTGCGAAGAAGCAGCTACTTAGATATACCATTTTCATTTGCCATATGGAATTTCAAGCTACATGGCAACCTCTAGAAGTTCTAAATGAGGTAAATAAGCAGTGGGCCAACACAGCAAAAGATACGAAGAATTAATTGAAGTAAAAAAAAAAAAGAAATCTGGAGTTCGTGTCACATCATCAAGAGTTGGATTATAGAAACTCCCTTTGCTGCTGTTCATGGTATAGTTTAAAACACTTGAAAGCAAGATATACCATGAACCAATGAAAGATACATACACTTCCACTAAAGGTTTGGTATAATTCCTAATTTGTCTGGGATGTGATTTTTCTGGGTGAATCGTGAATTACAAGAGCCGCAGGAATGCTAAGCTTCGATTCCCCCACCCATCATTTCGTCAGCCAATGGTGAAAAAAAAACACAGGATAGGGAATTATCACTAAATCAGGTACATTTATTGTGACTGTGATAATTCTCCATTTCTAAGAGTGCCGTCGTGGCCCCAGTGGGATAACCAGCATGAAATGTGGGAGGTTTCCATAAGGACGGTAGGTTTGTATAAGGAAGTTGCATAACTCACTGTGCAAGATATGGCAATCAGACATCACAGTTTTGCAGGAGAGACATTTAACAGATCAATTCCTCACATACTGCTGCCAGTCTAAGATTACACTATTTGTATTCCCCAGCTCGCAGGGAGTATGCATGATGGCCCAATAGTAAATCCTGCAACAAGTTAATTCACTTTTAAACGATGTCTATGGTAGACATAGCATTGCGAAGGTAGCCTTACAAAACAACTGGTAGACAATTATTTCCCCACAATCCACTGGTATTTATTGTCATATTAAAGGCTCTCCCTGATTTCAGAACGGGACTTTAACAATAAACTTACGTCACACACTTTAACAACATATTACAGGCAAGTAGCAATGTCATAATCCTACCTGCTCTTTCTGTTGGTAGGTGAGGGCACTCCTGTCCAGTTCCACATAGGTTGTACCGTAGACTATTGCAACCCCTGTGACGCAAGGGGATCCAACCCTTCCTGGGGCCTCAATTCAGCCCCAGGCTTAAGAATATCTGGGAGATATGGGAGACTCAGGGGTACCTCATCCCAATCTGTAGGGGGTACCCAATATTTTGTGTTACACCACTCGCAGACAGAGCAGAAAATATTAAGTAAGAGTGAGCAATGTAACACACACCATGAGGGCCCGCGAAAGCTGTCTAACTGCCCGCTACATCTGCCTCCAGTCATTCATTCAGCTTACATTACATGTACATGCGTGGAGGTATGTGCCTGCCCACCTGATGTGCCTGTGTGTGACTTCCTGCTCCCCCTGCCATTCACCCACCCAACAGCCACCACTATCCTTCTCAACCCTTCCGACCACCGCATCTACACCATGATACAAAAAAAACACACTACAACTCCACCAGAGAGGACATATTTACTCACAGACTTTGTCAATTCACCTTAATTTCACAGCCCAGGGGTGACCAACTGTCACTGCAATTGCCCATATAAAAGCACCACAAAATCACTGACGTAAGTCGCAACAAAATACAAGAAGGATCAAATGCCCAACCAACTTCGGGGCTTGGGATTTACAAAAACACAATTTGATGACACAGCTCTTGGATGTTCCAAATCAGACGTGAGCAGTGCATGCGGCCCTTATTCTTTCTTTGCATTCTGGGTCTTGTAGCCTCGCTTTCAAAAACGGGAAAATTAAACTAAAAGTTCATAAAGACAAAGACATATTTGGACTGATTAAAAGAAATATGCCTGACCTGCTCCAACTTGTGGTAAAAATGCTCACGTTAGATGGAATAACAGACTGCTCTTCTGTACATTAAAAAGGATATTGCAGGTCACCTCACAGTTCTTTGACCCTCAAACAAGAGGCTTCCAGGTCTGAATTAAGAAGTATTTTTTTAGAGCAGGCAAGCTCTCCCTTGGGCAGCAATCATGACATTAGTGAGCTGGGTGTCTTTTTTTCTCCTTCCGAAACAGAATCCATAACTCTGGCAGATCCACCTTGAGGCTCCGTGGTAATCTTCCATTCTGCAATACTTGAACTGAAACTCTGACTGGTTTATCCTTGCGCCCATGTGTAGCTCTGATTCTGCAGTACATATTCCATAACTCTTGCTGGCCTAGCAAGAGGTTATGTGGTAATTTCGTATTCTGCACTACTTAATCCATAACTCTGGCAGATTCACCATGAGGTTCCATGGGAATCTTCCATTGTGCAACACTTAACCATAACTCTGTGTGACCTACAATGAAGCTCCCTGAAAATCTCCCATTCTGCAAACTTAATCCATAACTCTTGCTGACCTACAGTCAGCCTCAGTGGGAATCTCTACTGCTGCAATACTCAATCCATACTCTGGAAGACCTACCTTGTGGCTCAGTGTGAATCTCCCATTTTTCAATACTTAATACAAAATTCTGGCAGACATAGGATTAGCCTCTGTGGGAATCTCTAGTTCTTCAGTACTTAATCCATAACTCTGGCTGACCATCCCTAAGTCTTCCCGGAAACTTCCAATTCTGCAAAACGTACCTGGCTGACCTTCCCAGAAGCTCTGTGGGAATCTCCGATTCTGCAATACTTAGCAGGCCTTGCTAACTATCATGAACTGAATTTGTTTATCTACAAGAATTGGTAGAATTGCGACCTCAGCTAATAAGGGAAATCACCCAACTGATTGTGATAACTGCAAGGTTTTCACTGAGGCTTATTAAACCATTAGAACCAAATACGGCAATACCCCAATTTTACGCATTCTTAAACAAAGGAACCTGATGTAATTGGCCCCGTTAGGGCTGCAGGCAACCCTTTATTGTTAAGCTCACAAAGCTAGAAACTACTGCTTGATGAATATCCCAAGGAAAGATTCCAGTGCCCCATGTGCCCTCTTCTTCAACTTTAAGCATCCTGCCACTTCTCAGTAGGTGCCCTCGCAACTTGAAACCTTTGGCAGTATGTAAGTTATACTTTCTGGGGAAATGGCATAACTTTGAAAATCGTCTGATGCCTGCTGCTGCTACATTGCTTACTCTGGAGGCGCTGATGGATTTGAGTGGAGGCTAACTCCTGCCAGAATCCTGTCACTCCATATAGTTCCTCTCTACTTTTGTGGTTGTTGTACCCTGACTGATAATGGTAACTGTCCCAATGTTCTGCTAATTTATGATTCTTTCAATGAATATATATTTTGATATCATCTCTGCTCCTTCATCTGCTGTATTGTCCCATTTGAAAGAAATGTTTAAAAAAAAAAAAATCATTTCTTTTTCATGGGTATAATTACATAGCAGGGAACGAAGTTGAAACAGGTTTGAAAACCTCTTTCCTTAAATGTTTTATGACACAAATTTATTTTTAATGACTAAGATTTACTATCATAAAAAATATAGCTTATCTGCGAAAGCTGAAAGAGGTTATATTCACATGTATTTTGATGGTCAGAATACAAAACGTACTAAACGTATCCATTTTTTTCTTCACTTTACAGAACATCATCAAAAAAGTAATTGGGCAGAAATTTGTGTACAAGTTTGTCTCCTTCCCAGAGATCCTAAAAATGGATCCTCATGCTTTGGATATCAGCAGGGAAAGTTTATTGCTGCAGGACAGCGATTGTAAAATGCCTTCAGAGAGGAGGGAGCAACACAAGCATAGCTTGTCAGCACTTAAAAGCGCTCATCGCAATGAGTATATCCACTCTGGCCTGTATTCATCCTTCACCATTAATTCCCTGCAGAACCAACCCGATAACTTCAAAACTATCAAAACTGAGAAACTGGAAGAAGACGAAGACGAGGAAGAAGAAGAAGAAGAAGATGATAAAGAAGAGCCACCTCCAAGAACATCAGTAGATGAAGTCAGGACTGTTATAAGATTTGTGACAAATAAAACAGACAATCATGTGATGCGGCCAATGGTATCGCTGCCCTCCACATCAGAATCTGCAGCGGTATCCTCTCTTTTGACCACATCCGTTTCAGCTAAACTAGCCTCACTAATGGCTACGAACGCAGCTCATATTTCTTCCTCCTCATCCTCCTCATCACGATCCCCTTCTCTATCTCCTAACTCATCCTTTTCTTCGGAGCAGCGGAGTTTCTTCCTCGAAGACAACTACCATGACTCAGATTTGTCAGAGCCCTTGAACCTTTCTTCGGGCTCCAAACTAAAATCTTATTCCCTACCTCCAAAGGCTAAAAAACCCAAAGGCCTGGAAATTTCAGCACCTCCTATGCTTCTCTCCAGTAGCGACATAGGTTCAATTGCCCTCAACAGTCCAGCACTCCCTTCAGGGTCTTTAACTCCAGCCTTCTTCACAGCACAGGTAAGATGAGTCTTGTTTCTATTCTTATGAAGACAGTGCTGTTCTCTTAGGGAAAGTTAAATATATTATGCACAGAGTTGGAGCAAAACATGGACTGCTTAAATGTAGAACAGCTGGTCTACATTGTCGAACCGCAGACTTTAAAAGAATTACTTTTATATATTTAACATGCAATTATTTATAAATTATATTTAATATATTTCTTGTGTGACGGTTGACCCACTTTTTATTTGTTCCAAAGTTTTACCTCTGACACAGTTTGCAAATATATAAATGCAGATATCTTGAGGACAATTTATATTACAATTACATTTTTGACCCAAAAATGCCTAAACTAACAGCCACGTTCTTTGAAGTCAAGTTGCCCACTCCTCCAAATGAGATGAATGTGATTCCCCTAAACTACTAGCAGAGGTGTTGATAAATGAAATATGGAGATTAATTGTGGATCACGTTTAGGACAAATCTTGAATATGGGTGCTATCTGTGACTTTCCTCATGAAGTAAGCAATTTTCTTTCTCAAACAAGCCAGAAACAACATTCAACATTGATTTTCGTTATAGCTTTAGATAAATCAGTTGGGAGAGTACACTGTATAAATCCATCAGGGAAGGCATGCATGTAATTTTATCAGGTACAGCAACAACACAGTGATGGATGGAATGCTTGGACTAATTTCAGTCACTGGCAATCACTCAGGTCGCATTCTGGTCTATCGTTTTTCACCCACCATACCACTCTAGGCAAAGGCACGTATGATGCAAATCAATACCAACATTGCTTCTTGTTGGAACTGCCAGGCAAGCCCCCCCCTCCATAAGTGACCACAAGTTACCCCACACTGGTTTTGCCCTAGTTGGGACTTGTCAGAAGGGGGTAGCTTGTGTGCCATGGTAAGTGAGCATGTCTGGGCATACCCATCACCTTTTTTTGGTTCAGCTGATTCCCTAATTGTGACAGTTATATTGCATGCTCACTGTGCCATAGGACCCAAGCTAAACCCTACTGATGAGACCTAAAGGCGGGCACCTGTCTGGAGATGCATGTGGTGAAAAACGATGGATGGTAATGCGGCCTGAGGGATTGCCAATGGCTGAGATTAATCAAAGCATTGCCTTGTTGTTGCAGTGGAGTTTGTTCACGTCACAGTAAGAAAAATGTATAGAATGTGACAAAAGATATTCCATCAGTCCCTATGTTCATCTATGCTACTAATACTATTATGACAACCATTAGAAAAATGATCACCCCAGCCAGCTGAGGAAATATGTGCCCCCCAAATTATTTTTTGTGTCCAAGTGGCTCCATGATCTCATGGCTTGGAAGAGGCACCTTCTTCCAACAAGGCTTTGTTTTGGGTAAACCTTCGACTTGCCTTGAAAGTCTCTTTGTATTTGCAGGGCATGTCAATTATACATTGGCTGCCTTTCTGCTTCACCCTCGCTTGGATACTAGGAAGTGTGCCTGCGACAGCCAGCTGTCCTCCTAACATAGTTATACACATGAAGGTCTCAACTGGCACATTCAGAATCTAAAGGGTTTTGGTCACTTTCTGCTTTTAACACAAAACGAAGGCCCATATTTAAAAACTTTGTTTGATCTCTTGCTAAGCTCTGCCACGTTACCAGCAGATTGAAAGTGTGCACAAGTAATGCTACTTCTTAAAAAGCTTTCAGCTAATCCTGAGCTACTTGCGAATTATAGACCTATCTTGCTACTGCCTTTCCTTGCTAAAATCCTAGAAAGGCGAATTGATAAACAAGTAACATCCTTTTTCAGAAGAGAAAAAGATCTCAAACTCCTCACAATCAGGCTTCCGAGCATTACATAGAACGGAGACTGCACTGGTTGCTGTCACGGACAGTATCCGATTGTCACTTGACGCAGGTACCTCAGTTTTGTTGGTCTTACTGGTCCTGTCTGCGGCATTTGACATGGTCTCCTTTTCCATTCTAATTCGCAGACTACATGAAGGAGGTATCTATGGCAGGGCATTACCGTGACTAAGGGACTTACGTGATAATTGCTCCCAACAAGTTTGTTTGGGACCATTTAAATCTAGGAAGATACCGGTTACTCAATGAGTCCCTTGGGGCTCTTGTTTAAGCCCACCCCTATTCAAAATCTATGTTGCCCCCGGCTCATGTTGTGAGATCCTGTGGTGTGGAGATCAAGTCTTTCGTGGATGGCACTCAGCTGCTTATCTCCTTTGGTCCAGAGTGGGGGCAGAATCAATTTAAGCAATGCATGAGAGAAATCACAAGCTGGATGATTACAATCTATCTTCAGCTAAAAAGCGATAAATCTGAGACTGTACTGTTCGGCTGGGCACATGAACATTGGTCACCCGATTGGTGCCCCTCCAGTCTTGGACCTGCCCCTCTTCCCAAGCAGGTGGTGAGAAATTTTGGAGTAAAAGTTCATCAGGATTTATCTGTGAGAGATCATGGCAATGCTGCATGTGGCACTTGCTTTGCCACAATGGAACTGTTAAAAGTCTTCCCTTGGCTACCTTCCACTTGCAGGAAAGTCCTGGTCCAGGCACTGATAACTAGTTGCCTGCATTATGGTAATGCACTGCTGGCTGCAGCTAGTGTCACCACGCTGGCTACATTTGTTCAAATTCATTCAAAATACTGCCAACAGACTGATTTGCAGCCTGCCAGCTCAGTCATCCTCTGCCCCCATTCTAAAAGCTCTGCACTGATTGCCTATAAAAAAAAAAAGAGACATTTTCTAACTTTACTGTTTGACGCACACATGACCTTGTATCAGTCCAAGTCCGTTTATCAGTGTCAAAATTGAAATGTTATCTCCCTCTCAGACAACTAGGATCCCGTAAAAAAGATCTCTTGCAGAACACCCCTATCCGTACCATTAAACATGGTGGCAAAGCCTTCTCTTACTTGCCCCTCCACCATTGGAATGCTCTCCCTCTTCACATTCGCACCTGCCTCAATTTTAGGAATTTTAAGTAACTGCTGAAAACATGATTATTCTAGGTGGCTATTCCTCTTCCCCTACAGCACAGCCCTGAGATACTCCCACAAGAGTGCGCTGTGCACGATACTGAGTATATAGAACATGGGGAATTGGTGCGGAAGAGTGCCACAAGTCTTCTTGCTGTGCTTCCCTACGCCAATGTGGAAGGGCAGGAATGCACCATATTTGTGAAATACGGTGCCTTCCTGTCCTTTCCACATGTGCTGGCGCACAATTGGCTGTGAAGTGCCAATAGTGCAAGAGTGCCTGTTGCATGCAGGATTGTTTTTGTGCAGGAATGGATACCTGCCTGCACAAAAACAATCAAGAGAGGCGTTTCCTCAGAATGCCGCACACATGAAAAGAGGAAAAAAAACAGGGAGAAATAAAAATATTTCTGCTCATTATGCCTGCTCTGGGGAGGTGTAGGGCTTTAGCGCTGGCCCAGGTTTAAGTGATTAAGTAAATCTGGGAAAGCATCAAAATCCATGAGTGTTGCATGGGGAAAACCCACTGCAACGCCCATGGAATTCCTCCTTGACGCAGAATAAGGCAGAATAAGGCAACACAGTGACTTGCGCTGCGCTGTCTTATTCCATATCTATGAGACCATGCAAAGCGGCTTTGTGTGGCTTCGTAGATATGGTGGAGCGTCAAAAAAAGTGACGCTCCGGTGGCGCAAGCCTTTCACAAATATGCCCCGAAATCCCTTGTGTGGAACTGGATTTGTTCATCCAAGAATCATGTACTCTTTTTCAACTAGAGCATGAAAGAGACACCTCTGTGTATTTTGGAGATCGAAAGTAGTAGACATATTACAGGGAAGTAGTTGAGAGTTTTATTTTGACTATTTCAGAGGAAAGATTTAGAATAGGTGAAGCTTCTTAACAATCCTACATATGCATCGGTTGATACAAAACCCCTCCTAACGCCTTCTTCATTATTTACCAAAGAAACAGCAGCACAATTGGTCACATTGTGGGCCTCCATTCTGACTAGGAAGCAAACAAGTCACACTCCTTACAGGCCAGATGTCAAATTTGCTTTTTATTAAGGTGTTAAGCAGTGCTGCAATGTTTTTATAAGTACAAAGAAAGAACCCCATTAATATCAAGTGAGTTGGGGATAGCAAGATCTTTGGGAAGACCCTTGATCATGGATTTGATTATGCTGTCCTAGCATGGCTGACACTCAGTATGCTTTGAATTAAAATATAATATCATAAGCTTTGTTGTAAGAGCCAGCACACAAGTAGCTTGCTTAGTAGCCCCTCAGGTCTGGCTTTATCTGATGCTTGTATGACAAATCTGTTTTCAGCGTCAGGGACATAGAATTAGGGAACTGAACGCTACATGTAGTTGCACCTAGTTTCTTAAGGAATAGTTGCATTTATTACACTCTTCCTAATCTTCTCCCTGTAGACACACATCAGTACATATGTAAGATCGTTTTCACCATAAATAGCCTGCGTCAAAACATACATTAACACACGTTAACAATAACAGGCTCAGCAACCATATATTTCATGGAGTCAGGGGATCAAAGCATACGCCTGAATAAAAAGTGTTTCTATAATTGTGGATCTTGTTTCAATACTTGTTGAGAAGGTCTATTCTGTGGTAGATGTGGGGTTTCTGAGGCTGAAAGGATAAGTGTAGAAAGCCTTATTGTGGCAGAAGAGGTAGGATAGTTACAGCAAGGAAGTGGTGGGAGAAAGAGGTTTGTTTATAGAGCGGTGAAAAGCATGTCTACCATTACCTGTCTGAGTCATTCAATGATAGCAATACATGTGTTTTAGCATGTTTATGAACCCATGAATTTGAATGTAGCCCTACATATATAATGTCTTGTCACCCTGCATTTAAGGTGCAACATAAACCATTAAGCTCCCTCTCGTTGCTAGTTGCTCTCTTAAAGCCAATATCATAGTCTCGTATAGTGTGTGGGGTAGCTCTGCAGAATGAGCCCTATAAAGAGGTCTAGCCTAGTGACATTATTTAAGACCGTTGATGATGTTTGTCATTTGGGACCTGAGGGAGGAGATCTTGACTTGGCGTTTTAGAAGAATGTTTTTGTTTAGTATGCAGTTTGGTCCGGCACTTCGTACTTTGATTTTGTTGGGTGACATCTATAAGAGTAACAATTTCCATTGTATGCAAATTTGAAATTACAATCACATGACAAATATTTGTTATTTCCAGTGTGAAAAAACACACATTCTAGACAATCAAGAAAGCATGGTGTGATGGCATGACTAGTAAAACTGTTAAACAATTTTATCAGTGCTCAGTTTGTAAACAAATAAGTGCCAGTGCCCTTGTCACAAGTTTACTGCAGCGTGCACCACCCATTACGTCTGCCTTCGCTGCCAATGCCATACCAACCCAACCACTGACCATCACACTACTAAAAGATTGAAAATTCACACTATTCCTTGTACCCAAGCTATAAGAATGGTTTGGGCAGCAGGTATTAGTATTTTTTAAGTTACATTTAATTTAAAAAAACACATGTTGTTTTGCTCTTCAAAATTTGACAGACAGTGCCACCATGTGGCAGACTGCCATAAGTGCCAGTGTTGGCAAATAACTGCCGGTGCCGAGCACCGGAAACCACTGGCTCAAATCAAGCACTGAATTTTATACTCAGTATCTTCTCTATGTGAGAATTCAATACACCTTCCACTCGGGGCCTCATTACTTTAATTCTCAAAACAAGATGCAATATATATACTGATTTCCTAAACAATTGAAACGTTTGACAAAACCACTAGTTATACAACAGGTGCTTGACAATTTATAACAGTCATAACTGAAGTAAAGCCTGACACCCTTGTGCTGGGTAAACCCCAAGATCATATATTTTTAGTGTTTAGGCTACCCACTCTTCCCAAAATTGGTCATAGATATACAACACTAATTATCATACCCATGTTTCAATTTTATTTTTAAAATATCCATCATCTTGATAAAATGTACTGCATGTACCTTAGTGGCTCTCCCACCTATGAGTTTTAAGGAGTGCTAATTTAGCCCGTTTCATGAACTGTTATTGTGGGAGAGGAGTGGGACCGAGGATCAAATGGACTGAGAAGTGTCTGGTGTTCAGAGAAGATGGCCGACACCAAAGCCTTGATTTCTCCAGCTTCAGTTTTAAGATGGTCACCCGCTTAGAGCGTGCTCATAAAGTTTCTGTGCGCCACTAATGCTGCACATTAAGAGGCATATTTATACTCCATTTGCGCCGGATTTGCGTAGTTTTTTTTTACGCAAATCCGACGCAAAACTAACTCCATATTTATACTTTGGCGTTAGACCCGTCTAGCGCCAAAGATCTTGGAGTTTGCGTCATTTTTTAGCGTGGACACCTTCCTTGCATTAATGATATGCAAGGTAGGCGTTCCCGTCAAAAAAATGACTCCGAGGCATGTGCGCCGTATTTACACTCCCGGGCAAAAATGACGCCCGGGAGTGGGCGGGTCAAAAAAAATGACGTCCAGCCGCTTTAGCGTCATTTTTTAATGCCTGGTCAGGGCAGGCATTAAGGGACCTGTGAGCTCGGAAGGAGCCCAGAGGTGCCCTCCCATGCCCCCAGGGACACCCCCTGCCACCCTTGCCCACCCCAGGAGGACGCCCAAGGATGGAGGGACCCATCCCAGGGAACTTAAGATAAGTTCAGGTAAGTATTTTATTTTATTTTTTGTGGCATAGGGGGGCCTGATTTGTGCCCCCCTACATGCCACTATGCCCAATGGCCATGCCCAGGGGACATATGTCCCCTGGGCATGGCCATTGGGCAAGGGGGCATGACTCCTGTCTTTGCTAAGACAGGAGTCATTTCAATGGGGGTTGGGAGTAAAAAAAAATGGCGCTAATCGGGTTGAGGCGAAAATTTTGCCTCAGCCTGACTTGCCCCATTTTTTGGCGCCCAAGCTCCATTTTCCCCTACGCCGGCACTGCCTGGTGTAAGTCATTTTTTTTTACGCACACCAGGCAGCTCCGCCGGCTAACGTCATTCCCTAAATAAGGCGCCCGCATGGCGCTTTGGAATGGCGTTAGCCGGCGTTACATTTTTTGACGCACAACTGCGTTGGCGCAGTTGTGCGCCAAAAAGTATAAATACGGCCCTAGGGTCGTTAGCTGTGCACTTGTCTTCTGCAAAGTGTTGCTAGCACATGTCTAAAAATCTCTGTAGTGAGTGTACTGCACAGATTTTATCACGGGAAATATCTCATTAAGTATTTGCTTATCTTATTGTTTCTTTATTTTTAACCAGACTATATGACTATGGCTAAATTCCAAGTTACTTATGGTCCCAAAATTTCGTCCCATTACTCTGGAAACACTTGTCCTTAATTTGCATACAATTTCAGTGAAATACGTCAGTGCAGCAGGTGCGACTATTTTACATAAAAATAAACTTATATTACGTACCATTGCTGCATCTACTATTACTTATGTGACACCAGATGATGTGCAGGAAGGCCTACCAGAGGATGTCTTATTCATTTAGATTAACTACAACAGTGAAGCTCTTACTTCAAAAGAACTCACTTTCTAAATTTCAAAACTCTTCCTTTAAACCCAATATCTTAACCAGTGAGAGGAACGTAAGTCTTTAATATTTGCATCAACTGACAGCCTTCATTTAGTCTTTGCCACAGTGAATACACATTGCTGCCCGGTTGTTCTCATGGTAGAGAGGATAGCATACAGAGTATAGACATTACGGATTTGAAAGTTAAAACGTAGCTTACTTACACTTTCTTGTGTCCGGGTACCTCTGGTTCTAATGATGGAAAAGGATGTGCATTTAATGAAGAATGGAGTGATCAAAATAGGCTAATTCATATTTTGATGCTGAGGAACTGGAGGAATTATTTCTTTATTACATCACATATCTTCATTAGGCATTGAGGCAAAATCAAAATGAGAACTATCAGCCAAATCTAACATATTTGATTTTCAATTAGGAGGACATAAAGAATATTGCTTGACATAAGAGTGCTTTTTTCAGAGGTTCTTCTAAGATGAAATGCATGAGAATGAGGACATGCTTAGTGACGTTCAAACCGTGTATGTTGCGGCCTTGGCTACACGTCCTGTTACAGTATGTAGAAAAATCAAATTGGATAGGAATTTGCTAAAGTCATTTGCAGGAAATCGGAGTGTTTGGAACGCAGTCTTTACGCACGAAGGCCACCCAATTGAACATTTTTCGTTTTTTTACCAAAATCATATGCAGGGCAGAAGAGTATATAAGAGTCAGTCATTCAGTCAGTCAGTCAGTCAGTCAGTAAGTCAGTCAGTCAGTCAGTCAGTCTGTCTGTCTGTCTGTCTGTCTGTCTGTCTGTGTACATAGTAACAGCATGCAGGTAGAAGATGTGAATTTATGGCCAAAGCTGCTTACTTTGAAACTGGGGAACCAGGTTCAACTCTCGTCGTCGCCTCAACCTTCTGTGATTCTGTGCAAATGGTTTATGCCAGGGCATTTTTCATGTGTATTATAGGTATTAAACCAAAACTAGAATGCAAGGGGCTACATCTGTGCAGATAGGTAAAATCACATTTAAAGTCTTAGTTATTGTTTCAAGAGTTATTTACGTATGTAAAATCATTGTAACATTCAGTCTTTAAATTAGTAAAGTGCTCTTCTGATATTACTTTCGATGTAGTGTGATAATAAAAATTCAATTTGAACTTTCCACTGTTGGAATAAATGTGCAAATGTGTGAATACATGTTTACTACAACTGTTGATCTAAATGTCATGCTATTGGCACACATTTTTGTGTAGATGTGTGTCTGTGTGTTTATTACCATGTTGTTTGTGGGGAAGGGGAGATGATGCAAGCGAGGCCTTAAGAAGCTCATGATGTCCAGACCCACCCTCAGTAAAGACAATAGTTATAAATGTAACATGCAACCCGTGAGGCAGTGCTTTTCGCATGTCAGGTTCGCTCTACTGTGGTAATACACTGGAGTGTGACCTTTGTACCCTGGTATAAAATGTGTGGTTGTGCATTTATTAGTACAATTGCCCTGGATAAATGGTTGTTTGTGGGCCACATTTAGTTTCTCTGTGATGCCAGAAATATATTTGTGCCATGGCATGACAAGGTATTTAGGTAAACTGAACTAATAAACATATATTCACATATTCATGACTACAGCGCAAAGATCAAATTCAGGCCTTTTGACATAAGAAGAACCCTTTTTACTGCCTTAAATATTGCACGCAACAATTACTTTATAAGGGGGAAAAAGTCTTCTAATGGTTGTGAGATCCTACACACTTCGCATTCTGATTTTGGTTAAATACCATTTTTTACAACAAATACACATGAGAGAATGACATGGCATTAACCATATATGCAGATGTTCACAGTATATTTAACTATTTATTAATTTTGTTGATTGAGGGGAGAAGCATCATGACTAACTCGAGGCTTCACTCCTGTGAGTCAGGGCCCCCACCTCACAATGGTAGTATATACATATGTCATTGTATATATGCTATATACATATATGTACAGGTGTTTTTAATACGTATGTATTTCTATAACTACCCTCTGAGTGAGATCAGATTGTTGTTCTGGTCACGATGTGGAAACTACTGTTTGAGAGAACATTTTGACTTCGAAAATAGCTTTCTTTGTGGCATGTAACTCAGCCTGACTAGTCAGTAAATACTAGGCTCTGGAATTATATTGACAGCTTCCCCTTTACCAGAACTGTATATGCGGCACACAATCTTGGCTGTGCAACGTTCCTAACACTAAAATGTGCAAAAGTATGTGTTGTTTTAATGCACTACTCATCTCACATTTGTTATTCTGTATGTGCTAATCATGCCTGTTACATAACTAGTAATAACTGAGACAGTGATACCAATGTAGTCTATCTATTTATCTATGGACCCAGGTGATCTTCGCATCACACTACTCAATGTAAACGTCAACAGGTAATATTGATTTGACTTTTACTTTGCAGACACCAACTGGATTATTGCTAACACCGAGCCCCCTGCTGTCGAGTATTCATTTCTGGAGCAGTTTGAGCCCAGTGGCACCTCTCAGTCCTGCCAGGATGCAGGGACCAAACACTTTATTTCAGGTGAGTTCCTCTCATAACATACTTTCTTCCACCCTGTAAGCACACAAAGGAGGAGGAGGGGAAGTTGAAAAAATGGTTACGTTGTGCCTGAGGCAGAAACTTATTCAGTCCCTATATAGCACAAAAGTATCTAGCATACAACGAAAAAGATGCGGGAACCTTATTATTAGGAACTGATTCCCTATAGGACGAACCTGGGTTCGGGTCATCCCAGAAAAGTACAACAGACCTCACCCACCAAAGGGACATGCTTCATCAGCCGGCCACTTCTCACTGTGGTTACCTGCTGTTAAAATGAGCCTAGTTTTTACCTCCCTTGACTTCTCTATATGCATTTTTAGTGGAGCCTGACCACACCCGTAGCATAACAATTCAATGTTCTTTTTTTAACTATATGGCATTTTTTATTTTTTATTTATTTTCTTTGCAATCAGTCTTGTAGTGTGCCTGGACATATTTTCAATAGGAAAAAGAAAATGTATTTATAAGTTGTACCATCAATCAATAATTTTATTGACTGGGCCTATCATAGAGGTCCAGAAATTCAACATAAAAAAGTAGCTAATACATTTGCAATAATAAAAACTGGTAAAATGTTTAAAGTGCTAATAACATACATTTACAGTCTTAGCAATATATACTTTACCATAAGCCTTACCACACAAATAGAAAGAAAGATTTAATCCATTGTCATACTTTGCCATACTTTACCATCTACCCACAATACTTCAGTGTTTGAGTGTTTTTAATAACTTGCCCATATGGCCTGAGAGGCAATCTCGAGGTATTGGTATAGCTCAGACATGCTGCCTCTCTGTGTGGAAGATGTTCATGGAGTGCTACTGACTGCCATCGTTCGATGTCCTTAGTCAAGCTCCTACCATCTTGGATTCTGATCATAGGCCCCTCCTGCTCACTGATCACTACCAGGAAATGACTCTGCAATGATACTTTTAATCCCCGTATCTCTGTTAAAAAATGCACTTGGTGCTGGCACTCTTCGTAATGGTAACAGAGCTCACTAGAAAGTGAAGCTTGATATTTCCAGCAGTTCAAAAATGTGCTTTAGCTAATGACCAATCAAAGGTTAAGTATCACTGAGACTTTTGCAAGGTTTCACTGTTAGCCTGACTGTGTTATAATTTACTGAAATGTCGTTTACAAATGCCTTAGGGCTACACCTGGGTTAAGTCCCTGCTCAGACCTACAACAATCTTTTGCATGATCCTATTACCGCTGAAAATGAGGACTAGGGTGTCACCTTTAAAAATAATTTCTCCATAATAACAACTATATCTCTATAATGTTTAGCAGAACTAGGTTTCTGACTAATATCCTCCGTTTTCCAACTATGACCCTTGAGTTAATGCCAGTCTACAGGTCTCTGGATCCCACTCTCTGTTTGCGAATGGCTCATTGAAATAGCAGGTAAGGTATTCGTAGAGCGGTGGAGGAGTCAAAATGGCGCCCGGGACGGAAGCTTAAATTAGAGCTCCGACCCGAGCCCACATAAAAACATCCTGAAGGCGCCCCCGGGCTGTCGTGCGGACGTGGGGGAGGCCGGTGCGAACACCCGGCAGCCCTCGGGAGCTGTGCGCGCCCGACTGAGATGACGCGCAAGGCGACCTGAAGTGCGGGCTGCTGAGAGACCGCCGGCCGCGTTGTCGTGGCCAAACTTGAGCGGCGTGCATAGACGGGGACGGAGCGGGTTGCGCCACGACAGGATCCCGGAGGGACCTGACCTGAGGTAGGGGGCGGGGCTTTGGAGGCACCCCCCCCTGCTCGTGGAGCTCGTTGGTGGGGGGGGGAGCTCGTGCGCTGGCCGCCCCTTCCCCCGGTGCCCCAGCTGCCGGCTGCTAGCTCTGCCGGCTGCCGCTCCCTGCTGGAGGAGTGGCGGAGCACCCTGAAGTCTTCCTTTCAGCCCAGGCGGGCATGTAGACCCACCTGGACCCGATTTTGCCGAGGTGGAGGCGCGGAGGCGGCTGGGGGCGGCTGTTGTGGTGTGCCTCCCCCTGCGGGGGTGGAGGTAGTTGCTGCGGCGGAGCGGGGGTGGGCCCCGGTGGAGGTGGGCTCCCCCTCACCGCCCCCCCCGGTCACGGCTGCACTGTGGGTCAGTCTGACTCCCCCCCCCCCTCACCCATCGAGGGGAGGGGCAAGGCGCGGCAACAGGGTGAAGAGGGGACAGGCCCAGGGCCCCTGAGTGGGCCAAAGCGACTGGGTCCATCAGTAGCCAATGGCTGAAAAGTGGAGAGAGTAACAGACTGCAGAAATTCCTGCCAGTAAACTGGTACTGCTAGGAGCTGATGAACAGGGCAACATACTTATGGATTGTGTAACATAACATACTGTACAGCAACACCCCCTAGGGGGAACCACGGTGGATTACTGCCCCTATGTTACTATTAATGTCTGCTGGCCTAGAAGTATTGCAGGCAAAGGGAGCCTGCGGACCACGCTGAACCACTGCACCCCCCTCTTCCTCTCTGCACGGTGGGCACCGCGGGCCGGGCTGGCTGTGGCGCGGGGGGAGGTCTGACTGAGGCACACAAGGGTTTCAGTTGAGGACCACACCATCCAACCGGTGCACAGTCACGCTGCCCCGCTCATTGCCTGCAGCCTATCCACTGCACACCATGGCTGGAAGAACTAAATCCGCGAAAAACCAAGACCGACTTACACAGGGACAGCCAACAAGCGACCAGCAGCTAGCACCAACTCTACAAGCACTGGAAACCACACTGCAGGCCCACTCTACCCAATTTGAAAAAGTACTACAAGCAATAATGGACACTAAAACCTCCCTGGAGAACAGGCTAGACTCAGTATCACAAGACTTAAACTTGCTTAGAGTGGATCATCGTAATTTGGCGGAGAGAGTGAAGTCAACGGAAGCGGAGCTAAAAGAACTGAACCCTTCGGTCTTGGCTAATCACAAACAAATACAACGGCTGGATGCAGAGGTAAAAACACTATGGCTCGTGCCGAAGAAGCAGAATGCAGATCCCAGCAAAACAATATACGCTTCTTAGGATTCCCCGAAAAGCTAACAGAGCAGAATACAGAAATATTCTTGGAGCAATGGCTGATCAAGGAGGTGCTAAGTGGGACCCCGTCGAAGTTCTTCTCTGTGGAAAGGGTACACAGGGTACTGGGGAGACCCCCGGCCCCGGGTCAGCCGCCCAGACCTCTGATAGCGAGATTCTTAAATTACAGGGACTGCGACTTAATTTTGCAACAATTCCGCAGTAAAGGCCCCTTCCGACACGAGGACTCAGAAATCAACGCTTACCCAGACTTCACTCAGGAAGTGCAGAGACAGCGCAATCCATTTGTGAAAGTCAAACAACGCCTCCGTGAGCACAATATTAAATATGCCCTGTTGTTCCCCGCAAAGCTGAGAGTAATATCAGATGAGCACACCCATGTATTCACTTCTCCCGAGGATGCCTGGACGTGGCTGCATGCCAAAGGCTTGGCGCGACCCCAAACCGGAACAGATGAAGGAGAGGAATGGCTGACCACTCCACTGCAGAAGTGTCACAAGAAAAGAACCAAGGGTCAGCCCACCGAACAACAGGCAGCTGAGGAAAGGGCAAAAGCCTTGAAAGAAACTCCTCTGTACACGCAAAATACTTTTGAGGCTTTGCGGTAGGCCCCAGCGGACAGCCCAGACTACGACTCGGCTAGCTCGGCCTCCACGCTCACAGAATCACTTATGGGGCCGAAACTCACGCCTCGAATGGTGGACGAACGGTAGATGAAGGACGCCGGACACCTCCCCCCCCCCGCTGCCGAGAGGAATGACAAATCTGTAAGGAGATACAGACTAACTTCACATGCACCTGCGCGTTGTGGAAGGCTGCTACGGACCATGTATATCTTTAGTCTATTTAACTGCTTCTGTTGAAAGTATTGTTTAATGTCGTTGATCGTGCGCTCGGGGTGGGGGGAAGATAGCCCGGGAGCGCCCAGTTGTAAATGCAGTCCATGGCTGCGGAAAGATGTGTGCCCCATACGTGAGCCTCATCTGGTTGCTAACATGGCTGCCCCACAGGTATTCACATGGACACAAAGTTCGTTAAGTATTAGTGTGTTTGGTAGTTTGATATTAGTTAATAGTTTGGTGTTGGGTGTCGGTAGGGGGAGTGCAGGGGGATCAATAGTTAAGTCGAATTCACAAGGTCAATACAAAACACAGGTAATACTGCCAGCGCTGATACATTTGAGGGGACATCTAATTGGGTTGGAGGGGACTAGCGAGGACACAGTCAACAGTACGGAAATGCAGGCGGGTGCTACACACTATGCAAAATGGCGTGAAATGCAAACCTCTCAGTGCATCAATATGATATAATCACATGGAATGTGAGAGGCCTGGGTGCTCCAAGCAAAATAATCCGGGTATATGACTGCCTCAGACGGCAGGGCGTACACATAGCTATTCTACAGGAGACACACTGCCTGGAGCCAGACTTATGGGAACTACGAGAAAGATGGGGCGGACAGGTGGTGGGCACAACGTAATCAGCATTCGCAAGGGGAGTGCTGATTTGGATAGCAGGCGGGGTTCCCTTTGTGCAAACCTCACAGACAATAGATCAAGGGGGTAGATACGTGGTAATAGAGGGGCACCTAGACGGGAAGCAACTGTCAATTATCGGCATCTATGCCCCCAACAGTGCAATAGTTGAATTTCTAGGCACACTTACCCCAGCATTATTAGTAAACCCCGAAGCCCCAGCTATTTGGGGTGGCGATTTCAATAGCATCCCGAACGCAGAATTAGACAGGTCCAACATTACCCCGAAAGCAACACTAAATAGAACAGCCAGAAGCCCCTTGCTTGCCTGGGCGGCAGATATGAGAATATTTGACTTATGGCGCACAAAACACCCCCAGCAGAGGGACTACTCATTTTACTCAATACCCCACAAAGTATACACAAGAATAGATATAATATGGGGGACCCGGGATATCTGCGACCTGACAAATACGTCAGAATACCTGGCCAAAACACTATCCGATCATTCTCCACTTAGAATAATTCTGAACTGGGGCAGGAGACGCTCACAGATCCCTACATGGCGAATGCAGGGGGAGGCCCTTCAGGATCAGGCGTTCAATGAAGGATTAAATGTAGTAGTGAAGCAGTATTGGGAAATCAATAAGGAATCTACCAGTTCCAGAGCATTAGAATGGGAAGCACATAAGGTCGTAGTTAGAGGGCACTGTATTTCAACCAGCTGGGGAGTTAGGCGCACGTTACACGCGGAAATAAATAAGTTAGAAAAGGAACTGGAAGAAATGGTAAAAGCGGTGGCAAATAATATGACTCCATACACAGCGCTAAAAGAGGTACGAACAAAATATAACGAAGCAGACTTTCGCCTCCGGCGGCACGACCACAAATACCGTTTAATGCGCTTACACACAGATGGCGATAGGTCTGGCAGGCTGCTGGTGTGGCTCCTCCGCAAAAATCGGCAGCACTCCCCCATTGGGATTATAAAGGGAGACGCAGGCAAAATGTAGAACACACAGGTAGAGATTAATGGGGCGTTTAGGGAATATTACACAAACCTATACACCAAACGCACAACATGCACACCTCTACAATTGGGGTCTTTCCTGCAGGGCTCCCCAATGGAGCAATTATCGCTGATAGACAGGCAGATACTGGAGGCTCCAATAACACTGGAAGAAATAGAGAGTAGTGTTACAGATGCCTAGGAACAAAGCCCCAGGAACAGACGGACTCCCAATAGAATACTACTCTACATACTCGACACACTTGAAGCTGCACTTGCTGAAAGTGTTTGAGGAGGCATGGTCTAACAAAACTATTCCTCCAACACTAAGAGAGGCAATGGTGGTGGTCCTCCCTAAACAAGGGCGCGACCCCACCGACGTTAAATCCTACAGGCCATTATCCCTCCTGAACTTAGACTGCAAAATCCTAGGCAAAATCATGGCCAACAGGTTGGCCCCCCCTAATACATACTGTGATACATGAAGACCAAAATTACTTCATCCCAAAACGTAACACCTTCTTAAATATCCGTAGGCTCCTGGGTGTACTGGGGGACACTCCCCCGGAGGCTCATGACGAGATGGTACTATCGCTAGATATTGAGAAGGCATTTGATACTCTGGAGTGGGACTTCCTGTTTGCCACTATGCAGGGCATGGGAATTGGGCCTACGTATATACAATGGGTACAGACACTGTACGCCAAACCACAAGCCAGGGTAAAAACAGGCGAGGTCATATCTGAGAGTTTCCCGATCACAAGAGGCACTAGACAGGGCTGTCCCTTGTCCCCCTTGCTGTTTGCCATAGCAATGGAGCCGCTGGCTACCCGAATACGTGCTATGCAAGAGAGATGGGGGGTGGTCAGGAGTGGGCTACACCACAGTATATCACTGTACGCAGATGATGCACTAGTATATGTGCGGAACGTAAGTGAGACAATACCCTTAGTAATGTCACTCCTAACCAAGTATGGGGACCTATCGGGGCTGGTGGTGAACTGGGATAAATCGTGTATATTTCCGTTAACTAGATGGTCTCCGGCAAGAAAAGAGAACGCCCCGGCTGGCCGCTTGAAATGGTGTTTCGATACATTCAAATACTTGGGGGTGCATATATACCACAAGAATGAAGACCTCAGGGATGGGAAACTAGGGAGAGCACTAGCATCTATGAAGGGTTCACTACGGTTCTGGACCAAACTCCCATTATCGCCCAGGGCAGAGTGGCAGTGGCAAATATGTTGCTGCTGCCTAGGTTATTATATTACTTCGCGGCGCTGCCACTCTGGGTCCTCAGAGATCTGAACGCAGTTTTACTGCAACTAATATGGTGCGGTGGCAGGATAAGGGTCGCACTCACCACACTGCAGCGCCCGCTCGCCGCGGGAGGACTGGGGGCTCCCAACTTTGAACTTTACTATGCTGCTGCACAGCTACAGTGGATACTGAACTGGTTGCACAGGCCGACACAGGCGGAGTCCACGTGGCTTCGGGCGCGACTAAATGGGGCACCATTGATCACATGGTTAACGAATAAAATACCAAGGGGGGAACCTGGCAACCCATTAATGGCAGTGGCGCACTCGTGCTGGCAAAGGTACATACAAAAGGGTCATAAAGCACTCCCATACTCGCCACTCCTCCCATTGGGACTAATCCCGGGATGGGCTAATGCAGTGGGATCACACTCACTTAAGATTTGGTCCGAGGCCGGAATAACAATGGCTGGGGACTGCTTTGAAGAAGGGAAACTGATGTCATTTGAATCCATCCAATCCCTCACGGCAGTGAACCCTGGGCACTTCCTGTCCTACTACGCCATAAGTCACCTAATCAAAAAGACGTGGGCGGCTGGAGACAGGGAACCCTTGAGCTCTCCCACACTGCACCACATGCTGCAATTCGACGACCAAACAAAAATAGTGACAAATTTGTACAAAACCCTGAATAAACCCCCTGAGCTTAATTTGTAGAGAACGAGGGACAGGTGGAATGCAATCCTCACTGACCCGATATCGCAAACGGACTGGCCGGAAGCCCTCTATCACACTCGGGGGTATCCAGAAACCCCAGGTTTCGCTACACGCAATTCAATTACACGCACCAAATATACCTATCTCCAGCCAGGATTCACCGCATGTTCTCTGGTTCGACGTCTGCCTGCCCGCGGTGTGATGCCTCAGAAGCACACTTCTACCATATGGTATGGGAGTGTGCACACATATATAGGGAATGGAGAGGAGTGGTAGAAGAGGTAGCGGAACTAACAGGTCTGACACTCGCAGCAGACCCCAAATCCTGCTTGCTAGGGCTGAGAACCAGAGAAAAGAAACATAGACACTTACATAAGTTTGTAGACCTAGCATTCGTGATGTACAAGAGGCTGATTGCGATGAACTGGAAGGCACCCAGGGCACCTGACCTGAAAGCCTGGCACTCCCTCACACTGTGCTGGACTCAGACAGAATCTCAGGTACTAAGCAAATTAGCACAAGCAGGACAACAACACACGGGAAAGGAAGCCTGGGAAACACTGGTAGCCCGACTAGAGGCAAAAAACGATGAGAGGCCGCCTTGAACTAGACAGAGACTTAGTGCGGCGCCGACCCGGCCAGCACTCACTCAGCGGCAGCCTACCTAAACAACACCCGCAGAACATCATGCGAAGTGCTGGGAGTCCACACCCGTTCATTAGAGGTCGGTGTCAAGTATAATTAGCACTCAGGGAGGAAAACACAAACAGCACGTACACAGCGTACACTATCATGCCACACTAAACAATCAGTAATAGGCTCAGCCCCCCTCCTTCCCAACACAACCAATAAGTGTTATGAGGCTATTCCATCAATTAGGGGCCCTGAGACAGGACCACTAGGTGCCACAAGGAACGCTTCCTCAATTTTGCCCGGCATTCAAATATATATACTGTAAGCAATAACAAGACCTAAGTTATGTTATATGTAGGGTGGGGTTCTCGTTTGTTAGTAATATTGTATATGTATTTTATTTTTTCTTCTTTTTCCTTTCTTTTTTTAATTTTTTCGATATTGTTGTATTCTCTCTTTTGTTATTAGGCGAGTAAGCAAAGATACAACAGATTCACAAAATCCTATCAATGTAATCACATATTCATGTTGTATGGATCTGCATTAAAAATCTCAATAAAAAATATATATAAAAAAAAAAAGGTACTCATAGAGCTACCAGTAGCGTTTACAATGTAATATACCTTCTATAAACCTACCTTTAATCTGCTCCCGATTTTGGAATCACTTGACCTTACCCAGACAGTTGGCCTCACTGTCACACTCTTGAGCTTTTCTTAAGCCTATCTAATCCCCTATGGCTTGGCTAACCCTGTTTATTGGAGTAGACTGATCACCAAACCATCACTTTTGATACTGAATTTTTAAAGTTATTTAAAATTCCTGTTAGGTGTTGGAGAACATCTTGTGATGTCGGTTTCTTCTCCAACATTTTTTACTCAATGTAACCTTTTGCTAATGACGTCTGCGTTGTGCTAAACAATACTATGCTAAATTGACAGTTTGCTAATCACTGTAGCTCTGGAATAAAACAGAAATATACACGATGCAAGGAAATGTTTCCAGCATATTGCCCGCTTAGGAAGAATCTATTAATATGATTAACTTTCATGGCAAGGGAAAGGTATTCTGCATGACCAGAAACATTCCTGCTCCACCCGATTTCTTTGACCTTTGTCGTTTAAAGGAAGTTACTCGTTATGGTTTATAAACTTGCGTTCTACCTTACTTTTCAAAACGTTATGCTGCGAAGTTGCTAAGCTCAGTCCAGCTCAAACTATTTGAAAAATATGTAGGATCCCAGCACCCAGTTGCATTGCCTGTTAGAGAGAAAGCAAGACTCTACCATTGTTACTGGAGTTGATAAGGCTTAAGGTTCCATGGGAACACCCATGTACCTATCACCCATTGTATGCTCTCATGATGCAAAGTTATGCAAAGTAGCGCAATACATCACTTGTACCACTATTTGTCAGTTTCCCACCTTAAGACAAATTTTGTCCTGGAAAGCAAATAGTTTATGTAGACTTTACACCGGTCTTCGTGGCTTTTTGTTGTCACTTTGCACTGTTGCAAAGTCTTGATAATTCTATACCCACATCTTTATTATACCCTGTTGAAGCTTTGAAGCCAAAGATAGATTTGGAAACAGGTCTCTGACAATTGTTGTTATTATATTTGTGTGTTTAGTGTTAGAGCCATAGGCAACAGGTGTTTCGCTCCGGAATGTCTGGCACTCTTGATGGCAAAATTTCCACTAGAAAGCAAGGGTGATTTTTCCACGGACTGATTGGTAATACATAGAAATATATTAGTGAGGCACCCTTATGCCCTGCAGTTACCAGTCTCGACTTGCCTTTTATATATATACACATTCCATTATCTCCGTGCCTTGAGAAAGTTCCAGGGCATATTGCAAGCTAGTGTGAAACTCATGTTATCTATTGTTCTACTCGCACATACACAAATTAAGGGCCAGATGTAGGTAAGTTAGGTTTTGTGATTAAACCAAAAAATGACCATAGGACCACTCCCTGCTCTGGAAAACTGTTTTTAATGCCATTCACAAAGGGGAAGGGGTCCCATGGGGAATGGGTGAAATGAAATGGGTGCTAACTGCGATTGGTTTGCGACCGCGTTCGCAGTCACAAAGAAATCTGGCCTTGCAATGCGACTCGCAATTAGGAAGGGGACTCCCCTTCCTAATTGCGGCTCGCAAACCCGTTTTTCACAAGGTTACCAAATCGCAAAATGGGTTTTGTGCATTGCATAGTGCAGTTTGTACGTCGTAAACAGCGAAAATCGCTGTTTGCAACTTGCAAACTGTTTCCTACATCTGGCCCTAAATCTAAAAAATTGTCGCAGATCAGGTTGCAAAGTTATTTCACTCCTGAAATCCCCTGGAATTCAAGGCACTCTCCTTGCTACTTCTAGTCTCAAGACAGAATGACAAGATATTCACTCTTACCTCTCGATAGTAGATATGAGTCGTTGAAGCAGTATGTTTGGGTGCTAGGGCTCAACCTGGTAATGTTTTTGGTGGGTGAGAAAGGGAGCGCGATATCATTTCTGCTGCCACAGGCATTTTGATGAATCAGCACCCATATCTGGTTGCTAGACACAATTCCATTTGTTGGTAATCAAAATAGACATGTTGTAAACTGATTTTATTTTGCTACCAGCTAAATGTATAATGTCCACAACTAAGGATCATGAGGCAAAACCAATGTAACTATAGTAGGGTAATATGCATTTTATAAATTTAGAAATGCTTGATGTTCTAGAACCATATTTGGATTCACTTATTACCTATACTGACAAGAAGACATCAGTGGACAGTCAGAAAGTTAAATGGTTTTCAAAAGGGATGGAATAGTGTGGCTATCGCATATGCACTACATATCTTCTAGTTCTATTCAACAAAATAGAGTGTTTTCCTGGGAACCACTAAGTGCATTGCACTTTTATGTTTACCGTCACTTGACATGAAAACCTCAAACATCAAAATCTACCAGTTGCAGAAATGAGTAAATACTTGCCATTCTTTGTTCTGAGAAAAACAGAAATAAACACAAAGCAATGGATAGAATGCGTGAATTAATCTCAGTATCTGGTAATAACTCAGAGCTGCAATCGTTTTTGTGTTCACTGTGCCTCCAAAGACAGTGTCCCTGCAGGTACATTGGTCTTGGCTCAACCTACAAAGGGACAATCCATCACAGTTGCTAGTCCACATGAGCTTTAAATGGGAATGGACAAAACCTCAGGCAAGGCCTGTTCATTAAGGGTCAATTTGAGTTAAGTGGCACACTGAACTACATGACCCTTATCTTGGCATACCTTTCACACCTATGTCACTGAGAAGTGTAGCAACAGGGATGATGAAGTACTTCAATTAATTCTTGACCATTTTTTGGGGACTTTTTTTAAATTTTATTACATGTCTATGGCTCATGGTGTTTTGAACGTTTTGAATATTGTATCCTTGAATAGGCAAATTTGAAAACAACTTTAAAACACATTTCTTTGTCTGTGATTGGTTTTATGGGGGGGTGGGGATAAATCAAGTCTGTGTTTTCGTTTGAAAGATTCAACATTTCTATATGAAATAGAAAGCATGCTGCTGATAGCAAATGGCATGACTGCAGCTTTATTCTAGTGTTGAAGAAAATTCTCACACTTCTTTTTCCCCCCACTGCAGTTTCCAGCCATGTTGAATGGTCACATTCCAATGCCACTTTCAAGTCTGGACCGATGCTCCTCTCCTGCTCTGCTTTCCTCAAATATTCAGAAATCCTGATAGGTATTCGGAAATTCTGATAATACCTATCAAAAACTATGGACTCATTAACCGATGTAACAATTCATTGCATTGTTCTGATATTTTCCTGTGCCACATGATAGCCATCGTGAAACACTGTATACGTTGGTTGCACTTTTTACTGTATTGATATTCTAGTACAATGATGTTCATTTTAAACAGTGTTTTTATATGAAAACACAATATATGTTTTGTATTATTGTTAACATTTTTGCACCATCATAACTTTCAAGGTGTTGAACACTGTTGATGGTGTTGTATTTCATGATGTTTAGTATCATGTCTAATAGTGATACTGTTGCCACCCTCCCTCCAGCTTTCCTTCCCAGAATCACTGTTCTCTGACCAACCATGTTGATCCATGGTTTCTTCATGCTCATCCATGGATGACCAGGGGTTGACCATGTTTTTACCGTGCCTTCGACCAAGGCACGTCCCCTGTTGATTCTCCTATTTGTATACACTTCTGCTTCTGTAATCTATAACCGACAGTGCCTTTTGCATAATGTCTTGCAATTGTTTTATGTATCGCCAGTATGAAGACAAAAGGCAAAGCGAGTGTGAAACTTTGATATATTTTCAAAACTTTCTTCCTCCCCTCACATTAGACAATATGATAAAGTATATAAAGCTTCTTTATATGTATTGCCTTCGAATTGTATTAATAAAAAGTGTAATTTTTTGTTAAAAGCAATAAATGCTTTGGACTACAAAACATTCACTGTGCATGAAAAAATACTTTTACGAACTATTAAAAGAAATATGATAGCTTCTATAATATAATTTCACTTTTACCATATACTTCCTAGGAAATTATATTGCCTTTTACACTGCAATTATAATTGTTGATTCCCTTGACCGAAACAGTTCCAGACAGATGCAGTTTCTAAATTGAAAATGTAAGAGTTATGGCCTGTTTGACGAGTATATTATCTCAAATGAGATGTGGGTTCACTTACTGTATTGATAGCTGTTCCCTGGTAATGCATATTTGTCGTCTATTACTCTAGCCGCTTGCACACAAAAAAGTGCTGTTCGACCAGTGATGAAGGAGACTCATGACAGGAGCAAAACTGGAATGTCCACAAATATGCAAGTTACTGTGCTCCAGGCCATCATTGGTCCTTCCATCTATGAAGGGCCCTGTTCTGTGTAAGGTCGGACTCATTTGCTGTGGCCTACCAGTGAATGACGCAACTGTGCTTAGGTGGCGGGAGAAGGGAGTTTGGGGGGTGGGTGGAAATTAGACCTCATAAACCACGCCTGCAACTGAAGTGATTTTGTGACATGGTAGGTAGTTCACTAGCGCTGTGTTTGTGCATGCCCTCACGCTAAATTAGGCAATAAATAATCTAGGGGTAAAAACTTGCCTAGAGAAGTCTGTTTGGCCATATTTAAAAACATAAGTCATGTGGAGACCTTTATTGAGTAGGGTCAAGATGTTTCACTGACTTAATAATTTCAGCAGCTTCTTTGCGACTTTATGACTGTGATATGAACTAGGGGTGTCCCTGCAGGTACTGTCATTACTCCGATCCTCACAATACCCTGTGTAGCCGTGATCAGGCGCATACAGGGGATACCTAAAATACTTGCTGTGGAATCGGCCTTTTATTCATAATGTGCTGACGAAGTCTGTACTTCTGTAATGGGGAAGCACCGATGAAGACTGATCAGACCAATGGGATCATTCAGCATGTGGGCTGTGGGCACCTACTAGGAGGCTTAGAGCTTGAATACTTAGTAGGAATATTCAGTTTCCCAATTTTGTACTAACAGCTACTTGTGCTGAGTGTTACATTATTTTATTTCCTCAGGTCCTGAAGAATCCACCGCAATTATTGAACCAGTGAAACATGGTGACCCTACTTCATAAAGGTGCTGAAGAGCATCAGCAAAAACCATTGGCAAAGCTAATAAATCCGCATTACCGTAACCGAACAAGCAATGCCAAAGTTAATAAATCTGCATTACCGTAACAAAAATGAGACCTGTGAGTTTTGCAAATGGCTGTTTGTATGGCGACACTTCGCCTGTTATGATAGACTGGGACTAGGCATGGCTTCAGAGGGCAGATTCCAGAGTTAGGAAAGTACTGGCATCAAAAGGGCTTTAATTGTTCCATATCCCTCAGGATCTGAGCTCCAGTAATGAATAAAAATGGACATTGAAACGGGTGCCTACTAACTCTCTGTACTGTATATGTCCTTAACTTTTTTGCCATCAAAAGCACTGATCCATTTCTGAGCAGTGAATGTAAGAAACATTATGGTAATCCACTTCAGCTAATTAGTGCCTCTATATATTTTACATGTTTTACTTAATTTTGTATTTTCTAAAAGTGTTAGCTATTTCCAGGATGTTAGTTTTCTGTATTGCGCATACTTTGAACCAAGTTGGTTCCAGGTGTTTCTCAAGGTCCGTTATTGAGAGGTCTGGAGTTCAGGCTGTCAGTGCCTGTCAGTGGGTCAAAACAATGCTCAGAATACATGGGCGTTCTGCCCGTTGCCTCACCGCAGAGCGCACCGGACAATGGTCTTGTATTCCACTTGCAATTGTGATTCTGTGCAAATGTGTGTAAAGGAGGTATGTAGTTACCAAAACTTTGACAAGGAAAAGGAAAAGAAAATGCAGTGCTTACAGATAAGTGTGCGCATTGTATGTTTGGCTGGTGGTGAAATGAAGGATATGCAAGGAAGTGCATTGAGAAGAGAGAGAAAAGAGGGTGTTTAACATGAAAGTGATGCAGTGTAAGATAGCAGATGGAGGAGATGTGGAGAGAAAAAAGGCGTAGATGTGTAACACAGAGTGAACATAACAGGAGTGATTGAGGCACTTTGAAGACTGCTAGCTCCTCCACAGGCTTCAGTAATGTCTTTAATGTGAGATTAGAGATCCCCTTGCAAGCGGGTGCAGATAGTGATGGCATCCGCCTGTAAGGGGATGTCTGGGGGGACATAGCAACCCCTTTCCCCCCTCCAGAGGGCTGCCATAAAATTGAAGGTCTTCCATAGCAAGAACTGGAGAAAAGCAGAAATGAACTAGACATTGATCTAGAGAATAAAAGTGATAGCAATAACAATATTATGTAGTAAAAAATAAAACAAAACTAGTATAATCGAACAGACCTGTTGCACATTTTATTAATGTAAATATAAATGAGTGGAGGTGGTCCTACCTGTGGCCTTCAAGTGACAGTCTACACGAGGTACATACTCCATTGAGGAATCAATGCTTCAGGATGGAATGGAATATGAAGCAAACAATTGCAACACATGTCTGTGTGTGCACAATGTGGGTATCGTGTTCTTAAATATTCACATGAAGCACACCATAAATGCACTGACCGTGCACATCTCCTTGAACACCACCTATCACCCAATATGTATTCCAGTTGGTGCACTAACCAACAGAGAGACAAATATATCTTGCACACTTTATAAGTTAATCCTGGAGTTGAGCATGGATACATACTTTTCTTTATACCATTAGTTACCAGATTTAGCCTTCAGGCTCCAAAGGGCCGCAGCCTTGGGTACCACCATTAGTCTTGACTGTAGAGTGCCTTGATAGTTATAAACTCTTGAATTCATTTTTCGCTGCTCCATGACCTGCCTCTCACAAAATAACATTGGGTTAACTTATTACATGAAATAAGTGATGTCAATTTGGAGCAGGCAGGAATGTCAGTTGGGTATCTAAAGAATTGTAATTGAAAACCCTCTTTTATGGTAAAGTTGGGTTTAAGTCACAATTCTGAATATTCCACTTTTAGAAAGTTGGCATTTTCTTGTCCCAACCATTTGGTGCCTGCAGAGGGTATCCTGGGTCCTATGACTAGGTGTAGCTGGAAGTTGGTATTTGTGTATTGCTCCCAGACATTGAGGCAAGGGGGAACAGGTATTGGCAGGATGGGCTATCTCTGACTTGATGAGGGGACAACCTGGGGCCATGGTAGGGAGGCAGAAAATTCCAAACACCTCTGGGGTGGCAGCCTCTAGAAATTTCTCCTGCTTCAAAGTGGAAACCAGGTACTATAAAAAATTGACCCTCAGACCCCACTCTTTCGTACACCTCTAGATCTATGGAAGACCCAGAAGGACTGCTATCCTGCTCTGCAAGAAGGACTGCCCCTCTGCTGCCCTACTGGCTCAGTGGGTCCATAATTTAAATTATTACAACATTTAAAGGTATCATGACTGTGAATTAGAATAGCCTAGTTGCCCTGGAATCCACATTAAAAGTGAATATAACAGGCTAATTTGCAGCAGTAATCTCAATTAAACAGCCCCCTCTAGTCACCCCTCTTTTGAATGCAAAAAAAACAAGGTGATGGATTTGATGCATGAATTAATCTCAGCCACTGGTAATCACTCAGGACGGCAACCCAGTCCATTGTTTTTTTGCCCACCATGCCACCCCAGTTTAGACTCTGCCAGATGCAAATCATTCTTGACCCTGCTCATCAATGGGAACAGTCAAGCCGGAAATGCCAGTCCAAATATTCTCTGGACCAGAAACAAGCATCCTCGGACCAGTTTCAGGGTATCACACCTCATCAGTCAGGATTGCTTGAATCCAGTGGCACAGTTAGCCCAGGACTTACATCTGGGCATCCCAGGTACGCTGGGGTGGCAAATGCAAAAACAGCAAGGTGATGGATGGAATGCTTGAATTAATCTCAGCCACCGGCAATCGCTTTTCCCCGGCAATCTTCACTTTTTTTCCCCAGCCATATGCAAATCAGTCTTGTTCCTGCTCCCCATGGGAACAGTCCATCCCAAACTGCCAGGCCAAGTCCTCCCATGACCGGAAACAAGCATCCTGGGACCGGTTTCGGGCACAGAGCAATGTGATTAGCCCTACGGGGATATTATCTGTCTTATGGTCTTGCCCTATCCTAAAAGCTTACTGGACCAAGGTATGGAGTATTATACGTCAGGTTCACACAGTAAGTATCTAACTGCTTAGATCGTGTACCTTTTGAATTTTGGTTTACACAATGTGGTGTAAGAATACACAGATAAATGATGAAGCTGTAGAGCTAGGAATGGCGTTGTCTTCAGATTTATAATGTTCTTTGTCCATTTCACTCGACTGAGATAGGGACTAACAATATTAGTCATCAATACGAAGCCTGTATAATGAATGAGATGTTAGAGAAATGCTATGTTGATAAACATTTTTAATTAAGTTTACACTATACGGACATGACTGTACAGCTCTTGCTGCTTCTTTTTATATATATCTCTCACTATCATGGAATGTTGATTTGGTGCATAGCTTTAAATGAGCGATGAAGATAGGGGTCTAATCAAGTAATATTTGTCACAGGATTTCAGAGGCAGTAGTAAAGAGCTATAAATTAGCTAATGTAACACTACCCTGATGCTAGAGTCCAACCATTTTTAAGAAATCAATGGTATGAAAACTTATTGGGTATTAATTGTTCCACATTTAGCACATTAAAAAAACCTCAAAACAATACTTTAAGAACCGTGTTGCCCTTTAATTCTGTAGTAAATATGCCAGCAGTAATATTCTGATGTAGGACTTTTTATTGGCCTGAAACGCATGGCAGTGGGGTGTGGATTGGGGTTTGTCAACATTAAGGAACAGTGGTGAGTGATATTTGGTGAATTAAAACACCGTGTTTGGCGCATCAAAAATAATTGAACAAACACCTTGATTGGTCCCTGGTTGTTTGTGAGTGTGCGGATTCATTTGAGGTGTACAAGAAGCCAAAGTTTACTTTGTGAGTGTTAAGAGACTTATAGTAGACCCATAGCTTAGAGCTCCATCTGCACTGGGTCAGAAATATATGCACTCGCTACAGGGATGCGAAGCTTCTGTGGCCACAGAGGCGAAGAACATGACAACATATTTTTCCTGGCTGATGGAATTATCATTTGTGGTAACACCTTACGTGGCTTCTCTACATGGTTTATTACTGCACATTGTAACTTTGCATGTGTAGTTAAACAAATTACCCTAATAGAGGCAACGAGGAAGTATCAAACTGTACCTGCAAAGAGCAAGATTACCTCTATCGGTGTGTTTTTAAACATATTTTGTTGAAAAAAACAGAGAAAGTGCACATATACTTTGTCAAATAATACACCATTGTGTTGAGAGTCAAACATAAATTTTAGGAACTCCCATTGTGTTTTCACAAGATTCTTATTGCCAATTGTAGTATGTATTTACTGAAAAGCTCCAATAATAGACTAACATAAAATCTATACTGCGTGGGGTGAACACTCGGTACCCTTACAACATGTAAGTTTAAACCGTTGCACTGTTATACAGTGAAAAGCTAATATTGCCAGGGCCCAGTGGATTAACTTCTCATCATGCTGATGAGCCTAGCACGTCGTTCGTCGTGCCATCCTCTGTTGGTTCATTAACCCACCTCTTATCTCGTAACAGGCCTCTGTACATATTCCCTTGTCAGTCTCCCCCTTGCCAGATAACATGAAGGCTGGGCTGCCCCTTCTCCTGTGTTCTACATTGCCTGTGGGATCTCTGCCATTGTCAGTGCTATGTATGGTGATAGAGCGGTCCGTAGTAATAATTTACCTGTGTTCGGACGCTCTTTAGGTCGATGAATCTTTTGACTAAGTGGGAACTCTCTGTACTCTTAATCGACCAGTCGCATCAGATCAATAATCAATAACGTACATAAGCAATACCTTGATCAACATAACACTTAATGATTAATCCACAATACATTTCGGCGAACCCTGACCTTTCAGTCAGGAATAACCACACCAGTTTATTGCAAAGTTAGTGAATTTATTTCCCTATATTAACAAAGCTAGCACGATATATATGTGTCTTAACACCAAATGATAAACATAAATGAACATTAATAGCTGTCCATAACGTCGAAACAAGTGTAATCTATGTAGCATTTGAATCACAAGGCATTCAATAATGGCAATGCAAAGCACTAATACGATAATCTGTAATGAACTAATTGCGTACATTTAGTCAGCATAACAAGATCTCAAATTGCATCGTGCAACATGTGGACTCCTCATCTAACTTCAAATTAGCATCGGCATGTGGGACTTCATGCAAAAACAATTTAGCAACATAAATTTAGAAAAACTCCTAGCTAGGGCTCTTATCAAAATCAGCAGTTGGTTACCTAAAAGAAACACAATGCAATTTTACAATTTCCTTTCATATTTACCAATTACGATCAGCATACAAGGAAGTCTTCGTCTCACAGGTACCGTTTCTCGATCAGCATGGGACGGGACAAAGGGGCAGGGGTGAACGGGGCAATTGCCTCACGGCGGCAAGTTAAGACTACTACTTCATGCAAAGGGAAAAATCAAAGTTAAAGTCTCTAGGGCAAGAATCATTAAAGTCTCTTTCTCTCGACTAGAGAAAGCATCAAAGTCTCTCAAAATGGCGTCGCAGCAAAGTGGGCCATAATAGCTACGAAGTCTGTAAAATGGCGGGTATCGAGCTGGTAATGGCTGATAATAGCTCCCTTCTTCTCGTGCACCTGGGTTTTATAGACAACAGTTCGAGTCCAGTAGGGTCTCCATTGGAGGGTTCATAGGTTAGCTTCAAATTGTCCAATCAAAAACGACAGTTCTCAAGCTTTTACTTAAGCATACATTATCCTTGGAGATGGGTACGCATATCGCAACATTGTCTACCAATTAGCTCACTTTCAGAGCCTCCATTGTCCGCACCTGCAAGTCGACCTTGAATTAAAGAGAAAATATGCCAGGCTGGCACGAAACTTTAAGATAAGCATGTGAACAGTTTCTGTGGAAAAGTACAGCTTCAAGCAGAAATACACGTTTAATAGCACATTGGAAAAAAAAAATACGAACATCTAAACCGTGAGACCAGGCCACTAGGCCAAAGCCTCCTCTAAAGTAATGCTAAGCTAACGTAGTTCAAACAAGCAAATCGAAGCACACGTTTATGATTATGTCAGATTAGTGCAATTCTAATACACCACGTTATATAAAGCACGCTTATAAATGTTGGCAAACTACTCTAAGGGCACATTTCGTCCCCGTACAATCTTTATTAGTTCGGTTAATGTCACACATGATTATTTCACACTACGTTTATGCGTTAATAAATCAAAACCTTCATTTTCTGCTTCATCAATCCCTCCTCTGATGACTACTTGTCATCACACAAATTAAGCTCACAAATTTTATTCCATTAAAATTCTGTCAGTTCCCTTTTCCTTTTAGTTCCCCTAGTTTGTGCTTTGTATTCTTCTGCCATTCTTTTCATAATTTTCTCCTCCTTTCTTCTTTTTATTCTTTCCATAATCATTATTATTCCCCTTTTTATTCCCCAAATTCCAAATACACAAATTATTACTATTAAAATTCCCTCTATTATTTTTAACAATATTCCATTCCAAATTCCCCCAATCCAATGTCCCACTGAAGCAAGTCCTTTTCCAACCTTCTCCCACACTCCTGGTTCCTTCAGTTCCTTCAAATCTGCACTTTCTTTTGTTAGATTAGCAAGCATAGTTTTAATTTTCACACTATTGTCAGGTATATAGGTACAACAGTGTCTTGCACCAAGCATTTTGCAAACACCGCCATCCTTTGCTAAAAGAATGTCTAAAGCAAGCCTATTTTGAAGAGTCATAGCTCTTTCCGCTGCAAGTTCAGCATCTATCAGGATTATAGCACCTGAAAACTTTGTCAACATGATATCCACTATAGTAGACAACTTTCTTATTTTGATGGAATTCAGCACAACTCCCAATGAAGGAATCATGGCTCCAAATATATCACCTACCACAGCAGCTGCGGTCTCTCTTTTCTGGATACGATGGGATCCAGATGTCTTTTGAATCATCGATAGGTCATCCAGTTGATAAACCTTTGGGAACACTATACCCAAATAACATCTTCCCCACCATCCCTTCGGAAGACGATAATAGGCATTATACCCACAAATGTAATATACACCTGGAATGACAGGGTCAAGTCCGTCCATCATGAATGTCCATTTGGCCTTAAAGATAAACGTGTGTTTACACTCACTCGCCCCTACAAAAATGTTGTCATAATAAGATTCACCTCGATATATACAAAACTTCCCTACATGCCAAGCATCTAAAGCAATTTTCCCCTGTGTCTTTATTGCAGCAAAATCATAATTATCTACTGAAGTCCTCTTATGTAACTCCTTTTCTAATTTCGCCTTCATTTGAGCCCTTCTATCATCTGTGCGATCTAAAAAGCTTATTTCTACTGCAGAGAGTGAGCAGGTAAGGTTTTCCCTATGAGCGTGAGCCGTTCCAAAAGGTAGCATTGGCTCGAAAAATTCCCTCATAATTTTTGCATCCCAATCCTTTGCAGTCTGGCTTAGCTGCGCTATTATAGGAACATAAGCAAAGGTAACATCATAATTTGAATAAAAATACTGTATGTTAGTTTGACCATAATACCTAGACATTACTATACTACATGTAATCCCGTATGTAAGAGGCATGTGGTGATATGTCACCCCTTCCTTCACTGATGTCGGTATCTGGGTACACACATAACAATCTTTCGCATCCATTGTCTCAACATATTCTGTTAGTAAGCGATAGAAAACATTATACGAAAGCTCTTTCCTTTCATGCAAGAGTCTCTCATCCAGTGCTAGCCTTTTCAATGCGGTTAGTTCAGTGATAGTAACAGGAGCAATAGTAGAAGCCTCAATAGTCTCATTCTCACCCTTTCCATGCATTCCAAGCACAATTGCCATTATTATTATTACACATGTAACTACCAAGCCTATACACACATATTTACAATATTTCTTTCTATTGTTTTGCGTCATGATCTGTATAGAATCAGAGAGCTAGAAGCACTTATAAATGAAACTTATTTAGCAATTCAGTTACAAAGCTGAGCGAGCGCAATGTTCACACCGTCTTCTTCAAGAGGCCAGTCACTTATCGGTTAGCAGCATTTGTCTCAATTCGGCAATAACTCAGTCTTTGTCGGTTTAGCAAATGTCTCATCCGGTTTAACAATGTCTCAGCTGGTTGTTTGTTTCACGTTAGATTGCAGCAAGCAATATCATTTATCACCCCTTCAATCAACACTGTCGATGAAACTTTTCTTTTCTATTGGTATCTCTTCCTCTTCTTCGTTCTCGATGCTTAGAGATACAAACTCGTCAGTCCAATCGTCATTGACTGCATATGCCCATTCTGGACCGGAATACCTTCTGTTCGGTATCCTTTTCCTTTTCAATTTTGCTTCTCTTTTCGATTCTGCCTCGCTGGTACTTTCCTCTTTTGTCAAGTCTTTTTCTTCACTCGAGGTTGGTACCACGACAGACACTTCTTTTCTTTTCTCTTTTACTTTTGGCCTTTCTCCGTCGTTCAATCCTTCTCCAGACCTTTGTTTTACTGGTGATATACTTAGTCTCCTCTTTGCACCGTGTCCATTTGATGGACCTGCGACCTTTTCTGTAGAGGTTTGAACTTTTTCGTTCTGCTCTGCCTTGTCCCCTCCTTCAGGGGAATCGATCACGTTCTCTTTTTCTTTTTCTGTATTGTCTGTTTCTGGGAAAGCCCCCTTCTGATCAGGCTCTCCTGCTTTTTCACCTTTTTCGAGCCCTTCGTCACCGTTACTTTCGTCAGGCTCTGTATCACTTTCAGCTGCTTCAGGTTCTTTGTCACCTTCAGCTACTTCAGGCTTTTTGCTACCCTCAGCTGCTTCAGGCTCTTTGTCACCTGCAGCTTCTTCGTCGCTGTCTGAACTTTCTTCTTGGTCTTCCCCAAGTGAGTCGGACTCTTCGTTCTCCAATAATATCTCTTTCCCTCCTGCTTCTGCTTGTTCGCTTTCAGTTCGGTTTTGTTCTGTCTCAGCACTCGGCACTGTTTTATCAGGTACTGGCAATTTCAGCGCTTCAACTTCCTCATCTGTGGGACACAACACCTTCTTTGTGTGACTGGCGTGAATCCAGTTGGGAACCCCCGCACACTTCACAGCGGTAGTTGTCGTCAGGATCACTTGGAAAGGGCCTTTCCAACGGGGTTCCAGACACGACTTCCTCACGTGCTTCTTTACCACGACCCAGTCACCAGCTTTCAGTGTGTGTCCTGGACCTTGGATCGGTGGCAAGGTGGTTGCTTCCACCTGGTGAGAGAAAGAGCGAACCACGTCAGCCAGACCTTTGCAGTAGTCTAACACCATATCATCTGTAATATTCAAAAGCGCGTTTGCGGGAACTGCAGGAAGTCTCATAGCCCTGCCCATGAGAATTTCGTGCGGAGACAATCCAGTCTTTCTATCAGGAGTGTTTCTCATTGACATTAGCACTAAGGGCAATGCGTCAGGCCATTTCAAATTTGTCGATGCACATATTTTCGCCATTCTTGATTTCAGTGTACCATTCATCTGCTCCACCAGTCCTGATGCTTCAGGGCGATAGCTACAATGCAGCTTTTGCTCAATGTTCAGCGCTTCGCAAAGTAACTTTATTACCTCGTTATTGAAGTGACTTCCCCTATCTGATTCTAAAGAGATCGGGAATCCGAAACGTGGTATCAACTCTCTCAATAATAGCTTTGCAACTGTAAGGCTGTCATTTCTACGTGTGGGGTATGCCTCAATCCAGTGACAAAAAATGCACACAATCACCAACACATATTTCAGACCTCCATGCACAGGCATCTCAATGAAGTCCATCTGCATACGACTAAAAGGACCGCTTGCCCTACCAATGTGACTCGCGTTCACAACTGTTCCCTTTCCTGGGTTCATCTGCTGGCAAGTGACACATCGATGGCAAACTGCTTCTGCAGCTTGACGAAATCTGGGGTTAAACCAATCAGTTTTGAACAATCTTATCATGGCATCTCTCCCTAGGTGAGCTTGCCCATGATAGAACCGCGCAAGCTGTGATAAGAGACTATTTGGCAAAACAAATTTTCCCTCATGCGAAACCCATAACTCGTCTTGTCTCTTTATACATTGTGATTTAATCCAGGAATCTCTTTCATCCTCCCTGACATTATTCTGTAGTGCTTTTAGTTCCTCTATCGTGTCTACGACCTTCAAGGCAAATGCTTCAGCTGGTTCGAGTTCTGGCTCACTTATTGAGTTCCATTCATCTCTCAGTAATATACAGTTCAAGGCACAAAATCTTGCGACTTGATCTGCATATGCATTTCCCAGAGAAACATAGTCCTGTCCTTTCGTGTGAGCACTGCAACTTCAGCTGGCACTTGAATGGCATGTAACAATTCCCTTATTCTCTCCCCGTTTTTTACTGGGGATCCTGAAGAAGTCAGGAAACCTCTCTGTGACCATAGTTGTCCAAAGTCATGCACAATCCCAAACCCGTATTGGCTATCAGTGTAAATGGTGACTTTCATCAATGCAGACAGTTGACATGCTCTGGTAAGGGCTACAAGTTCTGCTACTTGTGCAGAATAGACTCCTTGAAGCCATCCCGCTTCCAAGACCCCTGTTACAGTGCATACAGCGTATCCTGCTTTCAAAATCCCCATCCCGTCTCTTAGACATGAACCATCAACAAAAAGAATTTGGTCATTTTCATCAAGCTTTGTATCCTTAATGTCCGGTCGGGGTTTTGTGCAAAATTCAGTCACCTGAAGGCAGTCATGATCGACGTCTTCAGCGTTCTCAATTTCGACATTTTCTCCAGGAAGCAAGGTTGCTGGATTCAACGTAGTGCACCTTTTCAGCTGCACATTCGGTGAGCCCAGAATTATCGTTTCATATCTTGTGAGTCTTGCTCCGGTCATGTGTTGCGTTCGGGAGCGGGTCAAAAGTATCTCAACTGAGTGAGGGACCATGACTGTTACTGGGTGTCCCATCACTATTCCTTCACTCTGAGTGAGGCTGATACCAACTGCTGCTACGGCGCGCAAACACCCTGGGAGTGCTGCTGCGACCGGATCCAAAGTAGCTGAAAAATACGCTACTGGTCTGTTTACGCCACCATGGGCTTGAGTCAAGACAGACAAAGAACATGCATCACGTTCATGGCAAAACAATGTGAAAGGTTTTGTGTAATCAGGCATACCTAAAGCTGGAGCCCTACACATGCATTCTTTCAATTCAACAAAAGCATCCATCTCATCTCCTTTCAGCTCAATTTGATCCAAAGCATCCTTCTGGGTCAGTTTCAGTAAAGGCTTCGCTAGAGTCGAGAAGTTGGGAATCCACTGGCGACAGTAGCCCACCATTCCCAAGAACTTCCTCACCTCCTTTCTCGTCTTGGGCGGACTCATCTGAAGTACACTTGTAATTCTTTCCTTCATTATCCTCCGCGACCCTTTCTCTATCTGGTGACCCAAGTATTTCACTTTCTTCTGACAGAACTGTAATTTGGAAGGAGACACCTTGTGTCCATTCCTTCCCAAATGGTTCAACAGAGCAATGGTATCGGCTGTGCAGCCACTTTCTGTCTTTGATGCAACCAGTAAGTCGTCAATATACTGTACTAGGGTTGACTCGAATGGCAACTCTAACTCTTCCAAGTCTTTCTTTAGAACCTGATTGAATATTGACGGTGACTCAGAAAACCCTTGAGGAATTCGACACCAACTGTATACTCTGTCTAGGAATTTTAAACAAAAGAGAAATTGGCTGTCCTCGTGAAGAGGCACAGAAAAGAATGCTTGTGACAAATCGATGACCGAGAACCATTCGGCATCGCAAGGAATTTGAAACATTATCACAGCTGGATTCGGTACAACAGGGCAGCGTTTGACTATGATGCCATTTATTTTCCTCAAGTCTTGCACAAGTCGGACTTTTCCACTTGGCTTTATTAGTCCCATTATTGGTGAATTACATGGACTACTTAACACTTCTTTCAGTACCCCCTGTTTTACAAATTCGTCAATAAGTTGGGCAACTTTCATGAGGGTATCTTGTGGCATGTGGTATTGTGGGGTCTGGGGAAAGATCGCATTGGGCTTTACCGTCACTTTCACTGGTTCTACTCCTTTCATCAATCCCACCTCTTTCCCTGTCATGTCCCACACTTCCTTTCCGACTGTCTCCCGTAATTCGGCTGGAATATCTTCTTCAGTTATCATCGGGAAAAGACAAATCAGAGGATACTCTTCATCGACCGTTTCCGTTTCATCCCCCTCTACACTATCCTCTTCCTCCCCATCACTGCTCGTCTGTATCGTTATTCCTTCGTTCGAACACATGATCGAACATCCCAGCTTGCACAATAGGTCTCTCCCTAACAGCGCTATTGGGCTTGAATCACATATCACAAACTGATGCACCCCTTGATAGTTACCGATGCTGACTGGTACCGGATCTGTTATTGGGTTTGTCAGGTGCCTGTTTGCTACTCCCACCACTTGAACTGTCCTCCCTGAGAGTGGCAAATTTGGTACTTCACTACTCTTAACAGTTGAACGTGTGGCTCCCGTGTCCACCAAGAATGAAACACGATGACCCATTACTCTTCCCTCTACGTACGGACCCTTTTGATCAACTTCTAAGGATGCTGCAAGCACACAATCTCCTTCCTCTTCTGAGCTCTCACTCTCCCATACATTGTTTATTCCACTCTCACTGTGTAATGGGAACTGTTGTACGGTGCCATTTGTACTCATTACCTGACCCGAGACCTGTGGAGGAACCATCACTTGCTGCTGACTCATTGGTGCCAAAGGTATTTGCATTTGCTGATTAGGTACCATAGGTAACTGCTGTTGCATTGGCTGCATTTGCGTCATCTGCATACGAGGCATCTGCATCTGCTGCGGCTGCATAGGTTGTAATCCCTGCAATTGATTTGTGGTCTGAAAATTTGGGTTTGGACCTCTCATTTTCGGTCCTCTCATTGTCTGAAATGCATTGACATCATTGTTTTGCTGACCAACACCTGCACCTGCACCTTCCTGCACCACCATCGGGCACTCGCGTTTCCAATGACCTACAATTCCGCACATGTGACACGGCATCACTTTCTTCATTGCCTGGACACCCGTCACAACAGTGTTTAAATCCGGACCATTATTCACAAAACCTCCTCTGCCTCTGCCTCTCGCCTGTGGCTGAAACGCCATGTTTCCCTGCAACTGCGGCTGCGGTTGCGGTACCTGCTGTTGGAACCCTTGCATCCCTTGCAAACCTTGCAGACCTGTCTGAGCTGCTTTAAGTTGCATCATCATCACCTTCTCTTTCAGCTTTTTCTGTTTCACCTCAATCTCGTCGCTACAATATTTCGCATAAGTCAAGACCTCATCAATCGGTTTAGACTGCCAACAAATCAAATGCGACTTTATCATCTGACTTATTTCTGGTCTCAGCCCTTCCACAAATCTGAACACAAAATGAAGCATATCTTTCGCCTCGATTGTTTCCGTGCCACTGTAATTCTTGAACGCCTTCAACAACCTCTCATAGTAACTATGAATCGATTCTTTTGCCTCTTGGGCCGTTCGATCAATCTTCTGCCAATCCACATTTTTCGCGGCAACCTTCGTCTTCAAATGCTCAATCACCTTATAGTACAAACTCATCACCATAGGTGATGGTGCACCCGTCTCCCTGTCTCTCTCTGGTTCACTTGTCGGCCAACCTACAGCTCTTTTGCAATCCTCTCACAAATCTGCCGGAACCACGATCTCAAAGAGAGTGTTCAGGTCTTCCCAGAGACATTTTGCAAGCTTCACAAACCTATCAGTCTGTTGATACCATTCAATCGGCTTCTCTCTCAGTTTGGGAAAATCATCCGTGAATGACTGAATGTCGCTTCTGTGCCACAGTACATGTATTAATTTTCCCCCTGCTGTCTCCCTCATTGGTAACATGGTTACTGTCTCGCTGCTTTGTGGTCTCTTCTCATTATGCTCTGTAGCACTGTCCCTCCTCTTTTCCTTTCTCTTTACCCATCTGCTTTCCCACTTGTGTAAGCACCTCCACACTTGTGCACTCTGTAGCAATTCTCTGAGGTGTGTCTTCATGCCTGCTGACCTCATGTGTTCAAAATCTGTGGTCCCAAAATCCAACCTGTAGCTTCTGCTCAAGTGTTTCATCTTGTCTATGTCGACCCCGTTCCTGTCAGCTGCTTCCTGCAAGCCCTTATGTACCTTGTTCACTTCCTTCGTAATCCTGGGACATAGATACCTCAGTTCTTCTTCCGTGTAGGATTCTAGCCTATTTACACCCATAGTCCCTTCCACCAATTCTTGTGCTTCCATGTTCAACCTGACCCTATTCATATAGTCTTCTCCTTTCCCACTGGCTGAACTTTGTGTGGAATTTAAACTGTTGAACCACTGTGTCAGCTGTTGCGCATTTACCCCCATCAGTGTAGCATTCACATCGACTGCCATTGATGGTTGCGGCAACTTTTCAGTATTCGATGTTAAAGGTATTATCAGTGGGGGGCTCGACCTCACCAGTGTAGACTGAGCACATATGGGACTAAACTCCATCAAGGATCCAGATCCACTTGGCTGAGCCGCTATCGGAGTTATCCCTGGAGTGTTCTCTATGCACCTCCTCTCTGTCCCATTCTGCAGCATTGATCCCTGACTGTTCATGCCTAAGTTAGGCTGGCTATACAGAGGTACCAGTGGACCTACAGTAATGGGTAGTGATATCGCGTCTGGGTTCTGTCCATATCCCATGTTCTGAGGCATGTTCATCCCCATACTATGGGTCATCATTGCCGGCATGCCCATCTGACTCCCTGTCATCTGAGCATGTGCGTTTCCTCCCTGCATCTGCTTTTGAGGCATCATAAACTGAGTTGATTCAGCCTGTGTCATTGTTGGATTGTGACCATTCTGTACTCCCCTTACTGTTTGTTCTAGAACCATTCCTCCACTATTGTCACTGCTGTAGTACCCTGGCATCTGCGGTTGATAATTTTCTGCTGGTTTCATTATGGGCACATCTGGATATATTCTCCTAACCTGCGGTATCTGCGGGGTGAACAGCAAACTCGGGTCCTTAGATCCCGATGGTGCTCCTGAACTCTGGGTTTCACTGTTCCGTACCGATGCCGGAGGGGCAGAACTGGTACTTGGACCTTGTCCATTCTCCGCATAAGGTGGTGGACGGTCGTTCAGCAATTGCATTATTAACTCCTCATCCTCTAACTCCTCTTCTCTTCTCAACTTTTCCTCGTCCTCTCTATCCTTTGAACACTTCCTGTCTGTCTTACAGGTAGCTTTCTTACCTGTCTCCTCTTCTTCCTTAGTAATTGCGGGAAACAATTTTATCCCCTGCAATACATCTGACCTCCACACCTTCTGCGCATTATCCCACCTAGCATCCGCTAGTGTCTTTTCTACCTTCCTCATCCTTGTTTCAAACTTATTCTTCTGTTGCTGTCTAGCCATTAATTCCCAGATTGCTAGAGCCTCAAACTGTGCCGGCCTTGGAGGCACCTTCATGTCGTACATCGTGAATCTCAAATTCTCTAGGATCCTTATATTGAATGTCCCATGTATCGGGAACGCTACGCTCCCATGTTTCTCTGTCAGTTTGTGCCATTGCTTTAGCCAAAGACACGGAGCTACCCCTTTTTCCTCCATTACAATATAAGCTGGTGTGCCCTCGGGCGGCGTCTCCTCTCCTATGCTCGCTTTGATGTAAGACTCCCCCTTCATCGCGCTCCTAAATGCTTTAAGGAATTTCATTTTCTCGTCTTTTATTTCACAAAGTTTATAATCAATAGGTCACTTTTATTCCACAAAATGTGTAATCAATAGGTGACTTTAATTCCCGGAATACTCTTCGCTTGCCTTTCCCCTTCCAAACGAGCCCCACGGACTGCGTCCAATCCGTGCGCGACCCTTCTCTCCAACCAACCTATCCCAGCGCGGCTCCTAGTGACGTCACACTCACACACACTGCGGCTGACAAAGCCTCGCGGCTAGTCTTCCTTCACTCAGCTCCTCTCGTAACAACTTCTTGCATGTATCGCGAGCTACCAAAAAAATAAAACAGATCTGTCGGTTTACTACAGGAAGGGTAACACAATCGCTTCAGGACCTTAGGGACCTTTCACTAGCCTCGGTACCTTTCACTAGCCTCGGCCGCTATTCCGTCTTTCTCAGTCCCCACGTTCGCAAGCAAATCTGACCTGCAGACCTACTCTCAACTTGTCAATGATCTGTTCTAGTGCACTTAGAATCTTGTCAAAGCCCGAAGTCGAAGTTTCTTTCACTCCCTAACACACGTACCGACTCGTTGACCACGCCCGATCAACCTACTAAACCGCCCAGACCACAACATGGATCAACATACTCCGGAGTCTCTTGACCTCGCAGGGCCCGTCTCAACAACAACAACCACGTGGACCTTTTTATGCACAAAGCGCCACACGCACATGAAGTTCGACGACTTCCCTACTCTCACACCCGGAGCCGCACCTCCGCTGTTTCTATGAAGTTCGACGACTTCTCTACTTCTACACTCGGAGTCGCACCTCCGCTATCCTTTAAAAGAAAAATCCTCGCAACCTTTTCACACACCCTGCGGCAATAAGCTGTGCAAGCGCAAAACCCTAACTTCACTCATACCATCACTAGTACCGCCAACGCTGATTCCACACCTCCGTTCTCTCCATTCGCAAGCTCCGAGATCCCGGGAAAGTCGCGGTGGACCTAGCCCATCATCATTCTGTCAATCTATTTTATCCAAGAAAAAATCTAATTCAACTTCTCGAATGAGGCCTCAAAATGCGTAACCGTTAATTCAACACCATGTACTCTAATAGTACAGGGTCCCAAAAGACGTAACCGTCCTCTGCTACCATCGACTGATAGAGCGGTCCGTAGTAATAATTTACCTGTGTTCGGACGCTCTTTAGGTCGATGAATCTTTTGACTAAGTGGGAACTCTCTGTACTCTTAATCGACCAGTCGCATCAGATCAATAATCAATAACGTACATAAGCAATACCTTGATCAACATAACACTTAATGATTAATCCAGAATACATTTCGGCGAACCCTGACCTTTCAGTCAGGAATAACCACACCAGTTTATTGCAAAGTTAGTGAATTTATTTCCCTATATTAACAAAGCTAGCACGATATAGATGTGTCTTAACACCAAATGATAAACATAAATGAACATTAATAGCTGTCCATAACGTCGAAACAAGTGTAATCTATGTAGCATTTGAATCACAAGGCATTCGATAATGGCAATGCAAAGCACTAATACGATAATCTGTAATGAACTAATTGCGTACATTTAGTCAGCATAACAAGATCTCAAATTGCATCGTGCAACATGTGGACTCCTCATCTAACTTCAAATTAGCATCGGCATGTGGGACTTCATGCAAAAACAATTTAGCAACATAAATTTAGAAAAACTCCTAGCTAGGGCTCTTATCAAAATCAGCAGTTGGTTACCTAAAAGAAACACAATGCAATTTTACAATTTCCTTTCATATTTACCAATTACGATCAGCATACAAGGAAGTCTTCGTCTCACAGGTACCGTTTCTCGATCAGCATGGGACGGGACAAAGGGGCAGGGGTGAACGGGGCAATTGCCTCACGGCGGCAAGTTAAGACTACTACTTCATGCAAAGGGAAAAATCAAAGTTAAAGTCTCTAGGGCAAGAATCATTAAAGTCTCTTTCTCTCGACTAGAGAAAGCATCAAAGTCTCTCAAAATGGCGTCGCAGCAAAGTGGGCCATAATAGCTACGAAGTCTGTAAAATGGCGGGTATCGAGCTGGTAATGGCTGATAATAGCTCCCTTCTTCTCGTGCACCTGGGTTTTATAGACAACAGTTCGAGTCCAGTAGGGTCTCCATTGGAGGGTTCATAGGTTAGCTTCAAATTGTCCAATCAAAAACGACAGTTCTCAAGCTTTTACTTAAGCATACATTATCCTTGGAGATGGGTACGCAAATCGCAACATTGTCTACCAATTAGCTCACTTTCAGAGCCTCCATTGTCCGCACCTGCAAGTCGACCTTGAATTAAAGAGAAAATATGCCAGGCTGGCACGAAACTTTAAGATAAGCATGTGAACAGTTTCTGTGGAAAAGTACAGCTTCAAGCAGAAATACACGTTTAATAGCACATTGGAAAAAAAAAATACGAACATCTAAACCGTGAGACCAGGCCACTAGGCCAAAGCCTCCTCTAAAGTAATGCTAAGCTAACGTAGTTCAAACAAGCAAATCGAAGCACACGTTTATGATTATGTCAGATTAGTGCAATTCTAATACACCACGTTATATAAAGCACGCTTATAAATGTTGGCAAACTACTCTAAGGGCACATTTTGTCCCCGTACAATCTTTATTAGTTCGGTTAATGTCACACATGATTATTTCACACTACGTTTATGCGTTAATAAATCAAAACCTTCATTTTCTGCTTCATCAATGGTTCTTCAGTACTTTCTTTTCTTCCAGGTGAAGGACAGGTAACTCTTTTCGGCATGTTAGACCTCCATCTCTTCAAGCACAAATCTTCGTGTGGTTTTCAGGTCATCTCAGTTTGTTTCCTTGCCAGTACGCTGACAAAATCTATGCATTTACTTTTTTTAATTCTTCAGATGGGTGTAGAGCCCAGTAGACATCTATCCTGGCTTCACCAGCACTTAACCCCTCCTTGTGACATCAGTCAGTGATCATGCTACATCTTTCCAAAACTCTTAAAGTTGGGCACTCCTAAAATCTGTGGTAGAGCCCTGCATTTCTACGTCCACATCTAGGAGAGGATGACGCTGTCCCCGGATGACATTTAGTTTTCTTTCGGGAGTTAAAATACATTCTTAATGGGCAATCTTAAATTAAATGAGCTTGGCCAAGCATTTCTAAAGACTTTGGACATATAACTGTATTTGACTCTAATCTATTTCCTGTAGGGCCCTGCTTAAATCGGCAGCCTATTTTGCTCTAAGAGCATGTAAGAAGCATTGTGATGTATTGAGAAGAGCTCTATAAAATAGTGACACCGTTTTTCTCCTGCGTCATATTGTGAATATTAACTATCATCTCGTGAGTAGAGGGTTCTGTTTCTACCCTTCCCCATGTCTGTTTAAGCGTCTTACATATAGACCCATACAACAGGAATTCCTGTCCTGTAGGGATATTACTGTTTAAACTAATTCTCTAAACAGCTTTAGGAAATCATTTTCATATAACTCCTCTACAGTCTCCACTCCTTTATCCCCTCCGCATTTTATCCCATGAAACCCACAAAAGGGATATAGGGGCATATGACGCTAATGTGTACGTTCTTTGTAGGTATTTGACCTGCCAATGTCTAAGGTCCTGATTTAGAGTTTGACGTATGAGTTACTCAGTCACAAATCTGACGGGTGTCCTGTTGCCTTATTACAAGTGCCATAGGAGCAAAATTGGAACAGATATCTGTCACATTTGAGGCAGAATAATCCGTCCTGCAAACTCTAGGTCAGCCCTAACTCCTTTCATTAGTCACGATAAATCTCTTGTTGGGCTCTTTGGTTTAATAGATGTAACTTTTACAATTTTAATAGAATCGGCAATAGCACCTGGTAAATTGCAGCAGATTGTGCAAACTCCACTCGTGTAAATAGCAGATTGGCGAATGACTAAAACCCAGCTCATGACACTGATCATCTTTTGGTGCTGGGGTGATAGAAAACTGTAAAATAAATAACGAACTAAAAATAAATACGTTAAACTCCCAACACTTTCATACTTTGCCAGGTTTGCTGGTCCACCGAGCCGAGCCCCACCTACCTTACCACAGAAGCCGCAAAACACAGAGGTAGGACTATTGGTTTCTTGGACTGAATAGGGGGTGCTGCAGTGGTCAGGAAGACAAAACGAAAAAGTGCACCAACAGAATGTGAGAAAATACTAGTACTGATATGAGCAGGAACAAATTATATTCTAAAGACCCAATAATAAGGGAACTTCCTTTTGTTTAGAAAAGTCCTGAAAACCCTCTATAGAGATGATCTGAACACACAGCAGTTCCTGCCTCTAGCTTCAATTCCCTTAACAAAGAATACTTTCAATGATCTCTGTTCTTTTACCTCCTTCCTATTCTCACACGACTCCACAGTGTAAATTAGGAGCCACGATAGCGCTCGCTATACTAAGCTCCTAACACAAGTGAAAGATTGTAGTTGCATATGTGTATATATATATATATATGTATATGTATATATATATATATGTTCGATGGCATGTGTAGCTGCAGATACACATGCTTTGCACATCCCGCCATCTAGTGTTGGGCTCGGAGTGTTACAAGTTGTTTTTCTTCGAAGAAGTCTTTTCGAGTCACGAGATCGAGGGACTCCTCCCCTTTCGGCTCCATTGCGCATGGGCGTCGACTCCATCTTAGATTGTTTTTTTTCCGCCATCGGGTTCGTATGTGTTCCTTTTCGCTCCGTGTTTCGGGTCGGAAAGTTAGTTAGAATCTCGGAAAAATCGTCGGTATTGTTTGCGTTCGGTATCGGGTTAGTTACAACAGATCGACACCGACTTTGGAAGAGCTCCGGTGGCCCTTCGGGGTTTTTCCGATCCCCCGTCGGGCCTTGTCGGCCCGGCCACATGTCTCTTCAAGGCTGATGGAACGGACCCCATTCCGCTTCTGCCCAAAATGTCACAACAAGTATCGTATACAGATCAGCATCTGGTCTGTAACTTGTGTTTGTCTCCAGAGCACAAGGAAGATACTTGTGAAGCCTGTCGAGCGTGTCGGTCGAGGAAGACATTAAGAGACCGAAGAGCGAGAAGACTGCAGATGGCGTCGGCAGGACAAGGGCGTTTCGAGGAGGAAGAAGAAACCTTCTCCACTCAGGAGTCGGACTTAGACGAGCTTGATCCCGAAGAAACGCCGAAAACCGTGAGTAAGACGTCGAAACATAAAACTCACGAGAAGACCACAAAAGCCCAGGGGACGACACCGCCAACAGGCCATGGCTTAACCCGAAAAATAGGGGACCGATCATCGGCACCGAAAAAGGGCACGCTTGTGTCGAAGTCATCCGACTCCGGTCGAGATACCGGCACACAGCAATCTCGGGCCCGAGACAGCGGCTCCGAGCAAGTTCGGCACCGAGACAGTGGCACCGAAATGCTTCGGCACCGAGACACCACGACGCCGAAAATAAAGAAGGTTTCGTCGGAGCCCAAAAAGGCGACCGAAAAGGTTTCGATTCCGAAACACCCAGCCTCGGAACTGAAAACAGGTTCCTACACAGAGGAACAGGGGTTGTCCTCCCAAATGCAAGGACATAATTTCGGACAAGAACTTGAATCAATGGAGCCAGACTACACTCAAAGGAGGCTCCACATTCAAAAGGACACAGGGAAGATAAGCACTCTTCCCCCAATTAAAATGAAAAGAAGACTTGCCTTTCAAGAAAAGGACAAGCAGCCACAGGCAAAGGTGGCAAGACAAACAACTCCGCCACCATCTCCACCACCATCAATGCACACATCACCGGTAGCCACTCCACCACTGATGCAATCCCCGACTCATACTGCAATGAGTCAAGATGATCCCGACGCATGGAACCTTTACGATGCTCCGGTATCAGATATCAGCCCAGACTGTTACCCTGCGAGACCGTCGCCACCTGAAGACAGTACATCCTACATGCAGGTGGTCTCAAGGGCAGCTGCTTTTCATAACGTCACCTTGCATGCAGAACCGATTGAGGATGACTTTTTGTTTAATACACTATCCTCCACTCATAGCCAATACCAAAGCTTACCTATGCTCCCTGGAATGCTAAAACACTCCAAACAAGTATTTCAGGATCCTGTGAAAGGCAGGGCAATAACTCCAAGGGTGGAGAAAAAGTACAAGCCACCGCCAACAGACCCTGTTCATATTACGCAGCAATTAACACCAGACTCTGTGGTTGTTGGGGCAGCTCGCAAGAGAGCAAACTCTCACACCTCGGGAGACGCTCCACCTCCAGGCAAGGAGAGTCGCAAATTCGACGCTGCGTGGAAAAGGGTTGCAGCACAAGCAGCAAACCAATGGCGCATTGCCAACTCACAAGCACTTCTGGCAAGATACGATAGAGCTCATTGGGACGAAATGCAGCATTTCATAGAACACTTACCCAAAGAGTTCCAGAAAAGGGCACAACAAGTGGTGGAGGAAGGACAAAGTATCTCAAATAATCAGATACGGTCAGCAATGGATGCAGCAGATACAGCTGCAAGGACAGTAAATACTGCAGTAACAATAAGGAGACACGCATGGTTGCGTACGTCAGGATTCAAGCCGGAAATACAACAAGCCGTGCTGAATATGCCTTTTAATGAACAGCAGTTGTTTGGGCCGGAGGTGGACACTGCTATTGAGAAACTTAAAAAAGATACTGATACGGCAAAAGCCATGGGCGCACTCTACTCCCCACAGAGCAGAGGCACATTTCGCAAGACACAATTTAGGGGGGGGGTTCAAGGTCAACCCACAGAAGCCACAACCTCACAAGCAAGGCCCACTTATCAAAGCCAATATCAGCGGGGAAGTTTTCGGGGGCAATATAGAGGGGGACAATTCCAAAAGAATAGAGGGAAGTTCCAAAGTCCCAAAACTCCTCAAAACAAGCAGTGACTTCCACGTCACAAATCCCCAACACATAACACCTGTGGGGGGGGAGACTAACCAAGTTTTACAAACATTGGGAGGAAATAACAACAGACACTTGGGTCCTAGCAATTATCCAGCATGGTTATTGCATAGAATTTCTCAAATTCCCTCCAAACGTCCCACCGAAAAACACAATGTATCAAAAGAACACATGGATCTTCTAGGACTAGAGGTCCAAGCGTTGCTACATAAAGCAATAGAATTAGTACCAATTCAACAGAAAGGAACAGGAGTTTACTCTTTGTACTTTCTCATACCCAAAAAGGACAAGACTCTAAGACCTATATTAGATCTCAGAACATTAAATACCTACATCAAATCAGATCACTTTCACATGGTGACATTACAGGACGTAATCCCACTGCTCAAACAACAAGACTACATGACAACACTAGACCTAAAGGATGCATATTTCCATATACCGATACATCCTTCACACAGAAAGTACTTAAGGTTTGTATTCCAAGGGGTACATTAACAATTCAAGGTGTTGCCATTCGGAATAACAACTGCGCCAAGAGTTTTTACAAAATGCCTGGCAGTGGTAGCTGCACATATCAGAAGGCAGCAAATACATGTGTTCCTGTACCTAGACGATTGGTTAATCAAAACCAACATGCTAGAACGGTGTTCACAACACACAAAGTATGTCATAGAAACCCTCCACAAACTAGATTTCTCAATCAACTACACAAAGTCACACCTTCAGCCGTGTCAAACACAGCAATACTTAGGGGCGACAATCAACACAGCAATAGGGATTGCCACTCCAAGCCCACAAAGGGTACAGGCATTTCACAATGTAATACAGGCCATGTATCCAAAACAAAGAATACAAGTCAAAATGGTGATGAAACTCCTAGGCATGATGTCCTCATGCATTGCCATTGTCCCAAACGCAAGGTTGCACATGCGGCCCTTACAACAGTGCCTAGCATCACAATGGTCATAGACCGCCAAACATACACCTCGCTTCAATGGTGGAACAATATAAATTTAAACCAAGGGCGGCCTTTCCAATACCCAGTGCCACAATATGTAATAACGACAGATGCCTCCATGATAGGGTGGGGAGCACACCTCAATCAACACAGCATCCAAGGACAATGGGACACTCAGCAAAAGCAGTTTCACATAAATCACTTAGAACTACTGGCAGTATTTCTAGCGTTAAAGGCATTTCAACCCATAATAAGCCACAAACACATTCTTGTCAAAACAGACAACATGACAACGATGTATTACCTAAACAAACAGGGAGGGACACACTCAACACAGTTGTGTCTCCTGGCACAGAGAATATGGCATTGGGCGATTCACAACCACATTCGCCTAATAGCACAGTTTATTTCAGGGATTCAGAATCAGTTAGCAGACAATCTCTCTTGGGATCACCAACAGATCCACGAATGAGAGATTCACCCCCAAATACTGAACACTTACTTCCAAAGTTGGGGAACACCACAAATAGATCTATTTGCAACAAAGGAAAACGCAAAATGCCAAAACTTCGCATCCAGGTACCCACAAGATCAGTCTCAGGGCAATGCGTTATGGATGAGTTGGTCAGGGATATTTGCATACGCTTTTCCCCCTCTCCCACTCCTTCCATATCTGGTAAACAAGTTGAGTCAAAACAAACTCAGACTCATACTAATAGCACCAACTTGGGTAAGACAACCTTAGTACACAACACTACTAGACCTCTCAGTAGTGCCTCATGTCAAACTACCAAATAGACCAGATCTGTTAACTCAACACAAACAACAGATCAGACACCCAAATCCAGCATCGCTGAATCTAGCAATTTGGCTCCTAAAGTCCTAGAGTTCGGACACTTAGACCTTACACAGGAATGTATGGAAGTCATAAAACAAGCTAGGAAACCTACCACTAGACATTGCTATGCAAATAAGTGGAAAAGATTTGTTTATTACTGCCATAATAATCAAATTCAACCCTTACACGCATCTGCCAAAGACATCGTAAGATACTTACTACATTTGCAAAAGTCAAAGCTAGCTTTTTCTTCCATTAAGATACATCTTACCGCAATTTCAGTTTACCTGCAAATTACGCACTCAACTTCACTATTTAGGATACAAGTCATAAAAGCGTTTATGGAAGGCCTAAAGAGAATTATACCACCAAGAACACCACCAGTTCCTTCATGGAACTTCAACATTGTCTTAACACGACTCATGGGACCACCTTTTGAGCCCATGCACTCTTGTGAAATGCAATACTTAACATGGAAAGTTGCATTTCTAAATGCCATCACATCTCTAAGAAGAGTAAGTGAGATTCAAGCATTTACCATACAAGAACCATTTATTCAAATACACAAGCATAAAGTAGTTCTACGGACAAATCCTAAATTTTTACAGAAAGTCATATCACCATTCCACTTGAATCAAACAGTAGAATTACCAGTGTTCTTCCCACAGCCAGATTCTGTAGCTGAAAGAGCACTACATACATTAGACATCAAAAGAGCGTTAATGTACTACATTGACAGAACAAAACAAATTCGGAAAACAAAACAAATATTTGTTGCTTTCCAAAAACCGCATGCAGGAAATCCGATTTCCAAACAAGGCATTGCTAGATGGATAGTTAAATGCATTCAAACTTGCTATCTCAAAGCAAAAAGAGAACTGCCTATTACACCAAAGGCACACTCGACTAGAAAGAAAGGTGCTACCATGGCCTTTCTAGGAAATATTCCAATGACTGAAATATGTAGGGCAGCCACATGGTCTACGCCTCGTACGTTTACCAAACACTACTGCGTGGATGTGTTAACAGCACAACAAGCCACAGTAGGCCAAGCAGTATTACGAACTTTGTTTCAAACAACTTCAACTCCTACAGGCTGAACCACCGCTTTTGGGGAGATGACTGCTTACTAGTCTATGCAAAGCATGTGTATCTGCAGCTACACATGCCATCGAATGGAAAATGTCACTTACCCAGTGTACATCTGTTCGTGGCATGAGTCGCTGCAGATTCACATGCGCCCACCCGCCTCCCCGGGAGCCTGTAGCCGTTTCGAAGTTGATCTTAAACATTTGCAAATTTGTAAATATATCACTTTAAACTACATTATGTACATACATATTCACTCCATTGCATGGGCACTATTACTGTAATACACAACTCCTACCTCACCCTCTGCGGGGAAAACAATCTAAGATGGAGTCGACGCCCATGCGCAATGGAGCCGAAAGGGGAGGAGTCCCTCGATCTCGTGACTCGAAAAGACTTCTTCGAAGAAAAACAACTTGTAACACTCCGAGCCCAACACTAGATGGCGGGATGTGCAAAGCATGTGAATCTGCAGCGACTCATGCCACGAACAGATGTACACTGGGTAAGTGACATTTTCCATATATATATATATAGATATATAGATATCTATATATCTATATATCTATATATATATATATGGCTCTACAGAATCCTAACAAGGTACTGTAGCGCATTTGTAGTGCATTTTTAGCTGAGTAGGCCACTTCTGAGTGGGACTGCTATGGATGGGAGTGTGTGTCTATATGGAATATATATAGTTAGGCCCATATTTATACTTTTTGACGCTAAACTGCGCTAACGCAGTTTAGCGTCAAAAAATTTAGCGCCGTCTAACGCCATTCTGAAGCGCCATGCGGGCGCCGTATTTATGGAATGGCGTTAGCCGGCGCTAGCAGACCGGCGCTGCCTGGTGTGCGTGGAAAAAAACCACGTAGACCAGGCAGTGCCGGCGTAGGGGGAAAATGGCGTTAGGGCGTCTTAAAATGGGGCAAGTCAGGTTGAGGCAAAAAAATCGCCTCAACCCGATTTGCGCCATTATTTTCGACGCCCAGACGCCATTTAAATGACTCCTGTCTTAGTAAAGACAGGAGTCATGCCCCCTTGCCCAATGGCCATGCCCAGGGGACTTATGTCCCCTGGGCATGGTCATTGGGCATAGTGGCACGTAGGGGGGCACAAATAAGGCCCCCCTATGCCACCCAAAAAAAATTAAAAAATATAAAAAATTATACTTACCTGAACTTACCTGAATGTCCCTGGGGTGGGTCCCTCCATCCTTGGGTGTCCTCCTGGGGTGGGCAGGGGTGGCAGGGGGGGTCCCTGGGGGCAGGGGAGGGCACCTGTGGGCTCATTTTGAGCCCACAGGCCCCTTAACGCCTACCCTGACCCAGGCGTTAAATAGTGGCGCAAATGCAGGGTTTTTTGACCCGCCACCTCCCGGGCGTGACTTTTGCCCGGGAGTATAAATACGACGCATTTGCGTCGCCGTCATTTTTTTAGACGTGAACGCCTTCCTTGCATCTCATTAACGCAAGGAAGGCGTTCACGCAAAAAAATGACGCTATTTGCCCATACTTTGGCGCTAGACGCGTCTAACGCCAAAGTATAAATATGGCGTTAGTTTTGCGCCGAATTTGCGTCGAAAAAAACGACGCTAATTCGGCGCAAACGGAGTATAAATACGGGCCTTAGTATTTTTATGTCATTGGTGAGGACTAGTGTTTATGTTCGTATAATGTTTGTCACTGCAGCTATGCATGACTTTGAAGCAAAAGCAATTCAGAGATTACGAATTTATAGAAAAGGTTGCTATTGTATAGAAAGTATGTGAGCACGGTGTGGCCCATCCTGCAAGCATTTTGGTGTTATGTTTGTATGGCAGAGACTTCTCAACTCGTGCTGTAGCACGTTTGTAGGTGTATTTATCCATGGGTGTAGGAGAACTATGTAAAAAATACATGCTGGTACCGACCAGTTACGGATTGCTCAGCGTCATATAGTTAAAACCACATGAATAAGTGAATAAGATGTGCATTGGAGTGAACAGAGGCAACCTTGGAGGGCACAATCTTGGATTATCCACAGTAAAGCCTCTAAAGTTGCCAGTGACAGACGTGCAACCCACAGGAATGCCTATTTTTCAACCGGCTAAAGTTTTGCTCATATGGTTCGACCATGTGGGGACTGAGGCACAACCTTTGTCTAAGCCGTTGTAGAATATGCTTGAGTCGTCCACCCAGGTAGGGCAGTGAGCAACCTGCAGAAATGGCCATTTTATTGCAAGCCATAGTATTGTTAAGTTTTCTATAGTGTTACTTTCCAGAGGATGCATTGGTGTGGTTTACAAAGAATGCACCGTAATATACAGTGGCGGCTGCCACTGAACGGGTGGCGGCGGGCTGGGGATAAAAAAAAAAACACTTACCTTGTCCATCAGGAGACTGGTTCGTCTCCTCTGTCCTCATCCTCGTTGCGAGGCACACAGGCTTCCAGACTCTCCTCAGCCAATCACAAAGCTGTGTCACCAGCATGACAGCTGCATTGTGATTGGTGTGAGCAGCCTGCTTCGGCGCTCACTGAGGGAGTGAAGACCTGTTTACTTTCTCCTCCCGACTGTGTAATACAGGGGGGAGGAGAAATACAAAGTGCGCATGTGTGTTTGGCCGACCCAACACAGATGGCTAAACACACATGCACACTTATGGTGCACAAACCACTCCTCCTCCGGCCCCCTCCAATCCCGCCCTAACCTGCTTCAGTGAAAAATAAAACTATGATAACGCTCTGTTATTATCATTTTATTTGTCTTTGTGCTGCAAGCACCAGCGTGACGCTCCTCCGCCTTAGCGGAGTAGCAGCTGCTGGTACTATAATTGAATTGAATGAAAGAGTTTTAGAGTTTCACATAGTATAACAATGAGTATTAGAGACAGCTCAGATGCATCCGGAAAAAAGGAGTTTTGATGACTTTGTAAAAAGAGGGCACTTTGGGAAGAGATCCGAAGCTCACTGGAAGTGGGTTCCAAAGTCTCATTGCTGCACCCCTCAGTGCTTGATTCGGCAATTGATTACTTGTTGGAAATGTCATTGACATTTTGTATCAGCCCACAGTACAGCCATTTCATGTTCGATATCCATATGCTCTGCTGGGTCATCTTGGAGCGACAGAGGAAAAAACATTATACAATCAGACAAAGTATATGCTGGACAGTGGCGTAACAACAGCCTCCGCAGTCCCTGCGGAGCGAAGGGTCAGTGAGCTCCAGGGGCCCCCCTAGACACAGTACACAGTGCAGACAACAGGCCCCTGTCCTGAGAGCTCCTGATTGGGTCGTGTTGGGGGGGGTTGATCCATGAACTATGCTGGGGGCCCCCTCAAGTTTCGTTATGCTGCTGATGCTGGAGAAGTCCACATTGGCAAAGCAAGTAGCATTATGCAGAAGTGAGCCTTCTTAGACCCAGCCATGCTACCTGTTCTGGGAAGTTCACCAAAGTACGGCAGGGACCAGCCCCTATGTATGTGGTTACTTATGAAAAAGCAAAAGAATTGTGGCTGTGTAGAGGAAAGAGCGCACTGTCCAAAGATGAGCTATTGCTTTTTAGAAAGTCCATAATGACGTAAAACGATGGAGGGAGTGCTCAAAGTGGTAATGCACCCAGCCACAGAGTGCGTGAACCGTCACCCCAAAAGGGTCACAGTTATATGAAGCAAAGAAGGAAAACCACGGCACATCCCAAACAGTTATGATGTTCCAGTTTATTCCTTGTAATGTCCTTAGATGAAACAATGGCATCTGGCCCAAACTGACATCTTAGGGCCAGAATCAATTGATGACAACAGAGTTCGTTCTCAAATGGACAAAAGCCCAAATGGACAACAGCCGACACGTGTTTCGTCTGGGTAGACTTTATCAAGGCTATAGTGATAATCGTTTGATGTTCCAAAATGCCAGAGACTTGTTGCTGTCTTGTGAATTAATATAGCAAAAGAGGGAGAATCTGAATGAGGACCATGGTAAGCCTCAAAGTCTCCACGCGTTTGTTATTCGTTGTGTTGACGGCGTCGCATATAGTAATTACTGCTTTACACAACGCCAATGGTAAATGATGTGATACTGTAAAAACCTGTAGCACAATGTTTATTGTTAATCCCACAGGGATTGTGACACTTGCATACATATCACTTCGCAGAACGTGTGTTTGGGTTTTAAAGCAGTTCAACAGTAAAGCCATTGTTTCCATCCATAACCCCGTTCTGGAGACACCGGATATCACCTGCTGCCATTGTTGAGGACCAACTTGCATGGTCCGCACCAGTGGCAAGGATCAGAGGTAAAGCACACATCCAGACTGTTGATAAGTGGCTGAACAGTCATTTATTTTGCATACACCCAGCCAGGGGAGCCTTGATGTATACATGGAGATCTATTCTGCATACAACCCGAAATGGCAAGAAGGAGTGGCTACTCCTGTCAGATGATGAGGACATAGATCAGTCCAGTAATGACTATGAAAAACTAATGGATCATGCACTACTGCTGGATGTAGATAGGACTTTCATTAAGGCCACTATTGAGGAAGGCTTTCAGTGCATAAAACATATTGACATAACTTCAGTAAGTCATATGATAGGTATGTTACAGACTATGAATTTATTCAACACTACACAATCCTATTCTGTACACAGCCCTATCACATTATTGATACAGGATTTCTTTCATCGTGACATACTGCATGCAACATGTGAACTCATGAAACATGGACTTAATATGAATACATTCACGATGCTGTGATCTGTCTTTTGCATCTGCAGATCATGTTTGTAATGTCTGGCACTGATGACCACTGAGAAGTTAATCAAACTGGTCTGCATGTATTTTCGGAAATTGTGGACCTACCTTTTCCCCCCTTTTTCAATGGTGCGCCATACTATTAGCCCTCCCTTCCATTCCAAACTGCTTTTATCTCATTCCACATCATGTTGGGCTACACTGTGTCCTTCCCAGATCATTTAACCTCCTCCAGGTATCGGAAAAGAGTAGCATTTATGTTTATATGCTTTATATGTCCGTATTTATGGGGTCAGATGATTGATCTAATGTACTAGCTGCTGCCAATATACAGTCCTATAAAGCTTGACTTTCGATTGAACAAGCATTCTGTTGATGTGGGAGAAGGCTTGCTGCTTAGGGGCCAAAAAGTGTAGTCTCCGTGTTTGAGATGGATTAATCAAGTGTTCCTCAGGTTATGCTTTCTCAGCAGTTGGTCAAAGACCTTCGTGGGTGGAGAAGACATAGCATTAGGGTTTCCTGATCTGTTCAGAGTTGGATCAAAAACCTGATTGCAGTTACCTACCAGAACCCCTGGGTATTTGGACAATCTTGATACCATTTGATATAGGCCTCAAAACAAGGATGGGGGTCATCTAGGTCTGGGCTGTAAGCTAACAGCAGTATCAAGCCTTGTCTTTTAATACTGCCCACTGTAACACCCTTCGCATCTCCAGATCTTTTAGTACAATCTCCAACTGGAAGGTGGATGCATGGACACCAGTATAGCTAGCCCCTGCTTAGTTCTCAGCTGGACTAGAGTACAGATTCTCACTTTTAATACTGTTGAAGTAGGTGTCTTGGATTGGAGCTGTGTTCTTCACAAACCAATTATAGTGATGCTTTGTTCTATTGATTTTCCAAATATCTATGTATGAATTGCCCCTCAGTTGGCCATTCTGTAAGGATTTCTTGGTGCTAATGAACTAGCGTTTTGCTGCAGTTTTTATATTTCAGCCCAGGTTTTTGCATTGTATATACATCTAGGGTTGTCTACCTTGCACTCTGCTGACTGTGATCTGATGTGATCCTTCCTGTTATCTAGCAAATGCAAGATATTTTTCAAAATGAGTATGTCATAGTTCCTGTCAATCCACCAGAAGCTGAGGGAGACTGGCATCAATACACATGTGCATCTACACTTGTGGTCCTGAGGGTTCTTTCTGACATCCATAAATGTTCATTTTTTATTTATTCTCAAGCATATACTATACCAATTATCTATGGAACGACTCAGACTGTGTTCATATCATCTGCCTAATCTTTTGTTTCATACGAAGCATGGTCCAGACATTGCGTTAAAGTTGTAGGACACCTTCTTTGTGTAATCATATTCCTTTAAGAATGTGAGAATCTTGTTTAAGCTTCATCTAGATGTTGTGTGACTACTGCAAATTTTGGGAGAATGGTTTTCATGATTCTTTTTTTATTTGGCAGGACTTGGTCCATGCTTCGGCAAGTAAGATTTATTAAAGAAGTCGAGCAATTTTCTCTGACAGTTTTTAGATGTGTTAATTTCAGATGCGAAATAGTTGGCTTTTGCTTCCATAATGTGTCTTTTGTATTCTTTGCATCTGTTGTGTAGTCAGTAGATTTGTTTTTGAGGGATGTTTGTACCACATGCCCTCCGTTAGTCTGAGGACTTTCCTTTTTAGTTTTAAAGGGACTATTTCATCCACCATCTTTAGCATGACCAAGTTTAAGATGCACGTTGAGGAGCTTGGGTTGTGCTCACCCAGGATCATCATGAATTTCATGGAGATCTAGTTTTCAAGGTTGTGTAGGTCAATGTCGTGAAGTTTCTGATCTAGTTCATTGGTTGTTTCGCTTAACTCAATCGCTTCAGTGCATAAAAATGTGAAGGGTATCAAGAAATGGCTGGTCACTAACAAGGCTGGTAAAGTTGATCTCCTGTTCCTATTTTTGAATTATTAAACCGAGGATGTTTCCTTTAGTATGACTAGGACTCATACACAATTCTTCCAGGTTGTTGTTGAGTAAGAAAGTTTCAAGTTGTGTGACAGCAAACTGAAGTCCTGTAGAACAATATGGGTTGCAGAGGAGCTGTTATTTTCCATGAGCTGAATCATCTGCTCCACAAATAGAGCATAATCTCCCACGTAGTGGCAAACGGTGTGTGTAACAGTTGGCCTCAGTTCCAATGATTTTACTTCTAACAAATGAAATTGGAAAGTTGGTGGTTGGATTGGATTTCGATTGAATTGAGGTTATTTGGGTGGCTCTCACTTCCAATACAGGTTTTCCTTCTCAATCTACATGGGCAATTTTGTAACATAGTGGGGTGAGAAGGTCAATATCGAGTTGGAATAAGGCTGGGAGTGTCTGTCAGAAACAGGAGATTTAGAATCTGTGATCCAATCAGGTCTGAAATTTCAAGCTTATGTTTGGATGCTGATCTGCTGTTGTGGAGAAGGGATTGAAATGCGTTCTTGTGATACATGAAGTTGCTAATGCCATGATGGGAATCTTCGCAGTAGATTAGGGATGATGAGAATATGATGTTGTAGGAGAATATCAGATCATCAATAGATTCATCAAAGATATCTTGAGTGGCTCCATATAGAGACAAGGATCTTTATTGTTGCTGGAAATGTAGCAGTGTGAGGATAAATGTGACTAGGATTGTAGCCTCTGATGTGGGAGGGTGCTCTGATTTGAATGAAGTTCTGAGGTAGCTAATTATTAGTCAGATATTATAAACCATTATAACCTTAGATTTGTAGATGGTATTAATGTTTCAGTTTTCAGGTATCAAAGTTCGACATGGTTATTCTGAAGGTAAATTGTCTGTAATTAAAAGTATTAGATGTGGATTTACAAGTCAAAGCGGCAATATCTAGCGTGTCTATTTTCTCCTTCACCCTGTTCCATACATCTACTGTTCATCCACATATTTGTTTTCGTGTGTGGTTAGCTGCGAATTCGAATAGAGACAGAAACATTCATCGCTCCTTTAGACCAGAACAGTAAGATTAGTGCTTTCTGAAAACAAGTTCCAAAGACGGGGTCATTTAACAGAAATGGTGGGTCTCTCCTATAAACGGATAATAGTAAATTCATAGACTAGTATTTGAGAAAGGAATCTAACATTATAACCAAGGGCATCTGCCTTTAAGCTGGAGGGAATGCACACATTTGTTGTGCAATTGAAAACACTATTTTAGCAGCCACAGAGCACCCACAGGAATTTCACTTAATATAGTGACAGCACAGTGATCGTGACCACACAATAGATTGTTGTTATGTATGGTATGACGATGCATTCGCTCATATACACATTTTAGCTGCACATTAAGTATTTTTTTCTGTTCCTGTAGGGCTTTTTCAATCTGCTGTGCTTTTAATTTCACATATCTTTTAGAAGCCTGAGTTTTAAGAGAGCATGTTTTAAAGTGAAATTCAAAAGGCTCCTTATAAGGCTTTATGCTCATTTCCTTAACTTTGCAGACAAAATCAATGTTTGAATTCTCAACAATGACTGTGAAAGATTTTGTAATCTATGTATCACAAAAAAAGTATTTAAAAAACAAAATCCCACCCTACTCCCCAACAGACCCAGCAACCCATCAATAAATAAAGGAAATTAAATATACATACATTATAATTCTTTAACTATATTATCAAACCAAACAAAAAGTCTACAAAAATATTTATAAATTCTGATTAATCATGACATTTAACTCTAAAACTCGTAAAACATTACACAAAAAATCAAGAACAGATATTAAACAACATTAAAAAAAATATATTAAATATGTTAATATTTTTAACAAAGAAAGATAAACACTATTATTTCCTGCAAACCAACGTCCCACGACATTCTTGTACTCATGATATTGTTCAACATTATGAATGTACAACAGTATATGCACATTTTCATTTTCTTACCAGGGTCAAACATCATACTGTCTTAAGTTTATGCATTACCTTAGAGAAATTCTGAGTTGTATGTAGCACACTAAACTCCTTAAATGCACAAAAAAACAGATGCTCAGCTCTAAACTGAACCAGCGCACTTGAGCATGGTATGGCACCTGATCTTTTATTGCATGATGCGCCCAGAAGGTTATTGGCTGGGAACCCACCCAGAGAGCCACAGGCCCCAGGTCAGATTCCTAAGAGCCCTAATTCAGTCTTTCATCCTCAAAGGTAGAGCCTAAAGAAAATAAAGTTACAGTGAAAACAATTGTTGCTATTATCTATGAAGCATATAACAGACTTGCATTATGTCAAGATCAACATTATTACAGACTTCCAATAAAAATTAAGTTGTCAAATTTCCATTCCCTCACAAGGGCTATTCTAGAAAGAAGAAAGACAATAGATTTTTAGTAGTCTGAATAATTTTTAGGTTTCGTCTGCACACGCGCTTGCGAGCTGCTTGCAAAATCTATTGCTAATAGTAAAAAACTTAAAAGGAGCTTAGAACCAGCCCTTTACTTACCTGAACATACCATAGACTTAGTCCAACGTCGCTCTGATTTATGTGCCTATGATTGGACCGCACGTCGTCTGCACATCTTCCTACTTCACTTCCTTTTGTCTTCTTTGCTGTCGGATTGGCTTTGCACCAAGTCTCTTCGAAGTGTGGCCCAGTGTCCTACTTATGGGGCACCGCAAGCTGTGCTGGAACTTCCTTCTGTCAGCCTGGGTGGGAGCCGCTGTGTGGAATTTTATGCACTAATGGGGACTTAAAGCTATGCCCTGAACTCGTTTAATCCCACCGCTTGTTTCTGGATCTCGGTTTAAACCACAGCACGGCACCTTACATGTGTGGCTTTGGAAGAAAGACCTTTTCGAAGGAGACATTCAAACACGGCCGCCTCTGCAACATTTATTTGCTGTTTTATTATGTTCAAGTAATTATACATTTATTTACAAGCAAATAATATATAGCAGTGGTTTTAAGCAACTCTAAAATACACATAAGTTCTGATCCTTTGCATATGTTTCTTGATAAATCATTCTCTTGAAAAGATCCTTTGGAAAACCTAATCCTTTAAATACCGTTTCAAAATAATATTTGTGCCGAGATTGTTTTCAAATTATGCTCATTTGCGCTTTTAAACAACCTTAAAAAGAAAAGAAGTTAAAAAGGAGTGCACCAGTCACTCTAGTGGCCTGCAATGGCAACTGATCTTGCCAGAATATGAAATAAACCAGTTTCCAATAATGTAGTGATTAGTAATGGCCCAGACAGCACCCCGTTCCTTTATCTATTTGAAATAGCAGAATGACACACTATGTACTAAAAGCAAGCAGTAGTGGCTGGTATCAGGGCAGAGTGGTAGGGCGCGAGGGTGGACAACACAAACACAAAAAAATCAACAAATGGACGACGATACAAACAAAAAAAACAACATAAAAGAACTTACCTGATGCGCACTACATCAACGCTCTTCTGTTCCTCTCCACTGCAGCACAGGCTCAAGACTCCCCTGCGGCCAATGCAGATGCTGCTGGCAGTATGAAAGCAGCATCAGGAATGGCCTGAGCGCCCTGGCCTTGCAGAGAGACTTGGAACCTGTGTCTCTAACTGGACAGCGCAGCTCAGGTTGGAGACAGCTCAGTGCACGTGTCAGTTTGGCCATACCGAGGCAGCTGGCCAAACCCACATGCGCACTGATAGCAGTGCACACCACTCCCCTCCGTCCCTATAACCGCGTGGCCTCGCACCCAAGACTCGGGCCAGCCATTAGAACTTGAAAAATAAAACAAAAATAAACCTGTATTTTTATTGTTTTATTTTTGAACTTTTGAGGCTGCTGGCAGGGGGAGCGACGCTCCCATGGAAAGCATGTTCCACAACTCATGTGGGGTACCGCCTTGTCTCCCTTCATCGGCCATCTGTCCCGGCTCCCTCCTTTCCTTCATAATTTCCATCCCTCTAATATACCCCATCACCACACTGAAACAACTTAAGGGCGACATAACTTGTATTCACACAACAGAAAAAACATAATAAACAAAATTAATTTTAGTAGCTAAAATGCTTACCCAATTACCTATAGACATGGATTCATATCTTGGCACCAACAAGGTATAAAGCAGTGACATTGTGAGTGGTTTCTGTCTTCTTCAAATTGTATATACATCTAATGCCAGACTTTTTTGCTTTCCTCTCACTGCTTTATGATTTCTGTTATCCGGTCTGGCCTGGGCTCCACAGACGTACTTTTCAGTATGTTGTAGGTGCCCCCTATTATAACCAAGAAATACCTCAAAGTGTTTTTGCTGCTATCTGCGAGTACGACGGGAGAGTAGTTAATAGCCTTTGTTTTTTCTTTTGCATTCTACCTTATTGTCTAACTGGATTATAAATATATAAAAAAATATATAATAATGTTTGCTTTAAATTTGATAAACCGTTAATAGTTGTTTATGTTGTTTTTTAATTCAACATACATGTGGATTTTACCTAGATATCTCATTTGTTGACCAGGCCCATATTCAAGTTTTTGTTTTGTGGAGGTCTTTTTACTTATGATTTTACCTGAGTCTAAATTTTTTAACATTGTTCAATAAACATATTAAACGTCCCAGCACTTAAATATTATCTACAAAAATGTGTTAACACATTGTAACACACATTAACCCATAACTTCTGCTCCTAGTAGAAACGTATAGATCATTATTGACAGTCAACATACAAGTGAGATTTTGTTACTTCATCACTGCATGAGTCGGGACTGTGATATCTTTAGCCTGTGTATGCGGAATCTACGCCGTCCTTTATGTATGCTGCGATCTTTACTGGGGCACTGGCAACTATCACGCACACTGTCTTATTCTGTGGGTGTGTGTTCCCCTGTATCAACCCTGGGTGTTTTTGCATCTTACATACCCAAGGCACTCAGGACAGAAGGATCAGTGTCCTCAGCATCCACTAACTTGGTGCTTACAAGTTCCCACAAGCGGTGACTTCACATGAAACCAGTGGTCTCTGCTACCACAAACCACAGTATTGTGTTTTTATGGCATTGCAGTGCTTCTCAGCAGCGCTGTTTTCCCTCACTAGTTTCTTGGAGCTCTAGGCCTAGTATCGAAACTGAGTTCTTCCACAGTGCCGTCTCAGGAACCCACACCTTTGTGAAAATTGTACTTTTTTGCTGGGGACTGTGTTACTCTTTTCACTTCTTTTTAGCGGTAACGATCACTTACTTTTGCAGTGCTACCATTTTATTTGGATTATTAATCCAGTTCTGGGCATTACTTTGGAAAACAATTCTAATTTGTCACTTAACATCTTGTCTGAAACTTGACTAATATGGTAGAGTAGTACTTCCTGTTGCAAATAACCTTTCCTTTCTTCTTCACCTGCTAGAAAAAAGGTGGGTAACCACGTTCAGTGCATTGCAAATCACCTGATATTCCACGCTCATTTCTTGCTCTGGATGATATCAGTTCTTTTGGCTCCAGTCGTTCTTACATTGGTACCTACATTACTATATTCTCTTATCCAGCCTTGCTCCAGGCTGGTAATTGTTTTATGCACACCACAAGAAGAAGACTTAAAGACAGTGGATAGATTCAGCTAATATGCACGTATTTTCCCCTTAACAGTCCTTATTATACATTTCACCCAAATATTATGCACCAAATTTAGGATTTCAGGGTGGCGGCAAAAAAACAAAAGTCTTTTTATTTGCCTAACAATTCAAAGTCATTATATGACTAATCCTTGGCAGATTGGGCAACCTTCGAAGCCGTCAACATTCCTGCCATCTAAGAGTCACAGAAAAAACATTTCCAAAATTAAAGAGCATTAGCAAAGCCAGTGTGTCTCTCTTTTATAATGGGAATGCTAAGGCAGAGGATTTACCAATGCTTGTTGGTAAAGCACTGATTTAAAAAAACATCTAACTACTAGAAAAAAGCAAACACAAAAAGTGAAGTATTTTGAACCAGTACAATTAATTCGTTATTTTTAATAATTAGGGTTGACTGAGTGAACACATTAGCCTGCTCCTCCTTCAGCTCCATAAATACTCCGTTTGTGTGCCAAACTTGCACTTTCATTCAACAGTTGGAAGTAAAAGACTAAAGAAAACCAGCTTGATAAAGTCTGGTCTTTATTCAGTTCTGGAACAAGTATATCACTTGGCTGTTCTTTCACACACGAGCTGGGAGGGGTGGAAAGCAACATGGAGAGGACATTGGGACAGGGATTTGGTGGGGGAGGGAGCAGCACACGGGGGATAAAGCAAGAAAACACATACACAATGAATGAATGCTCAAAGAAAAACAAAAAAGGAATTTCCCAGGTGTGAGCTGTAAAAGCATACAAGCCACCGGAAGAGGAAGGAAAGCTGTTAAATAGGAAGCAGAAAGAATTGACAAGAAATACCAAAAATGATAAGCATAGGATGACACAAAGATTTCTGTAAGTATTGCTATTGTAGACAATATGGGCCTGATTACGATCTTGGTGGAGGGGATTACTCCGTCCCACATGTCACGGATATACCATCCGCCGTTTTACAAGTTCCATAGAATATAATGGAACTTGTAATACGGCGGACGGGATATCCTTCACGTTTGGGACGGAGTAATCCCCTCCGCCAAGGTCATAATCCGGCTCCAAGTCTTCAACACATGCTGTTAGGTGAGACTTAAAATCTAAAGCTAAGACAGATACTTCTGGACTCTTTGATGATGAAGAATTGGTTCAGGTGATGCTGGTAAGAATAAAGCACAAGAATACAAATTATGTTACTATGGTCTGTCCCGTCAGCCCTGGAAGATTTCAAGATGTTTGACAAAGCAAAGAAATTATGTAGTGAAAGAGGTAATATAACATATCTGTTTCTTTTTTGCAAAAAGCATGATTCAAAAATATACATATCATACAAATAGCAGCATTTGAAAGTGTATTGCACTGATCACTGAACCTGGTCCTAAAAATACCAAGTAAGTTTGCTGGATTGTTACATCAGGTGGTAGTAACGTTCTCATCCAATAATTGATGACCATATTTGTTATAGTTGTCCCCAGTTCAGGTTATTGTGTGTAACAGATATTTCCATCCTACAAACAAACAAATTGTGTTCACTATTCCCAAGCACATGGTTACTATCAAGCCACACTCTTGCAATGCAGAGCTAAGCTGTAATAATAACAAAATATACTAGCCTAATGTATTCATATGCAATTTCTGAGAAATATTTCAACACGATTAGTTTGGAAGAGAAAAGCAATGTTATAATAAACATTTTTACTAGCTTTCCTCAATACTTTTTGCCATATGTCTTGCACCTTGATATAACTTGACTGGCATCCTCACAAATCTCAACTTTTTGGCGTGTAATATTGCTCTTCAATGACTTTATAATTGTGAGTTCTAAAACTTGAAATATTTAATACCTGATATATAACTGTAACTAATCTCCTGTTCAGATTATTTACAGTGATTGATATTTTAAGATTGTCCCCATACCAAATGGCCTAGTGGTGACAATTGTCTGGATGCCCATCTAATAGTACTGTGTAGAAATGACTTATCAGACCCTTATGAATCAGTGGTTAATAATAATTCTATTCTATAAGGGAGATGGCTGTTGGACTAGTACTAATGCAATTGAGCAAAAGTTGCCTAAAAAAAGTCCTCATCTGTAAAACATCAAAAGAAGGCACATCATATAGCAATATCAAATTTTCAAAAGGCTGGAAGATCCCTTCCTTGTAAAGCTGCCTAAAAACTAGAATTTGGAGTTAGCTGACTGACAAGCATATATTGTGCAAAAAATTAGGAAGCCAGGAATTATGCCATAACGTGTATTTTGTAATGCTGGGGATTTTAAATCTGAGACTTGTCTTTTTATAACAGGAGGGCTTGAAAAAGCCACCTTGCCTAGACAGGTTGGTATATAGCCCTCTTAATGGCCAAATAGTTCTGGTCACGCCCAAAACGTGTGAAAGCTGAGTAGTGAAGGCAGACATGGAAGAGACCAGCTTCTCATATTGAAAGGGAAGAGACTAATGGGGTAATTACGAGTTTGGCTGTCTTTTGTGAAGACCGCCGCAGTGGCAGTTGCCAAAAGACCACCATGTTGGCGGTAATCCGACCGCCGTATTAAGAGTCACACTGTGAAGTCCGCCAAAAAACAGCCAAAAATCCAAAAGCGACAGGACACTGGAGGATGGAAAAGAGGCGGTCCCACCACCTGCACAGCCAGCCAGACAAACGTCATCCCATCAGATTACGATCCACAAATCACGACAGCTGTTCTACCATGGCAGCAAACCATTGGTGTAGTGAACCCGGTGGTCTCAACTCACATCACACAGAACACCACACCACATTGGATAGTCTGAATACCCCACACCTGACATACATCTGCACACTCCACACACCACTATATAACACACCCCTACAAAACCCACAATTATTTGCAAACAGAACGCCACTTACAGCCATAGAGAAGGAATAACTATTTCAGATTTTGCAAAAAAAACTTTGGCACCGATACACATTTCACCATGCATACATGTCACACCTTCACAACATACACAAGTTACCATCACGCACAATACACAACTGTCACACACTCACATCACAGCACCTACACCTCATCACCAATGGTTCCTTCCACCTTTTTTTTTTAACACTACCCCACCGTCTTTACCACCACTATCATGTCCCCACAAAAACACCCACGTTTCACAGATGATGAGTTGAGGGTCACGGTGGACAAAATTGTCAGGGTAGAGCCACACCTTTTTGGAGCACAGGTCCAGCAATCATCGATAGCCAGGAAAATTGAGTTGTGGCAAAGAATAGTCAACAGGTTCAATTCTGTAGGCAGCTATAGATAGGGACGACATCAGGAAGAGGTGGAATGACCTCAGGGGGAAGGTACGTTCCCATGGCATCCAGGCACGAGCTGGCAGTACTCAAAACTAGTGGTGGACCCCTACCTTCTCTCCTTGCTTTTGCATCTTGGGAGGAGGAGGTCTTGGACAACCTGCATCCTGAGGGTCTGACAGGAATACCTGGGGGAGCGGAGTCGGGTAAGTCACTACAACATTCATGTCACCCAAATGTTTAGTCTTGCATGCTTCCTCACCACCTTTCCCCACCTTAAATCCCAAACCACCCACCACTCCTCTGTGCCAAACGTACAAATACCCCTCCTTGACATGCCACATATCCACTAAACTCACCTGGGTCCACAGTCCTTGGGAATGGCATGTTAAGTCCTGGGAACTGATAGTACTACAACTCCTAGAAGGCAATATTCCACCATAAAGAAAACCAGAACAGTGCACCAAGATTGAGATGTCCTGCATGTGAAACTAACAACCAATGTAAGCCATCATGAATGTTCCACTGTGAAACAGTTTATGGCAAAGACAGCAATGCAATGGCCCACTCCGGCTATCATTACAAGCAAAACACAGCTACAGCCGAGTGCCCAATCAAACTGCCCTTAGAAAGAAGATTCCAAAGATTGATATTTACACACCTGGGGTGGAAATCTAGATGCCAAAGTGGATGCACATGCAGTACATCAAGATAGAGGTAAACGTCAATTGCATACTCCTATTCTGTGTCCCTACTCTGACACTATTGTGCATTGTTCTGCTTTTAGTGTCATGGATCCTGCCATACAATTCACTAGGCAAAAAAGGTTATCACCCATGTCATTAGTCAGACAACATAAGAGGCTATCAGCAGTTATATAACTACTAACATAGTTTAACATCTTTGACCATGGTGTATGGTATTGAAATACCAGAGTCTCATTTAGTTCTAACTGAGAATTGTTATCAGCTGTCATTGTCACTTCTGGGGATCATGTTAAGGAAGTGTGTGCATCTCACACAACATCACTACTAATCAAACTTAAACATAACTTCTTGTATCACTTACAGCAACTGTCTGTTCAACTTCTACCACAGGTAACTTTGCCATTGTCACCATGGAGAGGATACCAGAGACTGCCACAACCCCTCTGGATGATGGCCCCAGTGAGGACAACACCCTTGGATGTTTAGATACTGACCAAGAAGCGGTCCCATCAGGGACACCTGGTCAGTCAACAACTGTCAGCCTCATCCTGCCCACATTGACTCCTCCCAGCCCTGTTGCATCTGCATCACAGGCAAACATTCTCCACCAAACCTGTGTCCCAAGGACTGTTTCTTCCATCGTGTGCCCCCGGTGCAGGTACCTGAGTCTCCACTTGTCACCGCTGTCCATAATGGACCAGCCACCACTGAGAATGCGCAAACTGTGCTGGGGCAAAGGCACGTAGGGGTAGGGTGCGTGGGAGGGATAGTGTGGGCCACAGGATGGGCATTCAAAGGGACAATACTGACCAGGAAACCATCTCCCAAGTCTTGGGTGCCTACCAAAATTCCCAAGGCACAATGGGCCAGGTACTCACCATGATGAGGGAAATACAACAGCTGCAGAGGGACCAGGAAGCCAAGCTAGGAGGAACAGATGCCAACACCAAACCCACTGCCAGGAAGTGAACCTCTCCTGAATGTTGCCCCTTGTGTACCACCAATACACCCTGTTGACTGTTCTAAAACCTAACTCCATTTTACTATGGTGCAAGGACAATAGCCTTGTGTTTCCAAATGGTGTAGCAGCTGCCCTGATGATTTCATCCACCATGACTGAACCATTCATTGTTTACTTTCTGTAATTACAGTTTGAATTCACACATATTGTTTTGCACTCCCTAATAAATACAACTTTAACACATGTACTGTATAAGTGTCATATATCAACCATGTACAACTGTCATTTATGACACCTATTGTCCCAATATGTCCCTCTGTATTGTACAACCTTTGTTATGGACATTACAAGTGTACTATATAACCAGAAGACTCACCACATTGAGATTGTAACAGACCCAAAGCAGCTCTATTGTACATCTCCACATATTTATTAGTAGATTTGCAATCACAGATTAGTACTGCTGGTGACTTCAGAATGCCAGCCAGCTTAGGTGTCATACACTAATTACCCACAGGATACAGAAGTTAGGGACATGTCAGTCTTTCTACAAGCCAGGAGGTAAACAGATGGACCCTTTGTATCACCAGGCAAAGCCTTAGCACATACCCACACCTTTGCTTCCTAATAATCACACCCCATTATACAGATAGAGCTCAGTACTGATGTCCAGAGCCCTAGAACCTTTCACTTACCATGGCCAGGTACCTGTAGGCTTGCCACTCACCTATGTCAGTCCTCAGAGACATGCAAGATGGCCGGCAAAGTATTAACACACTGACAGCTATGTACAAGGTAGGTCACATACCTTAGGCTATGGTTCAACATTTTCACGTGTCAGACACATATGAACACACACATAGCACCATAGGACCAGTACCATACAAGTATTCTTGTAGGAAAAACACACTTACATCCCAGTGTCCTGACAGACTGGCCATATAAGTGACAGTCCACCTGGTCATGCTATTCAGTACCTGGTTTCATCCATGTCCACTTCTAATGTCTGCCCGCTAATCCCATCTGCCTCTGGCACTGTCTATAATTTGCCATTGAGGATGAGCCAAACAGAAACTTAGAAAATCTGTGATTGTGAAAGATAAGGGATGGGACATTGTAAACATACATCTATTCTGACAAGTAAGTTGTACAAGTGTCACCTTGCTTGTGTAGTAACAAATCATGACAATGTATACCACACTCTTCAGTACACAATACCAAATAACAATCTGCACGCATACCTGAGTCATTGGCAGTGGAGCAACCTAAGACCTCACAAACGATGGTAACTAGGAGGTGACTTGCTAGGCATCAATTATAGACAACAAAATGGAATCTCACATCACATACAGTTAGTCAGTTGAAGTCCCGATTGATTAGTTCTGCCCTGATGTCTCCAGCTTCATCTTCATCAGGCTCATCCTCACTTGGCAAATCTGCATTTCCACCCACAGGTTCTGCTGGCTTCCCCTCATTTGGTATGAATGGGATATGAGGTCTCAGGGAAAGGTTGTGAGGCATGCAGCAGGCAACAATAATTTGACATACCTTGTTGGGTGAGTAGAGAGGGGCTCCTCTATAAAAATCTTGACTTCAGGAGCCCAAAAGTCTGCCTTACAACATGGCTTGTCCTTCCGTGGACTTTACAGAAGCAGACTTCCCCTGGAGTGGTTGGGTAACTCACTGGTGTCAATAACCAAGAGCGGCTTGGATAGCCAGAGTCGCCTGTAATAAGAATAACAACACACACCTATATCTTGGGCATGCACATTTGTGATAGCAGGAGAAAAACTTTGCAGACACACGTGATATCTTACTTATGAACCAGTCAGGCCCTCTCTGTGTAGAGTCGTGTCATCAGCAGTGGGATATTGCTATTCCACATGAGGAAAGAATCATGGACTGATCCTGGATACTTTGCACATACTTGTAAAATGTACTGATGTGCCAAAGATACCATTTGGACGTTGAGGGAGTGATAGTTTTTCCTGTTCCTATATACCTGTTCATTGGCACTGGGAGGGGGACCAAGGCTACACATGTGCCATCTATGGCTCCAACCACATGTGGAATGTATCCCAAAGCATAATACTCTGCCTTCACATGGGCCAAATCTGCATGTAGAGGAAATGTGATGTAGCTGTCCAGGTGTTTCAGAAATTCAGGCAGTACAGCCTTCAAAACCAGACTGAACATGGGCTGAGACAACCCTGCAGTTGGGGCCACTGTATTCTCAAAGGATCCAGTGGCCAGGAAGTGTAACACTGACATGACTTGAACGATAGGAGGTGTGCTATTGGGATTGCAAATCGCAGGCATCAGATCTGGCTCCAGCTGATGACATAGATCCATGATTGTATGCCTATTTATATTTGTATACTGTTTCTCTCCTCCATGGTCTGCAGGTCTGCTAGCGGACGGTAGAGACCCCGCCTCCTTTCCCGGCTCTTCAATTCTCTCAGCAGTATGGGTGGAGCATTTTGGTCAATTATACGAAGGTCCATCTGAAGTATCTTTTAGGACCTTCGATGATCCCATAACCCATGGGGCCATCCCGATTAAATTTACTTTAGCCGAAACTAGAGCTGCAATTGATTCATTGCATTGGGGAAAGGCCCCTGGCCCTGATAAAATCCTGGGCGATTTATATAAGACAAGATCTCATATATGGGCACCTTTTCTCAACCTAATCTGCAATGCAGTTGCAGCAGGAGCTCCTGCCCCATCTTCCTGGAAAGGGGCCGAGATAGTCCCCATCTTCAAGAAAGGTAGTCCCAATAATCCTGCCAATTATCGACCGATATGTTTACTTGATAACTCCCCAAACATCTATGCAAAACAGCTTTTGTCTCATCTAGACGAATGGATCTCAGAGTCAGAAGCCTTATCTGATTTACAAGCAGGGTTTAGACCCGCTGTTAGCACCATAGACCAAGCTCTAAGATTCCTGGCAATCAAATGGAAGAACGTGGACCTGGGGGGGGGAATTTGTATGTGGTTTTCATCGACCTTAGAGCCGCTTTTGATTTGATTCCCAGGAATATGCTCTGGTTAACACTTTCCAATATGGGGGTCCCATCCGGCCTTTTGAAACTCATTACTAGACTACATGATAACACGTATGCACAAATCAGATGCGGCAAGGAGGGTGAACTGAAAGACCCTGTAGCTATCAAAAGAGGAGTCAGACAGGGCTGTGTCTTGGCCCCCACTCTCTTTCTGCTTTATATAAACAACTGCATCCACTATTTAGAGAATTGTATTAATGACTCGCCCAAACTGGCTGGAAAGAAAATTCCGTGTCTGCTATATGCAGACGACACAATTCTGCTAGCTAAATCACCAATGGGAATCCAAAATCTGGTTAATCAATTCTGTGACTTTTGCAGAGACTATGGGCTGGATGTCAACGTTAAGAAAACAAAACCTATGATTTACAGTACCTCAAGGAAACAATCTCGTGCAAGAATAGTAATGAACTTAACCCCGTTGGAAAAAGTGGAAGAATTTGATTACCTAGGTATCAGGCTAACTATTACAGGTAACTGGGAGGCAGCTATTGACAATGAGGCACTTATCATAAGTCAAAGAGGTGGGGCACTAATACACAGATCTAGAAAGGCACCAACTCCCCCCCCTGAAAACAATTGCGGAGATTTACAATGGCCAAATCCGTGCGGCAGCCCTGTATGGAGCGGAACTTTGGGGTTCGCACAGAAAACTGGACTTTCTACAAACTAAAGAAAACCTTTTCCTCAGACAGGTTTCCAGGTTAGGGAAAGGCACACCAATGACCCCTCTCAGGCTCGACCTAGGATTAAATAGTATTAAAACCATAGCAGCCCTGAGACCCCTATCCTACTGGATCCGTCTATGGAAAACTAACAAACTTGAACCATTCAGGGTGGCGATAAGAGAACATATAGCATCGCCCCAACGACCAAAAAAAATCCTTTGGCTGAAGGAGATGAAAGCTGCCTTGGTCAAATTAGGATTGCCCCACTTTTGGAAACACCCTGAACTGATCCCTACCAACGCAAGGCAACTTGTCAAAAGGAGATATTGGGAGAAAACCAATGAAGATTTTCTGCATCGCAACAGGGCGGGCAGGCTAACAACAGAATTCCTCCAGCTTAAACACGAACCCAGGCCCGAGATCTTCATGGATCTCCCTATGTCTGCATATGCTCGTGCCCTATTCCTCCAACTAAGATATGGTACCCTGCCTATTAATAGCTACACGGCTCGTTGGTCATCAAGTATCTCTCTGACTGACAGATGTATACTCTGTTATCATTGTAAGGAAACAATTGAGCACATGCTGTTTTTCTGCCCCCTATATAAGATCCCTAGAGGGAGGTGGATTATTCCTCTCTGCAAAAACTTATTATTGCAGGACCGAGCTAACACCATCAGAATATGCAGATATGACACATCTATATTGGTAGTTAGCTCAGTCACCAAATATTTATCCGAATCTTGGTCCATCCGTCGTAGGTATATCTTAGCCACGGATCCCTGAGTCAGCTAGACACTTCTCATGTTTACAGAAGGAGGTTTTAACAACAAATATTTATTTCTGATTCTTAACTTTTAATTTTCAGATATGTTATGTACTATGATATTGAAGTGAATCTTATTTAACACTCATGTGGTCTCTTTAGGAACCTTTTTAAGGGCTTGCGGTCCCTTATAGGTGAAGCTGAGACCCCACAAGTCCATAGAGATTATCATTTAGTCCAATTGTTACGATACTTCATACACATCTGCATAAGGGACACATGTCTATTATTTAAGTATTTATTATATTGTATGACTCATTTTGTATTTTAAATATGCTCAAAGCCTTAGTGCCAAGGAGCACATTGTCGACATTCATCTGATTGCCGGTTACTACGTTTTACTAGTACTATTTATGTTTGTTAGTGTAAATTTTAACGACTCAAATTTTATTACGTAAGATTGTCATTTTGTATTTTAATGGTCTAAATCTTTAGACCGAATGAATATAAATAAATAAAATACTAGCGGACGGTACACTTGAGGTTGTCTTCCTCTCCTCATGCCAGGGTAACTATGTGGGACAGAAACAGATTGCTGGTGTATTTTAAAATGTACACATAATGAATATGTTCATATATACGTCACACATACTCCATTTGATATCAGATGAAACATATGAAATGTGATGTACAGCACATTGCTATGCATTTTATGTCAGTTCCCTTTGAAGCAGATTGCCTCAACCCCCAAATGCACTTTACATGCATAAATATGTGATGCGCAGTGTTTGGTAGTCCAAACTAGTTTACATGTGAAACATCTGTGTTACACCTATGCTGCATTGACATTGCAAATAGGATGTTGTGAATAGATTTTCATTTTCGTTACCAGCCATACCTCTTTAAAACACCCTTTACTACTCACATGCAGAATTGAGACTACTAAGCATGAAAGCAGCACTTAAAACTAGTGTGCAACATATAGTTAATAGTAAATGACGCACCTTCCATTACTTTCCCATACATATATTTGCCTCAAAATGGCAGCTGCCTGACCTACTGTACTGGATATTAGGAAGTGACCTAACTCCGCCAGCCGACGTCGTCATGGCGGTAGGCAGTTACAGCCATTGCTATTGGAACACATTGCTGCCTTTGGCGGACTACGGCAAATGGCGACATCTGCTGGCGGTGACTCATGTGCGTGGTGGACATGACTCACTCACTTGACTCCTGAGACTTCTGCCAGCAAGACCTCCACTAACTGAGCTGCTGTGTACTGCCTCTGGGAGCTATCATGCCACATCCTGCAAGTGATAGGGCCCCAGCCTTCACTCCAGAAGAGCTGGACAAGCTTGTGGATGAGGTCCTACTCCTGTATAAACAGCTATGTGGTGTACCAGAGAAGCAGGTGAATCCAAAGGTATGTGTGAAAGGTGGAGTGTATAATGGGGTGCATGAAATGGCAATAGTGAAGGACTGGGCAATCGTGTGTGGGTGTATGGACATGTGTGCATGTGCATAGGCAGACATACAGTAGTGATACGTGATATATAGTGTGTAATTTAACTTCCTCTATACACAACATAGATTGCAGCATGTCCAACAATAATGGTGTGAGAATTGTTAATAGAGACAAACCATCTTATAGACAATCATGTGGCCTGGTCATATGTGTCTAGTCAATACCTGGTACTGTTCTTACATGTTGTATCAGTGACTCCATTTCACACATGGGCTGACTGCAAATGGAAAATTGGAAAGGAATTTGAACTGAGAGGAAGGGAAGGTTTGCTTACTTGAGGAGACTGAAGTGTTCTGACCGCTTGTGTTGATATGCTGCATGTGGACATAACTTTCTCCTTTTGTCTGTGTCATCTAGGCAGGTCAACGCCCATCAAAAAAAGGGAATCTGGCCTGCCATCGCCAAGCAAGTGTGGACCCTGGGGGTCACAGCCGGTGGAGCACCCACAGCAGGAAGCGGTGGGAGAATTTGAGACGCTGGGCCCGGAAGACCGCAGAGGCCCAGCTGGGGATGTCCTCCCAACGAGTGAGGGGTGCCCGTCGGACCTTGAAGCCCTAATTACCCATATTTTGGAGGTGACCTACCCTGAGTTGGATGGGTGTTTGCGGGCAGCACAGCAGCCACAAGGGGGTAAGTTCTGACTACACACACGTACATCCCTCTGCCAGTTCAGTGCATAATGTGTATCTAAGCTGTGACAATGTGGTAAGTGCTAAAGGCAAAGGGTCCCCTGTGTACACCTATGTGTACAGGTTATAACATTGATATACAGGTGTGTACGTTCTATTGTGCATATGGACATACAACTCACCAATGTTGACCATATTGTTTTGATGCATGTGGTGAATGCCCTGTGACTGTCATATGTGTACCACTATAAGGCTCTATATGTAACCTGCTGGGTCATCCTTCGCACCTACTGATCCATACTCCGTATATCCTGTTGGTAAGTTGTCCAGGTCTTTGGTCTCCTTCCATTCCTATTCCACTGGATTTAGCTCTATGTGCAACATAGGTTCCGACAGGTGAGAAACAGGCCAATTATTCGTGAGTTGTGAACTAGATGTAAAGTTTATGTTAAGGTGTGATCTCAAACTGAAATTTCACATGGCATACTTGCTACACTTACTCAGAGGTGTGAGGAGGTACCCTCATTGTTAAGTGTGGACTGTACATTGGCAAATGTGATGTATAATCAGGGCGCACATCATACATGATTTGACAGGATGGTGGTATTGCTACATTCCTAGTACAAGGCCTCTCATTGACATGTGAGTTCAGACTATTTGTACCATATACATGGTATTTTAAAGGTAAGTGGCTAGCATGCATTCCCTTAGACAATGTATTATAGGCATGCTACATAGCACAGGACATCTCCTACATGGTACAATATACAGTGTACATTAGTTATTCCTGCCATTTACAAGATTTGTGATCCAAGTTTTGCATACTTACTTTTGCTGTTCTGAATCTGTTTAGAAGGATTTTAGTATGGCTAAGATCAATGTTGCAGGTGTTTTAATTGACATTCACATGTTAGTGGAATGGTATATGTTATCAGTCAATTTGCTGGACTTTAGGTGTATGTCTCAATCATGGTTGCGTAAGGAGTTGTTTATGTCAGTGTAACTTTACTCCAAAGATGTAAGGTTACTCATGTTTGAAGTGCTGATAGTGATGTTGGAATTGTGATATTGTTAATTTAAGTTTGATAATCATGTTTAGTAGAACTGTATGTGGCATTCATGCACATGACAGGTGTCCGTTGTATTAAAGGTGTTGGCATGCTCCCTGGGGTTGTCTGTGGTAAATCATGTGTGCTAAGTAGGCCCCTATCTCTGTACATGACTTTGTTTTCTATGTGAGAATGACTAAGGTGAGTAGGATCAAAAGTATGTATGAACCTTTGCAAAAACACTATTGATACTTATGTTGTTGAAATGGATTCTAAATCTATTATACTCCAAATTTGGTGCTGCCAAATAGAGTAGGTGCATCTGTGGTTTTTGCCATTGTGAATGTCATAGACACAGTTACATGTTATCAATGTGATTGCTAAGCAACATGCTGTGTTGTAATCGGAATGTGATGAGGCATCTTTCATAGGGCATGACATCTGGTGTATGTAAAGAATGTGATGACCCTACCTCTCTGTCTTTTTTTAAGCATCAGCAGGCGAAGGAGACGGGGCACAGTCGAGTGGGGAAGCTGCTGACTACGGGGCCCAAAGTCATGACACCACTGACATCGAGGGACCCAGTGGCCTGGAGGATGAGGGGAGTGGCACGGGGGAGACAGGATCTAGTTCTTTATCTTCGGAATCCTCCTTTAGTGGACACTCCCTGGCGGTGGTGGACCCATCTGGGACCACCCAAGCACCATCTAAGTCCACCACCCCTCTTACTACTACCACCCTGCCTGTAGCTCCTCACCCAGTCGGCCATGTTTTCTCAGCCATGAGCGTGAGCATCTCTTTTGCCACAGGCACCTCTGCTCCTGCCCTGTCAGCCCTGGATTAATACATCTTTTGATTGTTTCATTCAAGTGGATCTAGAGCCTCTGTTGTATCAATTGTGGGGACCAATGGAAGGTTAATATCAACACAGAAAAATAATAGGGCCCTCTCAAACTGCAAGTTCCAAAAGTAACTGATTAAATGTAGAACATTCAACTTCGTTGGGTGTGTACAATAGCATACAGCTGTGTTTATTGATGCCAATACCTTATGACCAGTCTTCTCTCTTTTAATAATATAGTATATTGATGTCTTGGATCTAACCAAAAGTGTAACCCCTCTAATTGGGATTTCTTGTTCGCCTTCCAAGCATTCTAGGGCCAAAGCTATGCAATTTATTGTAGTTTCCCTTGGAAAGGTGTGTTTCTTTGAGGCATACTTTTTAAGCGACTACATGCAATAATTCTTCTCTGACTTTGGATACCAATCAAAGCCTGCTCACAATATCCTAACATTGATGTCCACTTTTCTCTCTATCCTACATTACTTAATTGATCGAATTACTCATTAAACCCTTGATTACGTCCAAGTTGCTTCCACAGGTACACTACCCCTTTTTTCTCTGCCTCCCACTCTCCCTTACCCCATATCCAACCCTTCCATACCCACTCCCTCTCAACCCGGACTGCCCATCCCCCTTGTTGCATACTCCTCGAGAGCTACTCAACCTCTCGTCAACATTTAAGTCTACCTTCCACAAGTCTTGAAGGCCTTTGGCTTTCTCCTCTGAAGTAGATACCCTGTGTGACTGCCATTGATGATTTTTAATTTAGCTGGTTCTTGTAGGAAAACACGTAGCCTAGCTGCCTTAAGAGACGTGATCATTTGTTGCTGTGATCTCTGGACTATAACATGACAAACATCTCAATTCTTATCCTTCTCACCCCACTTACTTAAGTAATGCCACCTGAGCCCCTATCAATGAGGAATGTTGCAGGCATGAATACCAGTAAAGCTAGTTCAAAGTTTCAACCTTTCAGGCTAAATAAGTACCACTGAAATGTATTTAATATGTATTCGAATTATAAAACAGTAGTAGATAGCACTCTAAGAATATATTACAGGAAAACGTTACTTTTGATGCTGTTCCTAAATTTTACTGCCAGCCATACCTAAAATAAAGTTGTGTGATATATTCAATGCAAGAAAATGCCTCTTATTGCATGTTCACACCCACATTTATGGACCGATGATGCTGTTTTTTTTTCACTCTGACAGGGCATTGAGGCCTGCTAACCAGACCTCAGGGCCAGTGTGTTAACCTTATACCAAGGTAATGTCAAAATGGCTACACTCAGTTGGCAAGTGCTGACTCATAAGTCCCTCGTATAAGGTACCTAGGGTAGCCAGGGAACATAAGGCAGAGTGTCTGCCCAGGGCTGCAGCACTATTTGTGCCACCCTGAATATGACAAAGTACCCAATGGCTCAGCCTGCCACTGCAAACCAACAGAACAGTGTTTTCACTGCTGGTTTGACCGTGCCATTAAAACCAAAATCAAAGGCAAAGCAAACCTATCCCTTAAAAATGTATATGTCTCCCCTAAGGAAAGCCTCTAGAGCTGTATGGCAGGGAGATGTATTTTGTTAATTTTAATATGTTTTAACAACACCAGCACTTCCAAATTGCCATTTTGCTGTGGATAAATTTAGTAGCCCCCACTGGCTAACACAGGGCTCCCAGTTGGCACACCAACCTGTCTTAACTCCTGCATGGGACTACCTAACTGGGTCATGTAACCTATCAAATGAATCGTTGCATTAAACCCGACCTGATGCCCAGGTTGGATGTAATACCACTATTAAGTTAAAGTAACTTTTAGAAAGCTCCCACTCGGTACTCCAGCTACTTCACTGGCCTCACAAAGGCCCCGGCACACAGATAGCTTTCTGCCCTCATTGGGAGATGTGTAAATGACTCCTCGGCACAGGAACAAAAGCAGCTATCACAGAGTGAGGTGTCACCTCCTCTATCAAGATGTCCACTCAAGGTGTTAGCCCAAAGGGTAAGCTTCAAAGGTGAAGTCGCCTTTGTGGGGTAAATAGCGCCAACACCCCCTGAACAGGATACCTGTCATTCCTGCAGACAAAGTAGAGACAGTGTCAAGGAGGGAAAACTTGCCCCCAAATTGGGTTTACCCTGGGCATGTAGCCCTCCGCTAGCAACACCTCTAGGGTGGGGTCCCAAACTCCTACCAACCAAGAAAGAGTTGTGCCATCTTCAAAGGGACAAGAATGTGGTATTCTGGGATAGCCACATGCCACACATCACAAAAACGTCATCACTAGGTAGGAGAGAATCCAGTAGCCCATTGGCTAGTGTCTGTGTGGCCCCTTCAGGGCAATTTCATGAGATATTTATGACATGCCTGGCACTCTGACCCTCAGATCACCTTATAATCTGACAGAGAACCTAAGAAGGACTGCTCAGCTGTCCCGGTGTCCGCACAAAGAGAGGCTGCACTGTCAGAAGGACTTAACCTGCTGCACTTTGGGCTAGCAAAGTTTGAACTGTGCCTGTGGCTCCTGGCTTGTGGAAATTTTCATTCCCCGCCCTAACCTACAGCAGTGATTCCAAGGATCAGTTGGCTGAGTTCCTGGAACCAGCTCCAGGAACACAAGAGCTGATGTTCCCCAAACTGACAAGTTTGTAGTCACTGCACATGTTTGTCTGCTACCATTTGCACGGCACCCAAAAGGACAAATCTGAGATAGTCAAAAGTTGCACCTTAGTCTGCTGGACCAGAAAGTGCTATCCAGGTCTGGATTTGTCACACTTAAGAGACACAAGCCCCCACCTAAGGATCTCACCCCAACTGCAGCACAGAATGACCAGAATCTCGGCATCAGCTGGCCTGCTGCTGCAACATAGTAGCCAAGTTCGCCCCTCTTCCCCAATGGACAAAGAAGCACCCACAAAGACACACTCATCGACCACACCGCAACCAGAGCTTATTTTAAGCATATTTTGCCTGCATCCATTAGTACCAGGACCACTCCAATTACTTCTATGGTGGTTGTCCTCCAAAGTTTGGATCTTGCTTCAAAAAAGCTCTGGTGGCCAGGAACTGTCCAAAGTGTCCACTCTCGCCCCCCCTAGACCTGTGTGCTGCCAGAATTGTCCCTCCAACCTGGGCCATAGTAGCTGAACTGTTTCAAACTTTTTAAAAGTTTCTTAAGTTTTTGTTGACCAATGCTTGTTTGTGGTTGCATTTAAAAGTGATATATTCTAAAATCTATACTTCTTGATTTTGTTCATGAAGGCCCCTCTCAAAATATATAAAAATATATTCTATTTTTATAAATTGGTGTCATCTTTCTTTTGTGTGCTATGAACTTTATTTCGCTGTCTGGTGCTGTTAAATGCTTACCATATTGTTCCTTTGCTAAGCCTTACTTCTTGCAGCCACAGCTACCCAGGGTTGAACTTATGGTTAAGTAAACAAGTCTGACTAGATCCAAGATGGTATTGCACAATAAGGCCACACAGCCATATCATATAGTACACTCTCACATTGGTTCCTAGTAGTGGGATCCAGAACTTGTGTTTAGTTGTACTAGACAATTAATACACCAGTAACTACTGGAAGAAATCTCCAAACTGACATTTAGAAAACTTTTTTTTCTGTGACTGTCAAGTTCTGTTACAAGGCACCTGCTTTTCCAAGAAGAAAAGCTACAAAGTTTGCAAAATGTTCTTGCTAAAAAGTCCTCAAAGACATAGAACGAGGGAGCTGACTTGGCCACCGTACCCACATTTAAGATTAGTGAGCTGACAGCACTGTGCAAGGAGAGGAAAATTGTTTATTCATCTTTCTGCCAAGACGAAAACTACAAAGTTTGCAAAATGTGCAAGGAGAGGAGAGGAAAATTGTTTACTCATCTTTCTGCCAAAAAAGAGTATCTGGAGGAAGGTCTTAGGGCCTGGCAGGACGCCAGAAGGAACCAGGTTCAACTAGAGGAAGTTATCACCCCTGAAAGGGGTGGGTCAATAAGAGGGCAGTATCCATTCTGGCCTAAAGGTGGACCCTGAGAGTGTAGTCCCCTCAGCTCAATCAATAAATAACTCCCTGTCTGGGAGTGAAAGGAGTTCCACAGTAGTGAGGAGACAAAGGAACCTGGAGGCCCAGCTTAGCCTCTGGGAGATCAAGAAGAGGAAGCTGGCCTTGGAAAAGAAAGGACTAGCCCTGAAGGAGAAGAGGATCAAGCTGGGGATAAAAACCCAAAAGGCATGGTGGCTGCAGTAAAGAGGCAGAGGTACCTGCAGAGGATGCCTATGATCTCAGGTTTCTCAAGGGAATCGTGCCTAAATATGTAGACAGGATTGACATTGATAAGTGGCTGGCATCCTATGAAAGAGCTCCAGGGATGAGTAGGTGGGTGTACGCAATTGGGGGTCCTTGCTGTGGGACCTCATTCCAACTGTAGGGAGAGATAGGCTACTGGCACTTGAGGATTAGGTTCAGAGTCTTACACTCACATGAATGATACACTCATTGAGATCTTTGGTCTCACCCCAGAAGAGTACAGACAAAAATTTTAAAGCACACAGAAGGGAGCAACATAGACATGGGTTGATTTGGTTATCACTAACTAGCTGGATTAAGGTTAACAAGGTGGATACTCATGAGGGAAGGTACAATTTAATGGTTAAAAACCAGAAACTTACCAATTGTTCCTCAGAGAAGTTACACCAGCATCTGGTAGACTCCAAGTTATCTAGCCTTAGGCAGCTGGGGAAGATAGTTGATGAATCGGTGAGAAACGGTGAACATAAAAAGGGAGGACAGGCCCCCCTTCAATGGAAAGATGGGGGCAAGTTTAAAACATCAGAGAAGCCCAATGAGTCCCCAAAAGAAACCCAAGGGAGGAAGCCCAGAGCCACATGCCAATCGAAGGGAAACGGGTATCGGAAAGAACTATGACCCTTCAGAGGCTGGGGTGTGCTTGGACTACTTTGCCAGGGCACAAAAGGGATGATTCTGCATGCACCAAAAAGTCGCCCACTGGTGACACGCCTAAAGGGATAGCCAGAGTAGAGATTGGGGTACAAGTTGTCCCTGGGGATTGCAAGGGGTACACTTGAGCCATACTAGGTTCCCTGGTTGGTGAGGAAGATGAACCTTTGGCCCACTGGCCTGCCAGTACGGTACGTTACAGGCAGTGGCCAAAAATCAACAGGGTGGAAGTTCAGGCCTAGAGAGATACAAGTGCCAGTTTAACCATGGTCATGGCCAAGCTTGTTTCCCCAAGCTAGATCTTACCTGATGAGGTGCATGGGACAGTCAACTCTGACAATGTGAAAAAGTCCCATCCCATAGCTGTGGTAGATTTTGAGTGAAGAGGGGTATGTCCCCTGCTATCCCAGTGGAGTGTCTATAGGGCAAATACATTGAAACTTCTGCCTGGGAAAGGATGGAGGGAAGAACGTGTGCAGCAATGCTGGGTCTCCTCAAGTGGGTTTGCGTCTCCACTAGAGCAGAGAAGGCCTTTAGGGAAATTCATGGGATTGCGCATCCTGAAACAGTGGAATGAATACCTAGTATCAAGTGGAAGTGCAAGAAGCCTGGGGAGGCTTCTTCCAAGTGTCCCTGTAGCCAGAAGGAGCCTAACCCTCCGAGCAAGGGCCTGGACTCTGAAGAGGAGGGTGTTGCCTTCAGATACTTGCCTGGCTTGGCAGAACCTAAAGCAGCAGACGGTGCCTCCAGGGAGGACCAGAAGCAGGAACAGAAGACTTCTCCCACTCTTGATGCATTGGTACTCATAAGGTATACTCTGAGGAGGGAATCCTGTACAGTGAGGCAAAGCACCCCAAACCAGAGGCAACCAGGAGAGTGGTGAGCCCCCCCCCCCCAACAGTACAGATAATTCCTCCTTAACCTGGCCCATGACATTCCCTTAACTGGACATCTGGGGCAGAGTAAAACCTGGGACAGGTTAGTGAACCATTTTTATTGGCCTCAGATGTCAGAAAAAGTGAAGGATGTTTGTCACTCCTGTGTTACCTGCCAGACCAGTAGCAAGGCAGGTGGCAAGCCAAAGGCTCCCATGATACCACTTCCTGTGTTGGGGACTTCCTATGAGAGGGTAGGGATTGACAATGTTGGTTATAGACCCACCTACTGCCTCTGGTCATAGGGTATCCTAGTGGATGTGGACCATGCCACCATATATCTTGAAGCAATTACCCTTACAACAGTTACTGCTACTGTAATAGCTAAAGCCCTAATTGATATTTTTACCAGAGTGGCTTTCTCTAAGGAGGTCATTTCAGATAGGGGCACACACTTTATGGCTGCTATCTGAAAGCAATAAGGGATGAGTGTGGGTTGACTTACACGTTCACCACACCTTACCATCCATGAGGAAATGGCGTGGTTGAAAGGTTTAACAAGACTATGAAAGGCATGATTATGGGTTTACCAAAGAAACTCAGGAGATGGGTTATTCTTCTCCCCTGCCTATTGTTTGCTACAGGGAGGTTCCTCAGAAGGACGTTTCAGCCTTCTGAACTACTCTTTAGACACAGTGTCAGGGGTCCCTTAAGTTTAGTCAGAGAAAATTGGGAGAGACTTCTCAAGGAGCCCAAACAGGACATCCTATCTTATATATTAGGCCTCTGCTCCAGGATGGCAGAATACATGAAAAAGGCAAACAGAAACTTGGAGCCCAGCTAGGCCTGACAAGTGGCATGGCAAAAAGTCTGCTTTGGTTGAATACCAAGCTGGACAATTGGTGTGGTGGTTAGAGCCTGTGGGACACAGAGCCCTCTAAGACAAATGGACCTGACCTAACCCCATGGAACCCTCACAGGGTGATACATGTGAACTGGCTCAAGTTACATCATACCAGAGCAGATATCACAATGCTCATGGTGACAGATTGCAGAGAAGAAGAAGAACGTGAACAACTCTCAGACCTGATGTCAACCAATGTCAAAGATATTTCAGTGGAGGGAGCGGGTGGCTCTTCCACTTTGACAAGACAGCAACAGAAGGACTCTTACCGTGTGCTTGGGTAGCTTTCTGGACAGTTTTCCTTGACTCTAGGTGTGACAGCATGGTGTACCCGTAATGTGGACACAGGTGGCAGTTCACATGTCAAATGCAAGATTTACAAGTTGTCAGGCCAAGTCAGGGAGAGCATTAAAGCTGAGGTTGCTAAAATGCTAGAGTTAGGTCGATTGAGCCCTCTAGTAGTCCATTGACCAGCCCAATGGTTCTAGTGCTCCAATCCAAACCAGAAGGAGGAAACCCAGATATGAAATGTTGTGTGTACTAGAGATCTAAATGCAGTCACCCAGACTGATGCTCACCCCATACCCAGAGCTGATGAGCTCATAGATAAGCTAGTGGCTGCCAACTATCTCAGCACCTTTGGCCTGACCTCGGCAGATAGCCCTCACACCAGGAGCCAAGGAGAGGTCTACCTTTTCAATCCCAGAAGGCCATTTTCAGTTCAAAGTGATGCCCTTTTGGTTAACAAAATCACCTGTCACCTTCCAGGGGTTGGTGAATAGAGTACTTTTAGGCCTTGAAAACCCTAGTGCAGCATATCTGGATGATATTGCTGTATTTAGTTCCACCAGGGCGGATCACCTGGTCCACCACAAGGAAGTGCTTCAAGCCCTTCAAAGGGTAGGGTTGACTATCAAGGCATGAAAGTGCCAGATCGAGTAAGGTTCTGTCGTGAACCTGGGCCTATAAGTACATAGGTGCCAGGACCTCTCCAGCCCAAAAGCTCCAAAGACTCACACCCAAGTCAGAGACCTTTTAGGCCTGACTGAATACTAAAGGATGTTTTTAGAAGGCTATGGTTCCATAGTGGCACCTTTAACAGAGTTAACCACTGAAAAGTAGCCAAGGAAAGCCATATGAACCGATTCCTGTCAAAAGACCTTTGACACACTTGAGGAAGCTCTGTGCTCAGCACCTGTCCTCAAGGCACCTGACTTTACTAAAGAGTTTATTGCCCAAATTGATGCTTCAGAATACGGGATTGGGGCAGTTCTGTCACAGCTGAACGACCAGGGTCAAGATCAACCAGTTGCCTTTATCAGTAGGCAACTCATCCCCAGAGAGCAGCATTGGATTGCCATTGTGAAGGAAGCCTTTGCAGTGGGTTGGAGCCCCGAAGACGTTACAATCCGACTTGTTTGGGACTCACTTGACAGCTTAAACGGACCACAGGCCTTTCAGATGGTTAGTACAGAATGGAGGCAAGAACCCCAAGTTGTTGAAGTGGTCCATTTCCCTACAGGGTATGGGCTTTACAGTGGAACACAGACCTGGGAATGCCCATACCAATGCAGATGGCCTTTCCAAGTTCTTCCACTTAGCTGATGAGAGTTACCAGGATAAGAATTAGTTGCTTGTCACCTTTTGCCTGGGGAGGGACCATGTAAGAAAATACTTCTTTTTGCATGGTCACCCCAATATTCTTGGACTGATGCTGCTTGATTTTCAACTCTTAGAGTGTACTGAGGCCTTCTAACCAGATCTCAGTGCCAGAGTTTTAACCTCATACCAAAGAATTGTCAAATTGGCTAAAGCCAATTGGCAAGTGCTGACTTACTTATATGTCCCTAGTATGAGGTACCCACAGCGTGTAACACATTGTCTACCCAGGGCTGCATTACCGTTTGTGCCACTCTGACCCCCATAGACATCTGTCCTGCTGGTACTGGTTGCCCAACCTGGGCAGGAGTAGCCAAAATAACTGTTTCAAACTTTTCGAAGTTTCCAAAGTTTTTGTGGACCAATGCTTGTTTGCAGATGCATTTAAAAATGATAATATCTTGTAAAATCTGTATCTCCGGAGGCCTCTGGTGGGTTTTATTCATCAAGGTCCTTAAAATTCATAAAAATACATTCCAATCTATTTTGATAATTTGGTGTCATCTTTCTTTCGTATTTCGTGACTTTCTTATTAGTTGTTTGGTGCCGTTATTAAATGCTTTACACATAGTTCCTTTGCCAAGCCTTACTGCTCACATCCACAGCAACTCATGGTTGAGCTTAAGGTTAAGTGATCAAGCCTGACTAGACTCAAGGCGGTATTTCCTAGAGCTTTGCACAATAATGCCTCACAGCTATATCAAATAGTACACCCAAATCATCACATTCACCATGAACAAAAGAAGCCACACACCAAACTACAGAACTTTCTTTTGTAATTAAAACTTCAAATTGGAACCAATGAATTCCACATGATATTTATACTTTCAAAAGTACAATATTAACACAGGGTTTGTCAGTTAGAAATAATAGCACTTTCATAGGTCCTCATGTTTCTATGGTCGTGTCTTCACAATTTCAGCCCCTTCCCAATTTACAAATGCTGAAAAGTACCAGTGGTCCAGTGTTGAATCTTATACCTATGTGTCTTCTATCAAAATATATAATTCCCAATTCAGTTTAGCAGTATTATATAAACAAACTGAAACATGCCACAATCACTATTCACAAATCAGTTAAAAATGAAACATACAAAAATCACTTAATACTGTTAAATAACAAGAAACCAACACAGTCCTCTTAACAGAAATTGTAGGACTCTGACTGCTTTACAGTTACTGACAGGGAAAGATCATTAGGGTTGTCCCCAGCTATTCATGGCATTCAAGTATAAACTTTACATGACAATTTTCAAATCTACCAATACGGAGTTGCTGTCACTTGAAATGCACAAAACAAATATTTCATAAAGGTTGCATATGAAGGTTAACAAAATACTTTTGCCATTACAATGTGGTATTTACTCACTGGGCTTCAAAAGCGCATTAGTGCTAGGTTTGCTATCCCCACAGAAACAAACATTTCAATTGCTTTACAAGGTTTTCACTCAGTACTCCTGCATGCAGCTCTAGAATTAATTAAAACCAAATGGTGTACAACTATCCAAATTTGCTCCCAGTTTCCTAAAACAGCAGTCCACATTGAGAACATATAGCAAAATAAAGTAAAAACAATCTGCAGCGATATGTGTCTATGGAAGCATTTACAATGTGAGTAATACAAGCCCCAAGTCTTCATAGAGTTTGGAGTACAGTTCTTCCTAATGATTATTCTTTGCAGGGTGAACCACAAATTAGTATAGAAAACATCCAACATATTGAACCTTCTGAGCCATGTTCCTCCAGACAAATTCCAAAATGGCATTATCTTGCATGTTAAATGTGAGTAACTTTCATCTGCGATTACTCACATTAATAATTCAAACTTTGGTTATGTAACCAAAGTCAAGCAACCTACCAAATTTGGCTTCCATGGAACGGGCAGAACACCAATTCCACGTTACATATGTTTGATGGTATTTGGAGCAATCTGGAAAACCTCTATGTTTAACAGTGTAAGAAGAAAGATGAATCTTACTATTAAGGTTATCAAAAGCTCTCCAAGTTATTGGTATGGTTTGTATTTTGCCTGAAATATGTTTGTGATGGAAACAAGTGGAGAAAGTTGCAAAACATGTCAGATTTCTCAAATATTTCTACACCAAAATGATAAACCGTTTGTAATCTGCCTAGATCATTAAAGGTTTTGCAATAGTTTATTTTCTCTACCTTTTTCTGTTAAGCCACTGAAGCACTGTAATTTACTGAAAGCAATTGGCTGATTTGAAAGTCCTTTGGCTTGAGCCCCCAGTGACATACTCAGATCGAATCAGAGAGGTTGTGGTGTTTTACTGTCAAATTACAATATAAGCAAATCGATCTTGTTAATTAATTTGAGCTAAATATTTGAGTGAGACCAATATTTTCAAACAATTGTGTATGTGCTAAGTGTTCAAAGAATTCTTGGATGAATTCCAATTGAAGCAAGAAAATCAATATTTAGAAACCAAAGTGGATGCTAGTTTGAATGAAAGCCCTACTGGAAGCATCTACAAAGGGATTTGAGAACAAACCGCAGAGGAAAATTGTACCAGCAAAAGGGCTAATGGCATAAATAGAAATAAGTTAATGTAGGGAAAAAATCTGTAAGAATGAAATCTAAAGCAGCAAAAGGTGTCCTACAGGAGCAAAGAAGAAACGTTTAAATGTGGCCACATCTAACTATATCACAATATGGAACAGTAACTCATACACGTTTGATAAAGCTATAAATTACATTAAGGATATCCAAATTTTGCTTGGGAAACTTCACTTAAAATCAAAAACAATTTGGTTACACCAAATAAAAGGGGACAAACAAAAAAGCCTCCACGATGGGTTACAGGAGGTTAAGCACCTCAAAAGTCTGCTGGAGTTCCTGGCAAGGTCTGATGGGTAATAATATTGGTCATCACATTAAAGATCACAGCCTCACCTGTAACACTACTGGGTATTTACTTGTTACTAACCCTTGCTCAACCAACATTTGTAATACGACAAAACATTGGTCCCCTTGGGGGAAGTGCAGGCGTCAACTGCCACAGCAAAATCTAAAAAAAACACCAATTGATTGGTTTTACAAGGAATCAAATCCTGAATTAAATGTGGAGTCAAGAGAGTGTCAATAGTTGAACACTTTCAGCTTCTACACTGCACAGCAGAGAGCATAAGCTGGCAGGTGATCGCGCAGGTGACGATGCGCCCTAGAGGTGGCAACAAGCCACATCTATTGTCACGCAAAGAACTACAGTTGATTGAAAAATCGATGTCCATCAGATATGGACTCAATATAGCAGAAGATTGGCAGCAGGCTGCATTTTTTTTATATAACTTGATAAAACATTAAGCCTTTAAATATTAGTTACTTCATTTCAATTATGTTTTGATATATTTTTTGCACTAATAATGTGTACTTTCAATACTGATTAATTAACTAACTAGCTTTTTATTAATTTGCCTGTTATTTTTGGTCATTTTACTGGGTCATCAGGTTTGCAGTATTTTGTCTATTTCTTTTGTAGTCCACTTCTTTTAGGAGTGCTACAATTTTTTACTTCTTCACTTTTTTTTATGTTTTCACATACCCTGCATTTAAATCTTCTAGCAGCCCAGTTCCATCCTTTTTTCCTATTTCATAGCCCCTCACATCTGAGTTTAGGGATGGTGCAATGCGCTGCTTATCGGGTTGGTCTATTTATAGAACTTGTGGGTATGTGTGAGTGGTCAGCTTCTTGCAGCTCTGCACATGTTGTTTCCACTTGATGGGAGAATGCGGCCATTTTTCCAAAGGCACTAGTCATCTTCCAATTTTTACTAAAGACTGATATTTTGCATTTTCAGACCCTTGTGAGCAAATTATTACTCAATGTGTGATGGTTTACTGGAGCAAATGCTTCTTCTGGTTGGTCAGTTTTTCTGTAAAATGCCACACTTTCAAATTGTGCACCCAATTTTTTCATTAAATACATTAGACATTTTTTGTTAATACGATAGTCCGTATTTATAGAGTCTTGTGAGCCACTAACGATCTTTGAAATGGAGTATGTGAGCATTTTCATAAAAAGAAAAACTTTTGATTTGCTTTGGGGGGGAGGGAGGTTAGGTCATTATTATTACTATTTTTCCACTAAAGTCTTATTCTTTTTTGCATTAAAGTCTGTTTTTGAGAGCCATAATCACATTTGATTAGACCACTGGTTTTCTTAAGAGTAATCAAAAACTGTAGCTCCTCTGTAAACAACAGTTTTTGATTACCGAGTGTCAAAATGTTTTTTCTTTTTTCTCTACAGAATCAGTTTAACTGTATTAGAGACTGAGAAACTCAGATTTTTGGATTGATTGCTCCAAATTGTTATGCAGCTTTCCTCTTTTCCAAAAGGCAAACAAACACATTGTATTAAGGGAAATGCTAATACCTTTTGGTCATTCTCTCTTTGTAGGTGCTACCTCACTTTTTGGTCCTGATGATGACCCTCACTAAATAGTTTTATTAGGGTTGAAACATTGTCAAAATAGACTAGAGGATTAATTTTAATTATGATGTGAAACATCACACTGTGATTCAGAGTTGTGCTGTTGAAATCTGTATTCTTATTAGCCCCTTGTTGTGTAAGTATGCTTTGTATATAGCACCTGGGCACTTTCACTCACTCACTTTCACTGCACCATTTTCATTGGAGCACCTTTTTGTGCTATCTCTGTTGGGATGCACTGTGTTCATATTTGTTCAATTATACTCATATATTGGAATTGATTCATTATAAAACCAATTGATGTTTGTTTAGACTTTGCCAGGGAAGTTTAGCCCTACGTTTCCCCCTTGTTTTGTCTTACTACTGATTTGACCGGGTTATAGGGCTGCCCTTTTGTTTTGCACTTTTGTGGCATTAAGGCAAGCTGTCCTTTACCTGCTTAAAGTATCTGAAACTAAAAAACATTAGATTTGAACCAACATTTCTAGTGAGAGTCTGTTACAATGTTTCAGTCAGCACAAATATCCTAGAACGGTCCACAGTAGGCCAGTAGTAGTGCAATGTATATACTTGGACCAATAAGCAATTCAATATTTCTCCTAACTGGATAGTTACGTTCTTACACTGGTCATAAGCAAAGGTACTTGGTAACTCTGAAAACAGGGGATTTTCGCATTTCAGCATGAAGGTCTCCAGGTAAGTCTGACTGTTCAAGGCATCAGTACAGAGAAGAATGATATCCTGTCTCAGACAAGTGACCAAAGGCTATCACTGATGCAACCACACCAGCCATTACTTCAGGAGTTCTTTATCAGTACGACTTGGCAAATGGGCCTCTGAAGGAGACTCTCACAAAGAGGTGGGCATTTCATATCTAATAGCTGAAAGAACATGGAATCTATGGAATACCCTTAAAAGGCTTCAAAAAGCATCTCTCTAATAATAAACTTTTTAGGAGGCGGGTGAAGGGGGCAAGGGACTTGAGTGGGTCGTGGTTAGCCCTGTTCTGATTAAGGTATGATGAAGAATAAAGAATGCTGACTGTTTTATTGACAAGTTGCAAAAAAAGACACAAAGTCCGTCAAGGGATGTGCTGCCATCTTTTGGAAGATACACCATATTCATTTTAAAACATCTAAGCATGAAAATATATTTTTACTGAGATGTGCAGCCAACAGTAGGACGGTCAGCACAAAGATGAGAGTTTTTAACTGATATTAGTGTCCCATTACAAAAAAACATAACTATATAAATGAACCCTCCTATGCATTCAGAAGTGAGAACTGCTATATCCCAGGGGTCTAAACCAGTCTTACTCTCTTGAGGCTTTAAGGAATGGGGGGTGAGAATTCTATTGACAATTTCTTGTGTTATTTCAGCCACCTAAAATTTGCTTATGCACACGTTTGCTAAGGTGACAAAAATAAAATCAGAGAGGCAAAAAGCATACTTTTGGGAACGTGTTGAGCAGGTCCCATATCTGTCAAAAGAACTCCGATATTACTTCTGTACTTCAGTGCCCCAAAATTACTCAATCTGCATTTTTGTACTTGTGGGGGAAATACACGGCACACTACTTATTTACAGAGCACCTTCAGGTAGATGTTCTAATTTCTTCGCTGATTTTGCTATTATCCACTGTAGTACCTAAACCTCCTGCGATTGAAAATATTGTACAAATTGACGCAGACAAGGCACTGCCCTTAACTGGCTCTAAACCTACCTAGAGTAATGCTGTCAAGATGGTGTCTCTCTCATCCTTTTCCTCTAAAACCAGGTAATCAGGTTATAATGTCCTGCTATGGTCAATTCTATTTCCCTAGCTATTTAATTTGCAGATGTTTCCCCTGGCTTAACCAGTACTCCAAGTCGAGGTCCACTTCCGCACACACAAGGACAGCACCCAGACTGCACCCAGACTGACTTAGGGCTTACATACCACAAGTACTCTTTTAAATAACAACCAGGACCTTTAGGCACAGTCATAACTCTGGCATCAAATGATGGCAATGGCAGAAGTCTTCAAACTTCATGAGACCAATGGGAGATCCTCCTTACTTATCACAGATAGTTGCACCATCCGAGCATTTAGTCATGGTGTCTACACCACATTGTCCGCATCACAAGCAACCAAAACAGTTCAAAATCTGGACATTCTCAATTATCTTGATTTGTCTCTTGGCAGACACAAGACCGAGGTTGCTAACACCTTTTTGTATGACTGTGGATCCTGAATAATATCCTCCTATTTAGGGACACCCAATATCACATTCCTGCCATCGACTCACTGATCCTGCCCAGACTTGACTACCCCAACTCAATCTGTCTAGGGTCACCGGAGAAAATTCTAAAATATTTCCAACTAGTGCAAAATGCTTCCTCAATGGGTTTTATGCTTTCACTGGAGCACATAATATTAGTGCTTAGAGCCTTACACTGTTTAAACATTCCCAGAAGTCTGTTTTATGCCCCTATCAATTGTTCATCATGCGCCATATCTGAATACACTTGAACCAAATACTTGGTACTCCCCAACTGTATAATACAGTCTCAGAATCAGTGCCTCATGCTCAGTGTCCTAGCTGACAAGGGCATCTTCTCTAGATTATCCCTCTTTTGTTTATAGACAAAGATGTTCAGAAATGTTGCTGTCTTCCAGCAACTGGTTAAACTTTGGAGAAGCTAAAATATGCCAATCAAATCAAAGTTTAGCAACTTTGCTGTGTTTCCTATCTCAGGTTAGAAACGTTCAACTGGGAATCTCTATGACGGGTTGTGCCTTTTTAACGCCTACCAGCATAATGTTTAACAACAAATGAAATCCATGAATTTGACAGCATCCGGAACATTGCTGTGTAGGTTCTTTCCAACAATGTCAAAACATCAAAGGCAAATAATCATACATGCAGGTTAAGTCTGTCATCAAATTAACGATCTATTCTGAATTGAACCTTAGGAGTCACATGTAACTCCCTACACTCAAGGTCAGACTTAATGGACATTGAATTGGCTAGGGTGCAGGAGCAGTACAGGAAGACTGGTTTCACTGGTATGTTTTTTGCCAAGCAAGCCTTTCTTATGGAATGATATTATGTATCGACATTGAAACATACATCTTCCCCTGCACCATTAATAGCTTGTGTCCTTACAAGGTAGACAGACGCCAATTTTACTATTCTGTTTCTGTGACTTGGATTGATGCAACTAACCCCTCTCCCCAAACCCCAGGCTTGTGACTATTATTTTGTTGCTGTGGTTCTAGTCATTAAATGAACCAGTGACACATATCTTAGTGGCAAGTTGCTCTGAGCTGGCCACCTAGAAGATTATAGAAATAATGACTTCAGACAAAGAATCCCTTCCTTCAGCGATCACGTATCACAACACAAGCAGTGGATCCAGCCATGTCTCTGATCTCTACTTTAGAGAAGGGTGTAAAGATTCATGTACTCAAAGCAAAGAATACCCATAACAGCTGCCTAACAGATACCCTTCTGGATCATGAGTTAAATAGCCATATCCCTCCATCACTCCTATAATACAAACTAAAGGAAAGGCGATCTGAATATCCTCTGTTCTTAGCAATGTTTTAGGCACTATGGGCCAGATGTATAAAGGTCAGGTTTTGCAACTCACAAATTCCCAGACTCAACAATTTGAGTCGCAAAACCTGATGTACAACAGTGTCTCAGAAACTGTTCGCGATTTCCAAATGGGTCGCAAGGGACCTGCCTTATTAATATTCATGAGGCAGGTTGCAATTGGTGACCCATTTGGGAATGGCCGCACTCACAGGGATGGTGGCCTTCTGGGGTCAGCAGACCACCATGTCCGAGACTGCTTTTTGAATAAAGCAGTTTTTTTTAAATGCAGCTCGTTTTTCTTGAAGGAGAATGGGATGCATTACAAAAAAAACCTGAACATTTATATTTTCATTTTTTCATTTGCTCTGAAAAAAAGTTGGCGCCGCCATTCACAAAGGGGTACCTTGGGGACCCCTTCCCATTGGTAATTGCGCTTGTTTTGCAACCACATTCACAATTGCAAAACAATCATACATACCACTGTGACTCGCTATTAGGAAGGGATGCCCTTGGCACGCCACTTCCTAATAGCGACACGCAAACCCATTTCGCGATTTGGTAAATAGATTACCAAATTGAAAAAATTGCGTTTGTACATTGAAAAATGCTTTTTTTTGGTTGCAAACGGCCTGATTCAACTAATTCTATGGATCGAGCTGTTTGCAACCAAGAAAAAGCTAGGTACATCTGGCCCTATGTCACAAAGTGGTTATATCACAATGAAAAACTTGGATCCATATTTATACTTTTTTTTGCCACGCATTTGCGTCATTTTTTTTTTAAGCAAAAGCGGCACAAACTTACAAAATACCATAATATTTTGTAAGTTTGCGCCGCTTTTGCATCAAAAAATTACACAAATGCGGCGCAAAAATAGTATAAATATGAGCCCTGGTCTTCTAGATAAATCTTTAAAAAGATACAATTATGTTGGGCTACAGCTTTTAGGATGCCATTTCCACTATAGTATTCCAGGGCTAAGTAGTAGACTTTTGTAGCATCCTTGCCAAATATAACATATTTTATGTTCTTTATAACCTAGTGGAGAGGTGGTTAAAACACTGAATAGTCACCATCCCTATTTGAACACTGAATTGCTTAGGGTATTATAGAAGCATAGACAGACATTCACATGTTCAATGATGAGAGATGGTCATAGTCAACGTGCCGGTAACATAAACATAGAAGAACATTTAATCTTGGTTACGTTTCATAATGCTGCAGACCAAAGATATATACACATCACTGCAGATGTTTTTAGTTTGGAACTGTGGTAAAATGGGCTGCTGCTTTAAAGGATAAACTTTTCTTCCTTATAAACTACCAATGGCATGTGAATATTAAAGAAAACAATGCAGAACTATGTTTCTCTAAATGGCCTGTTTGGAAGATGAACAATACAAAATGTAATTTAACATGTGTTTGGAGAAACAACCACAACTGTGTGCTACCCATAGCAATAGCGTGCTGCCAAGGATTTTTAGGTAAGTGATCAATTCAACATCACCATACTTGAAACAAGGGGATTTCGTATCTCTTTCAACCTACTTTGACCCAGAAGTCTTTCTTCTCTATTCAAGACTTGCAGTCAGCACTTCTGTCTCTGACATCTATGACTGCAGTCATGAACTTTTAATTTATCCACCCTCTATCTCTTCTCTTTAGAGGCAATGGTCCAGCTCGTGGTTTTTAAGTTTGTAAAACAAAATAATACAAGCTAGAATATACTAATGTAGGTCTTATTCAAGGAAAAATAATAAACCTTTATGAATTCAAAAAAACAAGTCGTAATTCTAAAAATTCGAAACCCACATTAAATGGCAGGAGAGTGCACAGCTGGTTAATCTACAACAGAATAAGCTCCAAACCGATGGCTACAGTTAACCAAGGCTTGCCATACTACACATGTTTTGGTCAATCAGCTAACTGATCGAATGTATAACGACAGTGTTGTAGCCGAGCTATTATTAGTTTCAAAACACCCTTCAACGAAGGACTTAACGGCCCACTGCACCAAAAAAATTCAAACACTATACTCCAAGGCGCAGAAGAAAAAAAACAACCACATACACCAGCCTGCTAGCATATAGCAGCTCCCGAGTGGACCAAATAAATACAATTCACTAAACAGCAATTTAATACAGCCTAACAATTATTTGACACATTTTTATAAAGTGTGTGTAAAAGTGCACCACTATTAATTGTGCCATGTACCTCTTACGAGGAGTGGCTATAACTTTTTTTTAAATTACCCATGTCATAAAGATTCACGTACAATGTAAGTTTTCAGTGACAGCCTTTATGGGGGGAAAATACTGGTTTCAAACATATGTGTTGTTTTCTCTACAGATATTTTAGATTTTGTAGCACTTCCCTTTCAAGAACAGTTTCCATCTACCTCATTTTGAACTTTTCTCTAAAGCATTCTTCTTACTTAGTTTGTCCTTCATTTTGTATCTCTGTGTTTTCATCCTTCGACGCAGGAAGTGAGCACAGGAAAGGCAGACTTCAGTTCCACTACACCAAAGGTGTTAAGAAAAATGTAGCATTTCCTCAATGGTGAAAAGCAAAAGAAACCTTTAACTTTGCAAAGTTGCTACCGCATTAAATCGGAAAGCTGAATTTTCTCACTTTTTCTGCCACTTTCTGTTTGGAAGGTTGATTACTTCTCATAAAATGAGAACTAAGGAAAAATGCATACAAAACAGAAAAACATAACATAAGCATAAACTAAATGGAAACACCTGTAGACTGGTAAAACTGACAAAAAGTTTAAATTGTAATGGACATTTATTTTAAACATGGCAAATTGCATTTTTGAAAAATGTTTGTGTCCCTTTTAAAAACTTCCTGCACTGATATTGACAGATCAACCAGCATGTGGCTGAGAGAAACTGAGTACAGCAGAGGGTAAGCTTCCTGGCTAAAGGTCTCGGATGTCTTATCTGCCCTCAGTATCCTCTCATGATATCACACCCAGTATTGAAACATCAATGATGTGAAAACAAACACACGTCTAGAACCTCCTCAGAATACGGCTTGGTATAAACCAACAGAACTGAGGTTGTAAAATCAATGCGTTTTTAACAACCTCTCCTCCGAAAACGCCCTAAGAGAATACATTGCCTTAGAATGATTAGAGTTGGTGTTAACCTGAAGCCGGTTGGTTTTCATTGTGCAGGATTCTGCTCAACTCGCTGGCCGAGCTCTGTCCCTTTCTACACCAGGATCTGCAACATACCCACATTTTCCAATTCTAAGATTACCTGTGTATTCTGAACTAATGTAAGGGCTGGGGAAAGCGCCTCCTTTCAGCCTTTCTGACTAACGTCCTTACAAATGGTCCATCTGCTTTGACTGTTGACACATCAGGGTTTATGTTCTCGAAAACATTGCAATTTAATTGAGGAAAATAATTACAAAAACAGTTCCTGCGAGAAACAGATGCATTCACGTATCACAAAGTCACTGCCACGTCTTCAGGCTTTCAGCAGGTTGATGTGTTAAATATACAAACAGTAGTCAGTTAGCAGCAATGATTCCACAATAAATAACGCTCTGTGTTTCTCAGTCAGTCCTGCACAAAATAATGCAGCTACAAAAACATCAGCAGCCCATAACCTAGTGGCTCTAGTGACAGGACAGACCTTCAAACCAACTGTACAGAGAGTGTCACACTGTGACAACGAGTAAAAAAAATCTGCAGGTCTTAGATGCGAAGACTCCGCTTGGAATTAGAGAGCGTAGAGGCACAGGCAGTCCTAGCACACTATCTGGAGTAGTTGCCTGTAGGTCATAGTTCATGGCTGGAAATGGATGCTGGATGTAACTGAGTTACAGAGTCCTAAAACAGCATACTCTGTCTTCTGTTCTTCCCGTGCCCTGAAATGAAAATAACAGGCTTAAGGAGAAGTCATTACACTGCGTCCCACTTACACCATCTCTTTAGCCAAGAAGATTTACATAGGGTGTTCTTACCATCAAGTGAACATTGCTAAGCTTGAGGGCTAGTTTGGTAGGTTAGGAAAGTCAGATGTGACAAACTACTCAAACCCAACTACAACAAGCATTGGCAAAGCTAACAGCTTTGACTTTTGGAGACTGAAAAATAATTGGCTTTGTGCTAGCGAGGTCTTTGTAAAATGCAGGTTCAACACAAACTTTCCATTACTAAGCTCTGGCCTGACCTTTTTATGTTTATGAGGAACACAGTAGTATGTCCAAGTGAAAATGTTGGTAAAATATAGAAGGAACCTAAATGACAGCAACATATGAAGCGAGTGTCAGTATACCCTAGAATGGAGGGCTACTAAGGGAGGAGAAAGAGAAAAAAGAGGAGAAGAAATGAGGAAAAAGGATAAAAACGAGCGAGGGATTAAGAGAGTAATGCAAAAAAGTTGGATTAAGAGGGACTAGGAAGAAAGCTAGAACAAGAGTCTAGAATCGAAAATACAGTAAAATGATGAGAAGGAGAGGAAAACGAAGATAATGTTACAGACACAAAGAGACCGCTAGAGAGAGTGAGAAAGCTAAGGAGCAGGAGATGGAGAGTGTGTATGAAGAGGAGGAAGATGAATAGGCTTAATTTAGGAAAAAGTCTCAATCGGTGTCCTATTTTTCCAATCAGCACAGAAGGTCGATAACAGTCTTGTTATAGAGCGCAGACTCTTATCACGATCAACGGCAGGTTCAACACATGCACAACAACTGTTGGAGAAACCCTCACTTTAGGGCATTAGTGGGAGCAGGAGCTGAAACTGGTAGGCAAAGTGAGAAGCTAGAATTAGAGTTTAATAATGAGGAACTTGCACTGGTGTGTGTGGTGTGAGAAGCAGACATGGGTAAGTTGTAGTATAATGTCAGTAGCTGATACTGAGAACAACAGGGTGGGATAGTGACTTACAAGCAGTGTGCAGACTGGGCACTAGTGGACCATCAGAACCTTGGACTGGTAAGCAAAATGAGAAGTAGTCAGTGAGAGGAGTGTAAGAAATTGGGTTGTTGGTAGACTTGGGTGGAAGCCCTTGTCAAGCAGCAACCACAATACCTGTCAGGGTGAGGCAGAAGCCCTAAATTAACCTGGAAGCTTGGCACAGAGCAGTCAGGCTTAACTTAGAGGCACTGAGTAAAGCATCTGTGCAACACCTCAAACAGTAATAAAGTGAAAACACCAAAAATAAGGATCCGATGTCAAGTTAAAAAAATAAAATGTTCTTTAATAAACAAGACAAGACTAAAATGACAAACATCCAATCAGATGAACCAGAGATGTGCCATTTTACAGTCACAAGTTCAGACCGACCACGAAAGAGCGTGGGCCAGCTGCAGGGACCCAGTTAGGACTGTTGAACAGAGTACTCTAAACCTGGGTTTGCTGAGTGTTGTGAGGATCCACGTGGAAGATGTGACGGCTCTGAGATGCAGCGAGGCTGCAATGTAAGGGCCTACACTGTGGTAGAGGATCTGGTTGATGGGGCTTGACACGTCCGCGTCGGGGATGCAGCGCACAATCGGGGCAATTCGTCAGGTGTGAGGCTGCGATGCAGAGTCCGGTTTTGTTGAGAAGGCTACAATCAACAACGGATGCGAGGGCCTTAACAGAGGATGCGTCACGCAACAGCGGTTCCGAATCGGGTCTTTACAATGGGTCCAATCCACGCAGCAGCGGCAAGGCACTGGTTCTGCTAGGGGTTACGCCACGCAGCAAAAGAGATGTGTTGGTTCCGCTTTATCCACAGAGACTGGCAGAGAACCTTAAGTCCACATCCAAAAGCCCAGGACTGGGGTGACACCACTTGGCAGGGTAGACTCACAGATGGCACAGTCCAGGTGCACGTGCGAGGTTGATGGAAGCCTGTTGTTTCCCTGAGGTTTCAGATCAGGAGTCCAGCAAACTAGCTATTGGAGTTTTTCTGCGTTCAAGAGATGCAGGTTCAGTCCTTCTCACCCAGGCAAGAGGGCAGCTGGCTGCAGGGAGCAGTCCTTCAGATCAGCAGACTGGCAGTCCTTTCAGCAGCTCAGCAGTCCTTCTTCCCGGAAGAGTAGCCACAGGTCCAGAAGTGTACTGAAGAGTTCATGTCTGAGGTCCAGTATTTATACCCAGTTGTACCTTTGAAGTGGGGAGAAGCTCCTAGAAGCAGGCAACCTAAGTGCACAGGTGCCATCCCTTCCTCGCCCTGGCTCCAGGCTATTTACAGGAGGCATGCAGCCCTTTGTAGGTTGACAGGATACAGCCTATGCAAGTGTAAGTGGGGCTGGGCTCACCTCCTCCCTCCCATCTTGCCAGTGATGGCCCTTCCAGTCACACCTAAGCTCCCACTGTGTGTGGCTGTCTAGGAGGAATACACACAGCCTATCAACTGCACTCAGTCATATGACCCAGAGACCAGCTGCAGGCACCAAACGATGGATAAAATTGCTAAGCTTCAAAAGCAGTGGGTTATGTAGGTAGGGGCAGGTGGTCCAATTAATCTTTTTGGTCACCTCATCTCACACTGTAAGAGTTGTCCTGGTTGGTGTGCTTATGTATGCATTGTGGGGCTGGTCAACTTTAGCTTTCTAAATTAAATCCCAGATCCCACTCCCTGCTCTATCCATATGCAACTTGAATTATTGAATTCTTGTCGTGACCACACCGATATCACCCTTAATTGTGCCCTCTTATAGCATTGGTGAAAGTCTGGCAACGCCAAACCTCCCTCCATCTTTGGGAGACGTAGGAGCTTGATTGGTAAGCAGGCTCTTGGTTCTGCCAGATATCACCTGGTTTAAGTACGCAATGTGGAAAAGAAATCTCATTCCATTTCTTTTGGAGGCTCTGAAACATGTAAAGTACCCTGGCTAATACAGTCGTCTTAATAGCGTGATTTCTACCTAGCCATGAGAGGTATATGGGGGCCCACTTCTTTAGCTCACACTTGGTTTGTTGGAACAGTGGGGGGAAATTATCCCGGTATAAATCCCTATTTTTGGGGCATTTCTTACTTACAAGTAAACTAAATATGCCAATTGGGTATTTTTTTCAGAAGAGAACACTAGCACTTTAGCACTGGTTAGCAGTGGTAAACTGTACAGATTCATAAGGCTAGCAAAAACAGGGCGTCTGAAGGCAAAATGTTAGGGAGAAAACCACACCAATGATGCCAGGTCTAACAGGAGTGAATCAGGTCATTTGAAATGTCATAATTGATGTTGTTTAACATGTCATGAATGATGTACTATGTGAGATTTTATGCAGTGTATGGCAGGGCCGCACATTATAGTTTGTGCATTGAACTATTACTGGTGAATTTCAGTGTTGTTTTTTGTTTTTTATGCATTAGTTTTTAACTCATTACAACACTTAGGTATGACAGTACTTTAACCTTTGCTTTTTAGTGAATTTCTAGGTTTAAAAAAAATGTAAGCTAAGATCTTATTACCATAATTATAACATCACTTATTTTATTTTTTCAGAGAATGTATGATTTTTATGTTAGGAAAGTTCATATGATGATATCTCACCGTAATGTCTATTTAACCTTTGCTTTTTTTCCCAGTGACTTGCTAGGGTTTTCTTGAGCGTATACAGCCAGTACCTCCACTGAGCAAAGCCTTTAGCCATTGGCAACCAGGGCTTGACACAGGTCCATTCCCTGTGGTGGCCAACCCACTAAAACCTGCCCTCTATGGTCTGCTTGCTGCTCCTACTCCCCTCCTGCTTGCCCTCTATTGTCTATCTGTGCGCCCTTGCCTCCCCCTCCTGCCCTCCCTGGTCAGCTTTCTGCCTCTACCCCCTACTGCCTGTCCTCTGTTCTCAGTCTGCCTATCCCATCCCCTCCTGCCTGCCTTCCACAGTCAGCCTGCAGCCTCCGTTCCCTCCATGTTGCCCTCTGTGCTTGGCATGCTTGCTTCTCCCCACTCTCACCTGCCTCTGTGGGCCGTTGTGCTGTCCCTAACCAGGCCGGTTGCCCTCCTTAGTCAGCATGCTACCCTTACCCCTGCCCTCTGTTCCCCAGGTGCATGCCCCTGCCTCTCCCTCCAGCTCTCCGTGGTCCATTGTGCTGGCCTTGCCTATGCGGAGGTACTCTCCATGGTCAGATTGCTGCCCCTGCCACCCTTCTGCATGCCCTCTGTTCACCATCTGCGTGCCACTACCCCAACCTGTCAGCCTTCTGTAGACAGCTTACTGCCCATGACAGTCTGCCCATCGTGAGCAGTTTTCTGCCCCTTCCTCCGTGCCCCTTCCTCCATGCCCCTAAAGGTGTGATGTGCTGCCACTGCCCCTTTAGCTTGCCATCTATGGTTAGCTTTTTGTCCCTGCTCCTCCCCTCCACCTGCTTCCCTTTGTCCGAGTCCATGTCCCTGCCCCTCACATAACCCTAGTTGATCAGTTGTGCTGCCACTGACCCTTTCACCTGCTCTTTGTGATTATTAGTCGCGGCCCCTCCCTACTCTGTCTGCCTTCCAGTATCCACGTTTGCGCCCCTACCCCCTCCTTCCTGCCATCCATGGTCCATTATCACTGCCACTCCTGCCTGCCATATCTGTTCTTCTGTGCTGCCACTGCCCCTCCTCCATGACCTATGGGGTCTGTTGTGCTGACACTGCCCCTCTTGCCCTCCCTATGTGGAGGGCTTGATGTACCTTCCTCTTTCCTTCTGCCTTCTGTTGTCTAGGTCCAGCCCCTTCGTTCTGTTCTCTCTAATCCTTTGTGCACACCCCAGCTTATCCTGCATGGTCTGTTATGCTGCAACTACCTCTCTCGCCTTTCCAGTGTGGTCAAGCTTGTAGCCCCTCTCCACATCCCCTGCCAACCATTGTCAGAGTCTGTGCTCATAGCTCCTCCCTTTTGCTCCATGGTCCCTTATGTTGCCACTGCCTCTCTTTCCTGCCCTACACGGCTAGCTTGCTCCCCTTGCCTCCCTCCCACCTGCCCTCCTTTGTCTGTGTACATGCCTCTGCACCCTTGCTCCTGCTCTCTATGGTCCGTTGTGCTGCCACTGCCCCTCTCACCTGCCCTGCAAGGTAGGCTTGGTTCCTCTGACTCCACCCCTTGTCCTACATTGTCTGTCAGGCTGCTGTTGCCCTCCCATCTGCATTCTGTGGCCTATTGTGCCGCCACAACCCCTGCTGCTTTCCGTACGTTGTCAGCTTGCAGCACCTGCTACCTCCTTCCTGCTCTCGAATTTCCGAGTCTATGCCCCTACCGCATGCATCCCTCCTGCTGTCCTTGGCCTGTTGTGTTGCCATAGCTTCACCCTCTTGCCCTCCATGGTTTGTTGTATTACCACAGCCTCTCTTGCCTGCCCTGCATGACTGGCCTGCTGCCCTTGTCCCCCTTCACACTGCTCTCTGTGGTCCATTCTTCTCCCACTGCCCCTCCTATCTGGCCTGCATTATCCATTGTGCTGCCACTGCCCCACCCGTCTGCCAGACAGCTTGTTGACTCTGCCATAGTTCCCACCCTCCTGCCCTCAGTTGTTGTGTCCATGCCCCTTCCCCCTCATTACACAGAATTTTAATGAACAACTAAAATGTTAATGTTCTATATTCATGAAGAAGTGTGTTGCACCTTAAATCATCTCGATGGAATCAAAACCACCATAGACCCTGGAGCATTTCCTTTAGAAATTAACAAAATGAGGGTATTTCTTTCTCGTAGAAATTATTGGTTAGTGCTCTAGAAAGCAAAAATGAAGACATTTTCGGGGTTCTTAAATAGGGACAAAGGGCTTTTAAAGTAGTTCTTATTTTTATGGTTTTATCCAATTGATCACTTGAATATTTGTTGCACAAGTTACTTAAGCATTGTGCACACCTTCTATTATTGGGGTATGTTTGGGGTACATTTGGGCTCCTTCTTCAGACAGGCATGTTTGGAGACTTATTTGTTATTAAGCGCACTCCTCTCTGTTTACTGCAGTATCCCCTGTAGGAAAGGCTTTCAGTTTTCCAGCTTTGGTTCAATCAAGATGGATTTAATGTGCCACACTTTTCTCATAAACATGAATGCTAGTGCTCAAGATGTTCTTAGAAAACTGTGGGAGGCTGCAGTAGAACACTAGGGAATCAACTGAGAGGCTGCTGCTGTTGGAAGTAAACATTGTACTCAGTATTCAGACTTGATTCTCACATGGCAGAGGAAAAGAGTGTGAATGTACAGAAAGTATGCTCTCATTTTAGCTTTTGGAGCACCATCTATACCTCTATGATATAATGATGAGAAAACCAAGTTTTCTCTCAAGCATGTTTCATTAAATCTTAGCAGAGGATCAGCATTTTTCACAGGGTAAAATCATCTTATTATACACCTCAATTCCTAGAACTAACATGGTGCCATCAATAAATGATTTATATTTTGACTAAAATCACTGTTTATGTGTGCTCCTTTTGTGACCCTCAAACGCTGGTTTTCAATACAATGCATTTCAATGGGACCATGTCTCAGAGCCCTCTAATGGCTGCCAAACATGTTGAGAATGTTGTGGGTAATCAATCCTGGCAGTGGTGTGAGGTTGCTTCGGGACCTCCAACTCCCCCACATGCCCTTTGGTCTCAGGATGGGGTCGCCCTACCACCTTACAACTTTTTTAATTCATTTTTAGGACACTGAGACCTGTAATGGCTGCCATAAAAAACTGTTCAGGTTGTGACCTACCAATCAGGTCTGACTAGTCCCCTTTAAAGTGGCTATTCAGAGCATATCTGGACACCAACTGTAAATAGCTCCATACATTTTGATCCTTAATTTCTCAAAAATTGCTGAACAGATTCACACCACATCACAAAACCCCATACTTACTGAGTAAAGATCTAACTTTCTGCCAATTTGGGGGTAATTTCTGCTGAGCCAAATTTTCTATATTGTTGTCTAAAATTCTCTATAAAATCTTTCCAGTAAGGTGCTGTTTCATTTTTCGAAGGTTTGTCAAATGGCGCTAAAGGTATTAGTGTATGTATATATATGTGGTTTACCCACTGGCGGTTGCCAGTAGATAGTTATAGTTAGGACCTAGTTTCCATAGGAAAAGCATTTTCTGTTTTGCCAATAACTTTATAACTTTGATGCCGTTTGACGAATCTTCACAAAGTTTTCAAAACTAGTATGACAGTCAGTTTAGCTGCTGTGCTGAAAGTTTCAGGGTGATCTGTCAATCAGGGGCCAAGAAAAAGGAGGGCCTCAAAACGCATTTCCCCCATGCATTTCACCTAAGGGTCTTTAGACAAGATTACAGCCTGAACCACTGAACGGAGTTACACTAAATTTGACAGGAAGCTAGATCTTGGTGTTCAGATCGTGTTTTTTGTTATTTGGTGTAATTCCATTCAGTAGTTTTGTGGTTATTAAAGGAAAAATACATTTGTATAGCTGGTGGAGCCTAAGCACAGATCTCATTGTGAGTCCTGATTAACTGTCAGCACTTCTACCAGTAAGTGCTCTCAGCGGAACATGCCACGAACAGATGTACACTGAGTAAGTGACATTTTCCGTTCGATGGCATGTGTAGCTGCAGATACACATGCTGAGCATAGACTACAAAGCAGTTTGTCCTCCCATAAATGAGCGGCGGTTAGCCTGTAGGAGTTAAAGTTGTTTGAAATAATGTTCTTAGTACAGCTTGGCCTACTGTGGCTTATTGTCGTGATGGTACGTCTACACTGTAGTGTTTAGTGAATGTGATGTTGACCAAGTGGCAGCTTTACATATTTCAGCCATTGGTATATTCCCTAAAAAAGCCATTGGTGCACCTTTTTTTCCTTGTAGAATGTGCTTTAGGAGTAACTAAAAGCTGTCTTTTTGCTTTAATATAGCATGTTTGGATGCATCTTACAATATCGTGCTAAACCTTGTTTTGATATGGGATTTCCTGTATGAGATTTTTGGAAAGCGACAAATAGTTGTTTAGTTTTTCTAAACGGTTTAGTTCTATCTATCTAGTATGTTAAAGCTCTTTTGTTGTCCGATGTATGTAGAGCTCTTTCTGCCATAGACTCTGGCTGGCTGTGGGAAGAAGACTGGTAGTTCCACTGTTTGATTTATATGAAATGGTGATACAACTTTTGGGAGAAATTTGGGGTTTGTTCTTAGTACAACTTTATATTTGTGTACTTGGAAGAAAGGTTCCCAAAGAGTAAAAGCTTTGATTTCACTCACTCTTCTTATAGAAGTAGTTGTTACTAGGAAGGCAACTTTCCATGTTACAAAATTTAATATGGCACGAGCACATGGGTTCAAAGGGTGGACCCATAAGTCTTGTAAGCACTATATTTAGATTCCAAGATGGAACTGGTGGTGTTCTTGGTGGAAGGATGCATTTTAAGCCTTCCATGAAAGCTTTAATGACAGGAACACTAAATAAAGAGCTATGTTGAATATTTTGTAAATATGCAGAAATTGCACCTAGGTGAATTTTTATTGAAGAAAATGCTAAATCTGATTTTTGTAAATTAAGTAAATAACATACAATATCATGTATTGATGCTGTAGGAGGATCTATATTTTTAGAGTGACAGTAATAGACAAAACTGTTCCATTTGTTTGCATAGCACTGTCTAGTAGTGTGTTTTCTTGCTTGTTTAATAACTTCCATACATTCTGATGGGAGTTGTAAATATCCAAATTCTATGACTTCAGGAGCCAAATTGCTAGATTGAGAGCATTGGGGGTTGGATGTCTGATTTGACATCTGTTTTGTGTTAACAGATCCGGCCTGCATGGGAGTTTGGAGTGTGGTACTACACATAGATCTAGTAATGTTGTGTACCATGGCTGACATGCCCATGTTGGTGCTGTGAGTATCATGTTGAGTGAAGTTTGACGCAACCTGTTGATTAGAAATGGAAGGAGTGGGAGAGGGGGGAAAGCGTAAGCAAAGATACCTGACCAATTGATCCATAGAGCATTGCCCTTGGATAGGGGATGTGGGTGCCTGGATGCGAAGTTTTGGCATTTTGTGTTTTCGCTTGTTGCAAGCAGGTCTATGTTTGGTGTTCTACACTTTTGAAAGTATTTTTGAAGTACTTGAGGATGAATCTCCCATTCGTGAGTTTGTTGGTGATTTCTGCTGAGGATATCTGCCAACTGATTGTGTATCCCTGGGATGTACTGCGCTAATAGATGAATTTGGTTTTGGATGGCCCATTTCCAAATTTTTTGGGCTAGAAGGGACAGTTGGCATGAATGTGTCCCTCCCTGTTTGTTGAGATAATACATGGTTGTCATGTTGTCTGCTTTGATAAGAACATTCTTCTGTGTGAGAAGAGGTTGAAAGGCTTTGAGGGCCAGAAACACAGCTAATAACGGCAAGTGGTTTATGTGTAGCGGTTTTTGTTTGGCATCCCATTGTCTCTGAATGTTGTGATTGTTTAGGTGAGCTCCCCAACCAATCATTGATGCATCTGTTGTAAGTATGGACTGAGGCACAGGGTCTTGAAATGACCGCACTTTGATTACATTTGTGCAATTCCACCACTGAAGGGACATATATGTTTGGCGGTCCATCAACACTAGATCTTGGAGTTGACCGTGTGCCTGTGACCATTGTTGTGCAAGGCACTGTTGTAAGGGCCGCATGTTTAATCTTGTGTGTGGAACAACGGCAATGCAAGACACCATCATTCCTAGGATTTTCATTACAAAACTCACAGTATATTGTTGATTTGGGTGTATTTGTGGAATTAGATTTTGGAAAGCTTGTATCCTTTTATATTTGGATACGATAGAGCTTGTGGAGTATTTAGGATTGCACCCAAATACGGTTGTACTTGTGCTGGTTGAAGGTGTAACTTTTGGTAGTTTATAGAGAATCCTAGTGTGTGTGGGGTTTCTATTACATAATGTGTATGATTGTGGCATTGTGTGCGACTGCTTAATTTCATTAGCCAATCGTCTAGATATGAAAAGACATGTATATCTATATGTATGTCTTCTTAGGTAGGCTGCTACTACTGCTAAGCACTTTGAAAATACTTGTGGAGCTGTTGTTATTCCAAAGGGTAACACTTTGAACTAGTAGTGTTTTCCTTGAACGACAAACCTGAGGTATGTTCTGTGAGCAGGATGGATGGGTATGTGGAAATACGCATCTTTGAGGTCTAAAGCCATCATAAAATCTTGTTTTTGTAGAAGTGGGATAACATTCATGTGAAAATGTTCTGTTAGGATGTAAACATTGAGGGGCCTGAGGTCTAATATTGGTCTGAGGGTGCCATCTTTTTGGGGAATTAGAAAGTATAGTGAATAAACTCCTCTTCGTAGTTGAGACTGTGGAACTAACTCTATTGCTTGTTTGAGTAGTAGAGACTGGACCTCTTTTTGTAACAGGACTGTATGTTCTGGGGTTAACTTGTGAAACCTTGGTGGAATATTTGGAGTAGTGTTTATCAATTCTAGGCAATAACCATTGCGGATAATTGATAAAACCCAGTTGTCTGTGGTGATATTTTGCCAATGTGTTTGGAACTGTTGTAGTCTTCCCCCCACAGGAGAGTTATGGAGAGGAAGGGAGTGAGGGAAGTCACTGTTTTGGCTGTGTTGCTGATTGTTTAGAGGTGTGGAATTTACCTCTGTGTCTAGAGTATTGTCCTCTATATGTGCCTCTAAAACCACCTCGTTGGTACTGGGTTTGGTAAGTTTGTTTTGTTTGGGCGGTTGATGCCTCTGACAGTTGTGGTCTGAAACCTCCTTGAAACTGAGTTTTTCTAAATGACCCTCTATAATGTGAAGAATAGAGTGCAAACATAGCCTTGGCTGTGTCTGAGTCTTCTCATAGTTTTTCTATTGCTGTATCTACGTCTGGCCCAAAAAGATATGTTTTTTTTAATCAAAGGGCATGTTTAACACAGCCTGTTGTATTTCTGGTTTGAAACCAGAGGATCCCAGCCATGCATGTCTACGAACAGTGATTGCTGTGTTTACACTCCTTGTAGAAGTATCTGCTGCATCAAGGGCTGATTTTATTTGGTTATTTGTGATAGCTTGCCCTTCTTCCACCACCTGTTGATCCCTTTTTTGGTGCTCTTTGGGGAGATGCTGTACTATATTCTGCATCTCGTCCCAATGGGCTCTATCGTAATGAGAGAGCGTAACATATATAATCTATTCTAACATGAAATGTTTATGAATTAATGTGTGATAATGCTGCATAGAAACTGTAATAGTAAAATTTTGCTTAAACGCGCACTTGAAATGTGACCACGGGGAGTGGCCACCAATGTATACGTGGACTAATAATGATGACTAAAAGTTTATGTATTATTATATTGAATAAGTTTATACTAATTATTAACCATTGAGTTATTGAATTTGTGCTGAAATCCTTGTAGGCCTTAAGTTAGCATGAGCTGAAGCTTAGCTGCTTGGCTCTCATATTAAATGTATTTTTCCTATCTTGCAGTGTGCTGACTCGCAAAAGGACATGACCTCTTGTTTGCTTCAAAACTAGAATCTGAATGTAACCATGCTAGATCCGTTCTCACACATTCTTCATTGCTTGGAGGGTGATATTAAAACAAAATGAAACAGTGTAGATTAATGTAATGTACAAGGTCATTCAAACCAGTGAAGACAATGGAGCTACTGACCAAAAGATGTGCAAAGAATTACAGAAAGATGAAATCATACCGGACATGCCACCTCTGAAGACATCGAATAGGAGAACCAATGAGAGACTTGTAAAATAATATGGGGTGAAATATAGGTGACCTAATGTGTTTTCTGATAGGTTATAGATAGTGGGGTATAACAAATGTCCAATAGAATTTTGGGGGAATGTACAACGAAAAAGGTATAAAAACCCATGACACGGGGAGCCATTTAGGTGGGTTAGGGAATGCTATTGATTTTAGCCAGAAACTTTGTCACTCCGTTTGGTGATTTATTGGTTGCTTAAAACCATCCTCGTCCTTAGATTGCCCATTTTACACTTTACCTCCCTATGAGGGAAGTGCCCCCATTCTTCCCCGGAGCTGAGTTCTGACTGATGGCGATTTGACTGATGTCCTGAAGACGAAGACTGAACCTGTGCGCTGACGTAAATCTTGGAGAGTAATTATGACAATGCATTTGTGATTTGTCTGTTTGCTTTTCCTTTCTAGGTACCAACTGTTTACTTTTGACAGGGACCATAGTTAGATGTTTTCCAAATTGGTGTTCTAAATTTTTTTGCATGAAGCCCAACATGCTAATGCTAATCAGTGGTTAGGACAGGTGTTCAATAACCTGACGCAAATAGACAAACGACCGAAACTATGCTTTGTTGAACTGACGCGTTATTGACACTCTGCTAAACTGATCTATGTTCACGCTGTGTTATGTTCTGATGTTTGTGATTCTCGCTTTAATGTAATCTTATCAGAGTTGCCATATCATGACTATGCTATTATGTTTCTTGGTTTTGAGATTAACGCATCTGCTTTTAGAATTGTAATCAATAGGGAATAAAACTTCACAAAATTCAACTAAACTGGTGTGGTTATTCATGACTGCAAGGTCATGGTAGCGTCTTGGATTAATTGATGACGTTGACTAATGTGAAATGTATTGTTATGATAAATATTGATGATATTATTGACGTATTGATTGACATATTGATTAGTTATCTCGTTCTAAGCTGTCTCTCAACTGGGTCAAAAGATTCATTAGCCTAAAACGAGTCCTGATGTGTAATAAATTATCATAAAGGGACGCTTTAACAGTTCTGGTAGCAGAGCAACGGTTTGCCCCTTTGGGGCCCTAGGACGGAGAACTATTGTTTAGATTGTTTTTCTGAGATAATGCAAATTGGAGATATGATGCGTTTCTAAATTCACCATGACTTTCCTGGGATCTCGGAGCCTGCCTAAGTGAGTTGGGAATGTTCTCAGCGTCATAGCATGCGTGGTGTCGAATTTGCGCTTGCTCAGCTTATGCATCTTGCAGGTGATTTGTGAAGTTTGTGTGTATTTAGGTCAGGTAATGTTGTTTTAGTAGGAGTGGGCGTACTCCGCAGTATGAGAGTAGGGAAGTCGGCGTACTTCATATGAGTGTGGCGCTTTGTGCTAAAAATTATCCACGTGGTTGGTTGTTCATGTACGGACCCGTCGTGGTCTAAGACTCCGGAGTATATTGACAAGTGTAGGAGACACTTGGGTTTATGTTGTAATTTGTGTGGTTTAATTAGGTCAATCGGGCGTGGTTGACAAGTCGAGTTTGAGTCAAATTGTATGTGTGAAACCTTAGATGGAGATTTGGCAAGTTCTAAGGTGCACTGGAACAAACCATTGACAAGTCGAGGGTACGATTTGCGGGTCGAATTCTGCTTGCGGGTGCGGGAACTAAGAAGGAGAGAGTAGTGGCTGAGGATTCAAGTGAAATCTCTGTAAAGTTCTGAAGCGAATGTGTTACCCTTCCTGTAGTAAACCGTCAAATTTGTATTGTTGTTGTTGTTAAAGGTGCTCGCAGTAATTTTGCATTAGTTTGGTGTGAATCTAGTGAGGGGCGGAGGAGCTGCAAGACTTTGTCAGCTGCAGTGTATGAGTGTGACGTCAGTGGTGCCGCGCTGAGATAGGTCAGTTGCCAAGAGGGGTCACGCACGGATTGGCTGCCGTCCGTGAGAGGCAATAGGTTGAGAAAGGTGGGTGAAGAGTGTCCTGGGAATGAAAGTCACTTTCTGATTAAATACAGCAAAAGAAAAGACGCAAAGATTAATTTTATCAAAGCTTTTAAGAGCGCTCTGAAAGGAGACGCATACATTATGGCGAGTGAAGGGGAGCCTACACCGCCTGAGGGTACTCCAGCTTATATAGTCATGGAGGAAAAAGGTGTTGCGCCTTGCTTATGGATGAAACAATGGCACAAATTGACGGAAAAGGAGGGATGTTTGGCATTTCCGGAATACGGAACGTTCAATATGAGAGTTCTAGAGAATTTGCAGTGGATGTTAAGTGTACAGAAGCCACCTCCGAGGCCAGCTCAGTATGAGGCTTTAGCAATTTGGGATTTAATGGCTATTAAACAGAGACAAGAAATATTCCAAAGGAGAATAAAAAGGACAGAAAAGACTTTAGCGGAAGCTAGATGGGATAATGAGAGCAAAATGTGGAGACCGGGAATAGTTGACGGACTTAAATTGTTTCCAGCAATAGCACAGGGAGACAAGACGCAGGGGAAGAAAGCCACATGTAAAACAGACAAAGACTCTAGTAAGCCTAAAGAGACTAAGAGGTCTTGGATAGACGAAGATGATTCAGACGAAGAAGAGTTCCTAAATCGGATATTGCATGATCGCCCACCACCTTATGCGGTAAGCGACAATGTCCTGAGCACTAGTGCAGGTCCTGAGAACCAGACGCAGGAGAAGGGAGTTACTGATACAGTACAGACTAGTGATACGGGTTCGATACAGAATGGTGTCAGTGTACCCACTGCACCAGACATGCAGATACAGTTGCAACCTCCACCGCAGATACAGAGAATCTATCCAGACGTCCCAGTACTAGAGACTACTACAAATCTGATAGTGCCGCCAGACCCGATATATACAAAGTCGAGGTTAGTGCAGATTGAGCCAACTCCACAATTGCTGCCCCACCCGCAGCAACAACTGATACTAGGGTATAATCCAGCAGCAGGACCTCCATTAATACCTGCCCCGGCTTCAGAGAATCAGACCTTCGGAGTCGCTGCTCCACGGAGTTTTGGACCATGTCAGACACCTGCGGCCATATCATTGCCAATTACTGTTGGTCCACCGGTGCCATTATACACACAAGAGAAGCCTGGTATGTGTGATCAGGGAATAATGACCCAGGATGCAACAAGAAGAGGGTCCATAAGAACTCCCCAGTTAATGGCCCCGGGAGAGCAATCAGTCGAAAGACCAAGGTCTTTGTTAGACCTTAGACCGGTTGAAGCACCGTTGGAGGCAATGAGACAGGCAGGGCTAGGTGTGCTAACCCCACCGACAATAAGTACAAATGCTTCACAGTCGCCAATGATGCATGCAGGGAATATTTCACTGCAAGGTTTTACGGTGCAACAAGTGAATGAGTGGTTAGAAAAAACTTACGCTCCAAAAGCCACAACAACTGTGGAAAAGTTAGAGAAAGGTCAGAAAAAGATGAATACCTGAACTTTGTGAGATTCGGCGTGGAAGCTGCTGAATTAGTGGAAGGCACAATGGGGGTAAACAGATTAGAATCATACACCGAAGCAGAATTGAGGTATCTGTGTCCCAAGATCACTAAAGAAGTAGGTAAGGTACATCAGAGGTTGGTGAACCTGGCAGACAAATACCATAACGAACATTTGAAAAGAAGCTACAGGTTAGACTTTGATTCAAAAGACTTTGAGCACATGAGGTCTGTCGGAATGAAAGCGCATCTAAAGGAAATACTGCAAAGTGCGCAGATCTGGGGAGCTTTAGAAAAGTGGGAAGGGCAAAGAAAAGAGATAAGGAGAAAAGTGAAAGTCCGGGATCAAGTCAAGCTAAAGCTTCACCAGATACGGAATCAGTAAAGATGTTACCCATGAGAGAAACATCTGGTGGGGTTCTAATCCATGTACCGTGGTCCAGGGGAGACATCCTATCTTTCACAAATGATTATCCCAGGTTGAGGGAGAAGCCGATAGAGTGGTATTAGCAAACAGATAGGTTTGTGAAGCTTGCGAAGTGTCTCTGGGAAGATTTGAATACCTTGTTTGAGATCATTGTTCCGCCCGACTTATGGCTTGAGTGCAAGACAGGGGTAGCCTGGCCGACACAGGAGCCGGCAAGGGATAAGTTGACCGGAGCACCCTCTGAGGAGGTGATGAAGTATTATCACAAAGTTATTGAGTTTTTTAAACAGAAAGTGTCGGAGAAAGTGACAGATTGGCAGAAAATCGACCCGACCTCACAGGAGGTTAAAGAATTGATACATGCTTACTATGAGAGGTTGTTGAAGGCATTCAAACATTACAGTGGTACTGAAACCATTGAACCGAAAGACATGAATCATCTCGTGTTTAGATTTGTTGAAGGGCTGAGACCAGAGGTTAGCCAGATGATTAAGAATCATTTGATCTGTTGGCAAGCAAAGCCGATTGATGAGGTGTTGCAGTATGCGAAATACTGTAGTGATGAGATTGAGCTGAAGCAGAGAAAGTTGAAGGAGAAAGTGATGGTGATGCAGATAAGGGCAGCGCAGGCAGGTATGCAGGGAAATGGAATCCAGCAGATGATACAGCAGCAACCGCAAGGGAATGGTGTGTTTCAGGCGCAACCGAGAGGCCGAAATCGAGGTTTTGTGAATCGCGGTCCAGACCTGAATACTGTTGTGGTTCTAAATGACGTACAAGGGATGAAAAAGATGTCACCATGTCACGCGTGCGGGGGCATGGGGCATTGGAAGCAGGAATGCCCAAATGTGGTGCAGGATGGTGTCGTTCAACAATGCACTAATGTTGGTACATTACAAAATGTGAGAGGCCCAAAAGTGAGAACTCAAAATCCGAACTTCCAAAATAACATGGTTCAGATGCAAGGGCTACAGCCCATACAGCAAATGCAAATGCCACGTGTTCAACCAGCACAAATGCAGCAAGTACAACAGCAGGTTCCCATGGTACCTAGACAGCAAATGCAATTACCATTAGCTCCAATGGGACAGCAACAGGTGATGCTTCCTCAGCAGGTCACAGGTCAGGTGATGAGCCAAAATAATACAGTGCAACAATTCCCATTGCGTGGTGAAGATGGAATGAATGAGGAATGGTCAGATGACAGTTCAGACAGTGAAGAGTGCAGGCTTGCAGCATCCCTAGAAGTAGATCAAAGGGGACCGTATGTAGAAGGAAAGGTGATGGGTCACAAGGCTTCATTTTTGGTTGATACCGGAGCTACACGCTCTACAGTCAGAAGTGCAGAGGTTCCAAAACTACCACTTTCAGGGCGTACCATAAGAGTGGTAGGAGTAGATTACAGATCCGGTGCAAGTTGAGATTAGCAACTTCCAGGGACTGCATAAGTTTGTGGTCTGCGATTCAAGTCCTGTGTCCCTACTGGGAAGAGACTTACTGTATAAAACGAAATGTTCGATTACTTGTTCTAATGATGGAATTGAGGTGCAGACAAACAGTGATGATGAAGGGGATGATGGTCAGTTCTCAGAGTTAGAGACAGAGACCGCAAATGAAGATTACCCTTTGATAACATTATTCCCAATGCTTACAGTGACTGACTTACCAGCCGAGTTACAGGGAACGGTGGCGGAGAAAGTATGGGATTTGACAGGAAAGGAAGTGGAACTGATAAAAGGAGTGGAACCAGTTAAAGTACAAGTGAAGCCAAATGCGGTGTTTCCCCAGGTGCCGCAGTACCACATGGCACAAGATGTCCTTATTCAGGTGTCGCAAATAATTGTGGACTTTGTAAAACAAGGAGTCCTGAAGGAAGTATTGAGCAGCCCATGTAATTCACCGATAATGGGTCTGAAAAAGCCTTGTGGGAAGGTTCGAATTGTGCAGGACTTGAGGAAATGAAACGAGATTGTGGTAAAGTGTTGCCCCATAGTGCCGAACCCAGCAGTGATCATGTTTCAGGTTCTGTGTGATGCTCAATGGTTCACCATTGTAGACTCGTCACAAGCTTTCTTTTCGGTGCCTCTTCATTAGGACAGCCAGTTTTTATTCAGTTTCAAATTCCTGGATAAGGTGTACAGTTGGTGCAGAATTCCTCAAGGGTTTTCTGAGTCACCGTCCATCTTCAATCAGATATTGAAAAAGGACTTAGAATCATTAGTACTGCCTTTCAGTTCGACTCTAGCACAGTACATTGACGACTTGCTGATTGCGTCCAGGACAAAAGATGACTGTAGGTATGACACAATTGCCTTACTGAACCATTTGGGAAAGAACGGACATAAAGTGTCGCCAAAGAAGCTGCAGTACTGTCAGAAAGAGGTGAAATACTTAGGACACCTGGTTGAGAGAGGGTCCAGGAGAATATCAAAGGAAAGGGTGACAGCAATTTTGCAGATGAACCCCCCGACAAGAAAAAGAGATGTCAGGATGTTTTTGGGAATGGTGGGCTACTGTCGCCAGTGGATACCCAACTTCTCAATCATCTCTAAACCACTAATAAAGCTGACAGGCAAAGAGATGAACCGTATACCCTAGCCCTATCCAAGGATGAGCTTGAGTCATTCATGGAATTGAGAGAGTGCATGTGCAGGGCACCAGCTTTGGGTATGCCTGATTACACGAAACCTTTTCTACTGTTTTGTCATGACCGTGATGCTTGTTCTTTGTCTGTCTTGACACAGGTCCGTGGAGGTGCAAACCGCCCTGTAGCATATTTTTCAGCTACCCTGGACCCCGTCGCAGCAGCCTTACCGGGTTGTTTGCGCGCAGTTGCAGCAGTTGGTCAAAGCCTCACGCAGTGTGAAGGCATAGTGATGGGACATCCCTTGACAGTAATGGTTCCACATTCAGTTGAAATTCTGTTGACTCGAACCAAAACCCAGCACATGACAAATGCTCGACTTACACGATATGAGACAATCATATTGGGGTCGCCTAATGTCTCATTGAAGCGATGCACTGTATTGAACCCGGCAACTTTACTTCCTGTTGAAAGTACTGAAATTAATAATGAAGAGGAAGTGGAGCATGATTGTCTTGAGGTAACAGAACTTTGTACCAAGCCCCGACCTGACATTCAAGATACGCAGTTAAAAGAAAATGACTGCATTATGTTTGTTGACGGATCCTGTTTGAGAGACTCAGTCGGAATGCTGAGAGCTGGTTATGCTGTGTGTACCATAGCTGGTATCATTGAAGCTACCTGGCTCGAGAGAGTGTATTCCGCACAAGTGGCAGAATTAATTGCCCTTACTAAGGCATGCCACGCAGCTGAAAATCTGAGAGTCACTATCTATACTGACAGCAGATATGGATTTGGAATTGTACATGATTTTGGCCAATTGTGGTCACAGAGAGGTTTCATGACCTCTTCTGGTTCTCCAGTGAAAAATGGCGAACACATAAAGGACTTATTACATGCGATTCAGTTACCTCGTGAAATTGCTGTGGTAAAATGCAATGCACATGTTAAGTCACAAGACTTTGTGTCCATGGGAAACGGCTATGCAGATCAAGTCGCAAGGTTTTGCGCATTGAACTGTATATCGTTCAAGGATCAGTGGGAATTGTTACCGCAAACTGAAAATGAAACATGCTTGAACTTTGCATTAAGGGTGGTTGATACACCAGATGAGCTAAAAACACTACAGGGTCGTGCTAGCAGAGAGGAGAAACGCTCCTGGCAGAGAATGCAATGTGTACAGAGAGCTGACGACTTATGGGTTCTCAGAGGAGGGGAAACTGGTTTTGCCAAACAGTCTTTTGTCACAATTTGCAAGGCTTTACCATGGACAGTCACATCTTGGGAGAGATGCAATGATCAGGTCATTCAAGATTGACTGGTTTAACCCGAAATTCAGACAAGCCGCAGAGGTTACCTGTCACAGGTGCATCATCTGTCAACAGATGAATGCCGGAAAGGGAACTGTGGTAACTTTGAGCCACATAGGGTGAGCTGGCGGTCGATTTAGCAAGATGCAAATGGATTTCATTGAGATGCCTGTTTGTGGAGGATTGAAGTACGTGTTGGTGATTGTGTGTGTTTTCAGCCACTGGATTGAAGCTTACCCCACATGTAGAAATAACAGTCTCACAGTTATAAAGCTGCTGCTTAGAGAACTAATACCCAGGTTCAGTTTTCCTGTCTCTTTAGAATCAGATAGGGGCAGACACTTCGACAATGAGGTGATTAAGCTCTTGTGTGCCGCATTAGACATTGAACAGAAGTTGCATTATAGCTACCGCCCTGAAGCATCAGGACTAGTAGAACAAATGAATGGTACCTTGAAGTCTAGAATGTCAAAGATGTGCGCAGCTATCAATATGAAATGGCCAGATGCATTGCCGTTAGTGCTGATGTCGATGAGGAACACCCCTGATAAGAAGACAGGACTATCACCCCATGAGATTCTTATGGGCAGAGCTATGAGGCTGCCCGCAGTACCGGCAAATGCTCTTGTGAATATCACAGATGATATGGTGATGGACTACTGCAAAGGTTTGGCTGATGTGGTTGGCTCTTTTTCCCACCAGGTGGAAGCCAACACATTGCCACCGATCAGTGATCCAGGTCACACCCTGCAAACCGGTGACTGGGTGGTTGTCAAGAAGCACGTGAGAAAGTCGTGTTTGGAGCCGCGCTGGAAGGGGGCCATATCAAGTAATACTGACAACAACCACTGCTGTGAAATGCGCAGGCGTTCCAAATTGGATACATGCCAGTCACACAAAGAAGGTAACGTGTCCAACTGATGAAGAACTTGAATTTACCGATTCAGCAAGTCCACAGAAGGAAGTCTCAGGGCCAGAAAACAGCCAAGGAGGAACGGAGACTGCAGGAGAGCCCACTGAGAACAGCCTAGTCCCTCAAATAGTAACTGAGTTCGAGAGAGGTGACAGTGTGCCTATCTCAGTAGAGGCAGCAGGAGAACTAAACCAAAGAGAGGTTCTCCCAGAAGTAGACGGATACGGGTTAGAGCTTGAACCTGTTACAGACCCAGAAGAAGAAGGGGAAATAGAAGAGAGAGATCAAAGCATACCAGCATCCCCTGAGCCAGTTGCAGGTCCGTCAAGAGAAAACACCATAGCACAAGAGGAGGGTGCTGTTCAGCGTCCTGAAAGGACAAGCAGGAAGAAGACACATAAGGGAGATAACTGCCCAGAGAAGCAGGCTGCGAAAGAAAAGATCGTACCAGGTGAAACAATAACAGAGGAAACTGATACATCCCGAGTAGAGGATCTAAGTGAAGGAGAATTGCAAGGCGAACGCAGATTGAAAAGAAAAAGAACTGCAAATAGAAATAGAAGGCACGCAGGTCCTGAATGGGCATATGCCATGACATCTCAATGGCAACAATAATTCTTAGCGTTCTGTTTTGATCGAGAAGTACCAGGTCAATACTACGGTACCTGAATTCAAGCAGAAAAAGAGACTGTGTCAAAAATTTAAATTGAAATTGAAAGCTGGAAAGCTGAGAAAGAGACTTATAAATTACCAGGTGTGACATTGATAACCTGAATTGACTTTGAAACCCGATTATGACAAGCTGCTAATCTGATTTGACAAAAGGGGTCCTGGAGTGAGTGGAACGCTGTAAATACACGCAGGAAGAAAGAGAGACTTTGAAAAAAAAAAAGGAGATTTTATATTGTCCTCACGTTAATTGTTTGCTTTGAGTTATTCTACTATCTGATTCTTTACAGATCATGGCTTATAATAGAAGTAGTAGCAAGAAGAGTAAAGTGTGTGGTTGGTTAAGCCTTATATTAGGAATTGTGTGTGCAATAATAATTGTAGGTGTGATTGTGGGAATGCTGTGGTTGGATAAGAAAGCGACCAACAACGCTTCAAAACCTGAGACTACAACACTAACACCGTGGTAAAAGTTTGAGCAAGATACAAAACACTTATATGAGGGAACTAACTCAAAAGGGGAACTTTCCACTAATGTCTTCTATCGCCTGCTGAATGAGTATGTTGAAACCATGGATGCAAAGAACTGTTATGTGTGCACGAAGATTCCTTCATCAGTACAAGAAGGGGTCACTTATCATAGCTTGCCATTAAGTTGTAGTTTGCTACTAACGAGATTCTATAATCAAGAGCATGTGCAATATTTGTATTCAAATTTAGATGTGGTGTTTTCTTTTGTGCCAGTGATTGAGTTTTTGAACAAGTTGGCTAAAGAGCATAGCATAAAATTAGTTAGAGGTTTCTTTGAACCGACACTTACATTTGGGACAGCTTATGCACACTGCAACAATCTGACTTGCTTATTACCACCTGTAGAGAAAAGCTTCTTAGATCACACTGATGATAGACACAAAGCTTTGAAAGAGCGACTAGAAAAGGGGCTAGAGAAACACACATATTCAAATGACTATGCTTACACTGCAATAAAGACGCAAGGCAAACTAGCTATAGATGCATTACATGTAGGAAGGCTTTGTATATATAGGCTGAAATCTGAACATGACACTTTATTTGTGGGAACGAGTGAATGCAGGCATGTGTTTTTGTTTCAGAGTAAATGGACATTTATGTTAAATGGACAGGACCCAGCGATCCCTGGAATCTATTATATCTGTGGACTTAATGCTTATTACCGTCTCCCTAAGGGATGGTATGGGACATGTTATTTGGGAATAGTTTTCCCAAAGATTTACCAGATTGATGACTTAAAGCAAATACCTAAAACGTCTGAATTACAACATGCTAGACAAAAACGAGAAACAGTGGCTGCTGTCGTTGGTGACATATTTGGAGCCATAATTCTTTCAGTAGGGGTTATCTTAAACTCCATAAAGATTCAAAAGTTGTCTACTAATGTGGATAACATGCTGACAAACTTCACAGGGGCTATACTCCCGATGGATACTGAACTTGCTGCGGAAAGAGCTATGACTCTTCAAAATCGGCTTGCTTTAGACATTCTTTTAGCAAAGAGCGGTGGAGTCTGCAAGATGCTCAACGAGCGTCATTGTTGCTCATATACACCCGATAAAAGTAAAAGGATTAGAGGTATACTTACTAACATAACTAGAGATAGTGCAGATTTGAAAGATTTGAAGGAACCTGGAGTGTGGGAGAAAGTCGGAAAAGGAATTGCCAGAGTAGGGAGTTGGTTTAGCAACATTTGGAATGGGGTTCTTACAAAAATACTAGGGGGTCTATTAATTGCTTTGGCCTGTTTATTAGGTTTATGGGGAGCATGCAAAATTAATGAGAAAATTAAAAGAAATTGGACAAAGAGAAACAAGAAGAATGAAGAAAGTGAAAGGGAGAAAATGTTTAATGAAATTTGGGAAATTTCACACAAGGGACAGGATGTTGAAATGCGCATTATGCGCAAGGTGAAAAATTAAAGGTGAAAGGTCAAAGGAAAAGGTTTGTGTGATGACAAACGTCATCAGAGGAGGGACTGAGAGAGCGTAACATATGTAATCTATTCTAACATGAAATGTTTATGAAATAATGTGTGATAATGCCGCACAGAAACTGTAATAGTAAAATTTTGCTTAAACGCGCACTTGAAATGTGACCACGGGGAGTGGCCACCAATGTATACGTGGACTAATAATGATGACTAAAAGTTTATGTATTATTATATTGAATAAGTTTATACTAATTATTAATCATTGAGTTATTGAATTTGTGCTGAAATCCTCGTAGGCCTTAAGTTAGCATGAGCCGAAGCTTAGCTGCTTGGCTCTCAAATTAAATGTATTTTTCCTATCTTGCAGTGTGCTGACTCGCAAAAGGACAGGACCTCTTGTTTGCTTCAAAACTAGAAGCCGAATGTAACCATGCTAGATAAGTTCTCACACATTCTTCATTGCTTGGAGGGTGATATTAAAACAAAATGAAACAGTGTAGATTAATGTAATGTACAAGGTCATTCAAACCGGTAAAGACAATGGAGCTACTGACCAAAAGATGTGCAAAGAATTACAGAAAGATGAAATCATACCGGACGTGCCACCTCTGAAGACATCGAATAGGAGAACCAATGAGAGACTTGTAAAATAATATGGGGTGAAAGATAGGTGACCTAATGTGTTTTCTGATAGGTTAAAGATAGTGGGGTATAACAAATGTCCAATAGAATTTTGGGGGAATGTACAACGAAAAAGGGATAAAAACCCATGACACAGGGAGCCATTTAGGTGGGTTAGGGAATGCTATTGATTTTATCCAGAAACTTTGTCACTCCGTTTGGTGACTTACTGGTTTGCTTAAAACCATCCTCGTCCTTAGATTGCCCATTTTACACTTTACCTCCCTATGAGGTAAGTGCCCCCATTCTGCCCCGGAGCTGAGTTCTGACTGAAGGCGATTTGACTGATGTCCTGAAGATGAAGACTGAACCTGTGCGCTGACGTAAATCTTGGAGGGTAATTATGACAATGCATTTGTGATTTGTCTGTTTGCTTTTCCTTTCTACATACCAACTGCTTACTTTTGACAGGGACCACAGTTAGATGTTTTCCAAATTGGTGTTCTAAATTGTTTTGCATGAAGCCCAACATGCTAATGCTAATCAGTGGTTAGGACAGGTGTTCACTAAACTGACGCAAATAGACAAACGACCTAAACTATGCTTTGTTGAACTGACGCGTTATTGACACTCTGCTAAACTGATCTATGTTCACGCCGTGTTATGTTCTGATGTTTGTGATTCTCGCCTTAATGAAATCTTATCAAAGTTGCCATATCGTGACTATGCTATTATGTTTCTTGGTTTTGAGATTAACGCATCTGCTTTTAGAATTGTAATCAATAGGGAATAAAACTTCATAAAATTCTACTAAACTGGTGTGGTTATTCATGACTGCAAGGTCATGGTAGAGTCTTGGATTAATTGATGACGTTGACTAAAGTGAAATGTATTGTTATGATAAATATTGATGATATTATTGATGTATTGATTGGCATATTGATTAGTTATTTCGTCCTAAGGTGTCTCTCAACTGGGTCAAAAGATTCATTGGCCTAAAACGAGTCCTGATGTGTAATAAATTATCATAAAGGGACGCTTTAACAGTTCCAAACTAATAGTGCCTGGGAATTTGCTATTCTCCATTGGTTTGCTACTTGGGACGCAACCCTCTTTCCGCAACATCAAATTTTCTGCTTTCTTTATCAGGAGGGGGTGCATCTCCTGAGGACTGACTATTTGCTCTTTTCCTGGTAGCACTAACCACTACTTAATCAGGTGGCACCTGATGTGTGATGTAATCAGGGTCAGAAGGTGCAGGTTTGTACTTTTTCTCTATTCTAGGTGTTATAATTCTTGCTTTTACAGGCACATTAAAAATGTGGTCTGCATGCTTTACCTTTCCTGGTAGCACTGGGAGACATTGGTACCTAGAATGAGTTGAGGATAATGTATTGAATAAAAAAACCTTCCTCTAGTGGTTCTGTATGCATTGTAACCCCAAGATAGGCTGCAACCCGAGCTATCACCTGATTATATACTGTTGTATCTTCAGGTGGAGATGGTTTAGAGGGTTAGCTGTCTGGGTCATTGCTTGGGATGGGATCAGGGTTGTAAAGATCCCATTGATCAACAGTGTCTTGTTGTGAGTCAAAAGAATGCGTTGGAGAATGTATTGGTGTAGGACGTATTTGAGTAGAGTAGGTAGGTGTGGAGAGTGAGGAGGAGAATGAGGAGGAGAAGATTGAGGAGGTGCTGGCTTCTCTTTCTGCTTTGGCACTTTAGCTGGGGGCTGTGCAGTGTCCAATTCCTCCTGAAATGCCAGCTTTCGCTTTGTTTTTAAAGGAGGTGCTGTGATGATTCTCCCGGTTTCTTTAAGGATGTGTATCCTGAAATGTTTTTCATCCATAATTTGAAGGATTGGTTCAATCTCGGACTCCTCCTCAGAGGTTTTATGGCTTTCTCTTAGTATTTTCGAATGTCCACGTTCCTCTGTATATCTTGTCTTTTTCAGCTTCGAAATGTGATGTTTTTTCGGGATCGAAAATGCTGATGAAGGTCTCAGCTGCGAAACAGTTTTTCTTATTTTCAACTCTGAAAATTGTTGTCTACTGGAGTCTGAAATGGAGCTTTTTGTCGATTCCGAAGTCTTCGGAGGGGTGGCCTTTTTCGGTGCTGAACTCGAGGGTCGGTCACCGACATTTTTTTTCGGGCCGAGCAATGGCCTTCCAGCAGTGGCGTACCCAAGGCCTTCTGTTTTTTCTTATGTGGGGGAGCAGGGGCAGACGTACTCACATGCTGGGCGGTTGTGATGGGTCTGTCTTCTTTGGATTCCTGCTCCGACTCTATCTCGGACCGAGACTGCTGCCTTCATTTGTTCGTCCTCTGTTACGTTGAAATGTTCTCCAGTTTTCAACGCCATTTACAGCCTTCTTGCTCTTCGGTCCCTTAGAGTCTTTTTCGATCGGAACAATCGATAGACCTCACAGTTTTCTTCCCGATGGTCTGGGGAAAGGCAGAGGTTGCAAACCAGATGTTGGTCTGTGTATGGTTATTTTGCGTGGCACCAAGGACAGAATCGGAATGGAGTCCAATCCATGAGGCTCTCCACGCGGTCGGCCCAAATAGGCCCGAGTTAGGGACGTGCGCCATGAAGGGCGAACGAAGTTGTTTCCCAACGGTACTGCTGTTTCGATGGAAGATGACTAACGCAATCGATACAATACCGACGAAAACTAAAGTTTTAAAAAGTTTTCTGAATCGAAATCTCGGAGCAAGAGGAAACACGTCCGAACCCGACGGCGGAAATAAAACAATCTAACAATGGAGTTGATGCCCATGCGCACTGGAACTGAAGAGGAGGGGTCACTCGATCCCGTGACTCTAAAAGACTTCTTCAAAGAAAAACAACTTGTAACACTCCGAGCCCAACACTAGATGTCGGAATCCATATGCATTGCATGTGTACCTGCAGCTACACATGCCATCGAACATATATATATACACACACACATACACATATGACTCACTGAAAAAAACAAAGGTTACAGGGAAGTTATAGTTAGGTTCACATTTTACATGCATAAAACCATACAAGTTCAAGTTAGACTTATACTTATCCCAAGAAACTATAACGCATGCCCTAAGGCAACTATAACTTGCACCCCTGCCATGCACCAGTTTCTCATCAATAATTGTATTGCAAATGTTGCAGTGATATTATCAATTATGTCCGGACGGATGTAATTTGTGGGGTAATTAGCAGTGCATCGCAAAGGTGTGAGTTATAGTTACATTAAGGCAGGAGTTATAATTTCTTGAGATAAGTATAACTATACCTGTTGAATGTTTATGGTTTGAGTGGTTTTGTGGATATAAAATGTGAACCTAACAATAACATCCCTGTAACCTTTGTTTTTTTAGTGAATTGCTAAGGTTTTTTTATAATTCTGTCTCCTAGCTACAACTTTGCTGTAACCTTTGGCTTTTTCAGTGAATTCCTAGTTTCTTTTTTCAATATTAAGTAATATTTAAATACCTTACATGAATTCAACCCCCACCACACACAGCCTTCAGCAATGCAATGGAGTGTGATATGGAGCTATCATGCTAACTGCAACATTTGAGGTTTATAAACAACATAACTGAATTAAAAACACTACTTTAAAAACTTTGATAACTTGTCACAAACTCAAAGTACTAAACATTGATTAATTATGAGTGATTAGGCACTCAAATACACTTCGGTAATAAAGGTAGTATACCTGATTCTGGATATGAAGAGTTCCGAAATCCAGGATCTTTTTGTAGTTGGAGCTCTTTCAGACTAAATATTGAGACACCTAGAAAGGTATTTAATAAAAACAATATAAAAAAATTGTTTTGCAAATCATATTGCTTTGTACAAAATACACGGGTCTAAATTTCTGTACAGCCTGTAACATCCAAAGTTAAGTGAGTTGGAGCACAATAATAATCTGTATGCCAGTGCCCCAATTTTTCAGTCCCAGATCTATATATTTCAAAACTATGTGCACCCCTTAAGGGAGTCTCACTTCAGATGCCCGAACAATTTTAGAAATTACTATGTGTATATCCTACATTATGAAACCCAAAATAAAAGGCTCCAATTTAAGAGTTTGAAAAGCTGTCAGTGCCACATGAAACTATGTTAACCACAGCAGGGACCTCCCTTCTCAATTCTTCTGACAGCAACATTTATCACTAAAGGCTGAACACATCCCCTTTTAACCTAATTGGATCATGAAGATACAGTAAGTAAAATGAAGTATTTAGCTAGGTATGGAGGGTATCATAAAAACTACCTTTACGTTTAAATATGATTGAACAAAGTAACCTCTGAGGTCAGTAAAGGCATAATAGATCACAATCTCTACTGGAGAAATGTAGTCTTAAATATCTAGAAAATTGGTTGGGTAGATTTACCTAGTTGCTAAATGTGGTTGCACAGTCTGTATCTAAATTCACCCACACAGTGGACAAAAAAAGTCAACCAAAAGGAAAGAAGCGTAGGACAAGGAAACCAGTTCACCAAGAAGAGGGTAAGTCCTAAATAAGAGCCCTAAAGTACTTCACAAAGACAGTTTTAAAGATATTAGAGACTTGTGCTGCCTCTCTGCTATTTACTTTAGGAATACAGAGGCTACTAATCATGCTCATTATTCGCATGAGAATCAGTGGAGCGCTTTTTGAATGGTTTTCCTATTTTGTATCTGGCAGGATGAAATTTGTCCAGAGGGAATCCGTTATTTAAGCTGTCTCGAACCCTGGTGTGGTGTGTCCGTGGGATGGATTTTGTCATGTACATAATTAGATAAGGACATGAATTTGTTGAAAGAACTATTGCTCGGCACAGATAACCCCATACTTCAGGATGCTGATGAGTAATAAACCACCTGAATAGCGCTTCAATGGCCATAAGATTGAAAGCGATACCACTTCCTTAATGGTAATCATACTGACAAACACAATTCCATTGCTCTCTCCAGCCTTGTCATGCCTTTACGGCAAGTTATTCTTTCAGAGAACTTGTTTAAAGAAATGTCACTTTTACTCAAACCTACTGCTGGTCATTTCAGCTTGCTTTTGAAAACTTCCCTCAATTTAAAACTTTTGAAATTAAATTGCCTAACCCCAATTATTCCACTAGAGTTAAGCTGTAATAACAAGCAATACAAAGCAAACCCTGAATTTCAACTAATTATCTTATCCTTGACTCTCTTGAGATTAGACTATCAGCTAGCTTCTTCCCCCTCTCAAAACCCTTTTCTGGTTTGCAAAACACATGGGCTAAGGAATCAGTGTAAACATATTGCACTCATTCAAAATCATTGTTACTAATTTTCTCTTAATGTCCACACCAATCATAAATGTATCAGCCTAGGTAACTTCGCCGCTAGCTTCAGTCACCACAAACAACAAGGACACCTGCAGCACATCAAATCCTCATCTCAAACAATCTAACTCCATGGCTGCACACTGAATCAATGCCCCTCGAATCAGCAACGATTGCCCTTGGATTTTTGTTTTGCATGTGACTTGAAATCCCTTCTGCAACAAATGAAACCATAACGGTTCAAGCACCAGAGCATCCTCACATATTACATCGTCTTGCTTCTTTACAAACCACAGGTATTGATTCACTCCTCTGTTACCAAGATTCCATGCATTTTCCTAATTACACCCATTTTTAATTCTGATGATTTTTATTCAGCTGTCTAAAATAATTTATAGTAAAGTGCAGGCTTCCTCCTAGTTAAGTCTACACTGTATGTTTTACATGAATAAACGGTTTGATACTTATGGTGGATGTGTTAAGAGAAATACAACGTAGCATCTATAAACAGTATGCTTAATATTAGATGACCCAAGGACACTAAATTACATGATGTAAGTAAAGACTGGTGCACAAAAAATAAAGATGATCAGTCACTGACTGATATCTGAGCAAGGAATTAAGATTTTAAGAATTGCTTTTTTAGAAGTCTAACTTGTGCCAGTTTTGAAAATTATGATTAATGAATGAGTTACATTAAGCATGATACAGCTAAACAGTTGTCATTACCAAAAAATAATGTACTTTCTTTCATAACATAATGCCAACAAATTCAAAGGCAGCTACAGAACAATATACACCATAATATCTCTTCTGTTAAAACAGCAGTAACGTCCAAACTCTTGAGGAAGTAATAACCCTTCCTTTTGTTAGAGGTCCGAGGGTGTTAAGGAACAATACAAAGTCATCAAAATTTGCAATATTTTTTAAAGTATAGAAGATTCAGCAGTGTATGAGATTTCATAACTACGATGAACATGATCAAGGTTTAAGAATGTGCCCTGTCAAATATAGACTGAAGATCTAATGGTGCTAGAATAAAATAGACTAGAAAGGTCATGCTGACAGGGCAATGTGTCTTAAAAGCACCCCAAACTAAAATCGTTTATGATTCTAGAAATAAAGACAAGCAGGTAGTGGAAGTCTCACAGTGAAATACACCATTGACACCAATGTTAGGAAATTTGCTACGATGCAGGAAAGATGTCTGATTAGCTGAAAAGAGACCACATATGATATACAATATCTGTAAACAATAAATGACTTACTTTCAGGCAGAGCATGTATTCTTGTTCCCAGGCTTCTGAAATATGCATGCTTCATGGCATCTTCTGCAGAAATCCTTTTCTTAGAGTCATACTGTAAAATCAAATGATTAGAACTGTTATTCATATGCATATTTGCAGAGTATATTCTCAGTGATAAATTATTGTTGTTTCTTAGAACCTTCATTTTTACTTACCAAACACACAAAGGAATACATTTTTCCCTCTCTTAAAATGTAAGAACATCTTCGATGATTAATGAATGGATGAAGCTACCATCCAACAGGAATGGATTCTGTCAGATGCTCTCTTCTTCTACCAGTTGATTACTCTCTTTAAATACCCTCAAGGATCAGAATGGGACAGGCACATAAAAACATTAGGTACCCAAGGCTGATTGGGACACAGATCCCTTTGGTGTGCATTCCATAGCTGGCACACTTCTAGACAGTGCTTCCTTTAAAGGCACAGTGAGCTACTTCATTTTTTGTACAGTTTTTAACATTTAGTTCATAGCAGAGAGCCTAGCAACTTTTTCAGAGACTGCCAAGAATAAGGAATAGTTTTGTACCTGTAACTCCAGTTTTCTCGTAGGGGAATTTCCATTTCAGTCATAACCACTGAACAGTCCCGCCCATGTGTGGAGACCCCGGAGCACTTTTTCACAATACATCTTCTTATATGAAGGTGTTCACCTTGCTTTGGGAAGACCTGCAGAGTCATTTGAGAGGACAATATTATGCAGCCTATAGAAGGAGGCTACAATGGCCCAATTCTTCATCTTGTACATAAAAAAGGGACCAGGAGATTAAATATGTATACAATGTCATGATATTTTTTTGTAAAACAGCATAAAGGTCTTTCACAAGCCATTTTTTAATAGAGTAGAGAGATGAAGTAAAGCAGGGCAGTGTAGCCCTATATGCTGTCATTATGTGAGTTACAAATAGAGGCTGTGCCTTGAGGAACTCAGGTATCCCATCATTTTGAGCAGGTGGCAGTGGCTGCAGTTCATTTTGAGGTGATGGGTGATGATATATAGGTCTACTGGTTACTTCTGTCCACTCCACTGGTGAGGAGGGAGGGTTGCTTATCACTATAATGGAAATTCCCCTACAAGAGACTGGAGTTACAGGTAAGAAACTATTCCTTCTGTTGTAGGGGATTTCTACATATAGTAATAGGCACTGAATAGAGTAGCAAGTCCATCCCTACTGAGAGCGGTGGGGAAGACAGAGAATTAACTAAGGTAGAGGTTTTAAGCAAAAATAAATCTGAGGGAGGCCTGTCCAACTTGACCGCCTGCCCTGACATCAGAGTCCAGGCAGTAATGTTTTGTAAATGTATGGACAGATCTTCATGTGGCTGCTTGGCAAATATCTGGTATAGGGATATTTCTCAATAAAGCAGCTGTAACTCCTTTACATCTAGTGGAGTGTGCTATAAGATTAGCTGATAGTGTCTTGTTAACTTTTTGATAGCACAACAAGATAAAGGAGACTATCCATCAGGAGATGGACTTTTTGGAAGTGGCTAAACCCGTACGGACTGGACTGTAGTTGACAAACAATTGGTTCAATCTGTGGATGTCTCGTGTCCTATTGAGATAGAATTTCAAAACTCTCCTCACATTCAGGGAATGCAGAGTTCTTTCGGCTGGAATAGAGGGATTCTGAAATGGTCTGATTAACATGGAAATCCGAAATAACATTAGGGTGGAATTTTGGATGAGTTCTCATAACCACTTTGCTAGAATGGAAGACTGTGTAAGGTTTGTGAAAACAAAGCGCTTGGATCTCGCTAACCCTGCGAGCTGATATTGTTGCTACAAGGAAAGATGTTTTCCAAGAAAGGCGTTGCAAGGAGGCTTTGTGAGTAGGCTCAAAGGGATACTGCATAAGTCGAGAGAGCTCCTAGGGAAGTAAATTATGTCTACTGGGAGGGAAAACCTTTTTCAACCCTTCTAAAAAAACTTTGATGATGGAGGATTCTGTAAAAAGAGGTCTGTGAAGGATAGTTTCTGTAGGCAGTAAGGGCTGCCAGGTGAACCTTTATAGAAGAGAACTGCAAGCCAGATATTGTCAGATGAATTAAGTATGTAAGAATGACATCTTCCTGGCAAGAGATAGGGTTTATGTTATTAGAGGAACCCTAAATTCTAAATCTCTTCCACTTGAAGGCATATGTGGAACATGTTGAAGGTCACTTAGCCTCTCGGAGGACATCCATACAATCCTCTGACAGACTCAAATGACCATACTGCATTAGCTCAGGAGCCATGCCACCAAATTCAAAGAGGATCAATTGGGGTGTACTATCTGGCCTCTGGACTTCGTTACTAAGTCTGGTCTGCATGGCAGCTTGAGATGTGGATGGACTAACCAGTGAAGGAGGACCCTGAACCACCATTGACGCGGCCACTCCGGAGCTATGAGGATCATATTGGCTCTCATTTGGGACAACCTGATGAGGACTGTTGGAGTCTGGGGAATCGGTGGAAAAGCGCTGAGAAATTTGCCGGACCAGTTGATCTATACGGCATTCCCCAGTCTCCCTGGCTTGAAGTACCTCAAGGTGAAGCTTCTGAATTTTCTGTTTTCTGCGGTGGCGAACAAGTCGATGGCCAGAGTTCCCCACTGTTGAAACATACTTTGGACGACGCTGTTGTTTAGGACCCACTCATAGTTTTCTTTCAGGAGTCTGCTTAGGCATTTTGGACACCTGGAAGGTAAGTCGCCGTAATCGTGAGGTCCCTGGCTAGAAGCCATTTCCAGATCATCTGGGCCTCGTGTGACAAGGACCTGGACTTCATCCCTCCCTGCTTTTTGAGGTAGTACATCGTTGCTGTATTGTCCGTCTGAACAAGTAGGGAGTGGGATCTGAAAGACAGGTGAAAATATCTCAGTGCTAGATAGACCACACATAGCTCTAGGAGATTGATATGTTGTCTCCCTTTCTGACCACCAGCCATGAATTTGGAGGTGATCCATGTGGGAGCCCCACCCCAGCAGTGAGGCATCCATCACTATTGTTTGAGGAGGAACCTCCAGATAAAAAAGGCATCCCTCAAAGTAGGTTCTTTGGAGGGCACCACGATTTCAGGGATAGTTTCGCATTGTGAGATAGGTCTATCCTGTATTCCCATTTGCCTTTCAGTTGGTCCCACTGATCGTCTAGACATTCTTGGAGAGGTTGCATGTGGAGATGGGTATTCAGTGTGAAGAAGGTGCAGGAGGCCGTCGAGCCGGGGAGATATGATACTGTTCTCACAGTTGGACTAGAAGCTCTCATCAGAAAGAGACACTTCTGAAGGATCGAAAAGTGTCTCTCCTCTGAAGGACACACACTTGTATTGTATCAACGAAAGCTGCCAGATAATGTAAGGTTTGAACCGGGACAAAGGTTGATTTGGTGAGGTTGACCTGAAGGCCTAACCTCTGGAGGAAACTGCAAGTCCAGTTGTTGTGAAGCAGAGCTTCCTGAGATGTTGACACCTTGATTAGCCAATCATCTAGGTAGGGGTAGATGAATATTTAGTGCTTCCTGAGATGGGAAGCCACCACTGCCATGCACTCTGAGAATGTTCTGGGTACTGACTTGAGACCAAATAGTAGTACTTCGTACTGATAGTGATCTTGCCCCAACCTCCGAAGCTTTCTGGCGATTGGATTATGGAAGTATGTTTCTTGAAGGTCAATGGAACACAGCCAATCTTCCTGGTGCAATTGGGGATACATTTGGTGCAATGCCAGCATCTGGAACTTTTCTTGATGAATCCACTTGTCTGTTTTGAGGCTGAGTATGGGTCTGAATTTGGACGACGCTGTTGTTTAGGACCCACTCATAGTTTTCTTTCAGGAGTCTGCTTAGGCATTTTGGACACCTGGAAGGTAAGTCGCCGTAATCGTGAGGTCCCTGGCTAGAAGCCATTTCCAGATCATCTGGGCCTCGTGTGACAAGGACCTGGACTTCATCCCTCCCTGCTTTTTGAGGTAGTACATCGTTGCTGTATTGTCCGTCTGAACAAGTAGGGAGTGGGATCTGAAAGACAGGTGAAAATATCTCAGTGCTAGATAGACCACACATAGCTCTAGGAGATTGATATGTTGTCTCCCTTTCTGACCACCAGCCATGAATTTGGAGGTGATCCATGTGGGAGCCCCACCCCAGCAGTGAGGCATCCATCACTATTGTTTGAGGAGGAACCTCCAGATAAAAAAGGCATCCCTCAAAGTAGGTTCTTTGGAGGGCACCACGATTTCAGGGATAGTTTCGCATTGTGAGATAGGTCTATCCTGTATTCCCATTTGCCTTTCAGTTGGTCCCACTGATCGTCTAGACATTCTTGGAGAGGTTGCATGTGGAGATGGGTATTCAGTGTGAAGAAGGTGCAGGAGGCCGTCGAGCCGGGGAGATATGATACTGTTCTCACAGTTGGACTAGAAGCTCTCATCAGAAAGAGACACTTCTGAAGGATCGAAAAGTGTCTCTCCTCTGAAGGACACACACTTGTATTGTATCAACGAAAGCTGCCAGATAATGTAAGGTTTGAACCGGGACAAAGGTTGATTTGGTGAGGTTGACCTGAAGGCCTAACCTCTGGAGGAAACTGCAAGTCCAGTTGTTGTGAAGCAGAGCTTCCTGAGATGTTGACACCTTGATTAGCCAATCATCTAGGTAGGGGTAGATGAATATTTAGTGCTTCCTGAGATGGGAAGCCACCACTGCCATGCACTCTGAGAATGTTCTGGGTACTGACTTGAGACCAAATAGTAGTACTTCGTACTGATAGTGATCTTGCCCCAACCTCCGAAGCTTTCTGGCGATTGGATTATGGAAGTATGTTTCTTGAAGGTCAATGGAACACAGCCAATCTTCCTGGTGCAATTGGGGATACATTTGGTGCAATGCCAGCATCTGGAACTTTTCTTGATGAATCCACTTGTCTGTTTTGAGGCTGAGTATGGGTCTGAATTTGTTCATGTTTTTTTTTTCCATCAGAAAGTACCTTGAATAAATGCCGGTCCCTCATGCTAGTGAGGAATGGGTTCCACCGGCTGGTTTCATAAGAGAATAAATGCAACAGTAACAGTGAGAGCTGGAAGCAGGATGGTTTCGGAGGGAGGGACGGTGAAGGACTGGTGAACCTGAGACAAGATCCATTTTGTACAATATTCAGAACTCATGCGTTTTTTGTTTTGTTTTGCCACTCTGCCAGATAACAAGATATGCTTCCCCCCACTACAGTGGGTAACAAAGGAGAAGGAAGTGATAGTGCAGGATTTTGATCCTGATGGTTGCTTGCCTCCTTGAGTGAGCTGTGGGTGGATCATCTCCTCTTCTGCTTCCTTTGGTGTGTTTGATAAGGTAGTTGGTGCTGTTGCTGTCAATCAATCAGTTATTTCTAAAGCGCAGCTAATCAACCATAGGGTCTTGAGGCGCTGGTGCTGTCCACCACTTTGTTGGCGTCCTTGATACCACTGAAGAGTTTGAACCCTCTGCATACATAAACAGGGTTGATAGGGATGGGAAGATTTTCTTTGCTTTCTGGGTCTCTCTAAACCGACTCCGGAGGGGGGGGGGGGGGGGGAGGTCAAGATGGGGGCAAAGTAAGTTGCCCGACAAAATCCTCTGCTGCCCGAGCCTGTTAAAGCAGCAATTCTTGGGGGGTTTCTGCCCACCGGCCGGATGGCCCAGTGAGACGCAATCCTGGTGAAACCCCGGGAGACATTTAGATGCAGCAAGGGCCCCCCTGCTCTGTTCTGTAGGCAATCGCTGGCTGAGCCTAAGACTGGGACAGTGGCCTGCAGAGCGACTGAGAGCAAGCCTTGGCAATCTGGGCTGCCATGAGTACCCTGAAGGCACCTATGGTCCGCTTCCCAGATAATAAAACACCCTGGGAAGGCGATGGGCGAGAGCGACTAAGCCCTCGGCGGAGCGCCGCTCTACATGGCATTGGAGGGGCCTGCTTGGAGGAGTTGCATCGACCCCGGGCAGAGCGGAGTGCTAGAGGCCGGGTGCATGCAGCGGGGCTGCAGTGGAAAACCCTCCTGGGCTGAACAGCGTGTCTCACCTAACCAGGTTCGCCTGCACCACAGAACTGGCTGGCCCACGTTACAGTGTACATCATCGTCGACAGGAGGGGTCCTGTCGCCCACAGTGGCCTAGGAAGGAGCTGACTGTGTGGGCAGTGCTGGCCCTGCGCCAGTTGGAGTGCGACAGGCCTTGCAGTGGGGCTGGGCGGGGCCCACCGGTGGCCTTGGGCTAACAGAAAGCTGCCCACCTGGACTCCAGTGGCTAGCCCTGTGTAAGACTTCACGGTCGAGTGCCACGGCCCCCAGTCATTTATTTTGCACCGCGTGGGCACTTACCCCCGCAATGGCACCCCGGCGCAGTGAGCAGGGGGCGCTGTCTGCCAAGGGAGGAGACTGCCGCAGACCTACAGAGACAAAGGCCAACACAACATTGGTGGGCCTAGCTTTATGCAGTCGGCTGTGTCAGTCCCAGGGTGAGTGACCAGTGGCATGGAGAGCCCATCACCCCAGCACCCTTCTGCCTAGAGTACAACCTGGGAGGCCTGGAGGGAGGCTATCACACCAGGACATCAAGCCTAGAGCTATTTAACTACTATTGAGCGGGTGCACCTTTGCACAGAACCCGTGCTAGCTTCTCCCTTCTTGACCCTGGTCGCCTTGATACCACCTACATCCCCACTAGGAATTGGCCAGCGAACTCTCACACTAGGGCCCTCCGCACCAGTCTGTCGGACTTTCCAGGCCGTCATGTGTCTGCGCTGCGGATGCCCGGGGAGGTGCGGAATGGGAGGCTGCCGCTTCACCGATTTCAGACACCTGCATTACGGCCTCAGCGCCTCGGATAATGGCTACCACAAAGAGCAAAAGGGCCCAGTCGGTCTGGGAGGTGTTGCCCCAATCCACCCCAGCCCATGCCAAGGAGGTGGGGTCATCTGCCTCTTCCCTTGCTCGGGAGGCATGAGAGGAGCCCCAGGACGGCGACCTGGCCCCTGTCATGAAAGGCTTTCTAACCTCCCTCCTCGATTCCCAAAAGTCCGATATCCAAGACTTGAGAAGAGACCTTGCCCAAGAATTGCGAGACCTCTGGAAGGACCTGACCCCAATCCGCGATCGGGTCTCCACCCTAGAGGAAAACAAGACTTCTTGCGACGAAGATTTAGAACTTCTATGCCAGGAAATCATATGCCTACACAAGCAACAAGATAACCTCAGGGCCTAGGTGGAAGATCAGGAGAACAGGTCGTGGAGGAACAATATTCGCCTCATGCGAGTGGGTGCCGGGGGTTCGGACATCTGAGGCTATACACAGCGCTCTTTTGCTATACCTTGGACTGGGAGGACAAAGCTGACCTACAACTTGATTGTGTGCAGAGCTGGACGGGCTGGGGGACCCAGGGCTAGGTCCCCTGACATTTTAGCATGCGTCTACCACTTTTAAATCAAGGAAGACATACTGAAGGTGGCACAGAACAGACAGCCTGTGCACTACCAAGGCCATGTTGTTGGCCTCTTCCAGGACCTTTGCCTCCTCAGTCTGCAGAGCTGAAAGGAATTCAAGCCAATCACTAATTTCCTGCGCTCCCTCAAGAAGACATATGGCTGGGGCATCTGTTTCGGCTGATATTCCGATGAGAGGGCCAACTCCACTAAACCAAAACCTTGCAGGGAGCATGTTGTGTGTTGGGGCTGGCCGAGGACCATCTTGGGCGATCACCACGGCCTTCCTCCAGGGGCTCCCTCTCCAGGGGCCCGGGCTCGCAAAAAAGGGGACGGCCCCAGAAGCACAAACGACCGAGCCCGGGGAAGCGAGCACAGGAGCAGCAAGCAGTTCTGGGTAGTTTGCCGGCAAGTACGAATAAACTAGCTACATGAACACTGTCCCAGCACCTGCCGCAAGACCACATCTGGATGCTTTGGGCCTCCTCCTTACTAGCTGGACCTGCAGCTGCGGGGGTGTTCCAGAGGTCTTCGTCCTACTGGTTCATTCCAGATGCTTGTTCGATCAATGATTCCACAGCACACCAGCCTTAGATTAGGACTGTGTTCTCATTTAGTTTGATTTGTTACATGTTGCGTATTGTTAACTACTCTTCCTTCTCAAAACCAGATCCTACACTGGGGCCAAGCGGCCCTCCAACAGGCCCGCACCTGTCCCCCTGTCTTAGTGCCATGCCGCACCATAGAGCCAACTTTACACTGCTAAACGTCCATTCTTCCTATAATCCTCCTGGAACTTAGAATTAGAAACCTCAATGTTTGAGGCCTTATCTACCCAACCAAGCACGCAGCTGTTCGAATAGGAACCTTTGACTTCACTTTGGCGAGTATTTATGCCCCCAATGAAAGCCAGGATCAATTTATCACACAGGGTCTGGGGCAGGTCCTTTGGACACCAGACACAACAATCCCTATTGGGGGTGAATTGAACCTAGTGATGAACAATGTGCTGGACAGATCGGGCCAACGCTCTGATCAGATGGGTGACTTCTCTGCTCCAGGGATGCAATTTTTAACTGACTGTGCATTATTCGACCTCTGGCGTGAGTCACAGCCCCAACACAAGACTACACTTTCTACTTGACAGTCTAGAAAACTATGCTTGCATTGATTACTTTCTAGCCTCCTCTACGTTCCGAACAATAATCCACCTCACTTTTATTGCTCCTAGAGCACTTTCCGACCACGCTGCACTAACACTTGTAGCACACATTACATCGTCCAACATAAGCTCTTGCACTGACGGCTGTGGGACAGTTTACTCCTATCTCAGATCACCACAAACTCTATCCGCTGTATGATTAAAGACTACCTCTCCAATGACAATGATGCGCAACATCACCCTCCTCCCTCTGGGAGGTGCTGAGGTTAGTAGTTAAAAAATAATTTATTGGGCTCTCAGCGGCCAAAAATAAGTCCTGCAGGAAGAAATGGCACCAGCTGGAACAAGCTGTTCCAGAACAGGAAATTATTCACAAACAAACTGGGGCCCCCAGGTTGTGGAGGGAGCTGGTGGGGGCACAAGCCCAGCTCAAAAGGCTGGACTTTGTTAGAGCCCAGTGCACTATGGCTAGACTGAAACAGAAATTCTACCTTAGAAGCAACCGTTGTGGCTGCATGTTGGCCCATACGCTGCACGCTTGCACCCATGTAGCCTCCATTCAGGTTATACCGTCCTCCCCAATGAAGAATCACACACTCACCATGCTGCTGCAGCTGCTTTTCAAAGTTACTATGGTGCTCTGTATGCTGCTCCTACTTGCAACTCCACTGATCAAACATGGTACCTGGCAGAAAGCGCCCCCACCCACCTGCCACCCATCGAAGCAGAGGGCGTTGGAGAAGCCAATATGCCTTGAAGAGGCCATCTCGACCATTGCCAGGGTGAAGTTGGGAAAGTCACTGGGCCCTGATGGCTTCCCCTCACTATTGACGCAATGTTTTACCTCTGCTGACACAGACACACTCACTAAATCCATGCTAGAAGCCACCATCACAGTTATTCCAACATTCAAGGAGCCAACGAACTGTGGCTCTTAAAGGCCTATCTCCCTGCTCTATGTAGATGCCAAGCTTTTTACCAGTATCTTATCTCACCGCCTCAACCCTTGCATGCCTGGCTTGGTGGACCCAGGCCAGGCAGGGTTCATTCCTACCCAGCAGAGCAGAGACAATATGAAGTGCCTTTTACACTTCTTAGACAAGGTGCATAGGTCTGGGACGGAGGGACTGTTTCTGCCAATCAACATCAAAAAGGCATTTGAGAGAGTCCAATGGCCCTATCTTTTCACTATCCTTACACACCTAGGCTTCGGGGACCAATTCAGACACTGGATACAAAGCATCTATAGCGCGCCCTATGCCTCAGTGAGAGTGAATGGGGTTTCCTCACCGTCCTTTCCTTTACAGTAGGGGACCAGACAGGGGTGCCGACTCTCCCCTCTCCTCTATATATGGAGCTGCTAGCCCAGAGGATCTGGTATAATCCAGCTATCTCTGGTGTCACATTTGGCGGGGAATCACTATCTCATCAGTCTCTTTGCTGATGACTAATCTCAGCTGTCACCAACCCAATGACCTTGCTCCCGGCGCTGGTCACGGAACTCTGTACCTTTGGGGTGTTCTCAGGCCTCAAAGTAAATATGTGGCAAACTGTAAACCTCTCAGTGACCCCTTCTTATGAGTCCAGTCTACCCTCTCAGTTCCCTTTTGATTGGGCACAAGATCATATTATTTACCTGAGGATTAAGGTGGCACGCTCTGTTCCACGCACCATCATCTTGAACTACACAACCTTAACTTCCCAAACACTGGGTGAGCTGGAAAAATGGTGTTGTCTCTGCCTGTCCTGGTTGGGCTGAATAACAATGAAAATGACTATTCCACCCCGCATCCAATACCTTTTCCAGACACTCCCTCTGACCCCATTGGGAAAGTCCTCCAGGCCCTCCAAACCGCCTTCACTAAATTTATCTGGGAGGGCAAGACGCCCTGGCTCTCTAAATATCTACTCTACCGCCTGACCTGAGAGGGGGGACTTGCAGTACCCTGCCTAATACAATACTTTCAGGCCTCCCAACTACTCTTCCTAGTGGAATGGAGACAGCCACTCCCACAGAAACACTGGTGCTTTATGGACCAAGCTATAGAGTTTCCCATATTTAGAAAGAACCATGGCTCCCATGTAAACATCAAACAGGGGGACTCTACTCCTCTCAGGTTATGAGCACAGTTTCCAGAGTTCGGGATGCAGTGGCTTGACTACCTTTACCTCCCCCATGGCTCCCAGTTTCGCCAACCCAGGCTTCCCTACTGAACTTCACTAAGAACAGTTCTGGCGATGGCACAAGGGTGGGTATAAGAGAATGGGTTGTCTCTTTGACCCCCCAAGGCATCATTCCGTTTCAGCAACTAAAAGCTGACTATGGGTTGACAGAGACCGAATGACTCCAATACCTGCAGATACGGCACTGGGTCACGCAGTCAGAACTTAAACCATAAGCATAGAGACCCCTTACAGCATTTGAGAGGTGGGTGTTCCTTAAAAAAGATTACCAATGCCACATATCTTGGCAATCTATGCATTGCTGTCCACGCAGGCACGGCCTCCCAGATCCCCAGGTCAGCTCCGGTGGGAGGGGAAGCTTTGTAGGGCGCTAACAGATAAATAGTGGGAGGACATACACTATAGGGCTCTTCAATTGGCGCACTGCATGGCCAGTAGAGAACCGGCCTACCAAATCACCTCATACTGGTAACTCACCCTTGCAAGGCTCCATGCGTGGAACTCAATCAGAACTAAAGAATGCTGGAGGGGTTGCAGAGGCACTGGCATCCTGATTCACCTGCTCTGGCATTGACCAAAACTGGAACAGTTTTGGGAGCGGGTCCTAGATGATACTGACTGCGCTTTAAATTTGATTCCCCAATTTTCAGCCTATACTATTTTGGAATTACCTAATCCCTTAACTTTCCCACTTCCATCCTCCAGAGGGAGACAGATGGCCTTAGCCTTAGGCACAAAGCATCAGGGAATTCTTTCCCTATAGGCACAGAGAGAACTCCAGATTATATGGCCTGGTTCCCTAACTATGGTTCCTCCTGGGGATGGAGAAGATCTTTTTAGTGGCTGATCAAAAGAGGGATGATTACGCAACCTTTTGGGTACCAATCATTACCATATTGTCCTCAGAATTCAACGAGCTTACTTGCCTTGCCTATCTAAAACTGTTGTGATTTCTCCCCCAGAACACCACTCTCTCAGTGTAATGTCACCTCGAATCGGCTTACTCACTAAAATGGGTCGCTGGGTGGGATTCCACTAGCACAGGTCATAGCCATGGACCTTATTGCAGTTTCCACAGAAAAAAAGGAGGGAGATGGAGGGTGGGTTATGGATGTTACTGTTTTAGTTCTGATTTGTTTTTTTACCTTTGCATCGCTGCTGGCTCCCTGGGTTGTAGGACCCTAGATGTGTATGCTCCTGATTACTTACAGAGGTTTTAACTAATAATAATAAAGAGAACTGATCCATAAACTGACTCCCTTCAGAATATCCATTTCCGCTTTCATTCATGCCATCTCATCGTCTGTGTGGCTTCCGAATAGAGTAGTACCAGAAAATGGGAGGTTTAATATTCTCTGCAGTGATTCTGCTTGAGGGATGTCAGGCGAAGTCAAGAGTGTCTTCTATGAGGAACACTGTGGCAGTACTCGTGCCGCTAATAGGGAAGAGTTTGCTGCAGCACTAATTACTTGATTAGAGACCATCAATTTAGGATTTCCATGAAGTCTTTCCTCTTATCACTAGGGAGATGTTCTGCAAACTGGTGCAAACTGGTTCCCACAGTGACCTGTCGTATCTGCCTAAAAGGGCAGTGGCGCTGGCTGCTTTCATGGTGGCCGCTGCCGTACTGCACACTATACGCCTCACAGGATCTAACTTTCGATTCTCCTTATCGGGAGGCAATGTAGAAGTGGGAGTAGCGGCATGTCGCTTCTTTGCTGCTACTACAATCACAGTCTGGTGTACGATCTGTTTGGAGGATAGCAGGCTCTTTCTCCAGAGGACGATATTTCTTTTGAAGCCTGGATGAAGCTGGCTTAACTGAGGCTGGTGTCAGGAAGAACTCTATTGCAGGTTCAAGAAGTCCTGGCACTAGAGGTAGCAAAGCCCTTGAAGCTGACCTGCATTGTAGAGTTTCAAAAATAACTGATGTCGATAGTGTTGGAGTCGACATAGGAATGTTAAGTTGTGCTCCTCCTCTCACGAGGACCTCTTGAAATGTTGTGACAAAATCTACCGGCGAAATGTGTGGAGGTGACGAGCCTGACAGTGTTAGGGAGTATCTTCCAGTAGAAGTGGAAGACGTTTCCTTATGATATCTTAGTCAAGATCTTTGTGAATAATGACAATGATGGTGGGATCGCCTGGAGGCGGTAGAAGAGTGCCTTGAGTTGTGACAATGGTGTCTAGAATAATGGTGGAGTTTGGACCAAGATTTGGGTGGTTGAGTAACTGATGGCGGCAGCATTAGAGGCAATGATGGCGGAGGTGGCAGAGGAGGTGCAGGAGGATGAGGAGGAGATGGTGCTGGTGAACTTGGCTGAACCCCTGAAGAAGGGGAGTATGTTCTAGAGTACTCCGAACCTGGGGAGGAGTAGCAGCGTCTTCCCTTCCTTTTTTACTCTTGTAGCCTAGATGACGTCAAAAAGGTTCTCAAAGTCGACCGCCCTCGACGCCGGCTTGTTCGTTGATGGTGATAGCTGATAGCGTCTCAACGGCGGAGTGGGCCTTGATGGCAATCTTTCACAGTGTCTTGCGTCGATTTGGATCTCAACAGCAACCGTTTTGACAGCTTTGATGTCAATGGGCTTCCTGACATTGTATGAGGTCTGTTGGTCGACGTTGGTGTCATCAATGTTGATGCTGCTTGTCTCAATGCTGATCTGCAGCGCTTCTTTGATGCTGACCCATGGATGGACCACAAACAGGTAGGCGCTGTACCTCTCCTCAACGCCAATACTCTTGACCAGGACCGATGGTGTTTTTCTGCCGTTTTCTTCCTGGCACACCCTCCAGAGACAGCTAACAGAGGCCTGGTAAAGGTATGACCCTCTCATCACCCTGAGGTCCCACCTTCAGACTACATCTGTTGTCTTCCTCGCTCCTTGGTACCATGGAGGGAAATCTTCTCCCTGTCCATCAGGGTGCGTCTGGAAAAAAACCTGCAGTGGCGACAAGTCTCTGGAACATGACTTTTATGAAGACAGAGAATACACACATCATGATGGTCTGTCTGAGCCATTTTTCTCTCACACACTGGGCATTTCACATGAAGAGATGGCATTTTCCTGTCTAAATACCTTTATTTTCTGTCAGGAGAAAACAGAAAAAGCCACGGAGAGACCAGAAACCTCACATGAAATGATTGTTAACTAAATTCAGTTAAAACTTTTGTGGAAAAAAGCCCAAAAATGGCCGAGCTCAATGCTCTAGACCCTGTCAGCAGAAGCTGGAAAAAAGAACTGAAGCAACTGTTACCTGCTCAGCATAATGGGATACCGGTGTTCCCTGGGTTCTTAAAGGCACAGCCTATCTTTTTAACTCATATACCGACGGCCATTGAGGCTACACTGCCATGCTTTACTTCATCTCTCTACTCTACTAAAAAAGGGTTTGTGAAAGACATTTATGCCGTTTTTCAAACAACATCATGAAATTATATACATATATAATCTCCTGGCCCCTTTTTTATGTACAAATAAAAAACTGGGCCATTGTAGCCTCTTCTGATAGGCTGCATAATATCTTTCCTAAGTGAGTCTGCAGGCCTTCCCGAAGAAAGCCGAACACTTTCACTCGAGAAGATAAAAGTGCTCCGGGGCCAACTCACGTGGGCGGGACTATTCAGTGATTATGACTATGAATGGAAATCACCTACAAGATAACTGTTATTTTTAGTGATATAGTCAGATGATGACGATGAAAAACATCAACTATATTATTAACAATATTCATAATAACACTATTAACAATGGCGTACTTGCTTACTCAGTATCACATGCATACAAACTTGTCAATAACAAATTGTAATATTATGGATACACTGCTCTCACTTGAATGAAAAAACTATTTGTTACCAGGATCTAAAGCTGGGGCCTTTGGGCACCAGACTCCCACATTCAACCGCAAATGCACTGTGCGTGTAAAAGACTGCATCCTAAAAGGATCATTGCAGTGAAATCAAGAAAGTAAATTAATTGTTGGGCTTGTCAAGGCAAAATTGTATTGTGAGATGAGAGGGCCAGAAGTAAAATGTTACCTACACAGGAAGCATCTGTTTGCTGCATGTTGTACTGTAGATTCACATGCTCTGCATACTCCTGCCATCTAGTGTTGGGTCCGGAGTGTTTTTTCTTTGAAGAAGTGCTCTGAGTCACGGGGTGATAGTGCGCATAGGCATCAACACCTTTTTTAGATTGTTTTACCGCAGGCGGCGGAGAAAGAAGTGTAAGAGAAGTATAGAGAAAGAGATGTCCATGCAAATGTAACTACAAATTTACAAATATATACAAGTATAATGTAACTGCAATGGCCACAGGCGTCTGGGGAGGAGAGAGGCGCATATGAATCAACAACACTACATGCCACAAACAGATGCTTACTGGGTAAGTAAAATTTTCCATTCGATGGCATGAGTGACTGTAAATACACATGCTCTGCATAGACTGTAAAGCAGTCCCTTCATTAAAGCAGTGGCTAACTCGTGGGAGTTGCAGTTGACTGTAAAAGTATCCAAAGCACAGTTTGACCTCCATTGGCTTGCTGACGTGCTAACACATCCAAATAGTAATGTTTTGTGAAAGTGTGTGGTGAAGACCATGTAGCTACCTTACAAATGCCAGCTATCGGAATGCTTCCAAGAAAAGCAAAAGTGGCACCTTTTTCCTAGCAGAATGTGTTCTAGGAGTAACAGGTAACAGTCTATTTGCTTTAGCGTAACAAGTCTGCATACATTTAACTATTCATCTAACTATGCTGGTTTTACATGTATGGACAGCCTTTATGATGTAGTGAAAAGGGTACAAAGAGCTGTTTAGTTTTCTTAAACTCTTTAATTCTGTCAATGTAAAACGTGTGCTCTTTTAACATCTAGAATTTGAAGAGCTCTTTCTGTGGGAGTCAGGTTGCGGAAAGAAGACTGGTAGCTCAATGGATAGGTTTATATGGAATTGTGAAACCACTTTAGGAAGGAACTTCAGGTTTGTGCGAAGAACCACCTTGTCTGTATGAATCTGGAAGAAAGGTTCTCCCAAGGTGAGTGCCTGAATCTCACTGACACACCTGAGTGATGTGATGGCAACTAAGAAAGCTACATTCCGAGAAAGGTATTGAAGAGTAAATAAATGAAGTGGCTCAAAAGGAGGACCCAGGAGCCTGGTAAGCACAATGTTGAGGTTCCAGGATGGTGCATGGGGTACCCTGGGTGGAATGGCCCTTTTAAGGCCTTCCCTGAAAGCTTTAATGACTAGGATTCTGAAAAAAGAATTATGTTGCCTGTTATGTAGATATGCAGCTATTGCTGTAAGATGTAGGCGAATGGAAGTATAAGCTAGATTTGCTTTTGTAAATGGAGCAGATGACAAATGATCTCTAGAACAGTAGCTTTCATGGGGTCAATAAGTTTGGGTTGACAACAGAAAACAAAATGTTTACATTTTGTAGCATTACATGCTCTAGTAATGGGTCTATTGGCCTCCCTGAGAATATCCATACATTCCGCCGTCAATCCTAAATAACCATACTCTATGACCTCAGGAGCTATATCGCAATGTTGAGGGAGCTGTGGTCTGGATGTCTGATTTGCCCTTGATTTTCACTGAGAAGGTTTGGCCTGTTGGGGAGCTTCTCATGGGCGACTACTGCTAGGTCTAGAAGCGTTGTGAACCACCGCTGACTGGCCCAAATGGGAGCTAGTAGGATCATGGTGAGAGACGTTAGCCTGATCATCCGAACCAGAAATAGAATGAGAGGGAGAGGTGGAAAAGTGTAAGCAAATATCCCTGACCAGTTCATCCATAGAGATTTGCCCTGGGATAGAGGGTTTGGATACCTGGAGTCGAAGTATGAACACTTTACACATTCTGCTGTGGCGAAAAGGACTATTGAAGGAGTTCCCTTCTTTGCAAAGGATGGTTGAAGGACTTGTGGGTGGAGTTCCATGGACTTATTGCTGCATCCTGCGGAGCAAATCTGCAAGGTCGTTGCCTGTCTCTAGGAGATAATCTGTCACCATGAGGATGTGGTGGTGGAGAGCCCACTTCCATATTGTCTGAGAGAGTTTTGACAATTGGGATGACTGTGTCTCCCCTGTTTTCTGTCGAAAATCCATGGCTGTCACGTTGTCAGTGCGTACTAAGAGAACTTTGTGAGATAGGTGACGAGAAATGCTTTCATGGCTAGAAAAACTGCCTGAAGTTCGAGGTAATTTATGTGTAGGGATTGGTGACGGAGATCCCAGAGGCCCTGTACTGTGAGGTCTTGGATGTGAGTGCCCAAACCTGTCAGTGATGCATCTGTGGTCGGAATGACTTGAGGCACAGGGTCCAGAAAAGGCCATCATTTCAAGAGGTTGGTGGTGGTTTTCCACCATTGCACAGAGCGGAGAGTATTGTGGTCTATCTACACTAGATCTTCCACGTGACCCTGTGACGGAGACCATTGACGAGACAGACACTGCTGTGGGGGACGCATGTGGAATCTGGCATGGGGAACAATGGAAATGCAAGACACTATTGTCCCTAACAGTCTCATAATGGTCCTGACACTGTACATGTGATTCTTCTGAAATTGAGGTCGAAGAGACTGAAAACTTTGAATATGGGCTGGGTTGGGGTATGATAACCCTAGCTCTGCACTGAGAATGGCTCCTAGATAAGGCTGCATCTGAAGAGGATGAAGGTGGGACATGGAGCAGTTCAGAGTAAAACCCATTGAGTGAAGGAGATCTACTGTCAACTGGGTGTGAAACTGGCACTGATGTAAGGTACTGGCTTTGAAGAGCCAGTCATCCTGATAAGGAAAGACATGGATGTTCTGCCTTCTGAGGTATGCGACCACCACTGCTAAACACTTCGTAAAGACTCTGGGAGTGGTAGTGACCCTCAAAGGCAGAACCTTGAACTTGTAAATATTTCTGGTGTGCAGGGTGGATAGGAATATGAAAGTAGGCGTACTTTGGATCTAGAGCAGTAATGAAGTTGCCTTGTTGTATAAGTGGAATAACATCTTGAAAATGTACCATGTGAAAGTGCTTTGACAGGATGTATTGGTTTAGGGGGTCGGAGGCTGAGAAAAAGCCTGAGAGAACCATCCTTTTTGGGAATTAAGAACTATAGGGCAGTGGTTCCCAACCTGGGGTGGGGAACACATAGGGGGTCCAAGACTGCTTACAAAATTAACTAATATTAACAGATTAATAAAGTGCATATAAATAAAGTGGCTAAATATAAAATTGCGAAAAACAAAGGAGAGAAGGAGGTGCTTGGGCTGAGTCTGTCCTCCCTATAGCCTATGTAACATTACAAAAAAGAGACCCAGTCCAAAGAAAAAACACAAGATGGACAGGGAAAGAAAGAAAATGTTCTTATTTGAAAAACCCTCACCCACCAGCGTTATCCCTTGGTGGCATGCTTCATCATTGGGTTCTTCCTGTTGCGCTACGGAGCAGGGAGTGCTACAACTGACAAATTACGTGGGAGCACTGTTGTAGTTTCATCAATGTTAATCATAACAGGGATAGGAGTGGTGGGGTCTCAGTGAGGTAAAAATACCTGCCTCCTAGTGATTCTGATTATTTAATGGATCTTACGGAGTTGGTATGATTAAAAAGGGGGCCTCAGAAGTGGGGTGTGTTATGTACCCTGCATCCTCTTCTACATGTTTCGGAGCCTTACCCCTAGGCTCCTCTTCAGGACCAAAGTTGACTCCCTGATGTCACTCCTAGTAAGACTACCACTTTTAAGAACATTGATATTAATGCTATGTGGTGTGGTGTAATACACCTAAGGTGATGACTAAAGATGATACCTAATACTTGCAATGTCCGTCCATAGTAGTCAGTGGTAAGCTGACTCATGTCATGATCTGCCAGGAGGGGGTGTGCTTGTGTTCACACATTCTTCAAACTGACACCCACGCTCTGTACTTAATGCTCACCTCCCGGCGGATCTATGACATGAGAGTCCGATTAGTCATCACCCTAGTCATACTAGGAGTGACATCAAGGCAGGGCCGGCTTTTGGCGGGTGAGGGTTTTTCTAATAAGACATTTTTCCTTCTTTCCCTGTCCATCTTCTGGTTTTTCTTTGAGCTGGTTCTCTTTTTTGTAATAACAAATAGAAAATTTAACATTTTACAACATACTGTAAATGTCAAGTAATTTGAAATTGGAGGCTAAAAATGTAATTGTTTCCTCAGATTGGTTCATGGGAGCAGTGCAGGTGCATCAAACAGAATATAATAAGGGTGATGTGTGGCTTCAATTGAATTTAGAAAAGCTCCAGCCTTCCTATTAAAATTGTTTTTTTAACATATATTTGTTTGCAAATTAAATAAAGAGTTATTTGTTCACATGCTTTATGAATGTTTGTTTCTGCATTTTTTGTGCATTGTTTTGTGTTTAAAATCATTGACAATGTTTAGGCCGGAGTCTCCGGCTCCCAGTAATAACTCATTAGGGGGGTCCCCGGATTCTAAGAATGATCAGTGGGGGTCCCCGGATTCTAATAATGATTCAGTGGGGGTCCCCTGGTTCCAGTAATGATAAAGTGGGGGCCCACAGAAGTCAAAGGTTTGGGAACCACTGGTATATAGAGAGTATATTCCTAACCCTTGGTGTTGCAACGCAACAGATTCTATGGCCCCTTATAGAAGACGGGATTGGACATCTTGTTTGAGAAGAGTGTGGTTATTGAGAGTCTGTGGCTGCAAGGGGCAATATTGGGAGGAGCGGTGATTAGCTCCAGACAATAACCATGTTGGATAAAGGAGAGGACCCATTGGTCCGTGGTGATGTTGAGCCAATGAAAAAGAACATTTTGCAGCCTTCCCGTAACAGGTGTGGGATGAGTGGAGGGAAGATGGAGGTAGTCACTGCTCTGCAGTGGAGGAAGAGACTCAGGAGGCAGTGTTCTTAACTTGTCCCTTATTACTGTTGCCTTCAAAGGAAACACCTGTAGAAACCTCTAGAGTAGGAGGCTTGAGGCTGTCTGGGATGTGATGTGGATGCCCCAGAGGATGTTGGTTTGAAAGAACCTCTAAACCTGGATAACAAAAAGTTCCCCTCTGTGATGGAGATTGGAGGGCACCCATGGCCTTTGCTGTGTTGGTGTCTTTTTTGAGCTTTCCAAGAGCAGTGTCCACTTGAGACCCAAAAAGGTGCTCCATGTCGAAGGACATATTAAGGACTGCTTGTTGTTCCCTCTGATTTGAAACCGAAGCAGCAAAGCCAAGCATGCCGTTCAAGGAGGACACTAGTATTTATGCCGCATGCAGCTGTGTCTGTGCAACCCAGGGCACAATAAATTGAGCTGTTGGAAATTGTTTGCTCCTAACCAACTATTTGTTGCCCTCTTTTCTGGTACTCCTCTGGTAGAAATTGGAGGAACTCCTCCTGTTCATAGCAGCAAGCTCTGTCATATTTGGCTAATATTGCTTGCGAGCTAGCAATATGCCAATGATTGGCTGCTTCTGCAGCAACCCTTTTGCCCACAGCATCAATTTTCTTACACTCCTTTTCTGGGGAGGGGAGTCCACATGGCCTGCCTGTTGGTATGTTTCCATGCTCTGCGGGCAACAACTGAGTCAGCAGGGACTGTAGATCTTATATATTGGGTCTGAGAGAACTGGTTTGTATTTTTTGTCAACTCTAGGGGTGATAATCCTAGAGCAGATAGGTTCCTTAATAATTCGGTCAGTGTGAGGAAGCATGCCAGGGAGCAATGGGGAGAACTGAATATCCCTGTGTCTAGAAGTTAGTGTATCGAACAGGAAGTCCTGCTGGATAGAGTCCTGGTGTAACTCTACAATATGGAATGCAGCTTCTTGTGCCACTATTTGTTGGTAGGAAGTGGAGTTCTCTGGTGGTAAGGGGCATGCAAGGTAGAGGTCTGGGGGTTAAAAGGATGTGGTCAGGATCGTAAGGTTCTCAGAGGTCTGGATCATGTTGAGCCCCACCCAATTCTTCTCCAGTAAATAAAGGGGTTTCCCTGAGAAGTGTAATCTACCTGTGTATGTGTAGCAGAAGAATGAGGCTGGGAGAGAGTTGGAGGGGAAGAAGATGTAGTTGAGAAGGCCTATGAAGTGGGCTAATGGCTTTGCCCTTGCTTTTCCTCTTCCGAGGTGGAGACGTGTCCAAAGCTTCCTGAAAGGAAAGCTTTCTCTTCAACAGGAAAGGAGGTGAGTGATAATGCATGCTGTACCCTCCTGAATTTGGAGGTGGCGCTGACTAGCATCCATGGTCTCCAATATAGGCTCCACAGGAGAAGGGGTAGCAGAAGACTGGCTGGAGTCTCTGTGGTCAGAAGATTTCGGCTCCATGTGTTTCGGCACCAAAGGTTTCGGTCAGTATGATTTTATTGGCACCGAAGTGGAGGCTGTAGGTGTCCAGAGGAGCTGAGGTTTGGATTGAAACGGAAACTATCTCTTGGTCCGATGTGAAGGAGGTCGAAGCCGAAGACAATGGCTTGGTCTTGGCTTATGGTTTTGGATCTGGGCCGGAAGGCTAGGCAGCAAAAACAGTTTTTCATTTCTAATCATGGTCTGGTGGCAGCAGCGGACCAGCAACCTCTTGAAGGGGCCTAATAACAGTCTGGGGTGAGCAGGAGAGGCAACTGTACTCACAGGTTGTGCTGAGATGATTTTGTAGCTCTCAATATCTGACTAGATGTCAGAGGAGTCCTGGATGGAAAGAGCCCCCTCTTCCTGCATATTCCCCTTATGCATGTTCCTCCTCAACGATGTCTGGGGTGTTGTCCAGAGTCTTGTGTGCCATTTTTAGTGAATGTGCCCTTTGATCCCAAAGCGTTTACGTCAGTGGAAATAAACTGCAGGCATCACAGGTAGCTTCTTGATGATCGGGGGAGAGGCAGTGATGGCAGAAATGAAATGGAATCCATTTCATCGGGTTGGCATACATATTGATGCAGTGTGCTGGTATACCCAATTTGGTGCTGGGTCAGTGCCCAGACCAACGTTTCAAAGCTAGCACTAAGGTGGAAAGGTGCAAGCAGAAACAGTACTGCCACAAGAAGGTAAGATTTTGAACCAGAGCGAGTTGAAAGATGAAGCCAAGACACACGTCTGAACAAGACGACGGAGAGAAAACAATCTAACAAAGAAGTGGATGCCCATCCGCACTATCACCGAGAGGAGGAGTCACTCGATCCCGTGACTCAGAGCACTTCTTTGAAGAAAAACAACTTGACCCACTCCGGACCCAACATTAGATGGCAGGAGTATGCAAAGCATGTGTATCTACAGCCACACATGCCATCGAACAGGCATTTTCTTGGCCGGTGCAGAGGATCTTATACAGAGAGGTGAAGCAGTGATAAAAGATGCCATGCAACCTGTGACTGTAAGGCATTTTTGCTGCTTTCGGAACTTTCTATGCTATATTTTACAGTCAGACTGGAGCAAGTGATCCTGAGACTGTTCAATGTTGGATGGTTAGGGATGATGGACAACAAATTACAGATGAACAGTGGACCCAGGATGCACCTTAGATGATGTATGGTTTTACAGACAGGCAGAATTAAATAGTCCATGCACCAGCTGGCCTTGAGAAGGAATTCTACAAGGAATATGGTGGTCTTGTCATGTTAAAGATCTTCAAGGATTCTTGGGAACTGCGTAAACTACCTGTGTGCTCTAGAGAAGCCACCATATTTGCACCCCATGAGCTGAGCAGGGATCACACTAGGTGTGCACCTCTCTCATACAGACCTGTATAGCCAAATAAACCCAAAATATTTTGTGATACACTAGAAGGTACAATGCAGTTTTACTACTTTCTAATGACTGTTGCTTTTTGCCTGGAAGATCTGGAGCACAACATCTTCACAACAATTCTCTTTTGTACTTGACAAGGTTGTATCAAATGCTGCAGCAGTGGTGGGCTTCTCTTGGTGTGGAAAACAACCTGATGGTCTGCTATGTCAATTTTATGCAGAAGCATCCTATTAAGGCTGGACTATACCGTATTTTAGTAGGGGTGGATACTCCTATACACTGCATCTGGGGCAAGAGTACTTGTAGTCACAAAGTTAACAGAGTCTATAAAAATGTGCAGGGCATGCTGCATTATATTTCCTCACTCCCCCACCTTCCACTTGTATGTCCTGCCAGTGGAGCTTTCTGTAAATTTAGTGAGTTCAACATGGGTATATTGGGTTATCTAGGATTGGGAGAGGGTGTCCATAACACAAAATGCCCACAAACCACTGCCTGTGACATAGGTAAGTCACCCCTCTAGCAGGCCTTACAGCCCTATGGCAGGGTGCACTATACCACATGTGAGGACATAGCTGCATGAGCAGTATGGGGCCTCTACAGTGCCTAAGTCCATTCTTACACATTGTAAGTGCAGTGTGGCTATATTGCGTATATGGCGTGGGAGTTTGTCATTACGAACTCTACAGCACCATAATGGCTTCACTGAATACTGGGAAGTTTGGTATCAAACTTCTCAGCATAATAAACCCACATTGATGCCAGTGTGGCATTTATTGAAAAATGCACACAGAGGGCATATCTTAAAGATGCCTCCTGTATGTTAGCCCAACTGCTAGTGCAGGACTGACCGGTCTGTGCCAGCCTTCCACTTTCAGACAAGTTTCTGACCACATGGGGTGAGTGCCTTTGTGCACTCTGTGGTCAGAAACAAAACCTGTCCTGGGTGGAGGTGCTTCACACCTCCCCTCTGCAGGAACTGTAACACCTGGGGGTGAGCCTCAAAGGCTCAAGCCTCGGGTTACAGTGCCCCAGGGAACTCCAGCTAATGAAGATGCCCGCCCCGAACAAAGCCCCACTTTTGGCGGCAAGTCCAGCAGGCAAATTAGGGAAAACATGGAGGAGTGGCCACCCCTAAGGTATCCAAAGCTGAGGTGACCCCCCTCCCTACAGAATCCTCCATCTTGGTGTGGAGGACAGGGACCAATAGGGATAGGAATGTGCCCCCCTCCACAAAGGGAGTGGGCACAAGGAGTGTGTAGCCACCCTCACGGACAGTAGCCACAGGCTACTGCCCTCTGACCCTTAACACACCCCTAAATCTAGGATTTATGGGCCTCCCTGAACCCAGCTCACCAGATTCCTGGTGACATTCAAGAAGAAGGGCTAATAAGCTGAAACCCCCAGAAGAGAAGAAGGAAGACGACAAGTGCTTTGGCCTCAGCCCTACTGTCCTGTCTCCTGCTTCAAAGAACCTGCAAAAAGACCAGCGACGCGTCCAGAGGGCCCAGCGAACTCTGCCAACTCCAGAGGACTGCCCTCCACCTAAAAAGACCAAGAACTCCCGAGGACAGGGCTGTGTCTGAAGAAACCTACAACTGAGGACTCTCACCTCACTCCAGACGCGTGAGTCTTGACCCCTTTGCACCCGACACCCACTGCCCGTGTCCAGGTGGTCCACCCAGCAAGAGAGGGTTCCCAGGCGACTGTGAGCAAGTGCCCACCCTGGGTTGACCTCTCCAGCCCTCCACAACGACGCCTGCAGAAGGAATCCCAAGGACACACCTGACCCCAAGCTCTAGACAAAGATAAACACCTGAAGAACCACTGCACCTGCAGCCCCCAGGCCTTGGAGAAACCGACACCCGGTGCCTCATCGTTCAGCAGGCGGCCCTCCTCCCCGTCCGACCGGTGGTGTGCCCGTGACACCCCCCTGGACCTTGCCTGCAGCCTTTGAGTGACCCCTGGGGTCTCCCCATAGACCTGTATTGGAAACCCGATGTCCTGTTTGCACCCTGCACCTGGCCACCCCATGCCACTGAGGGTGTGTGTTTGGTGCCTACTTGTGGCCTCTCCAGTGCTCTTCTAAACCCCCCTGGTCGGCCCTCCGAGTTGCGGGTACTTACTTGCTGACTGACAGGATTCAGAGTAACCCCTGTCTCCATAGAAGCCCACATTAATTTGGTGCCTCTTTGACCTCTGAATCCGACTGGCCCTGTGTTGCTGGTGGTGGATGTTTGGGGTTAACTTGAACCCCCAACGACAAACTACCTAAACCCCGGAGATAAGAAATTTAAGTTGTTTACTTACCTGCAAAACTGTACTATCTTTTCTTCCCCCAGGAACTGTTGAAAAATGCAGTGTCCACTTTTAAAATAGCTTTTTGCCATTTTAAGAAAAACTGTATACATTGGCGATTCTATTCAAAGTCCTGATCAAATATATGCAAAGTACCTTTTATTTTATGTACATACCTGCAAACTGAATCTTGTGGTTCTAGAAATAAATTAACAAAACCTATTTTTCTATATAAAATCTCATTGGTCAGGAGTTAAGTCATTGAGTGTTTGTTTCTTCTATTGCTGGTGTATGTACAACAAATGCTTAACATTACCCTCTGATAAGCCTAACTGCTGGACCACACTACCACAAATAGAGCATTAGTAATATCTACTTCAGCCTCTGTCAAGCCTCTGGGGAACCTGTGCACACTATATCTCATTTTGATATAGTATATACAGAGCCAGCTTCCTACAGGTTTTATTTGCATAGCATGGCTAGTCACCCGAGTGAGTATCCAGGTGCTTGGTGCAGGTGTTTATTAAAAGAGCCAGGTTTTCAGTCCCTTTCTGAAGTGGGTCAGTGAGGTGTGGTGCGGAGATGGAGGGGACTGGCGTGCCAGACTTTGGCGGCAAGGTGGTAGAAGGTGTGTGCTCCGGCGCGGCAGCGGCATATATGTGGTATTTTTGCAAGTGCAGTATGTGCCAGGTTCCTGGTTGGTTGGTGGAGGTGAAGGCAGTGGTTCAGTTAGGAGGGTCCTTGGTTATGGAGGGCTTTGTAAGCATGGGTCATAAGCTTGAAGTGGCATCTTTTCTGGATCGGGAGCCAATGGAGGTCCTTCAGGTGCTGGGTGATGTGGGTTCTCCTGGGCAGGTTGAGGATCAGCCCGGCAGCTGCGTTCTGGATCATCTGGAGTCTTTGCATGACTTTGGTGGTGGTACCTGCGTAGAATTCATTGACGTAGGCCAGTCGGCTGGTGATGAGGGCCTGCATCACTGTCTTCCTCGTGCTGATTGGGAGACACTTAAAGATCTTGCAGAACAAGATCTAATTTTGGAATACATCATGGAGAACTGCCCAGTAGGCTGCCTTACACAATTTCCAAAGGGAAAGCTGTCCCGCATGGCATAGTATCCCGTTTGTGTATGTTTCAGCACCTCCTTTGACAAGCCAGTAGCTTATAAATTATTTTCGACTGCAACTTCAGTGACAAACCATTCAAACATATTATTGAAATATGCCTCTTCCTAACTGCGATTCAAAATCCGTTTGTGAATTCCTTTTTGTGATTTGGAAAGGGCTTTACAAATTGCAAAATTGGGTTTAATACATTGCAAAATGTCATTTTGCGGTCTCACGCCCTGTGATTTAGTGAATCATAGGATTTGGAACTGCAAAAACAATTTGAACATTTGGCCTTTAGTTTTAACTTGCACAGGTAATATATTGCAGAAACTGTCATTTATTAATTATGACTCCGAATCAGGAGTAAATCATACAAACATATTCTTTTTTGGAACATTAGTGACCAAACATTAAATAATGTAATATGGTAGGCATTTATACACGTTTGTGCAGATTCCCCAGCACAACATGATATTAATACATATTAAGTCATAACAAATGATGACGTTATTTCTGAGGATATTAAAACCATTCTACATTAAAAAAAAACTTTGATTTGTTATTGAGGATTTTAAAGTCACAATTAAAAACATTAATCAGTATTAATAGGAAGGGAAGACTCACTTGAAGAAACCTACTCAGCAATTCTATTCCTTCAGAGTCCAACCTATAAAACAAATGACGAATATTTAGCGACAATTAAACATTATAGGTATACAGCGTAATATTGAACATTATAGCTCTTGCTCTCTTTGCCAACATCATTAGTCTTTGTCATTAGCCTTTTGGATGCAAATGAGGTAACATCGCCTTACTTTTCACACAGTACCGTTTGTATAATCCCAAAGGCAATTAAAGTGGTGGCTTTTATTATCGGATTGATATTCTTTAGCTATCCAAAGAACTGTGACTTAACATTAACAGATCTTTTTTGTGTTTAGGGTTTCTTCATCTGTATGCTGGGGATCTCTCATCAGTTAACACCATGTTCCTTATCTTTGACCTATGATAGGATGGAATCATGGAAGTATTTGTTTTCAGTATACATCATATTGTATCTGTAATTTGACATCTGCATGTCATACCATTGCCACTCATCAAGCTCAACGAATTCACCCTTGTCTTCTATATCGCAATCTTGAAAATACACACATAGCTGGAAAATGTTTGCGTAGGGTTGTATCTAAGGTGCTCTATCAGAAAGGGCTTAGGTGTTGTGTGAGGTTTTGAGTATTGCTCCTACTCAAGTATATCAAAACTATGCTTGGGAGTGTGTCTGGAGGAGAAACCTGAGAGAAGTATTATTATAGAGCTCCAAATGGTTCCAGTCAGTTTGTCCCATGGTTTGTCTTTCCATAAACTCTACTGTAAGACATGGTGGTGTTGACCAGCTCAGGCACCTACACTGGTGCTTGAGCTGGGATTCATGTATGTCTGGTCTCTGGGAGTAAGTGAAGAGCAAAGCAGTGTGCATAGGCAATCTGCAGTCTTATGTTGACGCAACTAGATTATTGAGGAAAAAGTGGACAGAAAAAATACTCAGTAGGTCTGTAAGCTGAGGGTGCTCTGGACCCGTGCAGCTGGTGTAGTAGCACTCACACAGTTTTAGGCAGGGATAGTTCTACATGGGTCAGTAGTCTGAGAGTTTGCTGTTAATTCCAACTGTTGTGTTGTAATAGACGTTCACTCTCTGCACACTTCAGGGTGAAATGAGCAGCCTAGTGTTAACAATTTACGTTCTGTAGATGGTATGGACAGGTGTATGGCCAAAGTTGGTCAGTAATGTGAGGGTGGATGCTTATGCCCAAAGGCAAATTAGCACTTATGCAGCCTAATGGAGCAATGCTTCAACCATTTGTTAAGTGACTTGTGGGCATGCAGTGGATGCAGATGACTTCTGGTGAATTTCAGCTCTGGCTGGGAGATGCACAAGGCATATGATGGCCGGCCAAACTGACATGCACACTTAAGTGCACTCCACTCCTCCTCCTTTCTCCTTCCTCCCATGGCCCAGCTCCGCCCCTCCCTGCACATGCTAGCTAAGCCAGCAGCCAAAAAATAAAATTATGATAAAATATCATTCTATTTTTCAGCTCCTGGCTTGTAGCCAGTGGGGAGACGCTCCTTCGCAATTGCGGAGGAGCTGTCCCTGCCAGATAGGCATTATACTTAGACTCTCCCCTTCTGTGGAACAAACTGGGTGATCACGTTCTGAAGATATAGGGGTAATCAGAATCCTGAATGCCCTTTGACCTGTGTTCCAGACACCAGCCTATCTAGGACCCCCAACGTCATATCCGGCATGGACAGAAATGCCACCAAACGTGAAGCTGATCGACACCATCTAATGGCGCATGGGGGTACTGCTCGAGAAAAATCTCTGGATCCAGACAGATGCCTGGGGAAAATTCTAAGGTAAGGAATCTGCAACTAGATTCCTCTATCAGAATCATTAGGTACTGCAAATAAAATCAAGGCGTTTACTCAGACACAATTGTTGGTCAACCTCCTCTCTGTCTCAGTGTGGTGTGCACAAAGGTCATTGTGTTCATCCAAAAGCAGGCAACGCTAAATAGGGACACAAAAAAGCAATGAAGATTAATATCAAGCATTGAGTAGTGGCAGTCATGATCAGAGAGTTAGAACTTATGGGGAAACAATAGGACTACATATACCGCTTCTGCATATACTTCCTCATGGTCATGATGGAGGAGACTCTGAACCCCAAAAAAAACAGGGTTTATGAGTCAATGGATCATCTAGACCCTGGTGGACCGTCTCTGCACCTACCAGGTCACAGCCTCAGTTCCCCGGTGGAGCATACCTCCTAAGTTAGGGATCCTTGCTTGGCATGCAGGGACCGCCGTACCTTCAAAAGAGCTACTGGTGTGCCAGCTCCACTGAAGGCATTGAACTCTGAGTTAGCACCATGTTTTTTGCAGCCGCTAGACAAATACTTTTGTTTTCAAGATTTAAAAGGACAATGAGCCTGATACATAAGGTAGTTTCCCCCAGCACATTGGGCCATTTTTTTATTTCCCTGCCCACCTCCACCATGCCTGCAATGAGGATCCCAAGGAAGGAAATTTAGTGATGGTCACCCCACCACAATTGTGCAAGGCAATTACTACTATGACCCGGTGGCAGATGGGCTGTCTGGTCAGAGGCTTCTGACAATCATTGAAAAGATCCAAGTTGTTTTTTCTTTCAAGGAAAATGTGATGGAAGCAGAATAGATTTCAGACTGTCAACATGACATGAACAAGCACCATAACATCATGTTAAGTAGATTAGGAGTTAATGAAGTCTTGGAGTACAGCATGCCAAATTATACAGTGGTGCTTCTCAGTGTACAAAAACCTATGTATGGTTGAGGTAAGTGGGTTGCTGATGCAACTCATGCGCTGGAATTTAGAACTATATCAAAATTAATAGTATCTTACTTCACCCTGTTTTCAATTGTTTATTTTGCAGCACTGATTATACAATCATGAACTCTCCTGATGAAATACAGATAGTGGCATCAAATGCCTTAAGACTGACAGTCCAACAGTTCTGGAATACATAATAGTGTTTGATTCGAACATAACAAAATACCCCAGAAGACTATTTATTCAACAGATAAATGTGTACTGATCTACTGTAAGAAAGAACACAGAAGTACACAATTGAAAAAAGTAGTAGTATTTCAATTCATTTGATCTGCCAGAAGAAGGAATCTTCTTATCGGTAACGTATTCCAAGACAAGTACTTGGCTCTCTATGAACCTAGTGCCGAATCCCATTTATTGCCATACCTAGCGACAGCATGCTGACTTTCCAGAATTGGTGCATATAATGTGACCTACTCCAGCAGCTACTGTAATAAAAAAAAGGCTAGGCTCGATTTTGAAATAATTGAGATATTTTTTCCTTTGTTTCTTACATTGCAAACTTAAGTCTTCTGTCACACTATAACTTGGCTCGTCCCTATTTTTCACTCCTTAAATGTAAAGCCCCATCATAGAGGAGAGTGCACGAGCACTATATTAAACTCTTAAATAAATGAAGTGCCAGTGGCCTCACCAGTGTCATCCAGAAGATGTGCAAATCCACTATTTCAGGTAAGGTCACTGGCTGACAGATAAAGAATTGCTACTCAGACTATACTTGGGATAAAAGTTATGTAAGCAGAGGATCAAATATATTTACAAAGCAGGCCTCAGAACTCCCATATTTTTTCTGCACAGAGATACCATGACTGATAGAATGAGGTCAGGGTCAATGTGCAAAGGGTTACTGTTATGTTTGCTGGAGAAGTACATTCCTCAAGCATGAAGACATTTGTATTTAAGTCCTATGTTAAGTAACAAATGGAACACATATATCTATGTATATATATATATGTATATATATATTTGTATATATATATTTATCCTTATGTTTTCTCCGTTGACAGAAAAAACGTCTCAGTCACTAAATGTCACCTTTCAAAATTAGTTTATTCCGGCAAAAACAATAATTGCCTGATGCGTTTCGGGAGTCAAAGCTCCCTTGTTCACGGGCAACATTAGTCCATACTTCGGTTTCTATATATTCCCTACACCATTTCAATAACAACAATGACGGTCAAAAGCCTTCCCTTTAATACGGCGGCCATTTTTAAACATGTTTTATCCTACAGTTGAATAGTAATTTCACTCTAATACACACTGTGTGTTTAATAAATCTACACTTATTTCATATAGTCTGCATTTTCTATTATATTTCTCAGACAATTATATTCATTTAGTGTTTGTTGTCAATTTTTGTCGATATTACATAAGACAGATTTTGAATATTCCCAGATATTTAAAATATTATCTGTATTTCAACCCAAGTGCCCACTTGGGTTAAGATAATTAGTATCATAGGCTGGTAGAATAGATGGATAATGCTAAATGGATTGAAACTTGAAAAAGAGTTTGAAAATTATGCGGAATAGAGAGAATGATGATAAATATAACAGAATTTGTAATGTGAATAGCAGACCGTCTGCTTTAGAGTCCCAGAAAAAGTCCCAGAAAACAAATGTAAAAAAAAAAAAAAATACAAAAAAAGCGGGGTAGGGACAACCTGACCCCTTAGCTCTGGTGGTTGGGTCCCAGAGCTAAAAAGCCTTTTTTGTTTCACCATGATTTGCAGTGGACCCGGCGAACATTAAAAAAAAAACAAAAAAAACGCTTGTTTTCTTTGGAGCCCCAGGGTAGGCCATTTCCGGGGGGCATTGATTTACATATGTGGGGAGATGTGTAGACCCAGGGACCACCACCTCCCTGGGGCACAAACACTAAAGTAATGCACTGGGCTGCCTACCCTACACCCCCACAGCCCTAAGGACCACCACCTCCTCGGGCTCAAAAACGAAGGTAATGTGGGGAGGGGGCTATTTGCCCCGGAGACCGCCACCTCCCCGGGGCACAAACACTAAAGTAATGTGGGGGGGCCCAGTGAGCCCTGGGGACAACCTCCTCCCTGGGTCACTTTCAAAATTGAGAGTGTTGGGGCCACGCAGCCCATGCGCAGCCCCGGGGACCACCTACTCCTTGGGGCACTTTAGTAATGGAGTGCAGCGGGTGCTGCGTGGCCCCCCGGCAGCCCTGGGGACTGCCAGCGCCCTGGGGCAGTTTTGTAATTAAGCGTGGGGGGGTCGCGCACCCTCTGCCTGCCCCCACTGACTATCACCTCCCCAGGACTATTCAATGGAGGGGGGCCGTGCAGACCCCCTCAAGGAGCCAATGATGGCCTTGGGGGCCACTACTTGCCAGGACCGGGTCCTGCTATGCTCCAGGGTGCCCACCCCAGGGACCCGCCTGTTTGCTGTGGCTTGGCTGCAGCTTTACAGCTTCTGCCAAGTCACAGCAAACACTCTGCTTGCAGTGAGGTAGAGGTTGGATTAATGTATAGTAATAACAATTACTTTATGTTAAAAAAACTTACAAATTCACCTAAAAAAACAAAGGTTACAGGAATGTTATAGTAAGGAAATAGAATTATAAAAACCTTAGAAATTCACTGACAAATACCAAAGGTTACAGGGAGGTTATAGTTAGGTTCTGAATTTACTTGCATAAAACCATAGAAATTCAGCAGTTATAGTTAGAGTTCTTTCATGTAACTATAACTCGCCCCCAAATTAAGTATAATTCGCACCTTCGCCATGCACTGCTAATTACTACAGATAATACAGCAAGCATGACAACTTCTATAACATCCGTAAAACTCTAAGTGAAACATTAGCAGTCAAATGTTTGAAGAAAAAGCTGTGCATGGTGGGGGCGCAAGGTATAGTAACCTTAGGGTACAAGGTATAGCTACGTGAAAGAACTCGAACTACAGACTTTCTATGGTTTTGTACAAGTAAAATCAAAACCTAACTATAATGTCCCTGTAACCTGTGGATATATATCTTCTGGAAAGCACAGCTTTATTTCAGCAGCAGCCCTACTGACCCAGCCCCTTACCTTACACCCAAGAGTAATGGATTGTAGTGAATCCTAGTTTGTTTTAGCGGGATAACAGGAGATAGCTTAGCCGTAGGCTTGTAAACTTGTGCCCCCGTCACCCAGTGACTTTTAACCTACTTAGCTTGCTCTGTCATAGTCCATTTAATTATTTATTTCCTTTAAAATGGCGGCCTTGTTTACAGTTAGGCCACTTGTTATGGGTTCTATTATCAGTGTCATTGCGCCAAGGCGTCAAGATCAAGCACGAAAGACAAACATACAGTAGGCATTCACACTTAGGGATTTTCCCTCTCTATACTTTCGAGGGATTGTTGATATTAATTGCCGTCCCAAGCATGCCTGTTATCTATTGTTATGAATAACACTTATGTCAGGGGACCTTGTAGATCTGTATAAATACAACACACTTTTAGACAGATAATCAGAGGGATTCCGACCAGAGGGCATCGCCACCATCGCTGATACCGATGCTGCAGTCATCTTGACACTGATCCAGTCTTCGTGTCCCTGCGGAGTCTGAGATAGAGACCTCATTCCAAGGTAACAAGGGTTGGGGGCTCCTCTCATGGACACGGTTTTGGCAGATTAGGTTTAACGAACCCAGCTCTTCCTTTTTAGGTAGGAGGTTAGACCTACTCTCCTTAGGGTATTAGGGCTTATTCCATCTTTTACATATACATATATTTCTTTCATATATTGCATAATGGTGGGGGTCTTTATAACCATGACTCTCCTCTTTACAATACTGTTGCTTGGTATATTCATTATCCTAATCATTGCAGTTCATGCAACTTATCACAAATTGCAGTTATGTTGAATAAAAACTATTATAACTTTACTGCATCTGTGTTATTGCCTTTGTTTGTATTAGACATTATAAATCTGTGAGAAAAGGGTAATTTCCGTTTAACCACGACAACCCTGAGATATTGTATTTTGAGTCCATGCGTAAGCGACTGCTACAAATCACCTTTTACTATTGTGTTTTTGGTGAGGTACTGCTAGTAAGCCGGTAAGGTTTGGACAACAGTTACAAATAGTTGTAGGAAGAGACTTAGTCACCTACAAACAAAAGTACTGTCATCCTGAGACCAGCAGTCTTGCTCAGAGCAAGAGTCCAAACTACGACAGGATCTGTGTAAATAATTCACAAAGAAGGTGTACAGTGTTGATGGGCTTTGAGGAGGTTTTCTAAGGGAATGGTAAACAATCTTATACTTGTGTTGTCCCAATGTTAAAGAATCAATTTTCAGATTTTGAGGGAATGAGTCATATGTTAGATGAGACCTATAGGAGACTGGATGTGACAGTGAAACATCCTCACTGTGTGAACTGACTAAGGTCTTGTAGGTATTGGAATTACTATATATTTGTGCAAAACATGTATTTTAATTAGAAGGAGTTTATATTACATGTATTGCTTGTGATTAATTAGACAGTCTGGTTAATATAAACCAGAATAAAATAAAATTATACTACAGCAATTGAAAAATTAACTTATACAGAAGAACATTATCTCCCCTTTACAATATATATTTGCTACTAAGAAATATTCAAAGTGGAACACAAAGACACGTGTAAAGGCACACACACACACACACACAGACACTGTAGCAGAAGAAGACAGCACACATTTGTGTAGTCTTTACATTACCTTGGTGCATGATTGACAAGTGCCTGTGGTTTATATTTTGGAAAATTATAATTTTTAAATTCATCATTTGAAGTAATTCCCATCCAAGTTTCTTCAGATGGAGTTCCTGAAATAAATAAACAAACATAAATAAAAATACTCTCAAGTTGGAAAAGCTGCACAATCACACAACATATTCAGTGAACCTGTTGAAGAGTGAAATAATGATTATTTAACTTTCATTGACATTTAAGCATTAGTGTTGTTATGGTAAATTACTTTAAGAATATGATCAATTACCTCTAATAACCTGAGAATTTTGTTTCAATATTTGTTTATTTTTTGCAGAGTAACAACAAATACATTAAATGGTCCTCCATCCCCATCCTACTCTCTGGAAGTCTCTGATTCTTCACTGTACATTGGAGTTGAAGAAACACAGAGGGGTGTCTGTTGTCCCTTTGCTGCTTCATTATGTGGCAGAAGCCACCTCTATGATTTGTTGAGCTCTTAGGTTTTTTGGGAATCTAAGTTCTCAACTGTCTAATGAGAGCCGACCCAGGAATGTGCACCATTTGGATGAGAAGGCTGCCAAAGCTCCCCAAAAGGACTATGAAATCTTATACTTAACACAGAAGAACCACACCTTATCATACAAGTCTTGTTTGTGTGGAATCATGGCCTTCCCTGTCTAGACAGGACAGCGTGTTTGGCATCATACTAGAGATGCTGAAAAGGTGTTGTACTTCCCATGTCCCCATATTACTTCTGGCATCCACACAGAATTATTGCCCTGAGGAGTTCTTGGGTATTGGTTTGTTTAAACAAAAGCTTCAATGTCCTGGAGTACCCCTTCCAAATACGTATCTTAGGTGAGGGTAATCTCAAAGCATATGAATCAGCATGCTCAAGAATCCACCTCCTTCACCAGCATCGGTCAGTTCCTCTGAGGTCTTTTGGAATTGAGAGCCACCTGAGCAGTACCTTACTTGCTGTTTCACAGCCATCACAGTGGAGATTCCCTTGTATGCATTCCATTGAGCAGCCTCTCACTGCCTGTCAGTGAAGGAGTGTCCTAGTTTGCCTTCCCATTTATGTTGGTGGTAGGTACTCTCTCCGACCTGGTTCACACTTTTGTAGCAATATGCAACCAAGTCACCTTCCTCAGGAGCCCACCCACCAGTGTCTGATCCAGTGTCTGATCCAGTGTCTGGTCCAAAAAGCAACAATGCTTCTCAGTCTCAGCCTTGGACCATTCCAACAGGTAGCAGAGGTGGGAGTGCCTTTTACTCAAATCTGACATTTGGGATTTCCAATATTCCCTCCCTGACTGGTTTACAGCCCATCCTTGCAGACATCCAAGATCTCCTAGCCATCTTCCATGAAGTTGTAACAGGTCTTTTTAATTTTAGCCAGTATTATCATCTTAATTGTTGCTACTTGCTCCAACTAAGAAAGGACAGTTATGCCATTGTAAGTGGGGGAAATCTAACCAGAGACAAGTCCAGTATCAAGGCTTTAACTGGACTCCCATGATTGTAATGTTGAATGAGTTCAATTTAAGAGGAAATAGTTTGCAGGAACCAAGCTGATATGCTGAGACCCGATGCTTTCCATTAAAACATGTTCAATTTGAATCCCTAAACTGCACAAAAAACAGTGAAACCTTTTTAGTAAGAGTTGCTAGGAGGTCACTGGGTGGTATCAGAATGCCATCCACAAAAGAGAGCATATAAACACATAAATTCCTAACTGTGATCCCTCTCTTTGTGTGGATTTGTTTTGGCAAGGCCTCCAAGTACAGAGCAAACCGGATGGAGGGGGGAGGGAATGGTGGGGGCCTGGGGTAACAGGCATTCGTGTTGAGTTCACCTCCTTATCAAGACCTTAGTGGAGAACCTCCCGCAAATACAGATATGGGCCACCAGTGAAACGTATCCTACCAGTGCCAAGTCAATGAATCATGGATAAAAGCCTCTAGGGCTTTCTCAGGTTCGATCTGGGAAAGCCCCAGTCGACCCTGAAAAAGGCCTTCAATACATCTAGAGGTAGTAGTATTTCATTCCTAACCTGCTTGTTGCACATGTCAATTAGGTGTGGTCCCTTTTTGGTATATTCCCCCCATCTGTACCATCTGTATAAAGCCTGTCTGACCAGAATGCACTAATTTGAGCATTAAGTCACTCGATATAGTGGCCTGTATTTCCATTAGGATCTTCACATCAACATTCAGAAGAGGAATAGGACAATATGAGCCACAGTCCTATAGGTTCACTCGGGTTTAAGTATAAATGAAGTCCACCATGGAGGGAGTGAATATTTCACTCTCCACGCTACATCTCTGTAAAGTTTTGTCAAGATAACAGCTGGTCAGACCAAAATGTCTTGCACAAAGCTGGGAGGAACCCATCTGGCTCATGACCTTTATGTGGATGCATGGGTTTGACAGCTTTAATAACATTGTCTGTGATAGTGGGGAAATCTGTATTTTCCCTATCTGTGGATAAGGCCCGCTTTGGCAACTTAGAGCCTGATTTAGATCTTGGCGGTATTACCGCCAATCCACCATGGCAGCGGACCCAAAAACACCATCAAGTTGACGGTTTTCCTCCCGCAGTATTCAGATGTATTGCGGCTGAGCCTCAGACCACCACAACAGAGTGCTCTTCCTAGCCGTAAGGCTGGCTGGTTTCCCTTGACCGGTTTAGATGTTACACTCCTTCAGGTGGTGTACTGGTGGCGGATTTCCGATGGATGGAGCCCGTCACTGGACCAAATGGACATCGTACAATGGCAATGGAATAGAGGGGTAAGTCATACACACACACACACACACACACATTAATCTAGCCATATGTGCCCCCCTGCACAACACGCTACACACCACATACACACTATAATTCATTGCCATTCCAACACCACACAACACGTAAATGCCAAAAACACACTTTGGCATACATCCAAGACACAATACACACACATTGTTGACACATGGGCATAGTCAATGGGTTTGAATGAAACGTCACTGTGGTGCCAGCATTCATTTGGCTATCAATACTGAGACCAAAATGACAGCTGTGTATGTGTGTGATGTGTCATGTGCCAGTGTGTCCCCATCCATGTCCGACACAAATGTGCTCCCAACATATGCATGGCACAGTAATCCCCACCCCCCCCAAAAAAGTGACATGTATATGACTGATCTCGAGCCTATATGCGGTGCCCACACAACCTAACATCCAACAAAACCGAGATCATCATCTTCAGCCCCAACAAAACCACATGGGACGACTCCTGGTGGCCCACCGCCCTAGGCCCCGCACCCACCCCCGCAAACCACGCAAGCAACCTCTGCATCATCCTGGACCCCTCCCTCTCCATGACACAGCAAATCAATGCAGTAACCTCCTACTGCTTCCATACACTCCGCACTCTAAAATAAATCCTTCAAATGGATTCCCCCAGAGACCAGGAAGACAGTCACCCACCCATGCACTCATCAGCAGCAGACTAGACTACGGTAAAGCCCTCTACGCCGGCACCACACTCAAACTCAAACGCAAACTCCAGAGAATCCAGAACACAGCCGTACGCCTCGTCCTTGGCCTACCCCGCCACAAACAAATCTCACCACACCTCAAATCCCTTCACTAGCTCCCCATAGACAAGAGAATCACATTCAAGATCCTCATCCACGCACACAAATACCTCCACAACACCGGCCCAACCTATCTCAACGAAAGAGTGAACTTCCACACTCCCACACGCAACCTCCGATCAGCCGTCCTCACCCTAGCCACAGTCCCCCGCATCCAACGCACCACCACAGGAGGCAGGTCCTTCTCCTACCTCGCCCCCAAAACCTGGAACTCCCTCCCCACCAACATTCGCAAAACCAAACACCTCCTGCTCTTCAGAAAGAACCTCAAGACATGGTTGTTCGAACAGTGACCCTCCTTGCCCCTCCCCTTCACCCCTGCCTCCCAAGCGCCTTGAGACCCTCACGGGTGAGTACCGCGCTCTATAAATTGTTTTGGATTGATTGATTGAACCTACACAGCCAATGTGGGTTCCCTAACTTCAAGTGCAGCGACAGGGAGACGGGGTTTGGCGGTCGTGTTCGGTCTGTGGTCCAGTGGCAGCAGCGACAGAAGGCCATGTCCAGTCAAAAACTGAAGTGGAATGGGGAAAACAGCTAGGTTTGTACCCGATTAACTCTCCAAACTGTCAACTCAGGTGTGGAGGTTGGCGTGGTGTTAAGGCACATTCAAATCTGCTCGGCGGTAAAGGTGGCTGGGGCAGCCCCTATTCCCAATGCCCGCCATTGAGGCAACTGGAAATTCTTGATTGAGTCGGTGGGACTAGGGCGCTCGTTTGCCTATGGTCCCGCCAACATCTAAATCAGGTGAATGGACTGCCAAGACTGCAGAAGGTGTTGCCTGATGTAAAACCGGCAACGAGACAGTTACCGCCATAATCTAAATCAGGCCCTTAGTCTGCTATATAAACTTGGACAACTACCTTTTTCTAATATAGCTGCTGGTAATATTTCTGGAAAACCTTTTTTTTTTTAGCTCCTGACTACGCTTCCCCTCCCACCTCACATTGGATTGTGCCTGTCTGCTCTTTAGCTTTGCTGCTGAAAGTAGCCTCCCTTTGTTATCTCCTGTCTAGTACATCTGCTTACTTTGTTCCAGGGAATATTCTGCTTTATTAAGTTCTATAAGTTGGATTTGACCACTAACTGCTAATAAAGTTCACCACGTTTTTTGTAAGTGGGTCCATTTGTGTTTATGATCTAATTAATCTAATCTGTCCTGGAGGCTTCTTCTTTACACTAGCTTTAATGCTGTGCAGTCTAGGTAATTCTGATATACATACTTCCCCAATCACTGCCTTCAGTGTGTCTCAAAAAGTACTTAGGCTACAGTCCTCTCTATTGTTAAAGAGCAGGTATTCTTTAATTGCAAAAGTGATGGCTGCATTACTGACTGTTTCTCTCAAAATGTCATTAAGGTGCCATCAAGGGTCTCTGATCTGAGGCGCCTGTTCCCACCCAAGAGACATCAGTACTGGTGCAAGGGCAGAGATTACCATTACCCTGTGTTCCACTGTATCTTATAATAATGTGAACAATGTATTGTCTAAGAGAAACGTATCCAGTCTTACATATGTTTGTGCACAGTGGAATTGTCTATATTTCAATCTCTTGTTTTATACTATGGTATGCAGCACAGGTTTACACATCAAGGATATTGTACACCACTCCAGTGCTTGTGGTGAATGACACTTTTGCCAATAACACACTCCTTTTGTTTAAGTTATTGGAGTTTTGTATATATTATTCTAGCCCAAAATATACCCGAATTATAAAACAGTTGTCAGCTGGCCAGAATTTGACAAGATTGACAAATCTTGAATAAAAGAATTGTTTGAAGAACTGAAAAGGTTAACTATCACTTGGCTTATAAAGTATAGACACCAATCAAGATGGGGCTGCTCTGATTCAAAAGCAGCTTTGGAACTTGTTTGTTCTATGGTTTAATCGAAAGTGTCCAGGTACGATACCGCTTGATAGGAATAGTTTAAGGTTGGGTCCAAGTATAAATCAGAAAGTGCACTTACCTCACAGGTACAATTAGTACATTTGGGTTAGTAGAATTCTTCTTAAGGCATTATTTGGGACTGGCATGCTGTTAAGGTGGCACATTTGAGTGTGCCCCCTCATCTATATTGCTCACAAGATTTCTGTGAATACAGTTTGTAAACACAGGAGAACCCCAAAAGTCTGTATGGTCAAGGAAAGAAAACATTCCTAAGTCAATTACTGGGCACAAACTCCACTAGTAACACCACACAGAAGTGCACTGGGAGTCTGATGCTGCTACACCTACTTCAAAGGGTAGGTTAGCTTTCGGCCCTTTATTTCATATCAGTAAATGCCCAGGATCATCCAGAGCTATTGGTTTTTGCCATTATCTACAATGTTACCTATTTCCATTTTTATAACTGTAAACTATTGTGCCAAAACAAATACTTTGTAATATTTTCCCATCGCATGTTGCTTATTTTCTAGTTATTTTCACCCTTCAGGATACACATGTTTCTCATACTGTGGAGGCAAAAATTTAATTTATGTTGATATTACTGTTGATTCTAGAGAACATGGATGATTATTGATACTTACCTAAAAGTCTAAAAATCAAATGAAGTTCATCTTCTACCGTTGAACCAGGAAACAGAGGTCTTCCAGATGCCATTTCAAAAAATATGCACCCTACGCCCCTTAATTAACGAAGGGGAAAGAGAGAAAGGAACAACCATTAAAACATTTTCACAACTCTTCATACAAATTAGCAGCATTTAACTGTATTTATTTGACTGCAAAATATCTTCAGGAAATAGTGAAAAGAAAGTGAAAGCATTATTTTAAAAATAGAAAAGGAAAACAATTCTGAATAAATCAGCTCTAAACCAGGCTTACTTGAGGTGACATTCAGAAAGACTTTAATAGTGTTCTCTCCTTCATTAACATGTTCATGCAAGTCATAACTGTTTAAGGAAACTTGCATGTAGCATAATTTAAGACAGTTACCAAATAATTAAAGAAACTAACATATGTTTGTCTAATTTATCTTTTATAACAAGTGGTTTTAATCTAGAAAATATGGATGTATAAAAACATATTGGGTCCAATTGAGAAAATTTAAAAATCAACAAAAAGGGGACAATATTGGGGTCAAGCAGCAAAACCAAGGCAGTTTCCATCTGTTAAACAAGCAATGCCTTTGTGACCACTGCTTTGCCATTAGTTTTAGGAATGCTGTAAAGTATCCCTGATGCTGTACAGCATGGCTAATAAACAGGAAAAAAGATTACGCAGCCGGCTGCTTCATTTTATAAGTAGAACCAAGCACACAAGCTCCTACAAAAATGGTGCAAGCATTTTCTTCTTTTTGCTTGCTGATCAAAGCTGGATAGGTAAATTACAAAAAAATAGTAAAGCGAGTGGTTTGGGGAAAGGAAGTGGGTGAATGAAGAACACAGATGGAGAAGCAACACTGACGCCGCAATCACAGAGGAGATAATCAACATGGACCATGAGTGGAAGCAGAACTGAGGGTCACGAGGGAGGCAACACAGAAGGCGCAGGTGGGGAAAGCAACACGTGGGGGAAGCGTAAACGGAGAATAGCAACAGGGAGGGGGTGGAAATCAATTAACAAGATAGAGCGCTATATGGAGTTTAAGCACACAGGAGAGCAGCTTGAGCAGTGCAGCTCTATAAAAGAACTGATACCGTAAGGGAGAGCAAGTTCAAGTTGAAAAGTAAATCTGTACAAACCAATGAATCTCGAAGACAAAAGGTGTTAAAAGTAGAACTTTAATACCAATATGAAAGGAAATGTTCAGGGAAAACTTGGAAAACACATAGAAAGGGAAAACATATGCTCTTTGTTAGACTTAGCATCCTTGGCGTGGTACCCCTAACTTTTTGCCTCTGCGTCCCAGGTTGTTTTGTGTGCTGGACTTTGTTTTTGCTATTTTTGATACTCTGGGCACTTTACCACTACTAAACAGTGCTAAAGTGCAAGTGCTCCTATGTAAAATGTATGTGTAATTGGCTTATTTATGATTAGCATATTTGATTTACTAGTTAGTCCCTAATAAAGTGTACTAGAAGTACCCAGGATCTGTAAATCAAATGCTACTAGCGGGCCTGCAGCACTCGTTGCGCCATCTACATTAGTAGCCCTGTAAACATGTCTCAGACCTGCCACTGCAGTGTCTGTGTGTGCAGTTTTAAACTGCCAATTCGACTTGGCAAGTGTACCCACTTGCCAGTCCTAACCCTTCCCTTTTTAGGTTGAGCACAGCAGCGCACAAGCGCTGCTTTTCCGATGTGTTGTCATGTATCTGGGCTTTTAACCACACCTGCCGCATGCTCATCACTATCACTCGTTCGTGGAGTTGCCTTTCAAAAATCCTTTCCTTTCATTGGTAACTGCTTAAAGTTTGTCCCTCCTTAGGGCGGGTTTATTACTGCCTTGGCCATCGAAATGTTATATGGATAATTGCTCTTTTGCTAATAACTTCGACTGCAAGCAAACTTTTTCCTTTTGCGTGTCTCCTTCTCACTCACGGCGGCACTTTGAATTGGCTTGCTTATGTTAACTGTTTTACTTACTATTTTCAGTTTGTGTGGCAAGAAAAGTACAGTTAGTAAAAAGCTCTAACTCAAGCAAACAAGGGACCTATTCCATTGCAAATGCTTGTTATACATGAAAGGCACCCCTACGGTAGGCCCTAGATAGCTCCATGGGCAGGGTGCAGTGTATGTTAAAGGTGGGGCAGGTACTAATGTGTGTTACATGTCCTAACCGTGAAATACTGCTAAATTCAGCCATCACTGTTGCAAGGTCTATCTCTCTCATAGGCTAACATGGGGGCTGCCTTTAAGTATTATTAAAGTGCAGATTCCCTTTGAGAGCAGATAGAAATGTGGGGTCTCTGAACTCATAATTTAAAAATACATATTTTAGTGAAGTTGGTTTTTAGATTATTAGTTTAAAAATGCGACTTTTACAAAGTAGGCTTTTTCTTGCTTTACCGTTCTGTGACTCTGACTGTTTGTGGATTCCCTGTCAGGGTCAGTTTGACAGTTGGGCTCTTTGTGAATCCTTTCTAGACAGTGAGACAAAGGGAGCTTGGGTGTAGCCTGCATATCCTGATGAGCCACCTGTGCTAGAGTGGAGGGAGGAGTGATCACTTACACCTGAATGGTGTGTGTCTGGGGCCTGGCCTGGGAAAGGCAGGATCTCTTAAACTGCAGAGACTTTCTTTAGGCCTACTTCAAAGGCAGAAAGGGGTATAAGTATTGGAACCAAAACCCCTGAAAATTAGATTACTTCAAGGATTCAAGAGGAACCTCTGTCTGGAGAATAGCTAAAGAGCTGAGGAGAAGTGCTGTCCTGGCCTGTGACTGTGTTGTGTTGGGCTATCCTGCAGTTGCTGCTTCTGCGTGTGCAAGGGGACAGAGAATGGTCTTTGTTGTGCATTCCTGCTTGAGTGATATTTCCAAGGGTTTGGAGTAGAGCTTGCCTCCTGTTTTAAAGCCTCAGGGACAGCAAAGGCTTTACCACCCAGTTCTGAGTCTGTCTGCTGTGGACTCTAGCTTGCCAGAGGGTGCAATTCCAGTTCCTGGGCCCCTGGAAGTGAATATTTGGAGAAAAACCTGTCTAATGATGCCAGCCGATACCCTGCAACTTCGCAAAGGATGCTGCTGCCCAGAACCACAAAGCCACCTGCCCCGAGGTCGTGTGCCTCGCGGCAGTGCGACAACCTCATAGGCTTTGAGTCGCTGCAGTCGCTGATCCAGCCCGACATCGCTGATGTCGAAGTGTCGCATGTCCAACATCTGTGACATCCAAAGCCACTGCAGCGCCTACGGCCCTGCAAAGTCAAAGTGATTCTGTGAGGTCACCCTGCAGCCTCGTGACTTCGTATCTGCCGGAACCAAAGGACTGACTTCACAACCGACGCTGCTTCACCTCCACCGCTCTGCAGCAAGGACCAGACGTCGCTGCACGATGCCTCTGCCCTTCTGCCCCGTAGCACCGGAACCGAAGCTGCATCAGATCCTGCAACGCCTTGCTCCCTGACTCCGTGCACCAGCCTGTTTTCTATTTATTTGTTAAGGTACTGTACCAGGGGGTCAAATGACTCCGTAAACTGCACGATTGGGGTCGCATTGTAGGAAACAACTCCGTCACGATGCCGCTTAATACCAACTTGCAGCATTTGTGCCTTTAGGCACTATTGTTGTGTTTTCTAGTGCTACATTCATATATTTAACTGTGTATTGTGGATTTTTATCATATTTGGCCTTGTTTATCTAGATAAAATAATATCTATTTTTCTAAACCTGAGTTGTGTCAATTTGTAGTGGTTCACTATATTACTGTGTGTGTTGGTACAAATACTTCACACATTGCTTCTGAGATAAGCCTGACTGCTTGTGCCAAACTTCCAAGCGGGTAAGCAGGGGTTATCTTAGTGTGTTTCTCCATTACCGTGACTAGAGTGAGGGTCCTTGCTTGAACAGGAGGCAACCTGACTGCCAACCAAAGACCCCATTTCTAACACCCTTTCCTGGAGTGCTTTTTCGAAAAATAAAGACAAAGGTACCGAAAAGCAGACACTTCTGGAAGGATAAACGGACCCAATAAGCGAGATGGGGAAAAGGCAATGCTCCACAGGAGGAACAAAGCCTAGATAGATGGGCTAATTCAAATAAAATCACTGAAAAGCTGATAGAAAGCAATGCACAGAGTTGTTTTCCAAGTCAGCTATCAACATGCCACCAATAAGTCTTTTGCAACCAGCCAGCTGTGCTGTCTTATCAGGCTTCAACCTGAGAAATACACAAAATGGCATAGTCACCTTGAATAGGCAATTAGCAAACAGATTCATAGATTGACTGCAAATGGAAACACTTTTCAAAGGCAAGCATGAAACATGCTACTTACTCCCTTCCCTGTCCCTAAAAAAAATAGTCACTCAAAAATAAGGTACTAGGGGAGCAGATTTACACGGTGATGGAAAAAGTACTAAGACAATTAACCATTGGAATAAATAATAAGTAAACAGGTACAGAACACTTTGAGGTTTCACTCTAAAAATATCTTTGAAGTTATCATGCTATCATTTTGTCTACAGCATTTACATTTTAACTTTGAAAACTCTGACCATTAAACTTTTTAATATATTTCTTTTCTAATATTAACACTTATTTGCCATATCAAATTTCTTTATTCAGAGTTCAGAGATTGTCAAAAACATAATCTTGTGAGTTCAGGGGCATTCACAAACTTCTCTCCAACCCCTTGCCACAGTACTTAATTTGTAAAAGAATAAGTGCCTCGGCCCATAGCCCTGTCGAAGGTCTGTGATCCAAATACCAAGGCTACATTGCCTTGATTCCACCCCATGCCCCTTTCATACTCCATTAGACATGCCATATCCCTTTGTCACATTAATGCAGGCAGGCTCTTTTTCAACCCTGCGTTCTTTCTTTGTCAAGGTTTTTTCATTTGTCTCTTCCTCCTTCTTTCTCCTTTTTTTCCTCTTTGTCTCTCTTGTTCTCGGTCAAAGTATGATGAGGAAAAATAAGTGCCGGTCCCCAAAAGTAAGCTCTGGTGGCCCCCACCAGCAACCTTTAGCTCAAATTAAGCACTTCCTTGCCACCATGTAAACACCTGGAGATTTTCTCCAGCAAAGAGCAGGAACAACTCCCTACCAGGGTAGGAAGGGTGACACAACACCCAAAAACGTTGTGAGAGTGTGAAGTAAGGGGGTTTGCATGTGGGGGGGGATCCCCCTCTGGTGAAAAAAAAACAAAAGAAAAACATGTTCATTTGCAGAGCCGTCTGCACTGCATTCTCCCATTACAGACTTATACCCACCGTATAACTCCGCAATGGGTAACTACCAGATAATGGTACACCAGAGTCTGGGTTTTACCAGATGCAGTAACGCATCTGACGAAACTAAATATGTTTATGTGCACGTGGACCTCTTGCTGAAATATATATTAACGTATTGTGGTTCAACTCTGCCCTGCAACCCAGTGAAGGAAGGACTGCTTGCTGGAGAGCCTATTTACTCCTCAATGTAGGCCAAGCGATCAGAGCACATTTTCCTTGCAAAGTAAACACTTTTGAGGAGAAGTCCTACTTTATCACTAAGTTGTCTCAAAAATCTCCATGTGCAGGGAGTTAACTCATAATTAGACCCCCAGTCACCTCACGCCAGTTGATTACATAGTTCAGAAAACCCTTGTTTTGAAGCATAGATGGTAACTACTGCACATGAGTCAGTTGGGTGAATATACTTGCATTTATGAAGAGAAGTGCCACAGTGTGGACCAGAAGGTGGAGTTACGAACGCTGAAACCACAAAATCGCTTTCCCTCCCAGGTAAACATTTATTGATGCTCCATCCACCATCCAAGAAAAAAACAATCTCAGTATATCCCTTATAGCCCACTGCCAAGGCCTGTAATGGTTGTTAAAGGGTCTAAATCAGAGTTATGGGTCCAAGACACAGGTGAGGGCCTGTAAGGAGGTTAAGGGCCTTTAAACAGTAAAGCCCGAGAAAGAAAGGATACGAGGCTGTTAGGACATTCCATCCACTGAGGATAGAATTGACAACATTGAACAGGGCGAAACAGAAGGACACACACTTGAATGCTAGTGTAAACGGCACGTGCCAGCCATTACTGGTCCTGAGCTACTCCACTGTCTTCAGTGAAGCGCTCTACATTTCAGAGCTCTCATTCTTTGTGAAACTTTTTGTTAAAATGTTGGTTAAGATAATTTGCTGGGTCACCTAAAGTACTCTTTGTGCTCTAATGTCAGGCCTTTTGGGAAGACTATATCGCAACTCAGCTGTAAAACGTGGAAACATATATTCTTATTGCTGCTTAAACCCACTTACCACATGTCGATTTGTGTGGAATACTCTGAAGATCCAAGAAGGACATCTGGCGGTCTGTACCATAACGTGACAACTTCGTTTGAGTAGGTTTTTGTGGGAACTGACTTCGCTCTAGCCAAACCTTGATTGGGGAAAACATATCGATAATCAGTTTCAGAAGTAGAAGTGATGCTCCTGCCAACATCTGCATTTTTGTCTTAATTTCTAAACATGTTAAGATGGCAGTGTAGATCTACTTGAAGCCGATCACAGTTATACTCAGTTCAAAGCAAAGCATTAATGACTTATTAAGTGCCACATAATGCAATACAGCTGTAGTTGGTAACAAGGCCATCTAGAATGAAAATGGTGGCTTGTAGTTCAGTTAGAGAACAGGACAAACTGAGGTCGTCTCTTACACAAAAATTACAATGTGTACCATGGTTTCAAATCTGCACACATTATTTAGACAATGTGCAATACAAATTGTAATAAGAAAGGGTAAAACAGATGACTGCAATGAGTGGGTTTGTTGTGAGACACTATATCGGAATTTCAGTGTCATCGATTTAGAGAGGACAGCCAATTCATTAACACACAACTCGGAGTGTTTTTTTACTAACATGTTTGATGAATGTCCATGTCCACTACCAATCCTCAATAAACTATGTTTAAAATGTCTTTGCTTCTAGCCAAGAACTTGACCTGAAGAGATATCTACAATTTAGTGGCAGTCAGAGTATTACCCGTTTTATCACTAAACTCAATTAGTGCTGCTCCAAACATGAGCAAGGCCTCAAATGCTTAAATAAGTCATTCTTGCTTCTCTCTGAAAACAAACGGATTACATTTTAGATCCTTTCTGACATAGGACAGTAATAAGGGTGACCTTGCTGCCAAAAGTCAGCAAAGCGGCCCTTAGGGCCCTACTCTCCTCACAACTGGAAAATTATATCCTGAAAGGCATTTAGGCTGACTCCTGTCCCTTTGATGAAATAGCCCTTCTGAATATCACAGAAGCAAGTCTGACCTTTCTGGATTCAGGTCAGACTTGAGCACTGCTACTAGTTGACCTCGTTCGTCTGAGTATTCAATACCACAGACCATAATGGGCTACTGTCCTGGCAATGGCTTCTGGCACTGAGGAAACACCTAACTCATATTTCATGTTTTTCGAGGAAAAAGGTCCACCCCCAGTTAACATCTGCCACAAGTACCATCACCTATTGAGTCACACAAGAATCACCAACATTGTTTATCTTGTTCCACATCTACATGTCAAACGTGGCGCATCTACAAAAATGGTTACCATATATTTACACTACTGATATCGCAAAATTATATCAGAGATCTGACGATATGCTATACGTAGCGGTCTTACTATCATGTGCTTAGCAACAGTTTAATTAAAATGGACCCTGCTTCAATGCTGTCATCCATAGGGATTTTGTTCTTGGGCCTTGCTCCTCTCCCATAAAAACAGACAGCATCCCTGGGCGGGCACCAGAATATCGTAGACAGAATATTGTCTTACATAAATGTTATGTCCTAAATATTCTTTACAACAATAGTGCCCCTTGAATTAATAAAGGAAAATCTAAAATGGGATTACATTTTCACGAATCATACTTACACCATAATATTTATAGCTGCCAAAATTTCAAAAAAGACAATCTGGCATACAACCACATAACTGGAATGTCCTAATTTGCCTACTCAGACATTGTACAGCCACAAGGGCACAGTTTGAAACTGTCCTCTACTCTCTACTGATACCAAAAAAAGCATTCAGTCTCCTAGGCCTCATGTGCCGGCTGCAATTAATCTACAAACAAATGATCCAACATCAGAAAGACGCCATGGGCTGAGCAGTGGTAATGTCCCACTTGGAACACATTATGTACTCAGGTAAGAAAAAAGAAGAGTCAAACTGCAAGAAGATTTTATTATCTTCCATCTGCAGCATTCAACATTACCCTGATTTTGAAGGCCAAGCATTGGTTCCTGAAAAAGAAAGATCACAATTCAGAACACTGTGTTTTTCACAAAGATAGTCTTGTGCAGATCCTCCAACTTTGCCAGCAAGCCAGAACCCTAATGTGATAGTCTACAAATTATCAGCCATACTCCTGGCCAAGTACAAACACATTGTGGGAACCCATAAACAAGTACATGGCTCAATGCATAGGAACTCCTTCCCCTAGCCTTCAGGCTGTCTACCCTGTGGACATTCCCATATTATTTGGTGCTAGATAGGTAGTGCCAACTAGAATGGCTGTGGTCACTGAACTCCCAGGAGGATAGAACAACTAGTACTTCACTCTGTACCTCAGATATCGACAAAACACAGCACTAAGAGGCATGGGCAAGGGTTCCCACTGGGACTCTAAATAGAGCAACTGAGCTGGGCTCACAGTGCTCTGAGGTTCTGCTCTGGAGTCCAGACTGACTCTCTTTAACGGCATTGGCATGACTGAATGTACACCCAAAATCTGCATGATCCAATCTGCCAGGCACCTTTGAACAAAGAGTTATCTCCCTGCTTTGTCGACATTCTCCTCTCATTTACAGTTGTTACAAGCTCTAACTTCTTTTTCAGCACCAGTCCACCACAAGGAGTGAGTGACTCCAATAGACTATTTCAGCGAATGCAGATGGCTCCATGGAATGACATATTTATGACTGAAACTTCTCACCAGCCCCAAGCTCATAATCACCATTTTAAATGCCCTCATTGGTGAGACAAATAATAGTTCCAGATATATCACATTATTGGGGTCATTACGACCCTGGCGGATGGCGGTAATTTGGTGAAAGGTACTGCCAACAGGCTGGCGGTACCTTTTCCCAAATTATGGCATTGGCAGTTTGGCTCAAGCCAAATCGCCAATGTACCACTCCGTCCGCCAGGGTGGTAACAGCTGCTGGGCTGGAGACTTTAGTCTGCAGCCCGGCGGGCGGCACAATCCCATCCTCGGGATTCTGATCCCACCTACCGCCATGGTTTTTGTGGAAATCTTACTGCCACGAAAACCATGGCAGTAGGCACTATCAGTGCCAGGGAATTCGTTCCCTGGCACTGATACGGGTCTCCCCTGCCCCCTTCCCCGAGTCCTTCCCCACCCTCCCCCTCCAGACTCCCCCCGAAATTCACACACCCAGACACGCACACATACACATGCATACACACACGCATACCCACATCCACCCACGCATGCACACATACATACCCACACACCGCAGCACACATTAATATACATTGTCGCACACACGCATGCACAACACGCAACAGACATGTACACTCACATTCAGTCATTCATGCACGCATTCCACGCGACTCACACCTGCATGCACGCATACAAAAACAGACACCCCCCACCCACACACACACAGCACCCCTCACCCCCCTCTCCTGTCGGAGAACCCGACTTACCTGTCAGCAAAACACCGCCAGGCCGTATCATGGAACATGATACGGTAGGCGGTGTTTTGCTGGTGTGGCGCTGTTGCTGGCAGCAGCGCCACCTTACTGCTGTCCGCCGCCATGACTGTCGACGGAATTCCGCCAGCCTTCTGATGGAATCCTGCCGATGGTTATAATGCGGTTGGTGGCTGGTAGCCATGGCAATGGTATGTTGGAGGCCGTAGCTGTGTCGGTAGGCGGCATTTGCCGCCAATGTCATAATGAGGGCCTATGTGTTTTTATGTGGTCTGACATACAGCAAAGCACTGTACAGAATTGCCAATGTGGGAAAAACTCAAATGAGCATAGAATCTTTTGCCTGGACAGGCAAGGCAATCCTCAAAACAGTGCAAAATTTAAATGTAGTATTCTAAGACCATGATGGTAAACTAAGGAAACTGAAAATGTCAGAAGGGGACTGGGAATTTTGTAGACTTGATTTTATCAATAAAGGGATAGACATGATTCAGCTGATGATCCCAAGTGGTAGCATAGCTTAATACACAATGTAAAAGGTGGCAGTCCTTTTGGGCCCTGTTGATATTTAGTTTCAGAGGAGGCTGATAAATCAACATATAAGCACCCCAAAGCCAGTTTTACTATCTGCAAAGAACACATCAGTGCAAGCGTTGTTTATTTGTTGTCACAATGACATTGTGGCAAGTAAGCCTTGCCGTCTTACAGTGTGGAACTAAAGTACATATTTAAAAGTTATTTAGTGGAGCAGAGTAGACTTACACTGTAACCTGTTAAGGTGTAAAATAAACAGTGAGCAGGTGCAGAGTAGGCAGCTGCATTATTCACTTTATACTATATTCAATATTTAAGACAAGGTAAGAACAGACGGTGTTAAGGTCCGTGGAATTATCATCGTGATTTTTACACACTCACCTACATACATACTCGAGATCAAAAACATGCATTCAGGCTGCATCCTGTAATGGTGCGCTCCCTGTACCCCTACCACTAATGAATGTTTTATTGTCCGGACAATTCCCAAACACATGTCAATAGAGTATAACATCGTACCAAAGTCTGCTAATTTTAATTCTCCTTTCTCATTGATGAGCAGGTTTTGTGGCTTCAGGTCTCGATGAAGCACTTTCCTTCTATGACAGTAGGCCAAGCCACGTAATATCTGGTATAAGAAGATCTATTAAACGAAACAAAGTAAACAGATTTAGTATTCAACTAAAATCGAAAACAAAGATAAGCATATAAGGTGCACAAATTACATTACACCGACAGCATCAAAACACAAAGGACCCGATTCACAAAGGTAAACTTAGACGTTTGGTCTACACTTAGACGAAATGTCTACGTTTCCGACTTTGGGAATTCACAAAGGGCATTTACGAGTAGTATCTTTAGGTCACACTCGGGCAGAGACTTAAAAATAGTACTCGTAAATGCCCTTTATGAATTCCCAAAGTCGTAAACTTAAACGTTTGGTCTAAGTTTACACATATATATATATCTATTCCCCTGAAAAAAACAAAGGTTAAAGTGATGGTATAGTTTATAACTAGGGCTCCAACTTTTACATTTTTTGCTGATAAATAAGGATAAAAAAAACAAAGCATTTCCTGTCTGAATTTATTTTTAAAGGGGGAGGAATACGGAAAATGTTTCTTCTTGTAGGTGACTCTTCATGCTGTTGTTTGTGATTTCCAGGACAGCAGCTGAGCAGATAAACAGCATGAGAAGTTAAAAAGCAGGTTACGACTTCCCAAAGTACAGACGTATTTTAACATATATTTGTATTATAATGCTGATATTTACCTGTAGATGTAGTGTTTCACTATATTTGGCTGCCTAATTTGCTAAGACGTGACAGGCAACAAAGTATGAGTGTGAGTGCATGTTTATTAGTTAAATACATGTGGAAATATACCATGTTCTCAAAAAACAAAATAAGTATGGATAAATACCAATAAGATGTCAAACAAATAAATATGGATGCAAACAGAAATATTTTTAACAAATACATAAACAACATTAATCCGGGAGCTCTATTTATAGCTAGATGAAAATGTGAGTTTAAATTTAACATGCTAAATTAAAATAAACTACTAAAACTCACCAGTTATACTTAATACTATTACTCACACCCTCACCATGCACTGAGTTATTATCAGTGATGTCACAGAGCATGCAAAGAGTGATAAAATATGTGAGATCATAAGCAGTGACAGCCTCCCTCCCCCCAAAGGCCAATCAACCCCACCCTGGATGACCTCATGACTTCGTTGGTCCAAACAATATGAGATGGCCAAATATGTTTGTTGGGCTGGCCTGCACACCACAGACTACAATGAAAGCACTATTGATATACAAATATATATATCACTCACACATATACATATATTTATAATACATATACAAAATCTATGGCAATCTCATGGGCCATGAGCTCAAAGAATGGGTGTACCTTCCCATAAGGCATATAGCATAGAGAGATCTGAAGGCCTAACTTGGCTGAGGAAAACATTTTCTTTCAGAAAGAATCAATCCATTTCACTGTTCTATCCGGAGAACAGGCTGGAAAAGAATTCAGAACGACCTCATTACTAAAATCCCAAACTATCAACCTTCCAGAAGTAGGAAGTTTAGGTAGGAAATCTGGATCACGTTGATTGGTCCATGCCTCCAATCCACAAATCGACTAATCGGAGGGCTGAAGGGTGACATGTGGCCATGAATGTGTCAGTTATGGCTTCACTGAATGGCAAGAGCAGTTTGAATAAAGTTAGTCAAGGATGGAGAATTTCAGTTACTAAACCTGCCTTTATCTCAATACTGTCTAAGATTTCTGCTGTCCTCCCTACCTCTACTGCAAAAGAGGCACTTTCTTCGGTTGACAGCCCAGGTGGTGAGCCCAAATCCATGGCAGGAAACAAGTTCATCCCACATGCACTTTGAAGGGCTAAATATAAGCCACTGTCAGTGTAATGATGTAGGAGTAAATTGTCTATCTCCGCCTCATCACCACTATTATGGGTAACAGTAGGTATGCCCTGAACCACATCAGAATCAGAACCAACTATAACTTGATGCCTCTGGTAATGCTGGTGATGAGGGAGAGACCAAAGATTAGGGTCTGGTTTCATAAAAATCAACTCCACCTTTGTAATCTTGTAGCAAAACAAAAGTCTTGGCTGGGCCGATGTTGGTTTGGGGTCACAGACTAGTGTCACTATCAGTAACATGTCTTGAGGAGTCAGTCAGCACTGGTGAGGGCCTACTTGCAGACATCCAACTGGTGGTTCCTGCAGCTCCATGGGGCCCGAAGGCACACCAGAGGTAGCCTGAAGCACCTGAAAATAGGTGCTGCCTGGCCTTTTTGAAGGCCATTGTATGCTGGGGGAAAACAAAAGCTCAGGGTACCCCGGGACCAGCTATTGGACAGGGTCAGGTTCAAGTGACACTAGAAGGGTAAGATCTTTAGCCTGACATTCCAGTGACTTTTGCCTAGATTTCAAGTGGAGGGATGAGGTAGAGTCCCTCTTAGCTTTTTGGCACTTATGGCATGATTTGGACCTGGTATTACAGCAAGACTTCGACCAGGAAGACAATTGTTATGGGAGCAGACTCGGAACCATAGTGAGCAGCCCCAACACTTGGAGTGGGACTTGTTCTTCAATTTCAATGCCCTGTTACGTTCAGCGGTGTAGAGCTTCACCTCCCCCCCCCATTTCGGATCGCCTTTGGGTGCATTAGAACACAACTGTTGCACAATTTTGAGTAGTGATTGGAGTCTAGGCACCATAGAGACTCTGGTCATCTGATTGTTGCACTCCATGCACAGTTGGAATCCTGGAATTTGAGGAGCAACAATGTTCCCTACCGCACTGTTAAGAAGAAAAAAAATATTGGAAGACTGTCAAAATTGGGAGCAGCGCTTCAGATTAGAGTATTAGGCCCCCATTATCAGTATGGCGGTCTAATGACCGCCACACTCGCGTTGATGGTTGGACCGCTGTAACTTTGGTAGTCCTGGTCCAAAACTTTGGCGGTCCAACTGCCCAATTACAACCCTGGCGGACGGACCTGCAAGGGGACAGCCATCCCCGCCGGGAACATAGTTTCTCAATGGCATGACGGCGGTTGAGCTCTAACCAGCCAGGCGGTGAACTCAGCACCGTCTGGCTGATTACAACCCCTTTTTCCACCAGCCTTTTCATGGCGGGCAGCCTGCCATGAAAGGGCTTACAGAAAGCCTGTGCCAAATGCCCCCGCATTGCCCATGCCCATGTCGTGGGCAGTGCAGGGGCCCCTTGCTCAGCACCGTTGGAATGTGCACTGTCTGCTTTGCAGGCAGTGCGGATTCCGAGGGTGCTGGAGTGTTAGGATGTTGGCCTTGGCTTCCTTAGAGGAGCCAAGACCAATATCCTAAAACTGTTCCTGTCAGTCAGCCCGGCGGGATCTTTGTAATATACTCGGAGGAAACGTCACAGCTATGGCGGTAGCGTCCTCCCTGCGAGTTTGGCAGTCCAGTGATGGGACTGCCAAACCCATAATGAAGCCCAAAGTTTGTGTAAAGAAAGAAAATGACGCCAGTTTGCAGGTGTGGCGCTATCTGCCTCAATTCAGACCCACAATGCACCACCTACTGGCACGCAGGAGCATGCTGAAAAATGTCCCTTGCTCCAACCTGTCTCCAAGGAGTATTCTAAATGTGAGGATTTTGTGGTTAAAAGAATCCATCAGAAGTTAAAATCAATCAAAACATTTATTAATTGAATGTTTTACACATCTATTCAATATGAAGCAGGTTCGTGGAAAAAACTAGCCATTCACGAAAAGAACCATTGCTGAAAATATACATCTAGCAGTTGAAATGTAAGCATGCAACAAGATACATCGTGTTTGGACCTAGAACATAATCCTGTTTTATTAGTAACCAAAGTGCTCTATGTTTGAATGATATGCTAGGACCTGTTGAGCTTAAGAATTCGCTGGTCGTTAAAATGTGCACAAATAAAAGCTGACAGATTCTGTCCTCTGGGGGGGAATTAAGTAGATGGCATTAAACAACATCTACCACCCAGAAGCCACAAACCGGGGGTTCAACTTCCACACATCTTTGCAAATTTGAAAATATGTACAAGAGCACATGACTAATACCAAGAATAGGAACTACTACTCCTCAAAACACTCAAAAATTATTTTATGTGACCACTATTATATTGCAAAGGGACTCTGGACTCTTGTTACAGACAAAGATTTCCAAATAGGTTGTCCTTGAAGAGATCAGCTAAGGTGTTACAAGTGCCCAAAATAGAGAGTTTTGAAACACGGGATCTGAAAAAAACTTACACCATTTAAAGAGACTGGTTAAGAAAGCAAGATGTGCACTCAGCAGCCGAGGATGACAAACTCAAAAAAGAAATAGAAGAATTAAAAAAGGCATTTTCAGAAATGGAAGAAGAATAAAAATAAACAATCAAAAGAGAAATGATAAATAAAAGAGTTGATAAATTTGAAGAGGATGTAAAGCAAAGAAAACAAAGTAAATTTAAAAGAACAAGCCTATTGGGAAGCCAAAATATATAACTTTGCAAAGAAATCTAAACTACTACGGAGCAGAGATACAGGTGATTAGGTAATTAGGTGGTAAGAGTAACTAGAATCTGCCTGTAGCTCATATCCTGATCAACACATCCCTCAATTAAGGCATTTTTCCAGAAACCCTATAGACATGTCAGGTGCTGCCACTCTATAGATGCCTTTGGCTAGGATTGTGGGCATGTGGCCGGTACCAGAACCACAACAGATCACCATGGGGACACCACAGACATCATGCCCTGCCTCTCCCTTTTTTTAAAATACATATTGATCCCTTCTGAAGTAAACACTGCAAGTTGAAAGATCAAACCGGTAGTAATCAACAGGCGTAAGATGAAACTGTTGGCGTACACAGAAAATGTGGCAGTTTACACAGATAATGTTGTTAACACCATCTGTATGACTGAAAACAAATCCAAGGACCTTAATAAAATCTCTTTTAATCAAGTGAAAACCATGGAAAATCAGGTTATTTGTAATTTTGATGGGGTATGAAAAAACACACAAGTAGTCCAAGTTAGAGATATGACTTTCTATTGGGCTGGTAATGTGAAAAAGGCCAAATATGAATCCCTCTTAAAAGGAATTCAGTAACTGGTGCACCAGTGGGAGGGCCTACCAACGCACCTTGTAGGAAGGCCTTAAAAGCAGTTAAATAATTATTCTTCAAAAATACTTTTTATTTATTTCAAGCTATACCACTATGTGTCCAGAACTTTTGACAGTCATCTGAAGGCTTCAAAGGCTAGACAGGCAAACAAGTTCTTAAATTAGTCCAAGCCAAAAGCAGGTGGAGAGTCCCAGACTTATTTTATTCCTACTGGGCTGCAATGGGTTAAGAGAACGGCTGTAATATTGAAGCCTAATGCTGACACAACATCATTCACTCGTTCTAAGGTACTTTTAAGGACTAATGTTGCAGGGTTCCTGCTGAAAATGTCTGATCCTTGTTATTTTAAGCTGTTTAAATGTAAGGCAAGCTATGCGATATTTTGAAATTGGTATATGTGAAGGAAGGCATTTCATATTTCTAAGTATACTTTATCCCACCTGCTACCAGGGGATTCTTCTCAATGGATATATTCCTGGAATCTGGGCATTAAATTTGGCAGCGGTCAGGCTTTGTTAGTTTGGGCCTCCTTTGTTCTTTTGGTTATCCACAACCAGGGCTTTAAGTGGGCCGGGTCCCTCCGGGTCTCAGACACAGTAGTAATTTAAAGAAGACATTGAAACGGTTCTCTTTCGGATTCTGTAGTTATGCCCTTAACTTCTCATGCAAAAATACTGATTGATGTCTGAACAATAAGTGTAAGAAAAGTTAAGAACCATGTCATTTTTGATTATATTTCACATGCTTTACTTAATCTTACATGCCCTATAAGAGTTTGCTTTTTCCAGGATGTGTTACTTTTTTTCATCCAGGTGTTTATAACAGGGCACTATTAAGTTGTGGCTAAAAGCAGTTCGAGTTTCTAACAGTGCCTGTCAGGAGCACAAAGGTGTTCAGACTACATGGTCATCTAATCCTTTGCCACTCAATTGGTCGTGTATGCTAGTTCAACTGTGATTCTATGCAAATGTGTGGGTAGGGTGGTACTTTATGTGAAATTTAGGGTAAGCCAAACCCTTAATTATACCAGCCCTGCCCCTTTTAGGGACTCCCACACTTTTTTCATCCCACTTAAAAACCCTGTCTACAGCCTGAATTTCAAAGTCCAAAGACAGCGTTCTCTTTGCAGGAGATGCTTATTTGCAGTCACGGCTGGTGTCGGGACAAAGTCGAGGTTAGAGAGGCACAAAACAAAAACACAACAAAAATACAAAAATGAAATGTACATGCTGCCCACCGCATTGCTGCTTTTCTGGCTCCACTCACTGCAGGCACAGGCTCCGAGACTGCCCTGTGGCCAAGCCGAATGCTGCTCTCATGCTGCTTATAGCATGAGAGCAGCGTCAGGGTTGGCCTGAGTGCCCTCAATTTGCACTCCAACACAGACTGGGAGCCTTGCCTGCTGTCTCCAAGCCAGTAACACAGCTTGGGCTGGAGACAGCTCAGTGCGCATGTCGGTTTAGCCAGCCAAATCCACATGTGCACTGACAACAGTGCACACCACTCCACCTCGTGCCAGTCATCCCCCATGGCCCCACCACCAAGAAAAATAAAACGATGATAAACATGGTTTATTATCCTTTTATTTTTCAAGTTTTGCAGCTGCTGATGGGGTGAGGAGGGGGGTGAGGAGAGGGGGAGTATCACTTCTATGCCATAGCGGAGGAGCCACCGCTGCTCCTCTGGATGGGCTGGAATATGTTGTGCAGGCAAGATGTGAACCACTTAAGGACCAAGCTATCAATGACTATTATTAAGGCTAAGCCGTATCTAAGGTTTGCTGATTGATGGCTGCTAAGAGACGTAGAACGGAGGTCTCTGTTGTCATTGCTATGGAGTGCATTATCCACAAACACTGGGTAGTGATTTCATTTTAATACAAAACTGTGGCATTTAATAATTCAATAAGAGAATTGTCGCTTAATGCAAATCGGCCTACTTTAAAAATATTAAACATGAGTATTATGGTCCTGAATGGGGTATAGGTGTTCCTGTTCTCGAGATTCATTTTTATTGTTTATTGGCCTGGGTGAAAGAAAGGTCAATTACTCGCTATTATATTAACCAAAATCGTATAATATCAGTGAAAGCTGTTTTTTTAATTCTAGTAAGGCAATGTATTAGTGATAAGATGACTCCGCTGGCTAAAGTTATGGGGGTAGGATTGCAGCAAGTAGACAGGTGATCGATCATCTGCAGGGAACTGAAGTAAATGATAAGCAAGATTCGGTCACTACAAGTAAAAAGTGACTAAATTACAAAGATGAAGACAGAATGAGCCTCAGTGTCAAGATACTGTGCATTTGTGGCTCTTGAGAAATGTTGGCTCTCTTTTTTGTGGCCTTATTTCTCGGAGAGTGACATGTTCTGGTAGAGCACCTACAAGAGGTGACATTTTTCAATTGGTTCACAAATTTGAGTGTGATTTTTTTTATAAGAAAACGTGTTCCTTCTGAGAATAATCGAAAATCTATAATGATGGCGTTAGGGTAAGAAGCGCCTGTCCTGTTCCTCTCCTGAAGGGCAACAGTAGCAACGGTGTGCCGCTACCATTATTTCATACCAGATGTTTCATAAAACGGTTAAAACGGTTACTTCCAAAGTTTATCTTGGATTGTATAGAGTGTTGAGATGCACGTTTTTACTTGATGGCCATTGCTGCCATCTTGTGGTTACTAATTATTATACTAAAAAGCATCTGTCGATGTTAGTAAAAGGAAATCAAAACAACCTAAGTAAAGAATGCGTTACTTCATTCAGCTGGAGCGTGCTGTAAAAAGAGTTTAATGTAAGGAGAAGCTAAACAACCATGGGGCAAAAGAAACTGTCTAGAAAAAGTAAGCAGACTAGTGCGTACAGAGTTCCTGTGTGTAACGAACACACGTGCCATGGGCTGCTAAGGGAGGCATTCCTATCTGCACAATGTCGTAAGTAGATGGTGTGGAAACTGATGACCATCAGCCGGCCAAGAAAAGAACCGCAGACACTGACAAGAAACTGAAATAGGTGCGCATTCATTAATATCTCTTCAAATCTCCCAGACTAACTATTGTTACGTTTAAAGGAGGTCTGCATTGTTGGAAAATGTATTCACTATCCTCAAATAACGCTGTCCGAGAAATCTCCGTACCAGCCTAAGCCTTCTAGTTATTTTACAAGATGGCGAGTGGTTTCTGAAATTCAACTCTTTGTCCACAATCAACAACAGACATTTCAGGAGAATGGCAGCAGAACTCATCAGTTTATTCATTTTGTCAGAGACTACACATTATGTCAAGGGGCTTACTATGAATGAGCTCCCAAAAATGCCAAAACACGCTGTCTCCTAAAACATAAAGTAGTTTCAGTGAGAAATACCCGGCTCCCCCTCTGCAGCATAGCGTACGCAGCAAGATTCTCCTCAGGAGGTTTGGCCTGGTGCATTTGAAGATCCTGCGTCAGGCTATACAAGTGGGGAAGGGCATGCAACGACAGGTGCCTGCGATGCGGAGCTCACAAGGATCGTTAACACACACTCTGTAGGAGTTCTCACAGGTACAACAGGTTTGGAAGGAAGTGATACCTTGAACATCAAGGGTCACAGGAATTAACTGACATATCATCGCAAGTAGCGCTTCTAGGAGTCTGAAAGAAACAAACAAAAAACAGATACACTCTCTTGTTCTGTTACACGGCCCTAATGGCAGCAAAAGTGGATATTGGCAAACTGTGGGGAAATAAGAGCCTTCATCAGTGGATCGGTGAATAAAAAAACCTGGATTGGTGCATGCTGGCTGAGGAATCTGCCTGCTGGGAGAAGGGACACCCTAAAAACGTTATCGAGGTGTAGAGTCCCTGGCAAGAATCGAGAGAGATGGAAAGAGAAACCCCTCACCATACAATGAGAAAAAGCACAACAGAACAACCTGAAGCCAGGCCGGGGTCGTTCGGAATAATATTGAAGAAAAGAGAAATGATCAGATTTAACGATGTGGTCTGTGGTCTACAGAGAGGGTTGAATCTCTCATACCAACATTTACTATCTATATACTACATTTAAAACACTATGTTCTAGTGGTCGTATCGTGAGAATGTCATGAAGTGCGGATTGTTTTGTTATGTTAACAACAACTTTTTCAATAAGAATATTTTAAAAAGCCTTCCCCAGACAAATGCATGTGATACATGTGCAGCACCACCGAAACAACAACACGGTGAGGAAGCAAAGCACTTAAGTGTCCAGCACCTAGGAACTCAGCGCAAATGAATTGTGGGGAAAAGGTGTCGGCTTGTCCCAGTCAAACATTTGTCTTTGGCTTTAGAAACTTTTCTGCTACTTGAAAATTCAGTGGGGCAAGGCTTGAGCCTGCAGCTGAGATGGGCTCTACAAGGAAGAATACCTATATTATGCAATCAAAATATAAGCTCAAATTCCTCCCTGAAACGAATAAGGTGGGAAAAGGGGCTAGATTAAACTGCCACTGTGGACTATTTCTGTGGACAGTACAGGTACAGTGCCCCAGTCCTTCGCAGATGACGTTTTGTCAGGAGTTCCAACTTTACAAAACTAACTTATTTTTCTATACTTCAGAACTCTCCATACATTTGGAAAATGTCCCTCAGACATCAAACCACTAGTTCAAGCTTTAGGAGGGCTCCTCATGTATTTGTAAAAAGCATGTTCATCCTCTCAGTCATGTTGCCGCTGAATAACAGATTTGTATTTCACCAAACTGAATGCTACTTATTTGTTCTACCTCAAAAGATCGAGATGCTGAGTAAATCTGCCTGGATTCAAACAAGCGACCATGAGATCAAACACAGACCGATGAAGAGGACACATTAGTCTACTGAGCCACCACAAGACCGGTTTTCTAAAATTTCTCATCAGCAGCACTCCTTTTTGTCTACAGGACCTTCTGCACTTCCCTGGCACTGAGGAGAAATTTCAAAGGAGTACAGAGGAGAAATGTCCAGTTCTAACTAGTACACTCATTTTCTTCCAGGCAAGCGATGGAATATTTCTGTTCCATGACTTTCTTCACATTCCTGTCACAGAAGAACCTTTCCATTGAGATCAGCAGGCTTGGGGCCTTGAAACCTAAGTACTTGTAGGGAGAAAGCAAAAAGCCATCGTCACTAGCTCATGGAGCAGCCGTCTGGTCTCAGAGATTCAAGTCAGAGCTGGTGATAAATCTCTCTAGTGCATTTAAAATGGAATATGGGAACCCTTCAACTGGGCTGCACTCACTTCTGTTCCAGTCAGCTCTCAGCTGGGAGTGTGAGAAAGGAAACACTGGCCAATTAAAAAAAAAAAAAAAAGCTAGTGATTGTTGATGACTTCTTGCATCTTTTGCTGCATATTCCTGCAACAGCTCCTATTCCATGGACATGCTTCGAGGGGGAAAAAAACTACTGTAAAGTCACATTCAAGACAGCAATACAAAATTGTTTAGCTGCTGCTCATCTCTGTCTTTCCCTAAATCCCCTGGCAAGGCAAGTTTTGGGTACTCCCAAGTAAAGATCAAAGAAAATCTCCACCTCCAAGTCCCTGCCTGCGCTTACCCACCTGCTGCTTTTGGATCATAAAATCTGAGGGTGGTCCTCCAAATCAAAGGAAATGTTTACTGCAAGTTATTTTAGCAGGCAGGTGTGACTTGGAAGCTCTTGGGACTATTTCCTCTGCTTCTACGAGACTATCTTGAAGGCTTCCTTTTTTTTGTTGTATCTCCTGGTGAATGAGGAGATTATCTGTAAACGCCAGAAGATCAGACAGGAATGCTAAAGACAGCAGTAAAGCTTTTGCCACACTGAATTGACAATGAGTATCATTATTAGTACACTAACATGTTTTTACATAATAGTACTTGCAAATGAAGTGTGACATTGACATTAACCTCAGCTAAACTTTTATTAAACTGAGATTGCTACTAAATTGAGATTCTTAAGAGGAGTCCAACGACTCTGACAAAGGGGCTCTGGTAAATTTTAACCAGCATTTCGTTTTTGATCTATGTTTAAAAGTAGAGAATGCATACATTAAATATGGAAAGTCAGAAGATGTATTCTCATATGAGGTTTCCAACAATGTTGAAGAAAATAAATGGATGCCCAGTTGGGAGAAACATTATTATTTTACTTAGGAGAAAGAAATTCTCACGAGCCTTGATATGGGATTTTTTCAAAATAAAATGCTAAGTTGAAATCTGCTACTTCTAAGTATCTTTGGGGTGCTTAACCCAATGCTAAGCAAGCAGAAGCGTTTTCTTGCATGCTAGGTTTCATGCTGGATTTAAGACGGGTGTTCCTTTTACATCAACAACATGAACATTGGGACCTCTTGTGTGTTGCTGGAGACCTGGAACTCCTTTGTTTTGGTGCCAGACACCTATAGGCCCCGAATAATGACAGCCTGGTAGCTGCAGTGCTCTGCCCCTTCTAGTTCAGCACTGAGCATCATCTGGGAAGCCTAGAAACTCTGCCTCAAAGCACAATGGTTAGACCCATAAAAGAGCTGGATGTTGTCACTAAGAGCATGGGCCGTAAGATAAATACTGGACAGAAACAGGTCGTCTGGCACAATGCAAAAGATATGAATGCAAGATATTAAGTCAACTAATCTGATTGGCAAAGCCCTCAGAGTCGATAGGAGAAAATCGCCTGGACCATGACAGAGCCTTTCCAGAGCATTTTTATCTGTGCAAAGACATCACAAACGTCCCCCCATTAGATGAGGATGTTGAACCATCTTTGGAATTTGAAAACAACTGGCAGCACTTAGATACTCTGGCTCTTTAAGAAGGACGAATTTTCTGCATCAACACAAAAGAATAAATGCAGTGATCTATCGGCCACGTACCTAGCTTTTACCTCCAGAGGCGTTCATGGAAAATATATATATATATATGTGTGTTAGCTCCCTCTTCTTTCCTGAAGGCTTTTACCAAGGCTTAAAAAAGTTAATCTTTTATTAATGTTTAAGTACCAACAAAATTTGGAAGTTTAAGTGATACAGAAAATCAAACTTAAATACAATTATAGCTGTTACAGTATGTCTAAAAGACATGCATGGCTAAATTTGCTTTCAGTTCTAAATGTAAACAGCACTATTTGCTACAAAGTGCGCACGCACACAGAGATCCCAACCCGAGGTCAAAGAGGAAGGACGTTTTTCATAAGTAATAAAGGAACCCCACTGCAAGCATGCCAGGCATTTACACAATAATTTAAGAGGAAACATTGCACGGCGGAGTTACTGAATCCACTTCAGAGGCTGCCTCAGTCCCGAGAAGAATCAAATAAATATTATGTGTAAAAACAAGATTCGAGATGACTTACCTTCACGTTGTGTATACTCATGATGTTTCCGCAGTCGTCCATGTATTGCTTTAGGTCTTTGTCCTGTCAGAACAAAATACAACGATTTTGTGAAATGCTGAATAGATATAGGCACAAGTTCAACCACAGAGGTCCTGGGAATGCCATCACACCAACAGTACTTTATCACTACATGCGGCTGAATGTTGCCAGTGAGCACACATGCACAACCTGCTGTTGGAAAATCGGAATGCTATCTAGGTACCAATAAATTAAAATCTGAATAAACCTATCACCTATTTCTATCACCTAATTACTATGTTTTTTTGTGGGTGTGAAAAACATTGTAGCATTAGATGAGATATCACTAACAGGAAGTGGACTTTAACTACTATATAGAGCCCTAGACATGTTTTTGAGCACCTGTTTCCCACCCACCGCTGTCTGATATTAGATATATCACCAAATCTGTCACGCATACGCTCAACTGCAAACGGGTTAAGTGACAGTAGGCTCTTGTTAGTTAACTCACTTTGGTCAGGTGATAGATTGAGCTGGAAATACACAGTAGCAGCAAATAACACTTCTAAAATATAAATAAATAGAGCAGTAAAAGCTGCAGAGAAAAAGAGTGAAAATCTATCTCCCATCTGTCTTGCTACTCTCAGTTTAAAGCTGATGTTCCTTTATCTATGCAGTTAGAAACAAGCATAGGCAAAACCAATAAGGAGCACCTATCAGACGGATCTGCTTTGGCATTTGTTTAGCCAGTCTGTGCAGCAGAATGGCTGAAAATAATGTTTAAAAAGTGCTATGACACGGCCATCACATTACTTTTGCGGTCGTGCAACTAAAAAATTATGCAATCATTTTTCTTCTTTCTTTTTAACAGTCTGAGAGGAATTAGTAAATAAAAAGGTGCACTGAATACGTTTTTTGGCATAGCACTGATGACCTTTTTTTAAAGAAAAAAATAACAAACGGGAGAGTGGGTTGGGGAGCCGGTTGGAAAGAGTGGGCACTGAACGAGGCTACACGGGGGGGAAAGGGTGCGACTGGGATAAGAGAAAGACAACAATAAGGAAGCAAGTGGACAATGAAGGACAGGGAATAGCGAAGTACACTAACAGCAGCAGGAAGGAGGGCAGGGAAGATCCGAGGTGGGCAGGGAAGCTCCGAGGTGGGTAGTGAAGCTCAGAGGTGGCAGGGAAGCTCCGAGGTGGGCAGGGAAGCTCTGAGGTGGGCAGGGAAGCTCTGAGGTGGGCAGGGAAGCTCTAAGGTGGGTGGGTGTTAAACACAAGGACAATGGATGGTGGGCTAGTGAGCACAAGGATAACAGGGTGGGCTGGTGTGGGAGCAACGGACAATGGAGGGTGGGATGGCGGTCATACACATGGACAATGGAAGGTGGGCAAGCAGCACATGGACAACACAGGGTGGGTGTGGGAGCACAAGGACAAATGAGATTGGGCAGGCAAGGAAGAACAGGGATCACAGAGGGTGGGTGCGGAAGCACACAGAGAATGCGGGGCAGGAGTGCAGTAGGCTAAGCACATGGACAATGGAGGATTGGTGGGAGTCAAAGCTGATGCACAATGGAGGCACGGTGGGTGGTGGGTCGGGGACGCACAAGGAGAATCAAGGGTGGGTGTGCCAGGACATGGAAGCACATCTAAAGGAGAGCGGGCGGGAATAGAGAAATACAATGAAAATGGAGGTTGGCCAAGCAGGACAGCAAAGCAAGCAGAGGATTGGTAGGCAAGGATGGATTCAGGGCAAGCAAGAATGGCTGCAGAGGTTGGGTGGACAAGTAGGAAATGAGACAGCAACTGAGGGAGGAAGGGCCAGGGGAGAAACATGCGGGTGAGAAAGAGGAACACGAAGCGCAAAAAGGATACAGCCAGGAAAAGATATGCACTCTTGTAGCGTGCTTAAGCTAAAATGGGCCTATGCTGCAGGGGAGGGACAGGCACCACAAGAAGAGGAACAGGCCATGGAAGCTGACAAAAAAGAAGCAAACAAATAAGAGTGACAATAAAGCAAGCAAATGATTAGCAATGGGTGGCTCCACTGCAAGCTAACAATATGTGTCTCACAACAGACAGTGAATGCCATGTCTTGGTGAGACCTAAAAAAAGACTGTGTCCTATTTGTGCTGCAAATGCGAGGAGCACTTTTGTTTGTGAGGGCTGTTACCGTATTGCATTTATTTCATGTTGTGTTATGACCTAGTCATGTGAAAATCAGCACTGTTCAGGCAAAACTCCAAACTAGGTCATCGCCGACCTGGGCACAAGCAATCCAAGACTGGTTCTGGCCTTAATTGTCTTTGTCGATCGGGTGCAGCTTGGTTCCAGTGGCTGGGGACCCCACCCTAAGCAACTATACAATTTGAACCTGAAGACAATACACACAAATACAGAATAAAGTATGCATTATAAAGAAACAATTTATGAAATATTTTATTTCATTTGCAAAAAAAAAAAACACACACACATCATAATTTAATGAGAAGTGTGGCGCTCTTCAAAATTTGATTTTATTTTAAAAAGGTGAAGCAATAAGTTAGACTCTAGCATATCACTTTGTCTTTTTTGCCTCTGGTGCATATCACCGTTGTCGGTACATACCAGTGCTTTAATAGAAGCCACCAATGGTACGTACTAAATTCACATTTGCAATGCATTTTTAAATTTTCGACTTTACATTATGCTGTTTTTGTATATAAACGTTATTATTCTGATAAAACTATTACATTTTCTAAACGCTCCATCTTTTAGAAAACCCACCCTATCACTTTGGCTTCAGCTTAGGCTATACACAACTCCAGAAACTCTTTAAAGGGTATCTGTACCCATCGTAACTTGCCACTGTGTAGTGCTACCAAATCAATTCAATGGCAGGGGATTAAGGAATTCACTATGGTGTCCTAGAAAGATAGTAGTGGCATGACAGAATATAACAGCTGCTCGACTGTAAGAGTGGGATTGCTAATGTCCGTGTTCCAGCTTAGAGACACTATTTTATCCCCACCGAAGTGGTAGGCCCTAGATTTCTATATCTTGTTGGTGCGCAAAAAGAGCTGCACGGTGGATGTTGTCATAGGCCACAGACTGACCTATAAGGGTCCGCGACCTACAAATGCTTGTATTAATTTCCAGTATGAGGTTGTTTAATAATTACAGAAACGTCTGTTGTTTACCACGTGAGGAGCGAATCTTGCTAGCACCAGATCCAAGCCACCAATGGCCTCTCAAAGCTTTCATTGGTCAACCATGTGTCATTTAATAGGTTTTGAAAAATTAACTAATTAAGTGGTAGGCATTTGTTTTACTCCTTGGAATTGAACATATTATCATAATACTAAGTGTTTCACCCCGTTCTGTGGTGCAAAACAATGTTGTTTTGCTCACATAAATTCCGCTAGGTCCTTGCCGCATATCTTGGAGTCCTAATTCGGGTCTCAACTTGCTTTGCATCTGAATTCGGATCCCAGCAGGACTTGGGATGAGCCCTTTTGATGGCAAATCAAGAGTGTGTGAAAACTGGAAACTTTCAAATGGAAGTGCATGAATACATTCATAAAACACTTATAACAATCTATGAGGCACACCTCTGTGCCTACATTTGCAATACTGGTGGGTTGAACAAGAAATCTAAAGTTTGTTTCTCGAGTCACAAACTTGAAAGCATGAGACTCTCCTTGATGAATCCTCCAGGGACGCGAAGAGCGTTTCGAAAGAAGTGCAATTATTGACATTACGGCAATTGTTCAGTAATTGAAAGGGATTAACTATGTGTTTACAGTGAAGAATAGGTTCGCACCTGATCCTTCTATTCTGTTAAGAGCGCATTCCCCACCTGCATGATCACATCCAAGTGCAAAAGTGTTTGTTATATATAGTCCACAATGTGTAGGAGCACTGAAATATTACACTCGCCCTTGAACTCACTGAAGACCTTGTCTCCACCCGCTGTTATAACCATGCCATTCGAAGGTCAGCGCAAGTGGTCCAGAACCACTAATATAACATATCTCTTCCTACAATATTTCGTACTGCTAATGGAAGCCGCGGTAAACGTTGTCATTCCTGTCAATGAACAGCGGTGAGAGCATTAAGCAATTGGACATCATTTATGCAGATGGGGCATCATTATACACTGGGCCAGAGAGTACTTAATTGGTCATTGGCAAGGCTCAAGAAACAATTTTTTGACCTGTGACACCTGCTTTGCCATCTGGCCATTTTAATGTTATTCATGTTTGTAAAGCGGTCCAATATCGGCACTAATAAATTCAGCAGACATATACTTCCTACTGTGTCAATGTTTTAACTCTTTCTAGGAATCAAGAAATGAAGAAAGTAGTGCGTCAAGCGGAACGAAATCCAAGCTTTTGCTGCTCTCAATGAAAAGGTCCTAGCTCAGATTCTCACATTCTTTCAGTAAGTTATAGCAAGAAACCTCAAGTGTGATGATCTGACTGGATATGTGGGATGGGATCCCTAGCATTTAGATGGCTAGAAGGGACATGCATGAGTGAAGAAAGCACATTGACTAGGGGTGTGCGAAAATTGCATTCTTTTTTTTGCGTAAGCACATGAAATTTCAGTAAAATGAAGCTAAATTACGTAGAATGTAAATCTGACAATTAGTGCTATAATTCAGCATGAAATTATTATTTTTGTCCATTCTAAACAGGAGGACACATTTTTACTTTTAAAAAATGTGAAAAAATACAAGTGCCATGAACAACAGCTGCTCGTGTTCTGTTGATTTACATTTTACCTGTGCTCTTGCAGTAGAAGTTTTACATGAACACAGACTTGAAATTAGGCAAAGCAGTCTAATGGCATCATTTTGGTAATTTTGTGCAGCAAATGTAACTCAAAAATCCGGAAATTACACTGGCGTAACAAAAATTTCACCGTCTCACAGTATTAACACAAGGGATTTGAACAGAGCTCTTTTAAATATGGAAGTCCATTAAAAGGCACTCAAAGTAGATAAATACATGATCTAATTTAGGCAAGTCTCCTAACAAAGGGGGTGCACAGTCTGCACCTCTTAAAGGTGAAGCAAGGTTTTGTCAGGAAGAACAAGAAGGTGGATGCTGTTTCCACAGTCTAGTCAAGAAAGGGCTATGAGATTTACTAAGATAACGAAGAAATGTGGAGTTAAAAACAGTAACTTCTAGGGTAGCAGTATAAAAAGGAAATGCAGGGGTGGAGACAACAGCACACAATTTTTCACGAGTCAATATCCTATTAACAATCAGACCCAGATGTTGTATTGTATTGTAATATTATTTATGTAGCGCTTACTACCCCTGACGAGGTGTTGAAGCACTTTTCGGCGAGTAGCACGCTACTCCGGAGCCCAAAAGGAATTAGTGGTGGATTAGTATAGGGAAATACGAGTACAGTATTAGTATTATTATAAGTTAATTTGAGCAGAGGATATGTGAGTTTGTTACTTGGATTGACTAGAGTAATGGAGGGATAGAGGAGAGAAGAATCCAGAAGTGTTAATTAGGAGTTTATAGTAATAGGATGAGGCTTGGGATTAGTAAAGGAGAGATGGAGGAGGAAAGAATCTGTGGAAAGGGTTAGGGAGATGATAGTAGCAGGAGGGGTTTTGGATGAGCCAAAGGTGAGATAAATGAGGGAGAATTTAGTAGGGCTGTTTGGGAGATCATGGTAGTAAACTGAGGTTTGGGGTGAGTTAGATGTGGTAGAGGAGGAAAGAGTTTAGGCAGGGTTATTTTGGAGGTGAAAGTAGTCCTACCTCTATCCTGGAGGTGGGACACTGGACCGTCAACACCAGTCAGGTCTAGTTCCAGAATGGAGGCTATATTTTTCTAGAGCTGCTCAAGTTTTGTGAGAGTTACTTCTAATAAGTGGACCGATACCTACCACCTGATGATTGTAAGGCGAAGTGCTAACTTTCAACTGCGACCCTCCTGCTGGATCATGATGGGTACTGGACATTTGCGAGATCAGCCATGTTTCATTGCGTACATACTGAACTGGATTACACGTCCATGTAAAAGTGCAGCCAGAGGCATCATGCAGGTGTTAAACAGAAAGGGGGAGGGATTGGATCCTGGTAGGATCCCCTGCTGATCTTTGCAAACCGAAGCTGCGTGGTAGGATAGAGAAACATAGAATGGCCAGTAAGCAAGAACTAAAACCATTTGACAAGCTTTCTTGAAACCCCATACTTGGATAGCCTTTGCAGGTCGAGTTGTGCTTGACTGTGACTAGGGCCACTGAAAGATCCAACAGGACATGCACTCCAATGCCACAACCTCTATGATGTAGCCCACCTGAAAGCTCTCCTGGAAACATTCAATAACTGATTGCCTTCCTCAAACAGTTGCACTTGCTTCATTGCCGTGGATATTGAACATCACAATGAACGGGAGCAAGACAAAAGGCCAAAACACCACGAAGCAGGATCTAAATAACTTAAAGTAAAATGAGAGGAAACAAAAGTGGACAGCAACAATGTGCTTCCATTTAGAAAATTCAACCAATATACAAATGCAATGGAGGAAATGCCAATATTCCAATCACTATTAAAACAATATCCACTTGTCTTGCACAGGTATAAGCCTGGTTATCACTTAGTACAGGGAAAAAATAAATCATGGGACTTGATCAACTGTTGCCAAGCATTTTACCATTTCCATACTGTTGGAAATGGCCCTTTTTGCACGGTTATCCCAAAACTTTTTGCCTTCTTCCTCCCAATTTTTCAGGTCTGTTTTTGCTGGTTTATTGTCTCTACACACTTTACCACTGCTTATCAGTGCTAAAGTGCAAGTGTTTCCTAGGTAAATTGTACTGTTGATTGGTTTATCCATAATTGGCATATTTGATTTACTGGTAAGTGCACCAGAGGTGCCAAGGGCCTGTAAATCAAATGCTACTAATGGACCTGCAGCACTGATTGTGCCACCCACATAGGTAGCCAGGTAAACATGGCTCAAACCTGCCACTGCAGTGTCTGTGTGTGCAGTTTTAAACTGCCAATTCGACCTGGCAAGTGTACCCATTTGCCAGGCCCAAACCTTTCCTTTTGGTACATGTAAGGCACCCCTAAGGTAGGCCCTAGGTAGCCCCATGGGCAGGGTGCAGTGTATTTAGAAGGTAGGACATGTACCGGTGTGTTTTACATGTTCTAACAGCGAAATACTGCCAAATGCGGGTTTCAGTGTTGCAAGGTCTATCTCCCTCAAAGGTTAACATGAGGACTGCCTTTAACTATAAAGCACAGATTCCCTTTGAGGGCAGATACAAATGTCGAGTTGGGGGAGGGGGGGGTCTCTGAACTTACAATTTAAAAATACATCTTTTAGTGAAGTTGGTTTTTAGATAGTGAGTTTGAAAATGCCACTTTTAGAAAGTAGGCATTTCTTGCTTAAACCATTCTGTGACTCTGCCTGTTTGTGGATTCCCCGTCTAGGTCAGTTTGACAGTTGGGCTGTTCACACCGCTCCTCTAGACATTGACACAAAGGGAGCTGGGGTGTAGCCTGCATATCCTGATGAGCCATCTGTGCTGAGAGTGGAGGGAGGAGTGACCACTTACACCTGAAAGGACTGTGTCTGCCCTCACACAATGCAGTCTCCAACCCCCTGGTGTGTGTCTGGGGCCTGGCCTGGACAAGGAAGGATCTTGCAAAAACTTGAGACTTTGCTTTGAAGTTTGCCAACTTCAAAAGGCAGAAAGGGGTATAAGAAAAAGACCCAAAACCCCAGAGTTTTAGAATCTTTCTGGACTCAAGAGGAACCTCTGCCCAGGAGAAGAGCTGGAGGAGGAGTACTGTCCCTTTGCTGTGTTGCTCTGCTGGGCTGGCCTGCAGTTGCTGCTTTTGCCTGAAAAGAGTGCAAAGGGTGAACCTTGCTGTGTGTCCTGCTTGAGAAAGTTCTCCAAGGGCCTGGAGTAGAGCTTGCCTCCTGTTGGAAGTCTGAGGGATATCAAAGACTTCAGTTTCTTTGATCTGCAGCACTGGGAACTGTGTGTTTTGTGCTGTTCAAGAGGAGAAACCACTGCAACGCCGTCAGCGACGCCGCTGGCCTGCACTGTGACCTGCTGACGCCAGACGGAGCCTCACATCCCCGCTTCGCACCGCGACCCTGGTCTCACCAACACCGCCATCGGATGACTTCACCGAGCCGCTGCTCGCACCGTGACCTGTGGGCCCGCACTCTGGCATTGCCTGCTCACACCACATCCTGGGCATCCCAGGCGACACCTCTGCTGCTGACACGGGCACCTCTGCCTGTACCGTGGCCTGTGGACACCGCTCGTGAGGTACACAAAGCACTGTCCCATCCCGCACCGCATCCCTGGTCCACCGACGCCAGCACCATTGACACCAGTGTCGTCACCAGGCATCCCTGCCTGCACCGTGGCCTGTGGACACTGTCTGTGAGGGTCACAAAGTCCCGCCCTGTCCTGCACTGCCGGCTTGGGCCTACCGACGAAATCGCTTCAGCAACGACGACGACTCTGCCTGCACCATGACCTAGTGACACCGCACGTTGCACCGCCCCGCTTCACACCGCAGCTCTGGTCTCACTGACGACGCTAGTAGGCGTCACTGAGCCGCTGCCTGCACCGTGACCTGTGGGCACCGCACGTCGCATCGACCCGCTTCGCACTGCAGCCCTGATGCCATCGCTCCTGATTTTATCAGCCCGGAGTTCGATCTGCAACACGTAGGACTTCAAGGAGCCGACAACTCCTGCACCGACTCCGGAACCGACACCGCAACACCAACAACGCTGCTCTACAGAGCTCACCACGAGGTTCACGACGCCCTGCAATTCCAAAGGTACTGTTTGCGGGTCTTCCCGACACCACATCCTGCCCGCGATGCCACAGCAGTTGGTTTTGTTGATCACGACGCTGTGATAGACCCGGGTGGAGCTGTGGACTTCAAGGAACTGTATTTTTGAGTAAATCTTGCAGAATTCATATTTTGATTACTGTATGTTGGATTTTTGTCGTAATTGGTCTTGTTTTATATAGATAAATATCGGCTATGTTTCTAAAACTGGTGTGGTTTCCTTTTGTAGTGTTTTCACTTATTACTGTATTTTATGTGCAAATGCTTTACACATTGCTTCTGAGATAAGCCTGACTGCTCGTGCCAAGCTACCAAGGTGGTGAGCAGGGGTTATCTTCCTTATCCTGACTAGAATGAGAGTCCCTACTTGGACAGGGTGCAAACCAACTGCCAACTAGAGACCCCATTTGTAACACATGCCAAGACTCACACGGCCAGAAATTTTGGTTTCAATAAATTTCGACAAGCATGTAAATCCAGTAGATAAAACAATCTCAATTCAGTCTCATATTATTTTTAATTTGTAAACACCATAAAAGTCTTTTATCTGAACCATTTTCACATCCAGAAACAAGAGTCTAATTAACTACAAAGTCTGTACTAACCATCAAGATCATTTTTAAGTCCCATCTTCCTCAAAATAATGCTGCTCACACCTTATGCTCAGGTGCATCAAATCCAGGATTTTCTGTCGGAAACGTGCGGCATAATGGATTGTCAACTATTCAACTCACATCAAGCAATCACTTTCAACCTCAGTGGATATTTATAAAAACAACACGCCATTATATCCTGTTCAGTCTTTAAATTAAGAGCAATTTGGGTGTGAACGTTTCTCCAGCCTAGTTGTTTCCCTTTAGAATATTTGGTCCCGATCAAAACACAATTTTTAAACACAACTTTTTAAAAAAATTATTTAAACTGATACATTCCAGCTGACTAAAGAAATAACTATATTCAACTGTCAAACCTCCTTCTGCCTTGGTTGTGACCTTAATTTGCTACCTACATCGTTCCACTGTGCACACTCACCAACAGAAAACCTCACAGTAACATACATAACCTGAGAATCTTCTAAGTGCTGTACAAAGCTATACAGTAGGATATCGACTGGTCAGTTACTGCTGCATTCTAGGAGACCGAGTATGACAAGTATGCGTGTAATTATAAATGAAGCGTTGGGATTTTTAAACCAGGTGGGAGTTAAAGACTTCTTCATTAAAAGCACATAATAAATGTTTATTATTTTATTATTTGATTCATCTGTTGAGTCGAGTATGCACAACAGCATATAATACTTTTCCACAAACTATAACGTGGCTTATAGCGCCGACAAAAATGCAACTAAATAAATATATACATGAAATACTTACCAAATATTCAAATACCAGAGTCAACGATTTGTCTGTGTGAATGATGTCATGCAATGTTACAATATTTGCATGTTTCAGATCCTTTAGCAACGACACTGCAAAACAGAAAGGTAACTGTAAAAAGGATGTTTTCAAAGGAAAATGGCACATCACCTCAAGTAGCATCACAAATCTGGGAAACATTCAAAAAGCATTTTTTAATTCTTAAAGAACATAAACATGGGTTATGTACAAGCTATGTTTTAATATATATTAAAGCAGTGTTGGTATATGGTACCCATTTACACAGTAGGCTTCATTAGCAGGTTCCTGGATTTTGCTAAGGGAACTCTGTGTCCCAGAGTTTTCAATAATTCTTAGGGGGGGGGCAGAATTAAAGGAGGAACCCTGAGATTCTCCTGATAAATTGAGGATTACTAGAAGAATTGGTAATAACTGGTCAGAATCACATGGTTACTTATCATTCTCCCTGCAGTAGAAATACGGAACATAGGAGCAACAGCACAGAGGTACGGTAAAGGTACGACTGGGATGCAAACTGAAACTGAAGGCTTCTAATAAAATAGCGTCACTGATAATGTGCTAGATCACGCCAAGGAAGCTCCCCCTTCGTATACAAGCCGCAAGCCATGGACAGGACAACCAAGCCTTACGTACAAATATACACTACCTACTGTTTTTTAGCACTGGTATACAAACAGCGATGCATGCATAAGCACATGTCTGAAAATGTCAAAAGAACTAACCAAAGAGAGAGCCTCGTAGGAATCCAGTAACAAATCTTTAGTGCAGACAGGCAGCACACAGCCAGCTTGCATACCGAATAGTAATCTACCTTCCTCTGCAGGGATACTGGATCTCAGATCCAGCGACCTGAGGGGAGCAGGAAGGGCAGTTAACAGTGACAGAATCAGCGTTTTCTCTGCTGGGCCAGTAGGCAGGGGGTGCACAAGGAACTGACGGCCATAGGAGGCAGCTGGGGACAAAGCAACCACTGGAGTCAGAGAGCGCAAGGACGGCGCCACGTTTCAGTCATCCAGTGGAAGAGCTATCAACTGAATAGCAGAAAGAGTGAATGGTCTTTGAATCTGTTCATGAGAGGACACAGCTGCTTGCTGTGAAAGAAGGAGATAAACATGGCGGGATGCTGATGGTGAAGAGTGGCGAAGGGGTAAGAGAAACTACCTGTCGGTATTGTGGAAGGTGATGTTATAAATAAGCTTGCAGACATGCGCATCTCCCCGAAGTTTTAGCCTGTCTCTCAAGGATACATGAATGCTTAAAAAAAACAATAGTGATAGGCATAAGGGGCATTTCTTAAAGAAACATCTAGGAATTGTGGCAAAGAGAGACTTTTGTCAGCTCCGTCATCAGAAAGAACCTTTCAATTTAATCCTAAAACCAGTCATGTAGTGGTCATCAGTGTTTTGCCAAGTTCTAGTCATTTAATGAAACGCTGTGTTTTTCGAAAGGTGTGGAACAGCTCCAGGTATGTAGTTACCAAAGCTACAAGATATGTTCTCAGGCAGCCAACTTAAGGTTTCTAGAAGCCAACTTATTGAGCAAAGCTATGCGAGACTTAAGAGGATTCAGAGTTGAAGGGCCCATCATTTGGAATCCAGAAGTGGACAATATTACACTGCACATAGACATTATTCTAGAAGCCCCTATCTTCTTGGGCACCCGACATTTCATCATCTGGTGTTCTAAGCAGAAGGTGGTTAATTTTATAGTAACACACTGCTTGAAACCCTTCACTCATTCTCTTTAATCAAACCAATGTAAATTACCCTGATCTCATACAAGACTCCAAAGACTCATCCATCTAAACTTCTGTACTTATAATAAAGCCTTGTTGCATATTTTGTTCAAACCTTCTTGGTTGCTCTTTCTGACTCCACGTTGTTCAAGCTACCCCGGTGCTTTAATGTTTCATTCCAGACAGCTTTCACTTTTAGATCATTCGTAGATTGGATCAGCAAATTAATCGTCATATTGACATGTTAACAATTTTAAGGTTCGTGGTAGATGTGCAGTAAGGTGACAGTTTCAGGAGGTACTGTGGACCTCTGCTTGAGTAAGCTTGTGGGCAGTGAAAAGGAACTTGAATTCAACTGAGAGCCAATGAACTGGTTCTGGGTTGATGGGATTCCAATGTAAAGGTTTAGGCACGTTATAGGGGTCATCTAGTGTTTTGGGGAATGCCATAAAACGGAGGAAGCACGATTCTGCTGAACTTTCAATTCCCTCATTCCAGCTTAAGGTAGGAGAATGCTGGGTTTTCGACAGTAAAGCCTTAGCTGGGCTCACCATGTTGGCCTATCTGCTGTGGGATGCCAGGTCGAAGGGATTTAAGGCCAGTTCTATTAACAGTGGGTGACTCTAACTAATTTTCCTAACTCGGGAAAGCCATGAGACACAGCAGCTCATGTAGGGAAATCACTCCATCAGCATTCAGGCCATTTTTAATTTGCTTTGGAGTTTGTTCTTAAAAAACAAAATGCTTTGCTCACTCTGCTTGTACATCAAACAATTGTCCTGCTGCGCTAAGGATCAGTGCCTTCAATAGAGCTGCTTTACTGGTGGCTGTACTGTAGGCTTACAAAGATCCCTGGCAGACAGGTGGGGTCTCTAAATCTGCCAGGAGAGCATATGCCAGTCTCTGTTGAACTGTTGGGCCATCAGCCAAGATATAAATAACATATGTCCGTACGAGTCTACAGTCTTTAGTCTGGCAATAACGTTATTTTTAAGAACAGTATGCCATGACCGAGGCCCTTGTCAATTGTGATTGGTTGGAAGCATTTCATAGAATTTTCTGCAGTAAGAGCAGGCAGAGATCCTTAAGTTTCTTTCATGGATGTTGGAGGACGGTTTCCAAGGCTTGTTGAAGAGTGTTAGACTTGGTTGTTCCCATGACAAGAGTCTCAGTTTTGCCTCTTTTCATACAGAGAAACCTCTCTTTGACCCAGCAGAGCATATTCCAAATGGAGTGGTAATATTAGTTAAATTGTCTAGTTTGTTGTCAAGCTAGATGTGACATGCTTGTGATCTGCTTATATTTGAAGTTCATGTGGTACTGCTCTAGTACCTGGGCTAAGGGCTCTATGTAGATACTGAACATAAGACACAAGAAGGATTATCCTTGCAGCGTGTCAGAGTACACAAGGCATGAGGATAAGTCGAACAACATAATGTTGCTCTTTTGGCTGAGAGAACCATAAGTTGTTGACAGACCGAGGAGTTTTAAGGCTCTTTTCCCCTCCACCATAGAATGACCATGATAGAGGCTAGAGCTGAATAAACCTTTCTCACCGTTTGAAGCTAGGCAGATGATCATGCAGAAGACAGTTGAGCTCTGAGTATTGTTGGCATTGTCTTGTCATCTTTCTCATGGTCTTACAGTGAATGGGCAGCTTGGAGACAGATCTTGTTTTCAACAGTGCGTGATGACGGTGTGTCTCGGTAGACCAGGACGCCCCCAGTCAAAGGGAGGGGTTTATCACATGTACTGTATCTGACAGGAGGGAGGGAAGGAGTTGTTTGAAGCAATTGTCTAAGCAATGCTGTGTTGGTGCACTGGATGCATTTACCTTGTTGGCCAAGTTCATCAACTCATCAAGCTTCAGAGGTGCAACTGAGGTAAAAGCATACTGCAGGAATGGTGGCTGAAAGGGATGCGGGGAGAGAGATTCTGTCAATTGAAAACAGTATCAAAGATTATGGCAACTTTTGATTCAAATAAATTGATATCTTTAAAGAGTTGAGGAGTTCCACTTACGCTGCATGTGGATTAAACTGTTCGTGATAGATGTCAAAGATTCCTTCCATTTGATTGGGGACTGGGAGGATATGTTTGGCATAAGAGGCCTTTTTAGTTAGTTTAGATAAATTCTTTCTTCTGTAGGTTGCAATGTTCTTAAGGAGGCCCATTATGTGCACTGAATCAACACAAATCAAATTCTTCCATGATAAGGGAATTTGTTTGCTTTAAATGCATGTATATCACCAGTTTAAATAATGCCTCCACAAACATTAGGTTGTGGCCTTTAGTAAACAACTGTGGAATGAAGAAGTGGTTTGGGTTAACCTCTTTGTAGTCGAGCTAATTTTAAAACGAGAGGAGTAGGTAATAAAGAGGCTAGTAATAAAGGATGTTGTGAGAGGACACTGTGAATGTCTAGTGTGAGCAGTAGCAAAGAATAGTATTGATGAGGCCAATTTTAGCATAAGAACTAGGAGGTGTAACACTGGCTGGTATCAAAGTGGGTAGATTGTGGATGACATGAGGTTCGATGTGGCCAGAAGAGGATAATGCTTCTGGGACGGATTTGGGAGGAATTTAATTCAGGATGCTGGAATGAAACTTTGGGTGGCTGGGAAGGTATTGAGAGGGAGAACTGACGGAATGGTGGTTGAGATTTGGTGCTCGATGATGGTGTGGAAATAAACGGACAGAATACATTCTTAGGTGATGGAGTGTTTTTCAGTGGTTATGGTTGTGTTTGTTTTGTGGTTTCAAGAATATGCAGTTTTCTCTTTTTGAGGTGCTGAAATGTTTCTTTAAAAGCCAGGAGATACTTGCTTTTGGCCTGAACCATGATAGCTCCGCTGCTGTAACATGTTGTTGGTAAGTTTTACTAAGGAGACTGCATATCAAGTAGGTGGCCACCTTAACTTTCCAAAACCTGTTTTAAGATTGATTTTGACATGAATGGAAGCTGCCGACCTTTTGGATTGTTAGTGTCTTGGTGCAATTTGTTTTTGGTCTACTATAAAAAGTATTTTATTAGGGTTTCCGGATCTAGGCTCATGGAGGTGTTTTTCAATCAATTTCTTGCATTTTGGATACTGTTGCAATCATCTAAATGATGGGGAAACTCTCTAGGCCTGCATCTTGCGGTTGGGGACTTGGCCGTCTGCCGTTAATTGTATTAATTGTGATCTTTATCCCATTGTAAGAACAGTGAGTATTTCTGGTGGACACAGGATGATGTGTGTTGGATGTGTTTTGTAGATGAGGCGCTGGGGGTGCCTTAACCCATTTTTGCTGTCTGTACCCGCTGTGAGACAGTAAAATGAAACATAAAGACTGGACCAACTGCTCAAAGCATGGACGGGGTGTTAGCTAAAGATAGCTGGGTGTGGTTGCTTGAGTTCTCACAATTGGCTAAGATGCACTGTAGATGGTTTTCAATCTGGTGTGAGACCTTGACTTACTTCACCCTTAATATGACTGGCGGAGCAAGGTATCATGATTTTGTAGTGAGTAAATAATGTAGGTGTTGCCACCTGGAGCAGCAGCATTTCTTTCAGAACTTTGGTGACGAACATCTTATTTCTTACACTTTATCAAACAGCAGCTGTTGGGGTTAGATTGTGGTATTAAAAGTAATGTTTCTGGCTTCTTCAACATTTTGTTTGTTAATTTTGAGAACATCTTTAGATTTGGCTTTCTAACACAAATAATCAAATACTGTTTAATTTCAAATTTAAAAATGTATAACAACTAATTCCTTATTTTTTAGAATTAGAGGGAAGTAGCAAAGAAGCAACTTTAGTTTACTCACCTTCTCTAATGGCTGTGCAAGGTGCCCCTTCTTCATGCTCCAATCGAATTTCTTTCAAAGCTACTAAATTCTCTGTTAGTTTACTTCTTCCTTTAAATACTGTTGCATATGTACCCTGTAATAAAAGCTCAGTGTTTCAAAATAATTCATTCCGTAAGCATTCCCATAACACGTCTACGAAGACAAACATGTACATAGGAGGTAAGCGCTTACTGAACTAGTGTTGACTATCCCTGTACAGGAAGATGTATTGAAACAACATTGCATCACAATCGTACAGAGTACACTTCTGCTCCCTGAATCTAGCTACCTCTACCATCACTCACTGAATGTATGTTTGCCTTTGAACCCGTACAGCACTCCATTGTCTTTTGGCTAGGGTTGTGCTATACAAATATCACAGACATACGGATACACAAGACCACTGAAATCGAAAGACATTAGCGAAATCTAATAGAAGCTACTACGGAATATGTGACAGAACAGCTAGGTCCTAAACAACTATGGCCTAAACCACTACTGCAAACCAACTAAAAAGTCTCTACAACTAAGTACTGAACAACGACTGTCTAAACAACAATTGTGCCTGAATAACAATTGCCTGAACAACTAATATATATAAATATTCTAAACAACTAATAAACCATAAAAAAACAAAAAGAAAACCTTACCTTAAAATTAGTTGTTCAGGCAATTGTTTTTCAGGCACAATCGTTGTTTAGACAGTAGTTGTTCAGTACTTAGTTGTAGAGACTTTTCAGTTGTTTAGCAGTAGTGGTTCAGGCAAGTAGTGGTTTAGACCTAGTTGTTCAGGATGTTTCCCGCTACGACGAACTATGTTGACACTTTTAAAGGTTTTCCCATTAGTTATGCAGCCAGGTAACAAATGTATGTGTCTTCTCTTGTTTTTACCTTATCCAAGGCAATGCTGCAGTTTGTAAGACAACTCTTAGCCCTGGTGTCAAGCTACCTGACTTAAGAGAAATATCTGCATGATTTCTTCATTAACGTGATGACATGTTTGTTTGTTTTTTGACTAATGTTCTAATTGTGCATGGGGACACAACTGGCATCCTTTTCCCTGCATGCAGCTGCCACCCCAGGGCAACATGACATGGTGGACATCAGTTAAAGGGAAGAAGGGTGACCTTTATTCCAGGTAAAGTTTGACCTTACATTTTCTGAATCACTCTCAACCATATTAAACAACACACAAATTGTAAGCCGCCCTGATAAATAGAAATGTAAACATATTTCAACGGCCTTAACATGATGCCACTGTACATCATGATCCTGACATTGCAGAGTACAGATGTGCTAGCTTCTGTAACTTAAACAGCAAATACAAATGTGATGGGACAAGACTGGCAGCAAATGTAATGTAGATAATTCCAATGGTGTAGCAAGGATTTCAGGAGCCCCAAAGCAAGCACAGAAAATTCCCGAGCACCCTGGTTGGCCAATAAGTAGGAGTGCAATGGGTCACTCATGACCCTTAGCCCCAGAAAAATGATTCCTCCTGCAGTGATGATAGCCATGCCGCCTGTCTAATCAATACAATATTCACTCACCTCGCCAAGCTTTTCCAACTTTACATAAGTTTCCATTTTTCCAAACCCAATTTCGGACTGTGAAAGCAAGACAATGGAAACCGAATTAATAAATATGTTAGCATTCAAGTGATATCATCTAGCCACAAAAAAATCTTATATACTCTTTCAACAATGGTATTTCCACAACTTAATCATGAATAACATTATGGCACGAATAGCAGAAGCCATTCGGGAAGACTTCCATTTTTATTGTCCTGTAAATGCTTTCCTCATAAAATGACAAGCTACATATTATTTGGGCTCCCTAAATCCCTTTTCACTCTTCACATTACTTGTCTGGCTGACAATAATAGTCTAAGGGCCACATGTATGAAGGCTATTGCACGTCCCAAACAGCAAACCGGGCTGTTTGCGACGTGCAAAATGCACTTCCCCATGTACAGACCCATTTTTGTGATTCAGTAAACTATTTACCGAATCGCAAAAAGGGTTTGCGACTCACAATTAGGAAGGGGCGTTCCCTTCCTAATTGCGACTCACAGTCCCATGTATGATTGTTTTGTGACCGCAAATGCGGTCGCAAAAGAATCACAGTTAGCACCAGTGTCGCACTGGTGCTAACCCATTCGCAAACGGGAAGGGGTCCCCAGGGGACCCCTTCCACTTTGTGAATGTCAGTGAAAACATTTTTTCAGAGCAGGCAGTGGTCCAAATGAAACAAAAATGTTTAATTTTTTGATTTTGAAATACATCTTGTTTTCCTTTAAGGAAAATGGGCTGCATTTAAATTAAAAAAAAAAAACTGCTTTATTTAAAAGCAGTCACAGACATGGTGGTCTGCTGTCTCCAGCAGGCCACCATCCCTGTGAGGGCCGCCATTCCCAAGGGGGTCGCAAATTGCGACCTACCTCATGAATAATCATGAGTTGGGTGTTTGCGACCCCCTTATGAATCGCTAATAGTGTCATTGACACTATACAACATTCAGTTTTGTGACTTGCAAATTGCGAGTCGCAAAACCAAACGTTGGTAAATGTGGCCCTAAATGCTTATACTGCAGCAGCAGGATTTTAAGAACGAGTGCGTAAAGGCAACATGTCTCGCCTCCATTTTGAGTCCCAATTAAACATTAAAACTCTGCTTCAGTGAAAGAAACAATTTGAACAAGCATTGGCAATGCCAACAGATCTGGATTTAAAGAAATGTTGTACGGTAATGTGAAGTATTATAAGTAAATAGTATGGGAATAGATATGTATTTGTGTGGAAGGAAAGAACCGCTGAATATAATCGACGTAGGTTAGGTCAGATGACAGCTATGCTGTCATGCCAGACCTAAAAATCAATTTAGTTTAATGACTGCCCTCCTCCCAGCTGAGCTGCTGCCAGAGAAAAACAACTTAAGTTATCTAGTTATTTAAGACACTTAGATAGCATTCCAGTATAGCGTGCCCCTGAAAGTTCATGGTTAGCAGCTGGATAAAAACAATTATTACAGCCTTGCAGGGTAAGCAAATTTGCCCAATCAAACATACTCCTGGCTCCCAATATGTGGAAAGAGCCAAATTCCCTCTCTAGTGATGATCACATAATTGTCTGCCAACAGCTGCGATATCAAACCAGCCCATAAAAACAACAGTTTTCTGTAAACAATGTATCTATGAGATAAAGAATGTAAGGTGTTGCGAGTCAGTGTACTTTTGAGATGTAAAACAGACCCTCATGCATCGTAGTACAAGCACTCCATAGGAGGTGGAAGGCTACACCAAACAGCCAATATAATGGGGTACGAAAAACATACTCTTCTAGAAGAGGCTGAAGCCTACTTTAAGTACATTTTAAGGTACGGGTAACAATAGGTCTTGCAGAGAGCAGCGCTATGAAACCAGACCTAACAATGTACACTAAATTCACAAAGGAAAGGAGTACCCATTCAGAAGACAACAAGGCAATACTTGAATACACTCTGCGACTTTACCATTTGACAATCTGTAGTCTGGAGAGCGAAAACGACAGGGCAGTAAACGAGAACAGAGAGCCCGACTATGTTACTATGTTGTAGATGATAAGGGTTTATGTATCTCTGCACCATTCAAATAAGAATGTCACTCTATTGCACGTAATTCATTTTAAACCTATTTTCAATTTTGGTTACACAACTCTGTTGCTTATTTTATGGGTACTTGTAACTTAACAAGTCGCACCAAACGTCAGCCTCAAGATGCACGGGAAATCAAAGCATACAAATACAAATAGCAGCATTTAACTCTGTAGGTTGAATAAATAAAAACGAGAATGTTTTTAATAGCAGTTGTAGTAAGACTGTGTACCAAGCGCAAAATATTCAGAATATTTATTGTTCGAGCATTGCTCAAAAAAACAGAACTGTGACTTTGTTCCTATAGAAACTGAATGTAAATATTGGCTTTCCCAACCAGAATCGTACAATACGAAAAAAGAAACAATCAAACTACAAGGGATCAGAGCACAAACACTGCACATCAAAAGTAAATAAAAACACTGAAGGACAATAGAAGCAAAATGAATGGCCGAATGCTTCTACTAAATAGTCAAATTGCCCATGTAATTTGGAAACGTTGGAAATATTAATCTTTAAGGATAAAGACACTTTTTAACAAGGCTCCATACCTATGAAAAACAAAGTCAAGCAACTCTTGCGATACAAAATGACCTGGTACTTACAGATATTAGTCCAGCAGTCAATTGGAGTAGACATTGGCAGGGAAGTTTTACCAAAACACAATGGTGAACGATGAGATAAAAAGGGGAATATAGGGATCAGCTGTTAATTGTTTGGTTACCTTTTTCGAACTTCTTTTTATTCAAATTGTGCATGATTTGCTCTTACAATCTGCCCCACCTTACAATGTGCATCCTTCTAGGCGTTCAGACCTTCTCATGTGGATGCCTGTGACACTTCCTGGTGAGTGCATAGCCTGGCCATGGGCTGTTGAAAAGTCTTAATATTCAATCAATGCTTTGGTTCTGTGGAGCCGCCTACTGACTGTCCATTGGTTGCCCGTCTTTAGCTAGGTCTTGATTTGTGCAACCAGAGATGTGTTCAGATAGTCAGCAGCAGACATCAGCAAGAGTTAGACGCCAGGGTTGCGACAGAAACGTTGTCAAGCGGGCTCACACTGGTGCACAGTGCACATCTGCTGGAAAGATGCATCCTATGCTGCCATCTAAATATGTTAGCACACTACAAAGTTGGATTCATTTCACCAAGTCTGTACATTTTTCTGACAAAGGAACTGTATCCAAGAAAGGCACCCGGCTTGGAGATGAGAGGGCTCTCTCGAAGGATCTACAGTTACCCATCAACCTACATCCAAGTGCTGGCAGGCCCTACCGTGCACTAAAATATATACCAATAGGTCGACAGAGTCAACTCTACTGCTTTCGGTTTGAAGGTATTTAAAGAACGTTGGTATTAGCTGCTGTGTACATGCCTTGTATAAACTTACACAGAAAACGAGTCCAATAATGATTGTTCTAAGAGAACAATGCTCGAAGCGATTCACTAATCTAATCAAGTCCTGCACAAAAGGAGGTTTTCTAGCAGCAAAATGAAATCTAGAGTTTTGCGAGTAATGCTTTAGGTCTCAGTTGACAGGATTGCTCCTTCAGAACATGTGATACCCTCTCACAGCTGATATCATTGAGTTTTCTTCTAGTACCATCCTAGGATGGGGCACAAGCTGGAATGACTGAGCACCTTAGACACTGGAATGATGACAAGAGCTTTGGGAAATCTGTCTGGCTCTGACCTGGAGGCTTACTGCGGAAAAACTGTGGACTCCTTCAAGGAATGAGCGTGTAACAAAATAGTGCTGATAGACACTAACGTGTTAGGCAGGAAGACCACTCAAAAAATCTATTTACACACGGTCATTGGTCTAATATTGAGCTCCTCCGCTGTTTTAACAAACAGTGAGATGTACCCTGAAATAGTTCAGTGTAGTGTTCATAAATAAGGTAGGATTGGTCCATATCACTAGGGTGCAAGCCTATAATGCTCCACATCTATGACACTTTTCAACAGTTTGATCTGTAACGAATGTGACCTCTTCAATCTCTACCAAAATTTAACAGTACAGTAAAACTAACACTTTTCTAGCTCTATTTCTGTTGCCCTGCGTAAATATTAAAATATGATCAATATAGATAAGTTTCTTCTCACATCAACTTCTTTAAGGGAAAGAAAACGGAAAAACGCTGAAAACGTTTTCAACAAGCACAAACATAAAGCTTGTCATCTGCAATGGTTTACATATTAAGAAAGATGTGGACAAGTGCTACCCAAGCTGATTCCCAAGTCAGAGAAAGACAGAAAGACAGCACACACTGAACACCAAGAACTCTCCCAGCAGATAACTGGGATAATAATAAAATAGTCCCAAATACTGGATAATGATACTTATCTTCTTCAGCGAATAGACTCCAACTACGTCTCGGCTGGGAGAGCCTGAAGGGTGGGTTGGAGACCTCTATCTCCCCAAGTCATTAAGTGGTGAAAATTACTTATTGTGATCAGAATAGGCAACTTCAAGCCTGATCCTTGACAGATAATTGTGCTACAACGTCAAGGGGCAGCAACAACATACTAACTGATTTCAAGTGAAGTACAATTTCTGAGCCAACACCCACCAATGTAAGAGCTATGTGTGTGTATGTATCACTCGGTTGTGAAGAAGCTAATGTTGCCTCATTTCCTGTCAATGTGAGTAAAAGTAAAAGCAAGGCACTGGCAGTGTGGCAGAGACATGCAGTTAAAAGATCTGCTGGGCTCTCTGTTCTCACAGCCATGAGTTACTATGACATTTTAAAAAGGCACTGCAAAAATACAGCTTTAGGGAAATGTGTTATTGCTTCCATAGAAGGGTCGAAAGATGTAGCAGAACTGGATGATTCCTGCTCCAGTTATTGAAAGTCTTCCCTAGTAGGATCAACAAGATGTAACTTTTTTTTCTGGTTCACTTTAGAATACGGATACTAAAAAATATATACGTTCTAAGCCAATGTAAAGTCAACGTTCATCAAAGCGAAACACAGCAGAAACCATCTGCGACAGAGAAATAACTTACCAGGGATGCTCTTCGAGAGCGCCTGCTCAGTGGTTGATCAAATGGCGGGCTGTTTATCTGCAGCTTTTCTAGGTACCCGTCAGGAATCCTGATATCAGCAGGTAAAGACAGGCGTTTATTCAAATCCTGAAGAAAAAAAAAGAAAAAATTATGGTATCATATAAATCTTTGCCGCTGAATTCAAAGTCTCTCAATTCTCATAGACTCTATACAAGGGGGACTGGGAACAGGTCAGACATTTATTGCATATCCACATGCACAGGAATCTCATTTGTAGTAACTATAGTACAAAGTAACCAATCATACTTAAAAAAACAAGACGGCAAATAATCCTGAAACCACCCCATTCTCATAGGGACAATTTAATAGTGTTTAAAAATAAGAGTATCGTTTGAAGTAGTAATGAAGTAGTGAATGCCTTAACACCTCCTTCATGCAACGATCAGATATGCCTGGAGTATTTATAAAGCGAGAGAGAGAGTACACGTACGGAATTATGGTCCCCACTTTATACAAGTGAAAGCATTGCTACAACAATAAAAGCAACTCACTGAATGTTTCAAGGGCGTTTAATATCGATCGCCCTGCTTAATAAATAATCTATATTGGTGGCATAAAACAGTTTGTTTTTCGAAAACATCCCGATAAGATAATTGCATCCCCACTTAAACGTTTTCACCCGGGATGCTGTTCTTTATTATGTCGGTGATGTGGATTACAATTCAATCGGCGATGCAAACATTGTGGCTTGGAGATCTCATCTCTACTTGTTATTTCATTTCATGCCACTAGATGTCACAAGCGTACTTAAAGAAGACCTGGGCCTCGAACACAGGTGAAAGTGCAAATTGGGTAAATTATGGCTTTCAGGTCCATGAAGAAACAAGCATTTGCAATGCAATGGGTCTTGCGTTTGCTCGAGTTAGAGCTGTTAACATTGTGAATTCCTAACTGAATTTTCCTTGCTACTTAAATTGAAAATGAAAAGTGAAACAGTTGAGCCATGAGCGTGAAGGAGAGACACAAAAGGAAAAATAAGTTCACTGGCAGTCAAAAGTATTGGCAATCGTGCAATTATTTATGTAACAAGGTCGATGTCCAAGGCAGTAATCAAACCGCTCCAAGGAGGGACAAACGTTAAGCATTTACCAATGATAACAAACGATTTTTGAAAGGCAAGCCAATGAACGAGTGATAGTGATGGATGTGTAGTGGTTGTTTTTTAAAAGCGCACAGATAGATTACAACAGGTCAGAGAGCTTGCGCGCTTGACCTAAAAAAAGCACTGGCAAACCCAAATATGCCTCGTCTTCTCGCCCACCAGCTTTTTCAATGTTTGTTTGGCACATTGCACGGCATCCTGGATGCAGTGCAGGATGGCTAAAGCAAAACAAAAACAAAAACCTTTATACTGTCACCCAGGTCATCGTTATAGACGTAAGCTTCACCATTGCATGCATCCACAAATAGATGCAATCGCTTTTTTTCGTTTTTAGTGCTTGATAAGTGTTGGATAGGTAACTAAAAACAAAGAAAAACACACAAAAATGTTTTTACATTTTTTTAAAACAGGGGGGATGAGGCAACACAGGGGATGGTTGGAGACACGAAAGGAGCGCAGGGGAGAAGGAACCAACAAGGGGAGGCCAGGGGTAACAGAAGCAACAAGGGGTGGGCGGGGGACACGCAGTCTTGTCTTAGGACTTTTAGGGCCCCAGGCAACAATTTTCAGAACATTTTCTGCTAATTGCAGCCGCTGTAGTGCCAACAAACTTTCAGAAATGGGGCTCCCACAAAAACAGCTGAAATATGTCTTTCCAGGCCCACCAAAATTCCTTGCAATGCCACTGGGAAAAGCTAGAGAGACTCAGAGATAGAGATAGGCATAGATGCTGAAATATGATACTAGAAAGAGGTAAGATGGATAAAAAGAAAGTTGACTTGCCCGGGGGGTCCCTAGAAGGTGGAGGTCCTGGGCAATTTTCCACTTTGGTCCAGCCTTAAAACATCTCAGGGGACAAGGAAGCAATACGTGGAAAGGCAGGGGGACACAGGAGTAACACGGGGAGGGTGGGTGACGGAAGCAACGTGGTGGAGAGCAGAAGGGCAGATGCAACATGGAGAAGTATAGAGAGAAGCATAAGAGGGAGGGGGCGGGGAGAAGCACCAGGGGCAAGGAAGCAGGATGAGGGGGGAGGAAATTACAAGAGGGAGATGGTTCGAAAATACATGCACTCTCTGTGACTGCTTACATAAAAAGAAAAAAATAGCTCCAGACACAAGGCAAACACACAGGGTAAAGAGGCAGTGCTCCGTGGGAGGGACAAAGAAAAGGTTGAGAAGCTAGGATGTGAACAAGAAGCAGGCAATGACAGTGACAAGTAAAGCCAACTAATGGTAAGCAATGGGCTGGCTCCAAGCCTCTCTATGTTTATGGTAAGCCACAATATGCCTCGCAACAGACAGTGGAAGTGTCTAGTAGGCTGAAAGTCAAAGTGTAAGAAAATATTAAAGTTCAAGATTGGCAAAGTGGGACATGCTAAACACCGAGCTACCACTGAGGCTGGACTACCAAATGGGCCCACACCCACGGCTTTTGCCATAAAGGGAGTTCGGTACCAAGGAACAATTTAAAACATCACTTTAAAAAACATAAATCATACATTTTGCTAATGTGTGCACAGGTGGCCTACGTGCAAGTACTTAATCAAAAACAATACCTACGCGAAAAGAGAGAACTAAGTACTGTGGAGCCTGACGCTCCTTCCTTAAATCCAATAGGTCTGGCTTTAATGAGCGGCACCAGCAAACAACATTTGCTGATACCTTTTTGTTCTGGTGTTACAGCATTAAAGATAGATGTATTGGCTTTGGTGGTAATGGTGGCGGTGGTAGTTGTGAGGGTAACTCCCATTCAAGTCCTGACAAAAGCAATTAAAGCATTTAAAGTAAAGGTCAGTGCAGTAAAATAAAAAAGCATACAAAATGATTACTGTCTGTATAGACTGCATTTATAAGATAAGTGGATGTGGGAGGACTTAGTGTATGCTTCAGGTGTATGTTAGTCCTTCATACACTGCAATCCAAGCACTCCTAGGGAATTAAAGTTACATACCAACGGCCACGAGACAGGTGAGAGTGCAACAGTCCTTTGACCAAAGCAAAAGCCCACTCTATGCATATTCTAAAGAACGGGTAATGATATGTATTACAGCCAGCTAGGCTATCAAGCCAGACCTAAAAAAGCAGCTGGTGCACGTCTACTGCTCTAGTCCACATTTGATGCCACAGGCCCCAGGCTGAAGGTACTGGGGTCTACTGATGTCACTGGACCTGGAGCACGTGTCGATCAGGGAGTGCCTTTCACTGGCTGGAACCATTGTACCCATGCTGGAATAAGTGATTATTTTACTTATATGCAGCATTAAAGGTGTAGATTAGTCGATCTAGACCTATTATCATGCGCCCTGCAAGTGTAGCCATGAGGGAGCACAAAGCAGTGACAGGACCTGACTGACCCTGTCTTTCTTCGTGCTACTCAAGCATTTGGCCTAGACTCGCTCAGGGGAAGTAAAAGTGCAGGAGTGTGCAGAGCTAAGCCCACCCCTCTCTAAATCTGGGGTGCACCTGGCCCTGTGCCTGGCCTGGGGGGTATGTGATCTACTTTAGCTGTATGTATGCCCACGTTTACTTAGTTAATACAGTTATGCACACAATGCATTACATAAGAAAACTACTTTTAATCTGGCTTATTGATTTGCCCAGAATGAATCAAACTGAATTATTCTGATGCATTAGTAATAGCTTCTCAACTGGGAGAAGAGATTCATCCAATATTGCAGAGCTGTATCATCGAACCCAGGATACACTGATGCTGTAAGTAGCTAAGCAATTGCATTACTGTTCTCTACCCTTGCCCTCAATTCATATAAGTAATACATCTGCCATGATTTCATGCCCTTAGGACACCATGTTTACGGTATTAATTTTTCTATTACAGATCATTGTTATCATGTGTAGCTGGGTCGCTGGCTAAATGAAGGCAACCCATAACTGCAATGCTCAGAACCTAAGATGTCAGCTGAAAATATGAGTGGAAACATGGTGACCTGGTAACATAAACTACCTACTGGAGGAGATTCACAGATATTCAGCATTACTCAACTCGGAAGGATGAGAGGAACTGCTAGGATTCGAACCTGTAACAATGAGTTCAAACACAGATCCCGGAAGTGAATGGATTAGTCCATTAAGCCATCAGACCCGCCATGATTGCATACAGGGAGGTGGAAGTACTGGCAGGGCTTCGGATCATATACACGATGGACACAGAGACAATCTAATTGATGTTGCTAAATCTAGTTCTGACATATTTGTTTTTGTGGCTGGAGCACCCCATGACTTCCTGAAACTTCAGGTTCTTTGTAATGCATCATAGTCCAGTTTGCTCTAAAATGTGCAGCTTCACAGCTCAACTGCAAAGGTAAAACACATTTGTTTACTTTCATATTTTCTGACTAAATAAGAGGACTCGGCTAAAGCCCTATGACTAGACATTCCTCAGAAAATTATATCTTTAAAAAAAATATAAAATATATATATATTTTTTTTAAGTGATAATGGAAGAGCATGGAAACCAGAAACCGTGGCAACTCCCAGTACTGTCTAGAAAAATACATAATCTCTTAGAAAGGAGGGGAAAAAAAACTGAGACGAGCTCCTGTACTGAAACTTAAAACATCATTTCACTATTTCAGTAAATGCACTCAATTAAAAAATAAAGGGAAACCAGTTTCACGTTTATTTCTACATTTCATGCTGAAGTTATTAAAGTCAACAGGGTAGAGCCTTATTAACATAGATGTAGTACTTAATGTAATTGTGTCGAAGTTCGGTGCTATTCTCTAGGCTAACCAGAGCATCATTGCCTTTGAGACCTCTGTCCCCTTCCTTCCTGAAATGGGTTACCAGTGGCTTGTAGCAAAATCCAGACACTTGGCAACAAAGCATTATGACCATGTTAGTAAACCACAGGAGAGAGCTAATTACCTCCATCGAGATCCGCCTGTGGATCCGGTTTCTCAAACAAACCCCGGTTGGAGACTGGACTTCATCAGATGATGTCCCGGAAGCTTGGTCACTTTCACCATCTGATCCCATTTTGAGGTTTTCATGTACAATGTCTGCAACAAGAATCGGAGTGGTTTGTTTCCATGACAATTGTCCTAATGTTATCAGCCAAAGTTCATCAGCAGCAGATTACAACAAACACAAAGGCGCTAAAAACAAAGGGGAACATTAATTCTATCTTTCTACCTGTGAATACTTAGAGAAAACCTTTGAGAAACCATCATGAAACACACAGGTGTGTCTTGTTGAATGCGGCCATGCTACACCGAGCTAGGGACCTCCCTCAAATGCTCAGAAAACATACATCAGCTTACCTAAAACAGGATCACATCACAACAGCTGTTCTGTGACATGTTCTAGAAGGGGGCTGTCATAATGCAGTACTTGTTCAAAGGCTTAAAACACTTCTGCAGTAGTAGGTATGAGAAACAAAACATAAAGGGCTTGATTACAACTTTGGAGGAGGTGTTAATCCGTCCCAAAAGTGACGGTAAAGTGACGGATATACCACCAGCCGTATTACAAGTCCATTATATCCTATGGAACTCGTAATACGGCTGGTGGTATATCCGTCACATTTGGGACGGATTAACACCTCCTCCAAAGTTGTAATCAGGCCCAAAGTGTTAAGGTAATTTAATATACTAAGTCAATGGGTTTATTAAAAAATGTATTGGCATTGCTTTCAGCCTGGAAATGGGATCTAAACTTTACTACACGGATTTCACTGGCACCTGGGTTGGCGAGCAGGTATAGCTCTTTTACTTGACTCAAGTCCTGCACATTGTATGTTTCTAAGTTCACTGAATTCCAGCTACTTAAACTTATACTGCCATCAGCACTGCAAGCGAGCTAGAAAATAAAAGATTAAGTAGGAAATTTGAGATATTTTGAATATTAAAGATCTGGCTTTATGTTTTGTTGCTTTTTGAGCTCTTGTGTAGCACAACACAAGGCACTAGGGTGAGCTTTACTTAACGCGTAACATTGGAAGTGGATGCGTAGAAACACTACAACCATTCCCTTCCCTAGTAGAAACGTAAGTAAAACCTTACAATGATAGCTAAAGCAGACTTCTTATGTACAATATGTACAAGATCAGGCTGGTGTGCACAATATAAAGAATAGCAAGCAGAAAATGTACACACCCACAAGAATACAAAATGGCCTCACTTAACCACATACAATATGACTTAGGCTTTTGCAGACTGCCCGCCGCCCGCTACAAAAACAGAGGCCGCGACCTCCACTGCCTAGTAGTGACTTCGCCCGGCTTTGCGAAGATCTTTCACTATGACTTCAGAGGAGCCACCACCATGGCATTTAAGGTTTGCTGAGCAGACTCCATGCTTTATGCAGTCACTTCACAAACTTTTTCGTTTTACATGAGTTTGATTTTGTAAAACACAAAAAAGGACCTCGAAACCGTGGGAGTTTTCTTCCAGGTCATGGGAGCCATTAAACAAGACAAGGTTTTCAGAAAATATCTCCTTTCTGATGATAAACTTTTTTTAGCAAAGGTAATACTTGATCACATTTATGCTCAAGACAACAACTCACAGCCAGAGAGTGATGCTTTTGGAATGCATGAGGAGCAGTCTGCATGGCTGTTCCAGAACCCTGACTTATATATACCTTAATTCAGCTGCCAACGAAACATAAAACTGGCATTTGCAATGCAATGGGTCTTGCGTTTGCTCAACTTAAAGCTATTAGCGTTGTAAACTCCTAACCAGACTTTTCTTGCCACATAAACTGAAAAGTAAAACAGTTTCACATAAGCGAGCCGACGGCTGCCATAAGCGTAAAGCAAACACACAAAAGGAAACAGAAGTTTGCTCGCAGTGAAACGTATTGGCAAAAGTGCAATTATCCATATAACCGACACAAGTGTAAATATCCATGTAACAGGGTCGATGTCATGCAAATTGCTCTACTACTGCTCAGTGAGATTATGCTTCCTACGAAATAAAGAGAAAAAGTAGTGCAGAAACCATACAGAAAACATGGAGCCTCTTATGTTTTCAGTAGTTGGCCGGTGCGCTCGAGGCAGGCTAAATACTGGAAAAGGCATGACCTATGCATGTCTTTCACTAATTAAATCAAGTGAATTTTAAAAGGCAAGCCCATGAATGTACCAAACTGATGGGCTTGACATTGGCGTGGTTAAAAACCCACAGAGAGATTACACCAGGGACAGAGCGCTTTGCGCTTGACCCCAAAAATGACTTGCCCTGGAAAACTCTCCTGAAAGATTACAACAAATCAGTAAGATTTTATGAAGTAATTATTAAGTAATTTTTGTGAGTAATGCAACTATTGAGAACCACTACAGTATCAGATAAGCAGGTCTCGAGCTCAACCTTTCTCAAGTCAGAAGGCATTAAAGACCTATTAATGAAACAAAATTTAAATCAGATTTGTCATAGTCTTCCAATTTTCATGAAGACTCTCTTTTAGTTTATTAAAACCCACTATTGGGAGTGGATTGTTACACAGACCCATAATAAGTGGGCATCAATGACAACATATGTTCCTTACATTAACTCTATAATTCACCAAAGTTGAACATACATCAAGTCCCATGCCAGGGGTTATGCTCAGACTATGGCAAATTTAGACTTGGTGACTTTTTCCTTTGACTGCGGGACAAAGGGTGGTTCAAGAGAAGTGTGGATAAAAGTAGGACGTGTGCAATGACCTTTCTTTGGAGACAGGAAATCCTTTCTGCATCCTTTGTCCATTGTAAGAGTACATTAGAAAACAATGGCTACACCATTCCTTCGATGCTAGAAGACGCACTGTAGTTTTGTGAGGCAGCAAGCATCGCACCCTAAGCACTTCAACAATTCATACTTATACGTGCCTCAAATGTTTAGGAGCACAAATGACAACTGCATCTGGCACATGTTGGAAACACTAACAAATTCATAGTAGAGTTGGGATTTAAAAACCTATACAGTGAAGTTACTCAGGTGACTCATCGCCTGGAGAGCAAACCTACTTGCTGCACACTTTACAACTATCAGCTGTAGTTCTGTTTCCCCTGCACTGAACAGGCAGCAATATGTATGAACAAAATTCACTACAGCTTCTGCATAATGTTGCTTATACCGTCTTATATAAACTAATGGCACGTACAAATGTTGAGCAGCTTTATTAACAGGCCTGGAGGTACTATATATATGTATCAGAGTCGGTGATGAATACACTGTAATTATGGTTAAATCCCGACATCCATTGTAAACTTTTTGATTAGCTACAGTGCCGCTTGATGAATATATATGAAAATCGACAGTAACTTGGAATCGAAGATAGTTTCTTCATGTCAAATTTGGGGAATATCAGTCAAGAAGGCAAAAAGGTAACAAAGCTACGTGGGGAAAACTACAAGTGAAGTTTCCTATTTTAAATCTCATTATTTCTTTTTCTCTCTGCTACAGGAAAATTGTTGAATGGAATTGCACCAAATTTTACATTAGTGTACAACTTTACAGAGGTCGTTTTGTAGTTCCTAGTAAATCTGTTCAGTAGTTTCAGATATTTGAATTACAAAAAGGTGCTGGCAGGATTTGAAAGGCATTTAAGGGTCCATTTGTAGTGTATTTGGCCCATGTCATTGCAATTTAATACCTCATTTTTAATTGGAGTTTTAAGATTAAGAAAACAGGTAGAGGAGGATGCAGTGTAGGAAAGCCGTATCAAACATACTGGGTGCTGCCTCTGTCACTCTTTCAAGGTCGCAAACAAACACAGATATGGTTAAAAAAAAGAAGTGACCGGGGTGTTTGTACATGAAAAAAAACCTACACAAAGAAAATGGGATCGGAATAGAATTGGGGTGGTGTGCAGGTTTCCTAAAAAGGTTAAAAAAAGAATCTTTGAATACATCACTGGTTGAGTGGTGGCGGTCAGCAATGCCTCCTAACATCACTGCTGGATCCCTGCCTGTCTACAGGTGCAGCTCCTCGAAGTGCCCAATGCTTGTAGACTACCAACAGAGTAGGACCGGTTCGAATCACAAACCCTTTGTTTTCCCACTTACTCCTGCTTGCATCCGGACTCTTGCTATGCTGAAAGGCCTAGATACTGCCTGCATGGCGGCTGTTTTGGAGAACCGATACTACATGGCCGTCTTACGTCTGTACCCGTTTTCAAACATCTTCCAAGTTCATTTAGCCCTCTGCTTCAAAGAAACGCACAAAGCACGCGCAATGCTGTTTAATAATGGCGTGGAAGTGCATGCACTTAATGGCTCCTGCTGAGCGCTCAATATTACAAAAAACAGATCCTCGACTCTGAGGACTAAACACTGCAACAGCAGTTCAGTTGTTGAATCCTTGTACACAAGAACTATAAGCATTAATGTTTCAGCAGAAGAAAGAATTGCTGATATCACAAAAACAGTCTTAAAATGAAACAACTTACCAAGTCTACTTCCATTTCTAGGCATTGCCATGAAAGAGCCGAGGCTGCCCCCAATAACGCTGTGCGGTCTCCGCAGGGGGGGCTTCTTGAAGGATCCAGTGTACTGGTGGAGGAACGAGTGCATGCTGTGGGATGTTGGAGGCCTGCCATTCTTGACAATCGGTTCTGCAGCACGGTCATCCCCAGCAGGGAGTCAAACAAAAAACAAGAAACAGAAAACAAGAAGAAAGCAAACAGTTGCCTTCAGTTTTATTTTGTCAACTACATTTCACATGCAAGCATAACTGGCCGCATGCAATTTCAACCTAAATTCTTGAATGAAAAATAAATCCAAGAGTTATGAATGTGTACTATTGCTTGAGACTTGCAAGGCATGTTCTACCTAGGACGGGTTCAAAGTGGTCACCGCAGCAGATCCCGCTTTCAGACAGTGCTAGCCTGATGTGCAAGTAATCCATGGGATCTTAGAAATAACAACGCTTTTTGGGCACACAAAATCTCAATAGCAAACGCCAGTAAATGAAATAGAACTTTTGAGCTATTTTTTGTTTGGGCCAGCCTGGTTATTACGTACATATTATTGTAGTGTACTTTATTCTGGGTAATAATCATGTACGTTTATCATTTAAGGTCGATATTAGCACATAAAACAAGGCTACACAACATAAGCCCAAGAGGACGACCCAGACACATGCCAGATGTTCAGAATAACCATTGCCTATGTAAGCAAATTCGATTTAGAGTCAATATATGAATAATTATTTTATGTAGATATCTTGAAAATCTTGGATCATACCCTTCAGGACATATACAGAGCACCCATTGACAGCTCAGAACAAAATTCAGGGTTTATCCTAGTGACTTGACATAGACGGAATAAATAGTCCATACACCATCTCGGACACATTCTACAAGTGAGGACTGGCGAGGTACTGTAGTAGACAACTGTTATTAGCTGGAAATCATTATGTGTATGGTTTGGTTTTATGCAATAATGGAAAATCTATCTCTCAGTAGTTTCAAGACACTATTCAAAAGAGGTCTCCCACAGATAAAAACAAATATCCACCATATATGAATACACAGAGAAGCTTAGCTGGCTAATCAGTATTCCCAAGAGGAACCTATACTTATTTATTAAAATGGTTGAAATGGTGGATCCTTGCTGCAAACCAGAGGCTGTCGTGCTGTATAAGGTTAGATAGGAACATGACAGTCAGTCAAGGGGTTTCTTCTGATCTTAAGTACAGTCCAATTGTCAATCATAACAGATATGCAGAAACGCCTACTTAAAGGCATTTCAGACTGAAGCAAAATACATGGAAGTTGTTCAAAAAGTTTTAAACCGCTGTTTACTTCACATGTCTTTAATAAATACAACACACGTTTACAGACCATTATCTTTACTGCTGTTTTCTTCGATGGTCATTTGTTCGGCCAGTTCAGACAATGACTCGTCGATGGTCTGGCTTCCTCGCAAAGTCAAGGAAAGTCTTCTCTTAAACTTTTTCATTTTCCTTCTAAATAGGTATCGTGGATGACACAGGCCTACAAGTAACAGTTAAATGTATTAATCAGTTTATACTTAAGTCAACGTGTATAGTTAACAAAAAACAACATTTAATAGCAGACATTTGTTCTAAAATTGCAAAAGGTTTTTCTAAAACTGCATCACTCAAAATATAATTTCGTAAGACAGGTTATGATGTTAAGACAACCAGGCCAATGTGGAGTTGTTTCTAAGAAGAATACAGTATCACAGACCCAATAAGGTCAGTCGTTTTCCTCAAATGTCCACGTTGCCTTTCCCACCTTGAAGATCATTATCTTTTTAGACACCATTCACATCGACTAGATAATACTGAGACAAAATGTATCTTGAAATTATACTGTTTCCATCTTAAACCACACCAGTGCAACCTTTACAGGTTTTAATAAATGTTCACGTGAGAAAACCTTGGGTAGCTGCATAACAAAGTTAATAGCATGGTGTCTACTGACCAAATGCCAAGGATTGCGGGAGACTCTTTGATCCTGTCCTGTGACGTCATTAAGATGAACTTTTGTACCACACCTAGTCCTTTACAAGCCTTCTGTTTGCAAGTGGTGGACTGAGGGACAGTCAAGTAGAGGCAGCTACTGAAAGCAAACCGATTTCTCTGAGGTCTGGTGCCTTCAAGCCCATGAGAACAGGGATGTCAAGGGCAGTGACCAACGTGCCTCTTATTGTCATCCATACTGAGGAGAAATATGCATCCTTTGCAAGGAAGTGGTTTAATTCGTCCCTTTACAGACTCTGCTTTAGTTTCCTAATTTGAACTGAGCGGTCTTCCTTTCTCACAATTGCCAGCCCTCTTTATAGCCTGCACGTAATGGTATGCGGACGAGGTTTGAGAAAGGTGTCGCACGGTATGTCACATTTCCACTAACAATCTCCAGGTATGTTTCGGCTATTAAACTGTTGTGCTCCCTTTAGCTGTTGTATAATAAGTGCAGTGGGCAGTACCAGAAGAGGAGAATGTCCAGCTTGATGCACGCAATGGAAGCTGCTATGAGCCCTACTGCCCCAACATCCGGCATCACACTGCACAGACCACTGACATAGAGAGGAGCTTGCAGCCAAAGAGTCCAATAACAAATCATGATAATATGTTTATTGATAGGTGACGTAAAACCATTACAATCAGTACTGGCGCCAAGAGGTGTCATGGTCAGTGCTTTAGATGGAAATATAGAAGTGCAGGTACCTGTTTGCTCCTGAGAAGTTCTGGTATTCATCCATTGTAATGTATTACAACAGTGCTGAGAAGTGCAGGTACTCTCCCCTTCAAATTAAAGAAGTTCGGGTACTGACTATTGGACAGTACCTGCCCATTTAAAGCACTGCTCATAGTGTGCCATGGGTGAGGCTGTAATACCAGCACCATCATCACTCGGGTACTGTGTACACCAGTGAGGCAATTATTTCAGATAAAAGGGTATCATGGACATGGCAAGACCTGCCATGGGGCGAGCGGTGAATACTTGAAGGGCAGTTTCTCCACTTGACGTGGTCTTATACCAATATACGCAAGTTTCTAAATCTATCAGTTCTTGAATAGCTAAGCAATCTGGACCTGGGTTTGCGACACTCAGAGTATGCCATGCTTTTCAAAGCTTTGAGAGCGCTTAAAAAGGAAGTCATAGCATAGGAAGCCTGCATTTACAAAAACGAATAAAGGCAGGCAAGACTGCAATGTGGGCAAATATCCCCATACTAACAATTCTCGCTAATTTCCATATAAAGTATCCCAACACCCCCCTACGCTTCCTTTATTTCCTTTCTTTCTACAGCCCAAACAGCAGTGGCTGAAGAAGAAGAAAGACCTAGTTGAGGAGGCACCAGAGAAAAAGGAGGATGAGAGAGAGAGAGAGCAGAATAGCGGCACACAAGTTGTCGGCCCCATATCGGTGCCACCAGCAGGCCAGGATTGCCCATTCTTTCCACCGGGCATTTCTCCTGGAGGCTGAAGCCCTTGGAGACCAGCTTATAGAAACAGGCCACTCTCACCTTCACTATTACACTTCCCAGGTAATTACAGCAGGCACGTGGTGCTTCAGGAGAGAGAGGAAAGAGAGAAAAATGTAAGAGCGAGGCTAAAGGGAGCAGGGCAGGTGTGAACATTTTTGCAGTGGCTGCTTTTGGTTCACTGTCTAGCCCTGGCCACAGGGTAGACAGGGGTTACTGGCCCCAATCTATGATGGTTGAAGTTGTTTGCCACCGGTGCCTTGTGGTCCATTTACTAGAGCTCTGCAAACTGCACCAAGTCAATCCTTTCCACACTTGACTGGCAAGGTACCAAGGACAAGCAATCAAAACCTTTTCAGGGATGCAGTGTAGGGAATGAGTGATCAGAACTCAATATTCAACCAACAGATACAATATTGTATTATTCAGCCCAGGGGTTACCTATTGATTTAGAAGAAAGCACTTTAATCACAGCATAATGTAATACTACATCATACTCCTAGGGGAATCACCCACAGGGCTGTAATCTGGCATGCGATCTTCCTTGTGGCACTATGTCCTTCAGTAGTATCTGTAGGAAGGTGGCTCTGTATATACTATACCAAAATGAGGTATGGAGTATACAGAGTCCAGGGGTTCACCAGAGGCTTAACAGAGGCTAAAGTAGATAATACTAATGCTCTCTTTGGTGGTAATGTGGTCGAGCAGTTAAACTTATCAGAGGGTAGTGAAAAGCAATTGTTGGTCACACATAGCCAGGAAAGAAGGAACACACACAATGACTAACTCCAGGCCAACTGTTTTTATGTAGCAAAAATATATTTTGTTACTTTGTTACTAGAACCAAAAGGTCTTTGGTGCAGGTAAGTACAGTTGTAAGTAAGTATCAAGCATATGTATCAAATGTACTTTGTTTGGTTATGGCAGATAAAGCAGTTTACAAGTAACACTTTTCAATTTCAAAAGATGACACACTGCAATTTTTCCTCGGAGTCAAAAAAGTCCGGGGGTGGGGGGAGTCTTAACACAGATAACAGGTTAGTACACAATTAATGATTCCAGGCTTCGGGGGTTAGGATGTCCACAGGTCAAAGTTAAGCTGACCTCAGAAGTGAACCGCCAGCAACACAGGGCCGGCTGGGTGCAGAGGTCAAAGTTGGCGTTGGGTTTTCAATGGAATACTATGAGGACTTGGGGGACTTGGTAGAAAACAGATTGCAGGTAAGTACCTGCTGCTCCAGGGCACAGGCCTGGGGGCTTTAGGTCAGCACCGGAGGGGGTGCCACAGGTCAGCACCAAACACACACCCACAAGGGCGGCCAAATGCAGGGTGCAAACACAGCATTGGGCCCCCAATGCTTTTCAATGAGGGAACCCTGGGGGGTCACAAGTAGGCTGCAGGCTGAGTCCAGGAGGCCGGTTCAGGGAAACCACAGGCTGGACAGAGAGAAGGGCAGTCTGCTGCACATTGCTGCACCAGATGTCAGGTTCCCCAAGGCCAGGGGGCTTTAGGTGTAGGGTACCTTCTGGCGTCGGGTATCATCGTATCGTCACAGGCAGGGGGATCCTCTGGATTTAGTCTGCAGACATCATTGTGTTAGTCAGGAGAGGTTAACCCAGGGTGGACACTAGGTCGGAATCACCTGGGGACATTCTCTAGACCGCTGGGCCACCTTAACGTGGGCTGTGGGCGTTGGGTGCAGAGTGGGCAGGACTCACGGATCCGGGGCGGTTCTGGAGTCCACGGCTGGAGTTTCTTTCTGGACAGGGCTGCTGTCCATGGGAGATCCTGGTCCTCTGGAGGTTGCTGGTCCTGCAGGATGCATCGCCTTTTTGTAGCAGGGTCTCCAGAAGTTGGAGACAGGCCGGTAGGGCTGGGGCCAAAGCAGTTGGTGTCTTCAGTCTTCTCTGCTGGGGGTCAGCTTAGCAGTCCCTTTTCCTTGTTGTCTTCTTGAGGTCACCAGGAACCTGATGAGCTAGGTTCATGGAAGCCCTTAAATCCTGGATTTAGGGGTGTTACAGCAGTCAGTGGGCAGTAGCCAAAGGCTACTGTCCCTGAGGATGACTACACCCTTCTGGTGTCCTCTCCCTTTGGGGAGGGGGGCACAGACCTAACCCCATAGTTTCCTGTCCTCCAAACCAAGAGGGAGAATTCTGCAAGGAGGGGGTCACTTCAGTCCTAGGCACCTTAGAGGTGGTCCCAGCTGAAGGCGTCACTCCTCCTTCTTCTTCCTAACTTTCCTGCTGGAGTTGCCACCAAAAGTGGGGCTTTGTCTAGGGGCCGGACATCTCCACTAGCTGGAGTGCCCTGGGGCACTGTAACAAGAGGCCTGAGCCTTTGAGGCTCACCGCCAGGTGTTACAGTTCCTGCAGGGGGAGGTGTGACACACCTCCACCCAGTGCTGGCTATGTTTCTGTCCACAGAGAGCACAAAGTGGCCAGAAACTCATCTGGAAGTGGAAGGCTAGCACAGACTTCCTGGGTTGGGCTATAATACAAGTAGCATCTCAAAGATGCCCTCTGGGTGAGTGTTTCAATAAATCCAACACTGTCATCAGTGTAGTTTATTGTGTTGATGAGTTTGATACCAAACTTCCCAGACTCCAGGGAAGCCATCATGAAGCTGTGGAGTTCGTAATGACAAACCTCCAGCCCATGTACTTTATATGGACATACTGCACTTACAATGTCTAAGAATGGACTTAGAGAGTATAGGGGCATATTGCTCCTGCAGCCAGGCCCTCAACTGTGGTATAGTGCTCCCTGCTTAGGGCTGTAAGACCCAATGGATGGGTGGCTTACCTACACCACAGGCAGTTGTTTGTGGGCATGGCACCCAGAGAGGGGTGCCACGTTGACTTTGTCTTTTTCTCCCCACCAACACACACAAACTGCAATGGCAGTGTGCATGTGCTTGGTGAGGGGTCTCTTAGGGTGGCATAATACATGCTGCAGCCCTTAGAGACCCTCCCTGGTCACAGAGCCCTTGATACGACTGGTACTTTTTACAAGGGACTTAGATGTGTGTCATGGGTATGCCAGTTGGGGAAACAATGGAACAATTTAGGGCTCGAACACTGGTGCTGGGGCCTGGTTAGCAGGATCCCAGCACACACTCAGTCAAGTTAGCATCAACTAGGGAAAGAGTGGGGGGTAACCATGCCAAAATGGGCACTTTTCTACAGTATCCTCAAATTAGCTCCAAACACTTAAATTCAAGTTCACCTTAAAATTACTCATTCAAAGTTTTACGTGTGTACAGCAGACACTAGTCAGCGGCTTAGTTTGTCATTCTTTCACAGTGCTCAAGCCCAGTGATTACCTATGTGATGTAGCTACAGCCCATGGAGGTGCGGTAGAGACGTATGCAGAGATCCTGATCCTGTGGCCACTCTCACAATGACTGCAGCCTCACTTAGAACTTGAAAACTTAGCATTCTCAGGCCAGCACCTTCTGCTGCAGTTTTTGTCTTGCCAGTTGTGTCCTAACTAGACTGGGCGCAGATGGGATGCTAGTACAATAGGTGAGGTGTGATCTGGATGTAGTGAAGTTCCTCTGCGGTTGCGGCCTCTAGGAAGATCAGGGCTCCCATCTCCGCATCAACAGAGCATACTGTCTCTGACAGCAGCAGCACTGATCTCTCAGTCATGCCTGGTCTCTGCAGAAGTCTTAATGTGATTCATGACCGGACCAGTCCAGCAAGCCCAGTGGGAGCGCTTCCACACATGCGTCACTCATGGATGCACTGTCCTGACTTTTGTTCTATTTGGCTTGTTCCCCACATTGGGAATACATTAGGCTTAGACTCCCAGACAGACTCTCCCTTAAGTCAAGGCACAAGCATTCCCTCTCTCTGCAGGTAGACTTCTAATCTCTAGGCAGGACCTCAGCTCCTTCAGCAAAAAGTGCAGACTACAGCTGATGCTCCCTCAGCTCCGGGACACTGTTGACATACATACAAAGCCGTTGCCACATAGCAGTTTTTCGAATACTCTATGAAGCACTCCCTGCACTGGGCATGAAAAACACGGAACTGGAACAAGGTGGACTGGTTTAGATCCCACTTTTAAACATGCTTTCCTAATAGGGGATTTGCATCCCCTGTCTAGGGTTTCAGACCCGGTTTGGGTTGGTTCTCTTTCAAATGCTATTTTCTGGCTGCTCTTCAGACACAGCCTTTCCACAAATGGATGGCTATCATAGCAGACAGCTATAATGCTGGCTCTAATTATTAAACAAGGTCACAGTGAAGTTTGTGATCTCAGCATCAGGCTATTATTAGACCTCTTGAAGCAGTAACCAATGAAAGACAAAAGGGCAGCCCTACCTAGAACATTCTCCATCAGGAACAACAGAACCCGCAATCCTACTCCTTACCCCTTCTATGTACCAAATGGCAGTGGTCAGGAAGACCTAATCAGCATCACTTTGCTAACAAGGTTGCCATTGATTCTCTATGAGGAATCCAGACTCAGATTACCCACATTTCAGAAAGTGAGATCACCACCCCCAGCCACAGGAATGCATTCAATAGGATTCTGCTTTTTGAGAAAGTTGTATCCACCATCCTATATGTGTCAGGCTAAACGAGGGGGCATCCAAATTGGATCACATTGGTCTCTGTACTAATAAATTTAAACCACACAGAGTCCTACTGCCACACATGTGCTATATACTCACTGCACATTTATGCATTGTACATAAACAGAGAATGTCAGCACAAGAACCCAGGGTTCACATAACCATGGAGCTTTACGTGCCAGTAGACAATCCTCTCCCTGACATAGAAAACAAGGTCAACTAACAGTAATGACCCTCAATATTTCAGAACACTCCAACCAACGCTTTATATGATTCCCCCAGGGCATGGTTGGTAGTCCTATGGTAATTATGAGGGCACAGTTGGTGCACTCATCCAGGCGACAGAACAGGTTCTAGACCTCACGTTACTTAGGGACAGGCCTAGGCCTATGCACACATGCTATTTTATTTTTTTAACTTTGTTTATTGGTTTTTCATAGAATTTAGTAATCATAAATACATGAGTATGTTCTTCTCTACATGCCATGTATTCAAACTTATTTTATGCATACTGCAGGTACTGAGTGATTCATTACAATATTCCGTTGGTCTCTGTTGAGACCATCCACGTGTGCAAAACATTAGCACTTCTCACTTACTCTCGTTTTCAGTTTCAATCCGCACATTCTGTCCCCAAATACATTTTGAACTAATTCAACCATAAAAGGAGAATAAAGCAATTACTGAGACACAAAAAAGAAAAAAAAAGGAAATAAAGAATGCGCAGGTTAATATATATGGGCACATTGGGATTAGGTCTTGCAAGTATATCTAAGTCGGTCTACCGGTAGGGTCATCCCATACGTCTTCCCACCTCTTTTTCGTTTGTAGGGTCTATCCCATTCCACTAGGGGTCCCTTCACCCCTCAGGCATGGTCACAACTCTTATCCATGAATATTAGCATCTCTCACCCTGCCCCAGAGACTGTCCACAACTATGGAGTGATTAAGTCCCTTTGGAGCATGCCCCAAGATCCCCCTGTCCTCTCGCCCTCCCACTGCCCCCTCATCTATCCCCTCGGTCCCCTTCCACCAGCGTCACTGCTTCTCCACATTCTAATGCCCCCTCCGCCCTCTGCTTCCGCTCTTCCCAAGCCTCCATTATTTCTGTCCATAGTGGGGCTATAGGTCTCACCCGTATCCCCTTTGCCTCTTCTCCCTGTAGCGCCTATTGTTCGGCCTGTGCCCACCTCGAGACATTATTGCTCCAGTCCTCCAGCCGCGGGCCTGTCTGGGACTTCCAGGCCATTGCAATGCGGCACCTAAACAGGACCAGAGCAAGATTCAGGAACCTCCTTCCCACCCTCTTGGATGCCGGTCTCCCAGGTAAGCCCACCAGGCATAGTAGAGGGTCTGGGTCTAAACGCGCCCCAAAGTCCCCCCCAAATCCTTCAACACTCCCATCCAGCCTCTCTGTATGTTGGGGCATTCCCAGACCATATGGCCAAAATCCGGGTCTGCCGTCTCACACCTGGGGCAATTCCTGGGCTCTCCCCCGTATAGCACCCTAAGTTTATGTGGAGTGAGATACCTTCTGTGAACACAGTTGTATTGTATGTATCTGAACTGTGTGTTCCTGGACACGTACTGAGGATATTCCAACACTTTCTGCCACTCTGCATCTGTCAATTCTCTGCCCCCTGTCTCCTCCCATTTCAAAACCTGTCCCCTTGGGACTCCATCCTCTTCTACTAATCCCACAAATGTACACAGAACCCCCTCGTGAAAGAAGTCTCCCAAAGTCAACACATCAGCCTGTGTCCAAGCCCCCATCTGGTTTCCAGCCAAAATGCGTCCCAGTACTCCTAGCAGAATACCAGTCAATGGCAGCTTAGGGGAGTAGGGTACCGCCACCCCGGTGCGCCTCAAGCAGTTTCTCCAACAAGAGAGGGCCACCCTTAGTAATCCAGACAGAAGGTTCCCGGTCCCAACCAATCCCGCTATGAGGCGATCCAGTGTTATTTCGTCACCATCTACACTCAATCCCGTTCGGTGCCTCCCCGATACCCAGCAAGCCATCCACTGGAGTTGGCATGACAGGTAGTACAATTCAAAATCTGGGACCGCCAGCCCCCCTCCAAAGTAGGTCGCCATAGGGTGGAGAGAGACGTCCGCTGATGTCCTCCAACCCAGAGCAGTCCCCTAAGAAACAGGTTCAGTTCCCTGAACCAGCTCTTCGAGATAGTCACAGGCAGATTGGTGAAGTAGTATAGGAGCCATGGTAACATGACCATTTTAGACCAGTTTTAGACCATCATTTCAGCGAGCGCCAAAACATCACCGAGGATCGTAGAGAGCAGACAGCTGCTCTAAGATTCCCATCGCGTAAGTCACTTAACTCGTGGTAAATCTGAATGCCCAGATACTTGAAGGAGCGAGGTGCTCATGGGAGATCATCCGGGCACGTGGGTGGGCATCCAGCGCCCTCGACCAGTGGGAAGGCTTAAGTTTTTCTCCTGTTAACCCTAAGACCCAACCGGACACCGAACACCTCAAGTACCGCCAGCGCCCAGGGAATCCCGGTCACGCCATTTCACAGATAGATCAGCAGATCATCTGCATAGAACGAAATAATGTGTTCCTCCTGACCCAATAACACCCCTCTACCCTGCCCTTCCATCCGGAACTGTGCTGCCAGGGGTTCAATAGCAATCACAAACAATAAGGGCGAAAGCGGGCAGCCCTGTCTAGTGCCACGACATATGGGGTAGGAGTCCGACACCACTCCCCCCGCACCCGGGCCACTGGGTGATGGTACAGCAGCTCAACCCAACGTACCCAATTCTCTCCCAATCCGATTCTGGTCATCCCACCGCACTGAGTCAAATGCCTTTTCTAGGTCTATTGATAGGAGCAAAGCCTCCAGGCTCTGCTCCCCGAGCGGTCGATGCAATCACATTAACAGCCGCCTTAGGTTCAAGGAGGTGCTGCGTTTAGGTACAAAACCATTCTGGTCCTCATGAATGAGGTGAGGGATATGTTGTAACAACATATTAGTCAGTGCTTTACTTAGGATTTTAAAATCGCTATTCAGCATAGATAGGGCGCGAAAGTCAGTCACAGATGTCTCAGTTGACTTCGTCATAGGTAGAGGGACCACCAATGCCTCCCGCAGGGTCCCCGGAAGGGTGCCCGTCTTGAAGGCCTCAGCATATAGATCAACCAACACCGGCCCCAGGATGCCCACATATGTTTTATAGAACTCCATAGGGAGTCCGTCTGTGCCCGGTGTTTTGCCCGCAGCCAATTGTGAAATAGCAGTTTTCACCTCCTCTAAGGAAATCGATTCTCCCAAAGGCCCCCTGTTTTCCGCACCGAGGGTAACCAACGGGAGAGATTCCAAATAGCTTCCCAAAGACCAAGATAGATCATCTCCAAGGTGCTCATACAGGGACGTGTGGTAGGATTTAAAAGCATTATTTATCTCAGACGGTGTGTAAACATGCTCCCCTGTCGTACCCCGCATTCTTGTTATTGGAGCGCTACTTCCCTCAGGTCGTACCAACCACGCCAGTAGTCTGGCCGATCTACCCTCCTCTGCCTGCACAGAAGTCAAGTGCTTCGAGTAATCATGGCATTGCAGCCTCTCTAGCGTCTGGTTAAACGATTCTCTGACCCTGAGAAGCCTAAGCTGCGCCTCTGGTTCTGCTCCCTGCTCAACCTCCCTATCATGCAGTTCCCTCTCTATCTGAGTCAGCTCATTAGTAAGAGTCCGCCTAATCCCCACCAATTGTCCCAAACAGTGACCCCCCTCGTCACCATCTTAAGAGCCTCCCACTCCAAACTGCGTGACCCCGCAGAGCCTTTATTAATCCTGATGTGTTCCACAAGGTGGGACCCGGAGCTCCTCTCTGTACACTGGGTCTTCCAGAGCCCTCGGCTGGAGCCTCCATGTCGGGATGGGCGACCTCTTCCAGGACCCCCACCAGATGAGGAGCAATGGGCTATGGTCTGACAACATACGGCCCAAGTACTCGGAGTGAACCATCTCGTGGGTGATGGATCCAGAATTCATCACGCGGTCTATTCTGGTGTGTTAGTGGTGGAGTCCTGAATAAAAGGAGTAGTCTCTAATTCGTGGGTGCTGTAACCGCCATACATCTTCCAACACCCAGTGTCTCGACCAGACCCTGAGGTTCTCTGCCATTTTGTGTGCCACCGCCCCAGGCAAGGGAGGAAGGGAGCAGTCCAACCCAGTATCCAGCACGCAATTAAAGTCTCCCCCTATTATGAAGCAACCCTCTAAGTGCCTGGTCAAGAGCCCGGAGAGCGTTTGTCAAAAGGCCGTTTGTTCCTGGTTAGGTGCATACACACAACTCAGCACTATAGGCCTGCCTTGCAACCTGCCCTCCACAATAACGTATCTACCGTCTGGGTCCAAGTCTGTGGAAAGGGGTTTGAACAGGACCCCAGCTCTAACCCAAATCAGTGCCGAGTGCGCAGTGGCGAAGAGTTGCCCCCTCCACCTGCGTCTCAGTTTATCCACCTCCCCGGTGGCAAGGTGTGTTTCCTGGAGCATTGCTATGTCTACCCCCTTCTCTTTAGGTAGGACAAGATTTTATGATGTTTATTTAGCAGGTGACCCCATCCCCTGGATGTTCCAGGTTATCAGCTTACAGTCCGTCTGCATGTATAAGTTAGAGCAGTCAAGGCCATCACCCTCTCCCGGTGATCATCAGTTCTTGTCCCACTCCCCCGTTTCATCTGTGCCTTTAGTACGGATTCCACTATAACTAACCCCCTGCGCATATGGTGTAACAAAAACATCAACTCCCAACTCCCTCTTCCCAGGGGAATGCCGCAACAAGGGGTTGCCCAACATACGCTCAACAAACAAAACAATAGCGATGAGTCAAATAGTGTTCAATGGAAACAATTTGGGGCTCGAACACTGGTGCTGGGGCCTGGTTAGCAGGATCCCAGCACACACTCAGTCAAGTTAGCATCAACCAGGGAAAGAGTGGGGGGTAACCATGCCAAAATGGGCACTTTTCTACAGTATCCTCAAATTAGCTCCAAACACTTAAATTCAAGTTCACCTTAAAATTACTCATTCAAAGTTTTACGTGTGTACAGCAGACACTAGTCAGCGGCTTAGTTTGTCATTCTTTCACAGTGCTCAAGCCCAGTGATTACCTATGTGATGTAGCTACAGCCCATGGAGGTGCGGTAGAGACGTATGCAGAGATCCTGATCCTGTGGCCACTCTCACAATGACTGCAGCCTCACTTAGAACTTGAAAACTTAGCATTCTCAGGCCAGCACCTTCTGCTGCAGTTTTTGTCTTGCCAGTTGTGTCCTAACTAGACTGGGCGCAGATGGGATGCTAGTACAATAGGTGAGGTGTGATCTGGATGTAGTGAAGTTCCTCTGTGGTTGCGGCCTCTAGGAAGATCAGGGCTCCCATCTCCGCATCAACAGAGCATACTGTCTCTGACAGCAGCAGCACTGATCTCTCAGTCATGCCTGGTCTCTGCAGAAGTCTTAATGTGATTCATGACCGGACCAGTCCAGCAAGCCCAGTGGGAGCGCTTCCACACATGCGTCACTCATGGATGCACTGTCCTGACTTTTGTTCTATTTGGCTTGTTCCCCACATTGGGAATACATTAGGCTTAGACTCCCAGACAGACTCTCCCTTAAGTCAAGGCACAAGCATTCCCTCTCTCTGCAGGTAGACTTCTAATCTCTAGACAGGACCTCAGCTCCTTCAGCAAAAAGTGCAGACTACAGCTGATGCTCCCTCAGCTCCGGGACACTGTTGACATACATACAAAGCCGTTGCCACATAGCAGTTTTTCGAATACTCTATGAAGCACTCCCTGCACTGGGCATGAAAAACACGGAACTGGAACAAGGTGGACTGGTTTAGATCCCACTTTTAAACATGCTTTCCTAATAGGGGATTTGCATCCCCTGTCTAGGGTTTCAGACCCGGTTTGGGTTGGTTCTCTTTCAAATGCTATTTTCTGGCTGCTCTTCAGACACAGCCTTTCCACAAATGGATGGCTATCATAGCAGACAGCTATAATGCTGGCTCTAATTATTAAACAAGGTCACAGTGAAGTTTGTGATCTCAGCATCAGGCTATTATTAGACTTCTTGAAGCAGTAACCAATGAAAGACAAAAGGGCAGCCCTACCTAGAACATTCTCCATCAGGAACAACAGAACCCGCAATCCTACTCCTTACCCCTTCCATGTACCAAATGGCAGTGGTCAGGAAGACCTAATCAGCATCACTTTGCTAACAAGGTTGCCATTGATTCTCTATGAGGAATCCAGACTCAGATTACCCACATTTCAGAAAGTGAGATCACCACCCCCAGCCACAGGAATGCAGTCAATAGGATTCTGCTTTTTGAGAAAGTTGTATCCACCATCCTATATGTGTCAGGCTAAACGAGGGGGCATCCAAATTGGATCACATTGGTCTCTGTACTAATAAATTTAAACCACACAGAGTCCTACTGCCACACATGTGCTATATACTCACTGCACATTTATGCATTGTACATAAACAGAGAATGTCAGCACAAGAACCCAGGGTTCACATAACCATGGAGCTTTACGTGCCAGTAGACAATCCTCTCCCTGACATAGAAAACAAGGTCAACTAACAGTAATGACCCTCAATATTTCAGAACACTCCAACCAACGCTTTATATGATTCCCCCAGGGCATGGTTGGTAGTCCTATGGTAATTATGAGGGCACAGTTGGTGCACTCATCCAGGCGACAGAACAGGTTCTAGACCTCACGTTACTTAGGGACAGGCCTAGGCCTATGCACACATGCTATTTTATTTTTTTAACTTTGTTTATTGGTTTTTCATAGAATTTAGTAATCATAAATACATGAGTATGTTCTTCTCTACATGCCATGTATTCAAACTTATTTTATGCATACTGCAGGTACTGAGTGATTCATTACAATATTCCGTTGGTCTCTGTTGAGACCATCCACGTGTGCAAAACATTGGCACTTCTCACTTACTCTCGTTTTCAGTTTCCATCCGCACATTCTGTCCCCAAATACATTTTGAACTAATTCAACCATAAAAGGAGAATAAAGCAATTACTGAGACACAAAAAAGAAAAAAAAAGGAAATAAAGAATGCGCAGGTTAATATATATGGGCACATTGGGATTAGGTCTTGCAAGTATATCTAAGTCGGTCTACCGGTAGGGTCATCCCATACGTCTTCCCACCTCTTTTTCGTTTGTAGGGTCTATCCCATTCCACTAGGGGTCCCTTCACCCCTCAGGCATGGTCACAACTCTTATCCATGAATATTAGCATCTCTCACCCTGCCCCAGAGACTGTCCACAACTATGGAGTGATTAAGTCCCTTTGGAGCATGCCCCAAGATCCCCCTGTCCTCTCGCCCTCCCACTGCCCCCTCATCTATCCCCTCGGTCCCCTTCCACCAGCGTCACTGCTTCTCCACATTCTAATGCCCCCTCCGCCATCTGCTTCCGCTCTTCCCAAGCCTCCATTATTTCTGTCCATAGTGGGGCTATAGGTCTCACCCGTATCCCCTTTGCCTCTTCTCCCTGTAGCGCCTATTGTTCGGCCTGTGCCCACCTCGAGACATTATTGCTCCAGTCCTCCAGCCGCGGGCCTGTCTGGGACTTCCAGGCCATTGCAATGCGGCACCTAAACAGGACCAGAGCAAGATTCAGGAACCTCCTTCCCACCCTCTTGGATGCCGGTCTCCCAGGTAAGCCCACCAGACATAGTAGAGGGTCTGGGTCTAAACGCGCCCCAAAGTCCCCCCCAAATCCTTCAACACTCCCATCCAGCCTCTCTGTATGTTGGGGCATTCCCAGACCATATGGCCAAAATCCGGGTCTGCCGTCTCACACCTGGGGCAATTCCTGGGCTCTCCCCCGTATAGCACCCTAAGTTTATGTGGAGTGAGATACCTTCTGTGAACACAGTTGTATTGTATGTATCTGAACTGTGTGTTCCTGGACACGTACTGAGGATATGCCAACACTTTCTGCCACTCTGCATCTGTCAATTCTCTGCCCCCTGTCTCCTCCCATTTCGACCTCAGGATCTGTAAGTACTTTAATGTAGTATCGGTAAAGGCCTTGTAGAGTTTGGTGACCAGGTGGCTGTCCTCTCCACCGTTATTAGGGAATGTAGTATAGCATGTATCTCTCGCTCTACATTCACTGTAAGCCATAGTCGTCGTACTGCAAGGACCAGAGTCTGATAGGTCAAAACCTGTCCCCTTGGGACTCCATCCTCTTCTACTAATCCCACAAATGTACACAGAACCCCCTCGTGAAAGAAGTCTCCCAAAGTCAACACATCAGCCTGTGTCCAAGCCCCCATCTGGTTTCCAGCCAAAATGCGTCCCAGTACTCCTAGCAGAATACCAGTCAATGGCAGCTTAGGGGAGTAGGGTACCGCCACCCCGGTGCGCCTCAAGCAGTTTCTCCAACAAGAGAGGGCCACCCTCAGTAATCCAGACAGAAGGTTCCCGGTCCCAACCAATCCCGCTATGAGGCGATCCAGTGTTATTTCGTCACCATCTACACTCAATCCCGTTCGGTGCCTCCCCGATACCCAGCAAGCCATCCACTGGAGTTGGCATGACAGGTAGTACAATTCAAAATCTGGGACCGCCAGCCCCCCTCCAAAGTAGGTCGCCATAGGGTGGAGAGAGACGTCCGCTGATGTCCTCCAACCCAGAGCAGTCCCCTAAGAAGCAGGTTCAGTTCCCTGAACCAGCTCTTCGAGATAGTCACAGGCAGATTGGTGAAGTAGTATAGGAGCCATGGTAACATGACCATTTTAGACCAGTTTTAGACCATCATTTCAGCGAGCGCCAAAACATCACCGAGGATCGTAGAGAGCAGACAGCTGCTCTAAGATTCCCATCGCGTAAGTCACTTAACTCGTGGTAAATCTGAATGCCCAGATACTTGAAGGAGCGAGGTGCTCATGGGAGATCATCCGGGCACGTGGGTGGGCATCCAGCGCCCTCGACCAGTGGGAAGGCTTAAGTTTTTCTCCTGTTAACCCTAAGACCCAACCGGACACCGAACACCTCAAGTACCGCCAGCGCCCAGGGAATCCCGGTCACGCCATTTCGCAGATAGATCAGCAGATCATCTGCATAGAACGAAATAATGTGTTCCTCCCGACCCAATAACACCCCTCTACCCTGCCCTTCCATCCGGAACTGTGCTGCCAGGGGTTCAATAGCAATCACAAACAATAAGGGCGAAAGCGGGCAGCCCTGTCTAGTGCCACGACATATGGGGTAGGAGTCCGACACCACTCCCCCCGCACCCGGGCCACTGGGTGATGGTACAGCAGCTCAACCCAACGTACCCAATTCTCTCCCAATCCCATTCTGGTCATCCCACCGCACTGAGTCAAATGCCTTTTCTAGGTCTATTGATAGGAGCAAAGCCTCCAGGCTCTGCTCCCCGAGCAGTCGATGCAATCACATTAACAGCCGCCTTAGGTTCAAGGAGGTGCTGCGTTTAGGTACAAAACCATTCTGGTCCTCATGAATGAGGTGAGGGATATGTTGTAACAACATATTAGTCAGTGCTTTACTTAGGATTTTAAAATCGCTATTCAGCATAGATAGGGCGCGAAAGTCAGTCACAGATGTCTCAGTTGACTTCGTCATAGGTAGAGGGACCACCAATGCCTCCCGCAGGGTCCCCGGAAGGGTGCCCGTCTTGAAGGCCTCAGCATATAGATCAACCAACACCGGCCCCAGGATGCCCACATATGTTTTATAGAACTCCATAGGGAGTCCGTCTGTGCCCGGTGTTTTGCCCGCAGCCAATTGTGAAATAGCAGTTTTCACCTCCTCTAAGGAAATCGATTCTCCCAAAGGCCCCCTGTTTTCCGCACCGAGGGTAACCAACGGGAGAGATTCCAAATAGCTTCCCAAAGACCAAGATAGATCATCTCCAAGGTGCTCATACAGGGACGTGTGGTAGGATTTAAAAGCATTATTTATCTCAGACGGTGTGTAAACATGCTCCCCTGTCGTACCCCGCATTCTTGTTATTGGAGCGCTACTTCCCTCAGGTCGTACCAACCACGCCAGTAGTCTGGCCGATCTACCCTCCTCTGCCTGCACAGAAGTCAAGTGCTTCGAGTAATCATGGCATTGCAGCCTCTCTAGCGTCTGGTTAAACGATTCTCTGACCCTGAGAAGTCTAAGCTGCGCCTCTGGTTCTGCTCCCTGCTCAACCTCCCTATCATGCAGTTCCCTCTCTATCTGAGTCAGCTCATTAGTAAGAGTCCGCCTAATCCCCACCAATTGTCCCAAACAGTGACCCCCCTCGTCACCATCTTAAGAGCCTCCCACTCCAAACTGCGTGACCCCGCAGAGCCTTTATTAATCCTGATGTGTTCCACAAGGTGGGACCCGGAGCTCCTCTCTGTACACTGGGTCTTCCAGAGCCCTCGGCTGGAGCCTCCATGTCGGGATGGGCGACCTCTTCCAGGACCCCCACCAGATGAGGAGCAATGGGCTATGGTCTGACAACATACGGCCCAAGTACTCGGAGTGAACCATCTCGTGGGTGATGGATCCAGAATTCATCACGCGGTCTATTCTGGTGTGTTAGTGGTGGAGTCCTGAATAAAAGGAGTAGTCTCTAATTCGTGGGTGCTGTAACCGCCATACATCTTCCAACACCCAGTGTCTCGACCAGACCCTGAGGTTCTCTGCCATTTTGTGTGCCACCGCCCCAGGCAAGGGAGGAAGGGAGCAGTCCAACCCAGTATCCAGCACGCAATTAAAGTCTCCCCCTATTATGAAGCAACCCTCTAAGTGCCTGGTCAAGAGCCCGGAGAGCGTCTGTCAAAAGGCCGTTTGTTCCTGGTTAGGTGCATACACACAACTCAGCACTATAGGCCTGCCTTGCAACCTGCCCTCCACAATAACGTATCTACCGTCTGGGTCCAAGTCTGTGGAAAGGGGTTTGAACAGGACCCCAGCTCTAACCCAAATCAGTGCCGAGTGCGCAGTGGCGAAGAGTTGCCCCCTCCACCTGCGTCTCAGTTTATCCACCTCCCCGGTGGCAAGGTGTGTTTCCTGGAGCATTGCTATGTGTACCCCCTTCTCTTTAGGTAGGACAAGATTTTATGATGTTTATTTAGCAGGTGACCCCATCCCCTGGATGTTCCAGATTATCAGCTTACAGTCCGTCTGCATGTATAAGTTAGAGCAGTCAAGGCCATCACCCTCTCCCGGTGATCATCAGTTCTTGTCCCACTCCCCCGTTTCATCTGTGCCTTTAGTACGGATTCCACTATAACTAACCCCCTGCGCATATGGTGTAACAAAAACATCAACTCCCAACTCCCTCTTCCCAGGGGAATGCCGCAACAAGCGGTTGCCCAGCATACGCTCAACAAACAAAACAATAGCGATGAGTCAAATAGTGTTCTTGGCATTCAGTGGTTTGTGGTAGAGAATCCGGACGTGGGAGCCATGGCCGCCTGCAGGCCCCTCTCCGAATCATGACCCCGGACATAAACTCATCTCCCTTCCCCCCATACTCCCTACAAGTCGTCAGCCGTCCAGGGGGTCACTCTCGGAGCCTCGTCCGACTGGTGGGAGTCCGAGTCCGTGGAGTGAGTTCGGCTGTCCGAGTCCCCACCGCTGGACTCCTCAGCCATATTCCCCTGCCGCAGGGATGCCACAGCCTCTAGGACCGATCATCTTTCAAGATCCCTCTGTTCTGGTGTAGGTTTGGTTCTCAGGCGAGATCTGTTCCGGCTCTTTCTCTCTTCCCTATGCCTTCGTCTGCGATGTGCACCCAATGGGGCACCGGAACCTCCCTCCGTATTGTGCACTTCCAGCCACTCCCAGGCCTCCTCTGGTGTTTGAAAGAACGTGCTGTGCCCCTCCTGCATCACTCTCATCCGGGCTGGGAATAAAAACGAGTATTGTACACCCGCATCTCTCATGGCCCTTTTCACCACCATGTAGGACGCTCGCTTGGCCTGCACCTCAGCAGTAAAGTCTGGAAAGAGAGTGACTGATCCATTGTCCACCCTGAAGGGCCCAGCCTTCCTGGCCCGTTGCAACAGAATGTCTCTGTCCCTATAGTGCAGTAGTTTAGCTACCACAGTCCGTTGTGGTTGTCCACGTGCAGCCGGCTTGGCCGGTACACAGTGGGCTCTCTCCAAAGCAAAGAATGGGGTGAGGAGGCCCGGGGCGGCTTCCTGCTGCATCCACCTTTCAAGGAAGGCTACAGCGTCGTCCCTTCAGCCCCCTCCAGCAGTCCAATGATACGCATGTTGTTTCTACGATTTCAGCCTTCAGCGTCTTCGGCCCGGCGCTACAGTCTTTGTACCCGGTCTGTTAGTTGCTTAACTGTGGCCTGTATCTCTTGCTGTGCTGGAGTCAATTCTGTGAGCGTTGTCTCTGTACTTTGGACTCTATCCACCAATTTCTGGTGGTCTGCCCGCAGTAGGCCCAGTTCCACTGATACCTGGCCAATTTCTCATTGCAGAGTGGTTTTGGACTCTTCTGTAGCCCCTAAAATTATGTCCAAAGTTACTTGTAGGGATTGTGGCACTGATTCGGCCATTTCTGAGGCACTCTGGTCGCCAGTGCGGTCTTTCCCTTGTATCCGTCCCATCTTGCGGTTCTTGGCAGACATGCAGCCACAGGGGCCAAGGTGCCCCCCCCCCCTCCAAGCCAACAACAGTCACAGCGTTCGCGCACCTGTTCGCTTCTCCGACAGCTCGGGGTAAATGCGCTCTATGGGCATCTCCTCACCCAGTGGTTGTTCACTCCCAGCAGCCCATCACCGTTGGCTGGGTAGTACTATCAGCCTGCCAAAAAGGGCCGGGTCACATCAGCATGCCTGCCCTGCTGTATAACAGTCATGGACAACTTATCAGCCTTCTAAATGGGCCCTGTTCTGCTGCTAAAGTTTGTGTTCAATCAGGCCACCGATTAGGCGACTTTGCCAGGTCCAGACGGGTCGCTACATCCGCCCTCCAGGTGCACCGCCTCTTCGTTTTGGCAGGGTCCCTACCGTACCACCTCCTAGGGCCCCAGCGCTCACCTTGGTCGCAGCATTCCGTTCTTCAGGCCACCTCTTCCAGCGTGCTCTTTCCTTGCAGTACCGCTGCAGCCTCAGGGTCGTCTCCCAAGAGCTTGCCGTTACCAATCGCCCTCCGATCTGCACCACCGGCCACGCGATTCGTGCCTTCACCGTCTCAGCACCCCATTCTTCAGGCCACCTCTTCCAGCGCATTCTCTCCCTGCAGCACCGCCGCAGCCCCAGGGCTGTCACACAAGAGCTTGCCGTTACCAGTTGGCCTCGGATCTGCACCGCCGGCCGTCGGCACCGCAGCCCGTGCTTTCACCGCCTCAGCACCCCGTTCTTCAGGCCACCTCTTCCACCGCACTCTCTCCCTGCAGCACCGCCGCAGCCTCTGGGCCGTCTCACAGAAGTTTGCCATTACCAATCGTCCTCCGATGTGCACCGCCGGCCGCATAGCCCATGCTTCCACAGTCTCAGCACCCCATTCTGCAGGCCACCTCTTTCACCACACTCTCTCCGTGCAGCACCACCGCAGCCTCAGGGCCGTCTCCTAGGAGCGTGCCGTTGCCAGTCGGCCTCCGATCTGTGCTGCCGGATGCCAGTCGCGCAGCCCGCAGCTTCACCGTCTCAGCGCCCCGTTCTTCAGACCACCTCTTCAGGCGCACTCTCTCCCTGCAGCACCGTCGCAGCCTCAGGGTCGTCTTCCAAGAGCCTGCGGTTACCAAATGGCCTCTGATCTGCACCGCCGGCCACCGGCTGCGCGGCCTGCACCATCACCGTCTCAGCACCCCGGTCTTCAGGTCAGCCGCGGGTCTCGTCTTCCCACCAGGCCGCACTCCAAACTAGGTTGGCGGCCCCCTTGCAGCTCTCAGTTCAGGGCCCCAGGCGGTTGCCCACGAGCCTCTGGGCTTCCGCTCACTGCTCCACCGTCCCAATTCCATCTCGGGATCCCTCCGGGGCCATAAAAGAAAGGATATCTAGTAGGCCTCGGCAGAGCAGCACGTTTACGCGTTCGCCATTGCTGCCGCTCAGGCCACCGCCTATGCACACATGCCAGATCAACACAATGCCATGGCCAACATAAAAAGTCAGGATCCCCGGTTGAAAAGCAGTTGGGCACTTATGGTGCTCTCCCATGCACACAGCAATCAAATGCCATCATTGGTCAGTTAAGCTTTACATACTCGGCCAAAGTGGATTTTGAAATGGAAACTTGCATGGCAATATGTGCTTCTTATACTGGGAAGCAAAATGGAGACTAGCATGGGACTACGTAATTTATAGGTGGCAATATTGATGTTGACGTTTCAGTGGAAGCTTTTTAATTTTGACCATCTGTATACTAATGGATATTTCTGTCATCTGATGGTTGAGCTTGTTAGGTTAGTAACCTAAGGGTAGTATAATACTGAGCAACAGTCATGCCTTTTTAAACTCAAAGCATCTTCTCCTCCCTACAACTTCCCCGTTTCCCCACACCCTCTTTTCAGAACATTAAGTTGTCCAATGGCACATAAAGCAGTGCTGTGTTATTTGAGCATCAGTCTCACTCCCCTTGCATCCTAGACCATTATGCAAGCCTCTGACAAATGTGAACAGCAACCTTGGCAAGCTAACAAACTGAACATCTTATTAGCTGCAGCACTTTTGGAATATTTTTACAGAACCTTAAAATATGACTGCTAGCACTATTTGATAAATAAATATTTGATAAATGCTTGTATATATGTTTGGACATGTGTTTGAAATGGGGTTTCTGTTTGGCTGGGGTATGCACCTAAGCCAGGCTGAATCCACCACTTTAGACAGGGCAGGAAAGTTACACACCAAAGATAACCTGTGCTAACCCTCTGGTAGCGTGGCGCAGAGCAGGCAGGCTTATCATGATAGGCAATGTGTAAAGCGTTTGTGCAACACACTTGCAGAGAAACACAATGAATACACCACAAAAGAGACTCCACACAGGATTATACATAATTATATATAGCATATTATACATAAAACAAGACCAAAGCGACATGTATTATAAACACTGTGCATCCAATGCAATTTCTCAGATCGTACCATTATCTTGGACAGTGCAAGGCAAAAACAGCATACATCAGGTAATACTGTGGGCATGAAATGCAGCAGAATATGAAAAAGCACATGAATTACAATATACTATCATCCGTTCCAGTTCATTTAACGTGTGTAAGGGCTCTGCGATCGATCACGCAGTGACTCACAGCTATCAGAGGGCATTTAAGATAGTTGAACACCTGAATGGTGTCATCACAAAATTATTTCCAACACCTATTCAGACAGTTATGCGTATAGAAGATGTCACACAACTGCACTTCTAGTAAATATATGTTTTCACATCACGTGCTATCATGTAACTGTAGGCCTTTACCATGAGCAAGGGTTAATCATCTTCATTGAAAGTTTGGGTGATATCGCCAAAACACGAGACAACTGGGGATCAGAAAAAATACTTTCAGCACAGTTGCACGTCTTACCTGCTGTGCAGTCTGGATACGCTCCTTCCCAGCCACGCCCTCTCTGACTCCCTCACCTGCCCTCCCTAACTTTAACAGTCCAAGTTGATTACCCTCCAGTCGAACCTGGTTTTCTAGCCCCCTCCCTGGGAACAGGGTACATATTCTTATTGCTGTGGGCATTCCATCACCCTGTTTTTCATAGGGGAGGGGCAGTAGTTTTATTTCACCAAGAGGTCTTGCTGTATGTATGAGGGACTAAGTAAATTCTGTGGTCCAGATGTACTTTGGGAATGCCATTTATGCTAATTCTTGTATGAGGTATTTTAAACATAATGTTTCAGCAATAAACAAACCCGTCAGCCATTCTATAAATGACACAACTGACCCACACGTTCCCGCAGCTCCAGCCTCGAGTGTCCAAGGTGGTGGGACGAGGTAGGGCGCATTGCCAGTTCCCCTGCTGGCTAAGCCTTGCTCAGGTCAGCTGCATCCAAATGATCCTTATAACAATCAATTGAGCAGAACAGTATTAAGTAGACGTACCATTCACCTGTAGGGACAGTTGTCGAGGCTTGTTTGTTCATCGATAGCCCTGAGTCACGATTTCAGGTTTACCCTCAGCCACTGTCATAATGGACTTTTGCGAACCTCGTTCATCGAACGAGATGGTATCAGATTTAAATAATTTTGTTTGTTAAAAGGAAGATTGCAGTGCAATACTCTCTGCACAGTGGGTAGGTGCCTTGTTGTAATGGGATAAACGTACACTCCAGGGGACCTAAGACTTTTGTCTGATCTCTTGAGCCTCTGAAATTACCTCCGGCTTGGTTTGGTGTTTTTTTATTGTGTTTTGGGACACAAAGACATTCACACTTAACGTGTTATTAAATTGCTTGAACTGTACGGCTGACATGCACAAAACGTTCATTCAGCTGCTTTGCTTGTTCATCATCTTACCAGATGTGAGAAACTTGCCAGTCAGGTGGTGTTATAAAACCTTGTGATTCAAAGAAGAGAAGCGGATTGTCAGTCTAAGAATGCTTTCCAAGTGCATGCACCCAAAGCTCCACTCGCTCTCTACGTGTACACTTTGCCCCTCTGTTATTAAGAGTTCGTTTCTGGCTTAAAGGATGGATGGAGAGACCATGCCAACACCCCACTGGTGCCAATTGACAGAAACCACATGGACCTGTGTGTATGCAGTAGTTAATTTGAAAAAAAAAGTACATCTGCAAAGTTTTTCTTAGGAGCCCTCCGCCGTTGAATGCCAGGCTGGCCATTACCAAGGCTGCTTATTTCTGATTCCAGCGTATGCCACTTTCTTTCACCAACTTTCTTTTACCAGCCTACACTTCTGTTTCGTCTTTGGCTCTCCTTTTGTCCCTGTTTTACAATCTGTCTCTTCTTCCTACTTTCTCTTTTTTCGGCCTTTCTCTCTCTCTTGCTCCGGGTCAAAGTGTGATGATGAAAAAAAGTCCTGGTCCGCAAAAATGAACAGCAATACCCACCACCAGCAATTACCTGCACAGATGAAGTCTGGGGTATGTGTGGACGCAGCGGTTTCACCATCTTAGTTAGGAAGTGGTAGGCACCTACAGGGGCGGCTCCTCCATTAGGGAGGAGTAGCATCGACCCCTCCACCCCCCGAGCGGCAACAGCTGCATAACTTTTACTATAAAACAATAATAAACTATGTTTATTAGCGTTTTAAAGTAAAAGGGGCGTGGCCTTGGGGCTGTGACCGGACGAGGGACTCTCCTCTCAGGGCACAAGTATGTACACATGGACACTGGGCTCTCTCCAACCCAGTCTGCCACAGAGCACCCTGGCTGGGTGCTCCATCCAATCCTAACGCTGCTTTCATGCTACCAGCAGCATTAAAGCAGTGTTAGGATTGGACGCAGGGCAGGCTGGGATCCTGTGCCTGCAGTCAAGGAGCGGATGGGAGTGCAAGGTGTAGCGCGGCATAAAAAGGTAAGTTTTTTTTTTCAATTACCTTATTCTTTTTAGCCCACCTCCCACATGCGCTGCCCTGCCCCTTTTCCATCCCGCGAGCTGCTCATGGGCACAGACTTAATTTTGAATTAATATAGACTGATGTAGAGTAGTCTGAATGTTAGGACTTGGGTGTGCACACACTAAGGAATCTAGCAAGAGCCAAGTGTGGGTTCATAATTGAACGGGCAATTATGGACGAGGCTTTTAAAGCAGATTTATGGGAATGTTTCCATTGGCTGCCTATTGCTTAAAGAGTGCATTTTCTTTATATTGTTCACACACTTATTTCTAGCTTTGCTTGAGTCGCTCTGAAACATTACCTCACCCTTTGTCCATTTCAAGCGCTTTGTTCTCAAAATATTCCTGCATTTACGTGTGCACATCTCTATTCCTTGAAGATCATTGGTTACTATTCTATTATTCTCTGAATAGGTCCACAGATTTATTTTGTGTGTCAAAGTTGTCTATCAAAAAACATCACACGCCAACCCAATTTTCTCAGTGCTAGCACCTTCTTCGACATTCAGGCTCCGCCCCAATCAACTTAACTCGCCCCAGATATTTCTGAAATAAAAAAGGCAATAGGTAAAAGTGCCAAAACAAAGAAGACATTTTAGAAACCCACCCTTTGATGATGTGAAGGTACTACGCTGCAGAGTTTTGTTTAAAAGGTCATAAAAGTCATATTTGTTAAAGCAACCTTATACAGTTTATTGGTCAGATACGGTCTGCTAAAAAGTATGGGCAGTTGGGTGGACCCAAAACACTTTCTGCAACACAGTGAGCGGAACACTGAACATTTTAAAGGACATTTGACATTACATTATCTGAAAACATAATTTCCACACCATACCATGAAGTATCCATTAATGAAAGAGTGTCCAACACAGATCCAGGAGGGCCTGGTCTAAGCGAGGGATTCAGGATACCCAGTGAATATGTAAATGAGTTGAAATTCAATTTGTTGATTTAGATTTGTGTAATGAAGATAGATTACAAACTCTGACATGAATCATACTCTCAATAGTCCTACTTGAGAAAACCTACATCAGATTATCATGTTACTAAAGCTCGAAGTATAGAGCTCCTTGAAATAATCCTTAATGACTGAATAATTCTCAGTGCACCAAATACATTTTAGTGCATAAGAACACCTCTCAGTACACAGAATATTATTCAGTCTATCACTATCTAATATCTAGTAGTGCAGCAGGTCATTAAATACCTCTCGGTGCATAACTTCGTAAAATAATCCTCAATGAATTAATGTAGCATGGATACACAAAGTGCAACACGTTATTTGTGCATACTACACATTACTGAATGAACATGAAATAAACTGCAGCGCAAACACTCCTCAATGCATTTCTCAAATACCTCTGGTGAATCCATTTACCCATGGCACTCTTAAGACATTTTAGTAATTGAAAGCCACCTCATTATATCAGATATGCTTTAGAGGATTTAACATCAAGCAATGCATCAAATACAGTCATTGATTCAAATACTGGTTATCGAATTACCCCATAGTGCAGTACAGACTCTTGGTTTTACATTATTTTCTGTCTGACTCATTTGTGTTCTTTCCTACTTCTTGATTTTATTTTATTTCCTTACCTAGTATATTCTCCCATTTATAAAACGTCTTTCCATCTCTCTGGAATATGTGCTCTCCTCTAGTCTTCCCTCGATCATATCTAAGCCTTCACTCATTTTTTCCCTGTCGCATAATAACTCGCCTCTACCTCCACTGTCACCTGAGACAGCACATGCACGGTAGTTTGTGAGGCAATTGGTTCACTTATAGGGGATTTAGTGCCCACCCGTTGCTTACCATTAGTTAGCTTCATCATCATTCTCATTTCACTTCTTCTCTTTCGTCAGTGCATGCATTCTTTTCTTTTATTTGTGCCCCTTCCTCCAGACCAAATCCTATGTTCTTGTTTGCCCTGTTCCTTGCACCACTCCTGCACTGTTGCTTGCCCTGTCCCCCACCACACTTGCTTGCCTCTTTCCAACACCTAATCCACTATTGTGGTCCGGGGACCCCAAGGGGTCAGCAAAGCCTCCTCAGGGGGTCTGCAACTGCATAGAAAATTAAATATTATTAACAAGTAAGTTCCCCAGTCTAGGAAGTTGGCTCTGTATATACTATCTCAGAGTGAGAGATACTGTGCACAGAGTCCAGGGGTTCCCCTTAGAGGTTGACAGTGGTAATAATAGACCATACTAATGCTTTATTTGTGGTAGTGTGGTCGAGCAGTTAGGCTTATCAGAGTGTAGTGTTAAGCATTTGTTGTACACACACAGGCAATAAATTGTAACACACACTCAAAGCCTTAACTCCAGGCCAATAGGTTTTTATATAGAAAAATATTATTTTCTTAATTTATTTTAGAACCACAAGATTCAGATTGCAGGTAAGTACATAAATTGTAAGGTACTTGGCATAGGTAAATATAGAACTTTGAATCAAAACAGTAATATACACAGTTTAGCATAAAATGGCAATAGGCTATTTTAAAAGTGGACACTGCAAAATTCAACAGTTCCTGGGGAAGGTAAGTAAAGGTTAGTTTTTCAGATAAGTAAAGCACTTAAAAGGTCAGTCTCCGGGGCATAGTCAGCCCAGCATTGAGGGGTTCAAGTTAACCCCAAACACCCAGCAACACAGCGCCGGTCAGGTGTAGAGGACAAAGAGGGGCCCAAATAACATATGGAGACTAGGGGTGCTCTGGTTCCAGTCTGCTAGTGGTTAAGTACCTGCGTCCTCGGGGAGCAGACCAGGGGGTGTTTGTAGAGCACTGGGGGGGTCCCAAACAGGTACACAAAATACACCCTCTACGGCACAGGGGCGGCGGGGTGCAGTGTGCAAACAAGGCGTCTGGCTTTGTATTGGAATCAATGGAGGGACCCGGAGGTCACTCTGACGATGCAGGCAGGGCACAGGGGGGCTTCTCGGGCCAGCCACCGACTGGGCAAAGATGTGGGCCGCCTGCTGGTCACTCCTGCACCGGTAGTTGGTTCCTCTCTGGCCTGCAAGCTGCGGGTGCAGTGCTTCTTCCAGGCATCGGGTTCTTTGTTAACGGGCAGTCGCGGTCAGGCGGGTCCTCTGGATTCTCTCTACAGGTGTCGTCGTAGGGGTGCAGGGAGGTCGTCTCAGGGTGGACACGTCATTGGAGTCACCTGGGAGTCCTCTCTACGGTGTTGGTTTCTCTGGATACGGGCCGGGGGTTTCGGGTGCAGAGTGGTGGGGACTAACGCTTCAGGAGTGAGGTGAGAGTCCCTTAAAAGATGGTTTCTTCTTTGTTGCTTTGGACATAGCCGCTGTCCACTGGAGTTTCTTTGTCCTTTGGATTTGCATGGCAGTCCTCTGAGTTGGCAGAGGTCACTGGGTCTGCTGGATGCATCGCTGTTGCAGGTTCTTTGGATCTTTGAGGCAGGCCGGTAGGGCTGGGGCCAAAGCAGTTGTCGTCTCCTTCTGCTCTGTTGGGTTTTCAGGTCAGCAGTCCTTCTTCTTGTTAGGTTGTCAGGAATCTGATTTCCTGGGTTCAGGGTCACCCCTGTGTTTAGGGCTGGAGGGCAGTAACCAATGGCTACTGTCCCTGAGGGTGGCTACACCCTCCTTGTGCCTCCTCCCTTTGAGAAGAGGGCACATCCCTAATCCTATGGGGCTAAATCCTCCATGCCAAGATGGAGGATTTTCTAAGGAAGGAGTCACCTCAGCTCTGGACACCTTAGGGGCTGTCCTGTCTGGATGGTGTCTACGCCTTGTTTTTCTCATTAACTCCCCTGGACTTGCCGTCAAAAGTGGGGGCTGTGCCTGGGGAACCGCCATCTCCACTAGCTGGAGTGCCCTGTGGCACTGTAACACCAGGCTTGAGCCTTTGAGGCTCCCTGCCAGGTGTTACAGTTCTTGCAGGGGGAGGTGCAAAGCACCTCCACCCAGGATAGGCTTTGTTCCTGGTCACAGAGTGCACAAAGGCACTCACCCCATGTGGCCAGTAACTAGTCTGGAAGTGGCAGGCTGGCAGAGACCGGTTCAGCCTAGCACTAGCAGTTGGGCTGGTATGCAGGGGGGGATCTCTAAGATACCCTCTGTGTGCATTTCTCAATAAATCTCACACTGGCATCAGTGTGGATTTGTTGTGCTGAGAAGTTTGATACCAAACTTTCCAGTATTCACATTATGGAACTGTGGAGTTCATGTTTGACAAACTCCCAGACCATATGCTCTTTATGGCTACCCTGCACTTACAATGTCTAAGAATTGACTTAGACACTGTCGGGGTATAGTGCTCATGCAGCTATGGCCTCACCTGTGGTATAGTGCACCTTGCCTTAGGGCTGTAAGGCCTACTAGAGGTGTGTCTTACCTATGCCACAGGCAGTGGGTTGTGGCAGGGCACTCTGAGGGGAGTGTCATGTTGACTTAGTCTTTTTCTCCTCACCAGCACACACAAGCTGTGAGGTGGTGTGCATGTGCTGAGTGAGGGGTCCCCAGGGTGGCATAATACATGCTGCAGCCCTAAAAGACCTTCCCTGGCCACTGGGTCCTTGGTACCAGGGGTACCTGATACAAGGGACTTATCTGTGTGCCAGGGCTGTGACAATTGTGGAGACAAAGGTACCATTTTAGGGAAAGAACACTGGTGCTGGGGCCTGGTTAGCAGGGTCCCAGCACACTTTCAATCAAAGCTGGCATCAACAAAAGGCAAAACGTTAGGGGGTAACTATGCCAACAGTGGCATTTTCCTACACCAAGCTTTCAGAAATGACTCAGTAGTTGTGGTGGGGTCCCCAGGTTCCAGTAGTGATTCAATGGGGGTCCCCAGGCTCTAGTAATGATAAAGTGGGGGTCCACAGAAGTCAAAGGGTTGAGAACCATTGATCTAGAAGTCTCAGTAGAGCACGTCTGGATCGGCCAATGCACTTGTGCTGAATTTAGGAACCATCAAGTGAGAGAATAGAAGTATGGAGCGGAATGTGGACTAGGAATGTTATCTTTGGCATCTCTCGGTGGTGAGGCAACAGCACAGGGCACAGCAGCATTCCAGTTTGGGGTATCTCAAAAACTGTTACCATTGCCGTACTTTATCATCGTTTTCAGTCAGGCAGATCCCTCTCCTACCAACAAGCTCGCTGCATTGCTGCTCGCCTGAGCTTGTTTTTGTCGAACAAAAATGTAAGCATCAATTAGGAGGACCAAGAGTTCTCAGGAAAATGAATAATTATGTAGATTTCCTCCTGAAACGGGTTCCTGCTGCGTTTTCTCTAATGGGATTCAGTGCCAGATGTTCAAAGGAATTTTGCTTGTTCTTGTTTAATGTTGAAGGACACTAGTTGGCACACTTGCACGTGTGAACCCTCGAACGTCAAGGTTAAAACATGACAATGCAAATGACAAGTGGCTTGGTGACGTTACGTGGTCGTTAAAGATTCAATGGTTACTGCGGAGCAATGGCAAGAGTTCATGATGGACGGCTCCCGCTGTGCTGGGGACTCCTGGGGGCATCGGGAGGAGCAGGGACCGCCGCCTCCATTTCTCGGTCCTTTTCACACTGAGCCATTTATTTCGGAGGTTGTAGCCCTCAACCTTTCAAGGACCGAGACTACTATGCAGAACACAAGCTGCTGGAACAATTGTCAGATAGGGGTCCCTTCCTTCAATATTACAACACTGAAGTCATAGGGGCTGTGAAAAATCCAAGCCTAACACAAAGAACAAGTGTTCCAAGCTCGAAGTAGGGAGCTCCATGAAATAATCCTTAATGACTGAATAATCCTCAATGCACCAAGTACATTTTAGTGCATAATAACGCCCCTCAGTACACAAAATATTACTCAGTCTATCACATTATCGAATATCCAGTAGTGGAGCAGTTCATTAAATACCTCTCGGTGCATACATTCTTAAAATAATCCTGAATGAACTTATGTATCATAGTTACACAAGATACGTAACTTTATTTTGTGCAATGGGTCATCGCATTCAGCAGGAGGGTGGTAGGGGTGTATGTAGTAGGTGATACATTTTGGAACACACCGATGCAAACACATTACTAAAGCACGGTGTGGTAGTACACTGTCATTTACAGGTAGCATTTTTTTCTGTTGATATTTATTATCTGCGCTTCACCAAGTAAAGTGTCTTGATTTGATATCCCTAAGTATAGTAGAGTGTCTCCTTTTCGAGAAAAACTTCACTACGCATCATCTTTAAGGCATTGACATTGGCTCATCAAGGTCTCTATAATGGGGGCCAATTGACCTTAATGAGAGGATGACTGAATACTGCCCGGCGCGACCACTCCATTCCAGTACTGCGGGCCGACTGGTGGTCCCTCGTTTTAAAAGACAGCGCCGAGAAGGTTCTTCATACTCAGTTTTAGCCGCCAAGGTGTGGAATCAGCTACTTTTTAAAATTAGATCCATCAATGCTATTGGGAAATTTAGGAAAGAATTGAAGACTTTCCTGTGTAATTAAGAGTCAGTTAAGCCCAGGCTGATTTAGCTTTTCCCTTCGTTGGTGCCTAAAGCGCTGGGACACTCTTCGAGCCTTTGCACGCTATTTAAGCATATAACAAAAAAGTTTTTGATCCTATTAAAATCTTTGGTACCATCACAATTCAGAAATATAAAAGATGGTTTTCATTTGTGCTTTCCTCACTGATGATATATTTTGACATATTTGTTGAGTTCATTTACAGGTAACAAAATTGTCATCGTCCAGCCTATCCTTTTACACTCCCTGTACCCCAGCTAGACTTTTTCATAGTTCAGCTTCCAAACGCCTCTCACTTTGCAACCAGAGAAAACAAATTAAACACCAATTTTGCATGTTAAAAGAATAAGCAGACTTTTTTCAGAATACAAAGCCTGACATTTGACCTATAGCTTTGAATGCACAGAAAATGAGATAGAATTTTAAACAAAAACACATCTTTATTGCTCATTCACTTTCTGAACCTCAGCAATGTAATTTTGAGGGTGCTGGAGTACCCTCACAATCTTACTTCCAGCACCTATGGTACAATACAAAAAAAAGCAGTGGCGTCCTGTTCCCAGCAGGTCTCCATCCATGCATTCACAGGCTTTCAAAGTGCTTAATTTGTGCTTGTTGTTTCCGGTGCGGCACTTATTTTTCTGCCTCAAACATTTACTGCAAGCAAAAGACACATATGGGAAAGATGGAGGAAGAGACAAACGAAAAACTGTCAGAGTGGGGATCAGCAGGAAGCTGCAAGAGTGAGCTGAAGGGGCAGGGAGAGTCTGTAAATGGATTAATGAGGCCTGAGATGGCTTCAGGATTACGCTGCCTCAGTATTCCGTGCTCGCACATTTTATTGCAGCAGCCGCTTGTTTAAAAGAAGAGCTTTGAGCACCGGCACATTTTTATTTACAAATTAAGCACTGGGCTTTCACAATAATAACCATCTGTTACAATGTACCACTCCTGCTACGCAGTGCACAGAGCTGGCCATGTCCCAGCAGATGCGTATAAACCGGTGTAATTTACAGGAGCTTCTCCCGGTGCATGACTCTCAGAATCGAATTACAGAACTTGACACGATTTGCGGCCAATTTGCAAAGATTCATAGAAAGATCAGAACTCATTAAAGGGTAAGGGTTGATTGAAGAAGGGATTCATCACCCATACGTTAAGAAGAAATTACAGTTGTATGTTGCATGTGGATTTTTTATAGTGCACCTGGGTTAGCCTTGTCCTCTTTTTCTGGTGTATTGTGTTGTCTTCTCCGAGCACTTGGGTTTAGGAATGGCACTTGGAATGCATTGCTGTGCTCTGGGTTCTCACTGTGCCACTTTGGGTGTGTTTCAATCTTACTGTCCCCAAGTAGAGCCAACTCACACTAAAATGTTGAAAGGGGCGGTACATACGTTCAAGTGCTCCTTTCTGCCATAACAATGTAAGAATGTAACCAATAGAGCAATCAGTGTTAATAACCTGTAGATGGCCCTTCGGTTAAGAAACGGGCTCGCCCTAGGGATTTATCCGTGTCCTTGTAGCCAGTATATTCTACGTCAAAGAACGCCACAGCACGAGATAATCCATCTGTTTAACCTTCCTCAGGGACTCTGCTGAATTTCACCATGACCAGTGCATCCATAAGTCTTCCCATAAGGTGTTGTAAGGCAGCAGCGTCAAGTTGCCACCTGCTAGCAGCAAATAATTACTACAAAAAGCCAGAAGAAACATTTCTCTGTAGATGGGTGCCCCAACAGGCAAACCTCTACTTTGCATTAAGTGCTTAAAAATATTCCACTCTTCCTATCTGCCAGATTCCCAGGTCTTTCCTCTCACCTCATTCCAGCCCACAATACAGCATTGCATAGATGTATGAAGACAAGCAGTGAAAGCAGGATACAATTCTGTGTGAGCAAGAAGGCGATGGCTGCACAGGGTTATAATGCTGAACTGCCATCAAGAGCAGCAGTGGCCATCTTACAGGTGCACTGCGGGAGCTGACGGCCAGGCTTACTGTATGGTCCTTGAGCTGAAATACTTAATAATCAGTTCACCGAGCCGAAGATAAACACTCCTCTTCATCGGTCGCAAACAACAAACATAAATGCAGTGTACAGCAATTTAATTTCTACTTTTTCAGTGGTGCTGACATGTTAAATTATTAGTCGAATATTTTTAGCAATGGCGACAACACAGTATAATTATGTTACAGAAGTCAGATTTGCCACTGCATTGCAACCGCCTAGAAATAGACCTAACAACATGGACAAATATGCTTCTGTTACCATGGAAAATGTTTATTTTTTCTTTTACCTTTATTTCTAAATGTTCCTGAACGAACGAAAAACACACATGCTGGTAGGTCCAAGCTTTGAAGAGGGTTTCAACTTAGCTATGGATTCTACAAGAAGGGGTGGACATGAGATTGTGGTTCGAAAGAGAGAGATGCTGTATGGTCTATTTATTCTGGGGCAGTGAAGTCAGAATAACCCAAAGAGTACGATAAGGGAATAGGTACACGTTGGAGTCTTGCTTGAAAGGGGACCCGTCAGTCTGGGATATCTGGTCTTGTTATTCTCGAAGCAAGAAACAAAGATGTATATTAGGGATTCAGTCTATTTAGGAATAAGTGGTGAAGTCATCCGTGTGCTAGTCAAAGTGCTAATAATACTGTTGGTTTGTAGTGTCTAGAGTAGCACTTGGTTTATGTAATAGTTAAGTAGAATGTTAGGGGCGTAAGGGACTCAAATTCTGGTAATGCAGTGTTCCATCGGATGACCAGTATTCAACTTGTTGCTGGACTTCCCTTCCACACTTTGTTATTATGCGTGTCACTTGTCTGATACTGTGATGTGGGCTCAGGGTTGCAGCATGAGGGGACACAGAGCCCAGGTCTTCCCGTCAGATGGTCCTGGGGTGCAGTTTCCTAGTGGGACACCTGAGATGATGGCTTCTTCCAGGTTTGGCGAGCTATGAGAAGAGGGCTTAGTGGAGTTCATGTTGGTAGCGCCTTTATCTCCTTCCTTCCCTTAAGTCATCTGTGGATTCTCATCTGCTGTGTCCTGAACTGTAGAGTAAGTTGCATCTTATATATCTGGTTTGGAGCTGATTACCTCTCTCACTCCTTCTAAAAGGGTCACACATTGTTTCTACGCATGTCATGTTTGCATTTCTTTCAAGATCGCCAAGGATAAATGTTCTCAGAATGCCTGACTTCAATCTGGGAGAAAAAATGCATTGAGATTCGTCAACTGGAAAGAAGGAAACGGGATACAGCAGGATTTTTTATGAAGGCTCTTTGGTAACTAGATGACTAACCTCCCTGGAAAAGAATAGTGTCAGTTTTTGCAGATACTGAAGTGGCTCCAATTTACAGGAGCCACTTACTTTTGTCACCTATGTCTGGCACTGCTGCACAAAGCTCCAGATCGTTTGCTTCCTTGCTGCAGCTGTTATCTAGAGATTCAGTTACTCTTAGGCCCCACAATATTAGCACTACATTTCTGTCTCCGGTCTAACTACAACAAATCAAGTCTGAGGGCCTGATTTAGAGTTTGGCAGAGGGGTTTACACTGTCACAAATGTCCACCACCCAAAATATCCTATGGAAATCATAGTACGGTAGACGTTAGGAGTAACCCATCCACCAAACTCTTAATCAGGCCCTTAATCGCATACCCTCATGGAAAATTCACTTTTTTTAAAACAGTGTCCCACCATGGCCAATCCAGCTAGATTTTTAGGATAACAGATGAATATGTAGATGACTTTCACTCCGATAAATTGCATGCAAAAGATACCATCTGGAAAATATTGCACAGATCTGTACCTCAAGAATCAAGATTAGACAGCATTGTTTAAAAAAAAATCCATAACAGTGGAGAGGAATCTCAGCGACTGCAGTAAGGCAGTAGACGACAATACATGAATCAATTTGCACCGATTAGAATAAAAGTTTCCAATAGTTCTTAAAACATGACTGTTCTTAAAAGATTAAGACCTCCATGGCCTTTCTCTGCTTGGACAGCACAAGGAAGCCCTATCATAACTGCATCTAAGAAAACTCAATGATAAAACAAAGCACCTTGGACGAAGCAGTCCTTGAGACGCATCCTGCAAGGCTAGAGTAAACACCGCGCTGTCAGCTGTGAAAGTAGGAGTAATGTCTTGTGGTCTTTTATTTGTCCCGTAAACCTTATAAATACACCTACTGAAAACATCAGATACCTTGTTAGCGAGTTTTTGTTTTGCACCGAAATTTTGCAAAGGTAGAGGCTCGCATGTAAGTACTTTAACCTACTCATATCCATCTTTCAGCATAGCCGTCAGTTTGTTTACATTCCAGTACCAGCTGCTGAATTTCAACAATAATCTAACTGTGGCATCACAAGAAGGGCAGTCACTTGCTCATAATTTACTAACATGGGCTGAATTCTTGAATGGTCAGAGTCTATAACTTCTACCACTTAATTCCAGCAATGAAACCTTAACTCTTAGGCAACATTATATATATGTATATTTCGTTTTTTTTGTCCCCTCAAAACATTACAATGTCAACCAGCGCCAGAATGTAAGTGCCGGTGGCATCTGAATGGGGAGGAAGGCTGTTTGACAGCATCAACTGGACCCTTGTTTTGTGCTGAAGGACAAAGGAACTGCTGCCCATATCTTGGGTAACGACAGTACACTTTGAAACACAGTATTGTGGTTTTCAAATAATCGGCACGATTATTAGACAAATTACGGTGCAATCAGATATTAAGTCCACAGATGCAAGAAGGTAACGATTTTTGGGGCTAGGTTCGTTAAGGACACCAGTGCGTACCATCACTTTAAACTGATCATAGCTACATATTGTTTTTACCTACAAAATACGTCTGCAAAAAAGCATGCATGTAGCAAAGGGCCCCTTTTTGACATTGTCACCCCCACTTTTTGCATGATATTCAATGCAATTTTGACAGACAGTGCACTGGGTTCCTGCTAACCAGGTCCCCAATGTCAGATCTCTTTCCCGAAAACTGTACAATTGTTCCCCAATTGGCACCTCTGTAAGTCCCTAGAAAGTGGTATGCCAGGCGCCTAGGCATGTGTACCAAAAAAGGTCCCCAAGGGCTGCAGCATGTATTGTGTTACTCTCAGGGACCCCTGAACTAGCTAATGCAGATTGCCATTGTACGCTGCTTGTCTTGGTGCATCATAATGCACAGTTATTTATATTCCTCTTACTTGCTACCAATATTAAGAGAATGTAACCTACTAGTAACACCAGTTTTTCTTCATGAGTATTGTAGGAGGCTGGCCTAGTGTGTGGTGGACACATTATGGTGTTGGCACCTTAAACCAGGTCCAGGAAACCCTTATTAGTAAGTGTTACAGTGTCTAGGAAGTCAGGGCTCTCTAGTGGTAGCTGTGGTGAGTAACCAAGACGTATCTGGGAGGAGTGTGGAGCACTTGCAATACCACAGTAGTCATACTGTAACTTATCACACATGAAAGGAACCACACATTGTTGCAAAAATAAAGGTACTTTATTATAGTCTGAACTAGAATATTATAGGCAATCCCCCCTCTCTGGAGGTAAGAATACACAAAATATACACAGGTAAGTACTAGGAATGAGCATAAAAACATCAGAACTAGCAAGGGCCTTACAGGGGTTGGGGGGGGGGGGTGCAAACCATATAACCTTATACTCAAATAGTGGAATACGAGAATCTGTCCCCCACCAGAAGATACAGAGTAGTTAGCCAAGGGCTGGGAGAGTATGGAACCCCAAGAGGTGAGTATCTAGCAGACCCCCAGGGACCAGGAGAGCAGAGGTAAGTTACCTGGTCGTCCCCTAGGCTAACCTGGGGACTTATAACTCAAACACTGCAAGAACAGGATCACACTATGGATTCTGCATGAAGAGGACCTGTAAAAGAAGGGGATAGAGTCCAGTTCAAGCAGGAGTGTCCAGCTGGAGCAGGAGGCAATGCCCATCCTTCTGTGGGTGAAGATCTGGGATGATGGTGATGGGTGAAGACCAGCTGCGGAGTCCAGGAGCTGCAGAGGAGTCTATAAAATTGGGTAGGAGCTGTTCCTCAATGGTCGGCAGAATACAGATGGGTCAGTAGTCAGGAGGACCACCAAAAAGCACAAGCAAATGCAAGTTGGAGCTGTAGAACATTTGTCGGGCTGGAGAGGACCAGCAAGGTCCTGGGGACTCGACCCTTGAAGGGGAGTCCGAGCTGGCCCTAAGGAGACAGGAGAGCCAGCAGAAGTAGTTGGAGCGCCCACAGGCAACCCAATGGCAGCATGCACTGTAAGTCGCAGTGAGGCCCAGACAGCACACCTGAAAAAAAGTCCCACGTCACTGGAGCAGCAGAGAGGAGACTGTCCTTGCAGAGGTAGAATGCTGGGGGTGGGGCTACTTGGAGCCTGAAGATCCCTTGGAGCAGAAGTCAACAAGCCTTGGCTCCTGCAACAGTCTCATTGCACCAGGATTCGGTCCTGGAGGAAGAGGCAAGACACAACGGAGGTGTGGTGTGGTTTGTTGCTAAGTAATACATAGAGTTTTTAGTTACTCTTATAGTTAAGCCACACACGGTTGGGTGCATGCGGATATCCAAAGTGTATTTCATGAGAATGCAGGGGTTCATCTTCTTTAGTTTGTTATATTGGAGGTACAATTACCATATTTAGGTACTTTTTAGTCAAGCTATTAGTTGTATTGTATATTTTTGTTTATAGATACCATTGAAGAGAAGACCATAATCTCCCTTGTGGGATGTTTTAACAAGATACTTTGTACCTGCAATGTGCCCTGAAGAAGGTGGGTGACCGGTTTGTCACGAGGCATCGAAACGCACGTTGGCTAATACCTGGGTTGGACACTACATTCTTTTTTCTGTGAACCCCGGATAGTAAGATTTGTGATGTTTTACTTTAGAATCGATGGACTTTGATGATGGTCAACATAGGGGTGCATTTAGCTGATTGAAATTAACTCTTTAGAGCCCAACAATATTGCAATTTTGGGACTAGAAAACATGTTGAATTATGCAATTATATTTGTCTATATTAGCTTCGAATGTCTGATGGGGGAGTCACACTAATGTAGAATTGCCCTGCTGACATCAATCTATAAGTTTTATTTGGGGAGTCTGATGTGAGAGTGGTGTGAATGGTATGTCTTATGGCTGTATCTGCTAGGGAGCATAATATTCAGGTCCTAGAGTTTAATAAATCTATGATGAGTGATACTATTAAGTACAACTATGAATATAAGCATATGATGTTCAGCATAAAATGACCATTTCTGAACACTGATTAGTATATGACTAATGCATGACTTGCATTTATTTGTAACGTGGAGGGATGCCACTATTGTGCAACCATTTTTGGACAGAGTTTTTTATCCTTTTTCCGTATGTAGTCTCTGTCCCACTCCTACATCCTTATTTTTTCAGGGAACCCTTTTTTAATATTGACGCTTTTAAAAGCTTACCAGAAACACAGACTAATCCATACATGCAAACCTGCACCAACTGACAAGAAGCCGCCCATCATTGATTGTCCTCCCGGCTCTGTATTTAACAATAACCGACAGCGAACAGCGACGACGGGCACCCGGTGCCGCCTCTAACAACTAGAACATTAGATGTCGTATACGAGGGTCATATTCACCAACATATTAGGACATTGATGGTTAGTGTGTGAGAACGTCATTTAAGTTAAGAGAACAATAAACATGCGTGGGTAAAACAATATGATAAAAAATTAGATGCAACATTGAAACAAATATTCAAATACCACTGTATTTCGTCACCAAAAACAGTGTGAATCACATTTTAGTTAATATATATATATGGTTAAAAGGCTACTTCTTAAGTGGGTGGCACAATCAGTGCTACAGGCCCACAACAGCATTTAATTTAAAGGCCTTGGGCACACTTAGTGCACTTTACTTGGGACTTATATTTAAATTAAATAAGACAATTGGGGATAAGCCAATACTACTGTGTTTAGAGAAAAGGACACAAGCATTTTAGCACTGATTAGCAGAGAGTCTTAAAGCCAACCAAAACAAATTCAGCAAAAACAGGAGAAGGAAGGCAAAAACGTTTGGGGATGACCCTGCAGAAAAGGCCATTTGTCAACATATGTGGACTGCTAAACATAAGATTTCTGCAATCCCATCATTCAGAGCTCCTTTTGAGCGTGATCCTCAAAAACACCAGACCAACAATGCTTAAGATGTAACTGCACTATACAGTGCATATCTTAGCCAAATGTTGTGCCGGACATTGAGATGAACCTTCAGATCCCATGTGCCCGTACCCTGCCTGTGTTATAGGTATCAAAACTAGATAACCAGGCAGGATGAGGAATGCAATCTGTGCTCCTAGGTAGTTTCATTGTGTTTCTGATTTAGTTATTCTAGATTTGTATTTGCTATTCTCCGCTAAGCACTTCTGCTTACATTGCTTTGTATCTGTAACATGTCTTTTTGTCCCATATTGAGCATGTTACTGTTTGTGATGTCATACATAATCATCTATATGTTAACATTTTACAGAGCGCTTCACAATATCCTTGTACATTTGACAGTGGAAAGGAGAATGTTATTCCGATTGGTGCATTAAAATGTTGCACTGAATGGTTTGTGACTTTTATGGATGTTTGCTTCATCCGAGATTGCTATTCATAAAGGTGGCAAAGGAAATGATTAGCAGAACAGAAATTCTATAAGGTAGGCACTGATTTTCCCAGTCTTCTCCGTAGACCAGCTTACAAATAGCTATTCTCCATAAGATGATCAGAAAATATATAGGGTATACTGAGGATAGAGGAAATGCATTTTGTTGAGTGGAAAATTAAAATGTATTGCTCAGGCCAGGGAAAAATTGTGCAAAACCTCTGCTTATTTGCGACATAAACAAATAATTGGATTTATACGAAATAAGGAGGGAAACTCAGGCAGAGCAGAACAATTAATTTCCATTCCGGTTTACTGGAATGGGTAAAAAGATAATTCAAACCAGGAAATGAATGAGATCGGATGCAGATTGCTGGGAGAATGTCAAATGTTTAACACTGGCGGCTTGTTTCCACAAACTGGCTGTTAGCAAGCTAGTGAAACAATAGGCTGATTATCAAAACTACCTTATATTCAAAGTCTAAATGCTGGACGCTGTAGGTCAGAGGAGCATAAATGCAAACCAGCTAGGTATCATAAGAACCTTTTGTAAGCTAAGCCTGGAGGACTTTTACAATTGAGTCAGAACTGAAGATTTTTCATCTTTATATGGGAAATTACATTATTTTTATAGCTTTTAGGCGGTGTGGCAAAAAGACATGCACCAACTCAAGTGCAGATGTTTGGAAAAATGCCATGATCCAGAAAAATGAATTCCACGCGCTGTGCTTGTAAGACAACTTTTTTTTAATGCTACAAAGAAGAATGACCCGAGACAAAATCTCCAACTTAATATTTACCACAATCAAAAGACACCCAATTCAATTTGTATGCATTTTGTCTTATGGTTTGTCAGATACAGAAACTAAAAACGTCAATAACCTGTGCTAAACAGAATTATAAAAACGTTTTTTACTTTGCATTGTGCAAAAATGAGTTCCCATGGCACCGACTTTTCCTTCTAAAGGCTGCACAGCACATTCGCCCACTCAAGACGTAGGACGTCCTTTTACCTATAATCTGTGGGAGTTGATCATGAGGTGTCAGCCGGAATTCAGTCATGGCACTGCAGATGCTCAATTTAAAATGCACAATGTGGATTACTCAACTCTACTGTAATTCCACCCTCCTTAAAAGACAAATTGTTCACAAAATTAGGTTTGTTTTCAAACAATGCTATTTCATTAACTAGCAAGGCACCAAAATGACAAAAAAATAAACATATGTGGAATTTAATGACAGGTAAGTACAGTAGCGTTACTTCAACATTGGCATTGGCTTTTTTAGCGTGACCCAGGACCCTCTATATGCAATATACCACTACCAGCAGCCCCAGAAAGGAAGGATGGGGTGTGGCTCGCAGTATGTCCCCCCCACCGGAAAACATCGTAAAAAGCAGACTTCCATCTGCTTCAGGGCACCCTCCTCCTGGCACAATGTGCAAGGAAGTAAGACAGGCATCCCTCGTTTGTTTCTCACCTAATAAGTGCAGGAGAGTGGTAACGGGAGGGAATATCCAAATAAAAATATTTGCTGGCTAACAGCATATCACGATGCTATAGTCGGTCAATGAACCAGTTTACAATTAGCTTTATCATGTCATCTGGCTTTAGATCAAGCAGCAGCATGAAGACCTTACACGTCGTAGACAGCGCTGTCATGGCCACAGATGAAGATGACTCCTGCCTCCTGATATTGCCTGACTTCTCCATTGCCTTCGACACAGTTGACCATCCCACCTTCATCCACACTCTGTAGTCTTGGATGAGAATCACTTGCATTGCCCTATTCTAGATTTCCTCCTCCCTTTTCAATCAACACCAATTTGTTCACATGGGCACCTCCAGGTCCCAAAAGATCCCTATCACCTGTAGAGAGTTCCATACTGTACTGTCATGTTGAACCTTTGCATGAGTTATGGGTCCCCCTGGGGCTCTACTCACACATAACTTCCTCAAGATTCACCAATATGCCATTGATGCACAACTCTACTAGAAAGTCTTCTCTTCTTCTTTCACTGCCTGCACCTGATCCAGACATGGATGTCCTGCGACTTTCTAAAACTCAACCCTTACAAGACAGATTCCTGATATTTGCCAGGAACAACAAGCAAGGAACAGTACAAATCTGACTGATTAACATGCAACTTAATGGTTTCGAACTCCAACTTTCACTGTATGTCAAGTCTTTTGAATTTTTTGTTTTCCAGAAAGCTACTTCAGAACTGCTTTTCAAGCCCTCGTACTTTGACATCTGGATGGTGGTAACAGTCTACTCCATGCCCTCCCAGGCTCCACGCTCACTTGCTATGAGAGTATCCTTGATATGCTAATACAAGTCTCATTTCGGGCCCAAAAAAATATGATCAAATAACTCCCATCCTGCTGGAACTCCATCGGAGCGGCCTGCCAGTCCGCACCACCATCAAATAAGCTGCATCATTTAAAAAAAATGTACCAACAGGCAGCCTACACGTATCTTCCTCACAAGCTGATCATTTGTGACACCTCTCAGCTCACCCACAGCAAAAACACCATCAGAGTGGAAATTGAAAAGTTTATAAAATAAAAAAAAGAGCGGATTCTAGGTTGATTTGCATATGGCTGGGTCCAACCGGAGGTGGCATGGTCAGTGAAAAACAATGGTATGGGATGTGGCTGAGATTAATTCAAGCATTCCATTCATCACTTTGTTTTCTGATGCCCTAAGTGTGACAGGTATGCCCAAATGTGGTTCTTGTGCTCACTGTGCCACTGGAATCAAGCTTTACCTGTCTGATAAGCCCATAATGAGGGAGAAACCGATCCCGGGTTGGTTGTAATACAGTTGAGGGAGGACCTGTCCTGGCAGTCTGGGCTGGACTTTTCCCATGAGGAGCAGAGTAAAGGCTGATTTGCATATGATTGTGTCAACACTGAGATGGCATGGTGAGCATAAAATAACAGACTGGAATGCGGGCCGAGCAATAATCAGTGGCTGGGAATAATACAAGCATTTTTATACATCACTTTGCTTTTTGATGCTCTAAGTATGACTAGTAGGCCCAAACGTAAGTACCGTATTCACTGTGCCACCGTAATCAGGTGATACCTGGCTGATAAGCCTATAATATGGGCAAAACCAGCACATGGTTGCTTATATTCCAGTTCAGGGAGGATATGGCATGGCATTTCTGGCGGGACTGTTCCCATGAGGAGCAGGGTCAAGGCTGATATGCATATGGCTAGATGCAAACTGAGGTGGCATGGTGGGTGAAAAACTATGAATGGGGATGCGTCCCAGAGCGATCACCAGTGGCTGAGATTAATTCCAGCATTCCATCCATCACAGGCGTCAGACTAGATCCGGAAGATTTTCTAGAGCAGTATCCCTGCGTGCCATTACGTGGCATTGGTCAGCTCCACGTTGGTTGTGCGCGCTGGAGATTATGTTGCGGTTCTTATGTAGGTGCCACCCCGGCGTGCTGCTTTCCACACCAGAAGTGTACAGCCATAAAGAAACTGACTACTGGTGCATCAAAACTAAGGACATGAAACAGGAGTCCTTGCCTCTAAAAATCAGTTTGCAAAGCAGGGAGGATGGGTAGGTCGGTAAGGAAACTGCAACCAGATATTCTCTCCACTAGATAAGGCATTACCGAAGGTAAGTAACTTGTTCATCTGATGTGGACTTCTAGTTGCAGATTGATTATCTTTGAATAGATACCCAAGCAATACCATCCACGGAGGTGAGTCTGGAAACAAAGTTCATATTGGAAAGCCCTGCAAGACCGAATGGACAAACTGCCTGGTCCCAACGGACCTAACTGTCTAGGCAGTAGTGTTTGGTAAACATATGCAGAGATGCCCACAGTACCGACTGACAGATGTCAAGGACTGGAAATCTGCGTGCTAACTCAGTGGTCACAGCTTTAGCACAGGTAGAATATGAGCATGCAAACCCTCAGGGGTTACTTTTTGGCCAGTACGTAGCAGATCTTAATGCAGACAATGACCCTTCTGGAGATAGTCCGCTTCTGCACTTCACAACCTCTCTTCGCACCCAGATAACCTACCAAGAGTTGGTCATCCACCTGGAACTCTTTTCTATGATCAGGGTAGAATACCAATGCTCTTTTTAGGTCCAGGTAGTGGAGTATCTCCTCTTCCTTAGAAGGATGTGGGGGGGGGGGGGGGGTGTAAAAAATAGGCAATGTGATGGACTGGCCTACAAGAAAGGGTGTAATCACTTTTGGCAAAAAGGAGGCCCTAAAGCAAAGCACCACTTTCTCAGGATAGATCGAAAGGTAGGGTAGCTTAGATGACAATGCCTGCAGCTCACTCACCCTGCGGGCAAATGTAATGGCCACAAGGAAGACTGTTTTCAAAGTGAGAAGCCTGAGAGGACAATTGTGGTGAGGCTCGAAAGGGGCGCACATCAGAAATGTCAAAATCAAATTCAGAACCCATTGGGGCATAATGAATGGGGATGGAGGAAAAAGATATGAAAGACCTTTGTACAACAGGAGAATTAAACAAAGAAGGTTAATCAGGCACCCTCAAAAAAGCAGAAATAGCAGACAAATAACCTTTAAGAGTAGCCATAGTGCAGCCCTGTTGGGCCAGGGGAAGGATAAACAACAGGACCTCAGACAGAGGGGCAGAAAGGGCTTTGTCTGTGCACCATGCTACAAGTTTCTTCCAACCACAGGCGTATACCGTTTTGGTGGAGGGACGCTTAGGGAGGAAGGTCAAAAGCTGTCAACTGTCATCTCTCAATCTCCATGCAAGAAGGTGGGTAGTGGGAAGGTTCTGGTGCAGAACCCTCCCCTGCTGCTGCGACAGAAGATCCTCCTAAAGGGACAGTCTGATCGGAGAACCAATGGACATGCTCAGCAGCTTGAGATACCAGATTCTCTGTGCCCAGTCTCGAGCCACAAGGATTATTTGGGCCTGGTCAGACATGATGTTCTTGAGAACCCTGGGCAGAAGAGGCATAGGCAGAAAGGTATCCAGGAGGCCTGAGTTCCACTCAAGACAAAAAGCATCTCAGAGCGTTTGCTGCTTTGGAGACTCCAATGCGCAAAAGTGCTGACAGTGCACGTTCTCTGCGGATGCAAACAGATCTAACAAAGGCTCTCCCCACTGTTAAAAGAGACTGTGCGCCACCACCTGGAAAGAGACGTACTCGTGATCTGCTAGGCATTTTCGGCTGAGTTTCAGAGATCACGAAAGATGTTAAATCACCAGAAATATGCTCTGCTGTTCTACCCAGGTCCAGAGGAGCAGAGCCACTTGACAAAGGATCCACGACACCACCCCGCCCTGCTTGTTGCACTACCACATGGCGGTGGTGTTGTCCATGAACACCTGCACCATTTTTCCCTAGCCAGAGGAAAGAAATGCCCCCAATGCTAGTCAGATCATAAAGAGATCCAACAGGTTGATGTGGATTCTGCCAGAGAACAGATGCCCCTGATCCCCACCTCTCCCAGATGGCCAACCCATCCCAGGAGTGATGCATCTGTCACTACTGTCAGATCTGGCTGGGGAAGGGAGTGGGATCTGCCTCTGACCCAATCACGGTCAGCCACCATTGCAGATCTTTTGCAGTGCCCATCTGAGATCTGGACCTTGTTGGAGAGATTCCACTGATGTTACGCCCACTAGAACTTTAGGTCCCACTACAGAGCACGCATATGCCATCTGACGTGTCACCAACAGGATGAAGGAGGCCTAGCAGCCTCAGAGTCATTCTCACCGAAATCCAGGATAGAGGCTGAAACATCTGTATCATAGCCTTAATATTCTAAACTCTCTGCTTGGGAGGATAAGCCCGAAACTGCACTTTGTCCAGAACAGCTCAGATGCAAAGGAGTGTCTGAGAGGGTGTCAGGTGTGCATTTGGCATGCTTATAGTAAACCCAAGCGAATGCAGGAGGTCCACCATAGTCTGGAGGTGAGCGACGACAGCCTGGGGTGAGCCCATCTTCAACAGCCAGTCGTCGAGATAGGGGAAGACTGAAACCCCTGATCTTCACAGATTAGCTGCAACCACTGCCATCACCTTGGTGAACACCTGAGTGGTGCTGGTAAGGACAAAGGGGAGCTCACTGAACTGAAAGTGCTCGTGGCTTTCTTTGAACCGCAAGTAATGTCTGTGGGCAGTACGGGGATAGGAAAATAAGTGCCCTTCAAGTCCAATGCTACCATCCAGTCTCTTGGGTCCAGGGCAGATAGGACCTGAGTCAAAGTAAGCATCTTGAACTTCTCCTTCTTGAGGAAGAGATTTAGGGACTGAAGGTCTAGGATAAGTTAGAGGCCCTTGTCCTTTTTGGGGACCTGAAAGTAGCAGGAATAGCAAACATGACCTACTTCTGGCACAGGAACTCTCTTTATGGCTCCCTTGGCCAAGAGAGCCATAACTTCCTTGGGGAGAAGGGACAAGTGATCCTCAGTCATCAGATCGTAGATTGGTGGCACGGATGGAGGGGGTAGTCTCGAAGGGGAAGGAGGAGCCCCTTCAGACTATCTACAAAACCCACCTGTCTGACGTGATGGATTGCCAGCGGAGCAGGTGATGGCGAATCCTGCCGCCAATTTGCCCAGTGTGGGACGGAGAGTCAGACTAGGAAGATTTAGAGGCTGCTTTGGGTGGGAGGGGAGGAGGGGCAGGTGGTCCAACAGTCCTGACCGCAGGCCACCTGATTCACGAGGTCAGTGGATCCCACGCCCTCAGCCATGAAGAGGCTGAGCAACATGCATGGCCCGGTGGCTGGCTGAGAATGGACTCTCTTGCAGGTCTCTTCCATAGCCACAAAAGCGGCGAAAGGTAGATTGGGAGCGACAGGGTGCCATCACGAGACCCAAGGACCTGGTCATAGCTCGAGAATACTTTAAGCACTTGAGCACCAAGTCTGACTTGTCTCCGAAGAGAAGAGTGCCATCAAAGGGCCTGTCCATCAAGAAAGGTTGTACATCCCCTCAAAAGCCAGACATCCTCATCCAGGTGTGGCGCCTCCAGGGCACTGTCAATGAAACTGCTCCTCCCAGAAAGTCAATTGTGTCCAGTCTGCAACGGATTGTGAACTTTGCTGTATCTTTCCCATTGGCAACAGCCTGAGAGAGTACAGCCTGGGCCTCCTCCGAAACCTGTGGCAGCACTAGCACAACTGTGTGCCCAATAGTGGCTACTACATTTTCAAAGTGGAAGGGCACATAAAAAATTAAATATAAAAATAAACTTAACTTCTCAGGACAATCTTATGCAGCACACGTACACCTGAAGTTTCTCCTGCTTTGCACTGCTTGCCAAACAGTGGCATCCGAGCCAATCCAAGCACTGGAAAGAAAGAGCTCCATTGGACACCTACAAGGCTGTGCCTCTGCTTCTTTGCTGTTGACTGCAGAAGCCTGAACTGCACATGTCAGGCTGGCCACAGTGAAAGCTATGGCCAATCTGACATGTGCAGTTCAGGTAACATAGCCTCTGGCTGCCCCATTGTACTGCTGGGATGTCAAGAGAAGATCAGGGGGTCAACGCCCCCATGTCCCTATGGAGAAACTGCCCCTGTGTTTCCCACAGTGTGTGAGAATAAAGTCCCTAAAGGCATGCAGTGTTCATGGACCACAATGCGAGGCTGGTTGAAAAAACACAGAAGGGAAGAAGCTGTGTTATTTCAACCAGCCTCTTCCCAAGTGAGTCCAACCTTTTGGATTTCAGGGGAGCGGACGGGAACGCACACTGGGAGATAGAGGTGTGAACTACCAAGCTCTCAGGGGTGGGGTGTTGTGTCAAGAAACTTGGGTCCCCCAGTGCGGGGCGATGGTGGTGGGCAAACGTGTTGCTCACAGGAACCCCTGTGCTGGGTTTGGACCAGGTACCCAGTATGATGTCAGTGAGGGCTTCATTAAGGGGTTCTGAGGTGGAAGCTCCCGGTTGTAGCACCTCTATCAAGAGATTAGTCTTGACTGCCTTTGAAGGTAGTTAAAGTTCCAGGACCTCAGCCACCTTCTCACCATCCTAGCATAAGATGCTCCCTCCTCTGTAGCCACTGTAGGGGGGAGAAAGCATGCCAGTATCTGGGGAAGTATCCAGTCCGCTGGCCTCATCAAAGTCTTCATGCCAGTCCATAGCTTCTTGGGGCTAGAATTCTAAAGGGTCCAGCAACCCCTCCCATACGTCCCTGAGGCCTAACCTACAGTCTCAGGATCCAATCTAGGATGCAAGTCTCCTGCCAGCATCGGAGTAAGGGTCTACGTCGCCTTCCCGGCTCAGTGTGAGAGTCGGGGATCACAATGGGGATGTGCCGCCAGTGGGCACGGACAGTGCTGGTAGTGTCAGGACTGGCGTCAGGAAAGGTCGGGTGGTACGACCGACTCTGGTCCAGATCCAGGACTGGGTGCTGAGGCTGAAGCCGCCAGTGCAAAACCCGAAGGGACCCCTACTGACTCCGCAGGGCCCAAAGACGCTCCAGTGGTGTCGGGCTGCAAAAAAATGAGGCACATGGCCTTGTAAAACTCTCTTCAGTTGGGCAGGGGTCACTCCTGCTCCTGCAAACTTGGGTAGGCGTGGGATCAGACCACGCTTCACATAACAAGGCCTAGAGGGCTGATGCTCCCTCGTCTTTTCGGCCTACAAACAAGGAGACGTCAAAGAATGGTTTTACTTCTTGGGCTTCTACTTATGCCTCGACTTACCCGATCACCCGGAGGACTTGGAGTGGGACGATGACGATGGAGAACTCTGCAATGGATCCCTAGACCTTCCTCTCGATCGAGATCCTGACTTGGGCGGAGTCGAGCTTCGTTCCGTCATCATCTTCAGGGACCGCTCTCTCAAATCCTTTAGATGCATGGCCCGACAACTCAGAGCACGACTTTGGGTCATCGTCATGCTCCAGGCACCAAGAACACACAAGGTGCGGATCCGTCATGGCCATTACCCAATGACAGGATTCACAAGACTTGAAGCCTGTCTTTCTGGAGGACCGCCTCAACACACCGGGAGTAGAACACATGAAAAATTCTTGACAAAAATTTGAAAAAAGGCAGCCAAAGAGAGCCTTAGGTGTAGCTCTGTTCCGATCAGCGCTTGCTGGAGCAGAAAGAAAAGAACCAACGTCAGTGTGTCGGGGTGGCACCTATATAGGAACGGTAACATCATATCCGGCGTGGACAATGCTGACGACAGACATGGAGCCGATCGACAACATCTAACGGTGCGCAGAGGTACTGCTCACAAAAATCTTCCGGATACAGTCCAGCTAAAAGGTAATGGATCTGCAACTACGAGTCTGTATCAAATATAAAAAATAAGACAGAAGGCTTTTTCTCCTCTACCCCAGGCTCTCATCAACATTCCTGTATCCATTCTGACCACCAACCGTTGCTACAAAGTAGGAACAATTGAAGATGTACCTCTTTAAAGAACACTAGATCACACAACAATAACTGTACACTTCTGCTCAAAGAACCCAGTTACCTCTCCTATCACTCGGCTGTATGCTTCTATTTGACCCTGCAAAGCACTCCACTGTCTTTTGGCTAGGTATACAAATATCTCATACACACATACATGTCTGTGTCCTTGTTGCTCAGGATCAAGAAAAAGGCAGCCAAAGCTTTTGGTAAATGTCTTCCTCTGGGCTGAGGGGCAGAACGTCTGCTGGAAGTCAAAGGTGACCCTGCATACCTGGTTAAATTCACCTAAACAGGCACTCCGAACTGGTGTGATATTTGAAAGATCTGTAGACACCAATCTGCCTTAAGTGCAGCTTTCTCTAGGTGCTGCGCAGGCTCTAGAAAACAAACATCACACTATGTTCCCAATTTCTCTTATTTTACCTTTTTCTCCCAAGTGGCATCTACCCAATCAGCAACTGTTGATGGGTTTTGGCTCTCTTTTTTTAGAGCTGCCCTGAGGATAAGTAATCTGCACATCTCATTTGTTCAGGTCATAGCAGTGTCCATGTCCTGGGTAGCAGTCTTTGTTGGGAATCAGGCTGACCGGTCGAAAATGCTCTGATGCACTGAGGTCAGCACAAAGAGTGTTTCTCTGGTCCAGGTAACTGATAAAAAAAAATACAAAAGAAACTGGCTACAATGGCCTGTAAAGAGAGCTGGGAAGAAGAACGAGCAGTGCAGGGACATGTAGGAGTGGGTTTAAGGGAGAGAGCAATTTTATGGCCTGTATTGTCTAATTTGGCAACACACTGTGCTGGTATTACACCTACATTAGGGTATTTCAAGCCCAGGGCACTCAAACCTTTTGGACTGTGCAGCATGTTGTAAACAACATACTACAAACACACACATCTCTATCCCACTCTGGGAGAAATGAGGGGTCTCATTCATGACATACTACAAAGATTTATAAGCCAGGACTAGTTAGCATCAATCCTTACTTAGGTGGTTCAAAGCCTCTTAGTCAGACCCTGCCTGGCAACAGTATGTATTAATTGGATATTGTTCTTCTATATAATTTCCATCTGGGCTTTCCATTTCTTGTGCAATTTTGATGGCTTGCCTTTCTTCGCATTGGGTGCCATTCACAACTGCTGGTTTCCCTTCTCCTGTTCTTTTTTACTCTTATTTTTAACTCCCCTTCAGAGTTCTGAGTTCATCAGTTGCTCTACAGACAGTTGCCTAGACCTGGAGTGGGGAACACTATGCTTACATTTTATTACTGATATATGAGTAATTTATCACTCACAATCTTTGCTTTTCTTCCTCCAGCTCTGATGGGTACCTGTTTTTTCCAACTCTGATCTTCCTCTGTTTTCTTACGGGGTCCTCATTGTCCTTGATCCTAGTACAATATTTAGTACTAGGCGTTTGGAGACCTGGGACATTGTGGATCAGCATTGATGGCAGCATTCCCACCTAAAAGATTCATAGCAGTTATTGGCTGGCTTTGTGGATGCTGAAGATAGTCAAGAAGAGACAATGGGCAGGGCCAATAACAATACGCATTTCTGTGGTATGCTGCAGGCATACTGATAGCCTCAGAAAAGGAGAAACCTAAATTAAGCAAGTTAAATAGCGGATCCACTGAAGGTCAGTCCACAGCTAACGATGGGCAGGTACAAAGAGCATCTTTGATATTCTATTGGTAAGTAAAAGAGAACTCATTTTTCTGCCACATTAGATTGTAGATCACTTAACAGGAGCTTTATTTAAAGCTGGTTCTGTCACTGGACTATAGCTGCTCAGTTAATTTGCCTGAATATTGCTTTGCACTGCTATATACATGCATCAGATATACATGCTGCCGGTGACAGGTTCTCGAAGGCAGCATATTGCTATTTTAAGCTTCTGCATGCCAGTTTTTAATATACCTGTCAAAATATAGATTTACACAAAGGAGTACTGTTGTGCAGTTATGTATATCGCATGATGCGATCAAGAAGCTGAGGAGGGTTTTGCCCTCTTTCTGGCTGGAAAACCATGGAGGACGACCCACTATTGTAAGTGCTGAACAGTCTTGCTTCCATATTTGTAATGACTTGCAGCCAAACAATTTGACATGAAGAGGCCCGAGCAATGGAAGCTGGCATGTTAAAACTGAGCAATAGGCACCATAACCTGGAAGTGTGAAGAGGATAAGAATAAGCGTGTTACTGCTCTCACCTAATGGTGCAAACAATAATTCATAAGATTATTTGAGCGTTAAGGAGAAGGGTGCAGCCTAGAACGCTCTCAATGATTTTCACATAGTCGTTTGCATGCTACGAATTCCCTTTTAATTACCATCGTTAATACTGTGATTGCTTCCGTTTTTCAAGAATTAAGCAGGTTTGACTGCACCACCCAGTTTCTGGCTATTGAAAAGGATTTACTCCAGATGTTGAAGTAGGCTAGCTGCCTCAATTAGCACTGCATATTATGTTTAACAGCTGGGTGACAAGTATGAGTGCTGTGTTTTGTAGAAGGCTTAAGGTTCTGCAGAGTTACAAGACCACATGTTCACATTAGTCTCTATTAACGATGTACTCCTGGTCAGCGACGGCCATTTTTATAGGTGCTTGAATAGTCTTTGGTAAGGTTTATGGTCCAGGTAGGTAAAGGCTTTGGACAGTTCAATCACAGAAACCAATGCTTCAACCACCCCCCGTAGTTCGCCACACCGCAGAGGTGACCAGAAGAAAAATAACACTGTCTGACACTGAGCTAATCTGGGAGTAATAGTTCTACTAAACAATAATATTGACTTGTTTTTATAGCCATTCATACTTCTGTTTCTAAGAAGGCAAGGGAGTACGGCTGAGGGGGAGAGTCCAAGGTTCATATGCCAATAAGCGTGGGACTGTAAATTATGCACCAAGCATTTCATGAGTTTGTAAAGCAGCAAAATAATGCGGACTTGTCTCAGGGGCATAACACAGGCCCTGCAGCTCCTACGATGCAGGGTGGCCCTAACCGTTCAAGGGGCCCTAGCCTTTCAGTAGGTCCAATTCAACCCAAGGACAATGAATATTTATGAGAGATTGGAGACTCCTGGGCCCCTACTCACATTACGCCCGGAGGCCCCATTATTTTGTGTTCCAGCACTTGACTTGTCTCTGTTTGGGAGCGTTCGCACCAGCCATAAAAAGGTATTGGTACCACAGCGCATTCCTACCACTCTACCACAACACTACAACTGTGACTCTGTTCATCTCCATCCTAGTGCCACAAATGTGCAAGCCTCTCTCCAAAAGAGCAACCTTCTCCCTGGTAAACCAATACACACATCACCAACTTATGCCAATGTAGCTGTTTAACACCCGGGGCTGTATCATATATAGAGTGCACTTCCCCTGTTTGCGCCATGCCGCTCCTTTTAAAGGCGGCGCTGTGCACAAACAGGGAAAGTGTGTCCTGTTATGCAGAATAAATTGCACCCAGGGGAACCGTGAACGCATTCAACTGAAATACGGAGCATGCTGTTTACATTTTCAAGAGGGGAGGGAGATCCCCTTGCAGACAGGTGCAGTGAGTGATCGCTCCCGTTTGCAGGGGGATGGGTCGATGAGACCCCACCACAATCCCCTCTCACCCAAAGAAGACTGCCTTTGAGAGGCCAATTAAATTGCACCAGCTTTTTGAGGAGCACTTTCGGTGCGGCTCTGAGCCCATGTCAGTAATACGGCGCAGTAGCACAGGCGGAGTGATTTCCTCATTTGCATGGGGCCATGCGCTATCAGTATTACACAAGTGGACGCACAAGCGTCTGTGGCCCCTTCTGTAATACCACTGTGCCCCAGGGGCGCACACGCCTCTTGCGATCCCAGGGTACAACATATACTGGATGGGAATAAGGTCTCTGATACATGCAGTCAGAAATTACTTGCGTCAGCACCCTCTAATCTGTAATAGTCTCTTAGGCGCGGTATCAGCGTTCACTTTTTGACAAGTGTTGCTTTTCTAACTGATACAGCAAAAAAATCTTTCTTTAATATGAAGTCATGTCGGAAGTTGCACTCACCGTGTTTAAGACAGTGATATCCGAAATAGGTTACACTGCAAGATCCTTTACTTTAGTCTACAGTCACAGGGCCTACAGTTGTGATTAATGCCCTGACCGCAGCTGCAAGTGTGCGACCGCACTGCCCGCACAGCTGCGAAGTGACAATGCATTGATCACAGCCCCAGAATACATTACAGGCTTCTCTGGGTTGGTCTGAGTATTGTACGTAGAACGACGGCCCTCCCATTTTGTTGGCTTTAACACACTGTTTTATTGTATTAAATGCGTTCTATTTTCTATGGAGAATACTGAGAGAAGTATTGTCCATAGTAAATTTGTGAATACGTGGACCGAAAAAATGGAATATAATGATACAGTAGAGTAGCTGACCCCAGGCCTCATTAGAGGATGCATGTCGCCGCGGCATGGGCACTCGGTAAGACTCTTCGTTTGCACAGCTGATGAGGCATGACTTGTGCCCTGATTATAAAATGTCATTTAATCAGCCAATCTCGCATCGTAAACAGCAGTCTTCCAATTTTAAACATGGAATCTTGAATTCAATTACCGTGTATCATTCTGCACAAAAATAGCTCTCGGCTACTTATACAAGGCAAGTGAATTCGCAGAGTCGTGACCTTTATGTAATCAAACGTTGCTGTGACAGGGAGCCTTGTTTGAGCAAGAGGGTCAGATAAAGATGTTGGTCAACATGTATGTATCCACAGCAGACTCAGATCAAAAGCAGGGAACCAGACGTGGTGAACTAATCTAGACCCCACTAAAAACAACAGGAAAATAAATGGCAGAGGCAACACACACCTAGTTTTTTTGTATAAATCGTAAATTCGATCAGACAGACAGGGGATCTAGAGATATCCCTCCATGTGCTGGGATTGCTATTTGGGGAGACAGCATTATGACAAGGTATGGTAAATTCTTCTGTTTCCAATGAGGTATGTATTTTTGTTGTAGTTGTGTCGTCTTGAAAACTAATGGTTCTGTACATGAACCCATAAATCACTACCTTCTGCGACCCCAATCTTCAAATGGCTGAGTTGAGAGGAGCTAGGAGGCCAACAACCTCCAACACTCAATTTGGATTTCTGTGGATAACTTAGAAGGAAATGTTAAAATATGAGTTGAGCATATACGCCCTATAGCAGGAATCTCAAAATTATCCTTTAAAAAACCAAACCACATCTTGCACAAGAATGAAGTGTACAAGTTGTGCTTTGCTTTATTTGTAAGTTGGCAACTATAATCATTGTGGAAAGGCTAACGTTCACCATCTCACCCCAACCGAATCATCAGGCTGCTCATAAGGACATACTGCCATCTTTGGTACCATCAGTTACTGCCATGTTTGACAGAAGCACATGCTCTGATGTTCTGGCTTTCCCCGGGTAATCGCTATTGAGTTTGTGGCAGAGGAGATCCTTGTGTGAGTCTGAGTGAAATTAAAAGTTGAACCCCTACAAGCACTCAAGGCAAAACAGCATTTGCCATTGCTTAAGGGCGAGTACCCCTGGTGTTAGCGGCATTTGGGGAGTGGTAAAGCAGAAAGGAGAGCAACACCATAGCGAATCGAGCTCTGGTTTAAGACCGGGGTAGGGTCATCTTGCAATGGAACGTAGGTTATTTCACTGAAATGTACAATATTCACTCTCTGCTGTCTAGGATAAGCCAAGCAGTACCTTGCAAAAGCCTGAAAGGAGCTCCTACCCATTGATACCTTGTTGACCTGCTCCTTCCATACACAATGAAAAGGGAAGACAGCATGCAAGGATACCTGTTGGATATGTACCAAACTGAAGCATTTTTATTTTGATAGCTATAATCCAGAAGGTCTGGCAACAAAAAGCTGTCTGAAACCGGGATGGTTCAGGGAATTTATTGGAGAGTTTTTATGGTTTCCAGAATTGGATAGGCAGCATCAGGGTGCCAGAAGGAGGCATGGAGGAAAAGAGGAGAGGCCCAGTTGTTGGAGGTAACAGGGATCATGATGTCAGTAATGGCAGAATATGCTCCAGTACAAACTACATTTCAAAAATAACTGCAAGGGCGCCAAGGTAGTAGAATGGCAAGTACATGAGCAAGAGGAGGATGACACGTTCTACCAGGTACCTGGAAAGAAGCACCAAGGGTTTCTGAAATAAACTGTATAACTTAGACTGTGTAGGATATAAACAACCCACCAATGCATCAGAGACTCACTTAAATAGAAACATACCCAAATTATATATTTGCAAGAGATGCATGTAACCAAGATCATTATTTAGACATTGGGGGTTCCCATACTTTCTCTGCTATTAACCTCAAATATCGAAGTACTCTGTCTACCAATACCCACCAATGTACTATTGAGCCTTAATATTGCATGAATATAAGACTGGTAGATTCATAATATAGTGGTGAAAGCTATATATATATATATATATATATATATATATTTACACACTTAAAAAAACAAAGGTTACAGGGATGTTATAGTTAGGCTCACATTTTAAACCAACCAAACCATAGAAATTCACCAGTGATAGAGTTATCTCAAGTAACTATAATTTGTGCCCTAAGGTAACTATAATCCGTGCCCTAAGGTAACTATAACTGTCGCCCCCACCATGCATTGTTTTTCCTAAAACATTTTACTGCAAATATTACATTGATATGATCAAGGATGTTATCAAAGATGTCATGGGTGCCATAATTTGTGGGGTAATTAGCAGTGACTGGAGAGGGCGCAAGTTATAGTTACCTTAGGTAGGGGTGACTTCGGCCATAATATTAAAAAAAGAAATGCGTTTTAGCCGTTTGGGGGGGGGGCTTGAGGCCCTACCACCAGAGCTAAGGGATCAGGGTGTTCGTACCCTGGCCCCCTTTCTTTATTTTTTACTTTTTTTCTGGGACTCTGCTTCAGGCAAGTACCAAGATGGCTGACAACACTTCAACTGCTTCTGTCGTTGAAGTGCTGAAGTGTTGTCAGCCAATCAGACCTCACCACGAGATCGGGAGAGGTCGCGATTCCTTCGCGTCCCTATATATACACATTTGTTTTCCCCTTAATTTCTCAAAAACTACTTAACAGAATTACACCAAATCAAAAAAGGTTGCTTTCTGGATCAGGTCCTATGTTTCTGCCAAATATGGTATAATTTGGTCCAGTTGTTTTGTGCTATCGTTGTTCAAAATCCCTTTTGAAAAATGAATCAGGAAAATGTGTTTTGGGACCCCCCTTTGTTCACGCCACCACCTGGACAGATCATCTCAAAACTTTCCAGAGAGCAAGATGAGGTGACTGGCAAATTGTTTTGAAAAACTTTGTGAAGATTCATCAAGCGGCGCCAAAGATATAGGCAAGTAAAAAAATGCTTTTTATATAGAAACTAGATCCTAACTAAAAGTACCTAGTAGCGAGCACCACTAGGTACTATATATATATATATATATATGTATATATATATATATATATGTATACGTATATAGATATATATCTTAGGAAACTTTGCTTTTCAAATATCCATGGTCTCACAGTTAATGGAAACTAGAGCATCTCTATTATAATTACACAAGGACAAATATATTATTGCAGAGGACATTTTAGCCACATGATTCCTCAGGCACAGTTCCAAAATGACACATGAGACTGATTAGACGTGTATTTTGTTCCACCCCCAGGTGAATACCTTACACAAAAGAATAGATCTGCTATTTACAAGAAAGCATATGGCACAGACCATTGCCATAGTAAACTCATGAAGATGACCATCCTTAAATCTTCACCCAAAAGATGAGTGTTGGTGAACATCGACTAGTATTTGACTGCTACAATAACATAGAAGTTAAAGTAATTCACCTTTGTCCGTCCAAGCATTTATTGACTACATGAAAAATCAAATGGGTCAAGAGTTTAAAAAAAATTGGGATTGACTAGGTTATTTCCCAAACATGGTAAACCTATTAAATTTAGTAACTGTCATCTCCATTAGGATTCTCAGCTGCCTGGCGAGTGGGTATTTTGCCCGATATGAGCATCAGGCAAAGTAATCCATCTTAAGTCATACTCCATACTTCAGGGCCTGGATACCCTCACAGGTGATATGTTGTGCTATACAAATCCAGATTGAGTGATTGACTCTATGGGGTAGAAGCGCTTTTTGAATGCAGATACTATTTAACACAGTAACCACACCCAATAAGCTCAAAGTCCAATCAGACATGTTACTTTCAAAAGAAATTATTAGTTGCAGGAAAGTAAAGTAAGGAGGTTAAAATAAAGCAGCAGGTGTCGAACAGAAAAAAGGACATGATTTCAGTCACAAAATTATTTTATAGGTCTAACCCATTAAAGTGCACTGATAGGATTAACACCGTGAAGTATGTATAATGTTATTGTGTGGCCAGTTTTCCCATAACTAAACGCGGCCAATAGAATGTTACATTATTCTAAAATATTTCTGTCCTATTTCTGTCCTAGTTTATTTCAGTGACTTTAGGTTCAAGAGAGTGCAGTTCAGGCAGCTAGGACCTTTCAATCAATCTGAAAATGCTGAACCTTCCCACACTCAAAAGGAGTTCAGGAATTATTGCAAACCCACAACAAGAGAGATCTCTAATTTACTAAAGAACCAGAATCGGAAGGCAAGTGGCAGTGTCCATTAAACACGGTCACCCAGAACCCAGTGCACTGTGATTGAGGTATGGAATGTAGTTCAGGGGGAGACCAGTTTCAAAGACAATTAATCTCCAAGTTCAAAGTTTTATTAGGTGAACTACTGATTGTGGGAACTCAGCTAGCCGCAGACCATCTTTTTTGTTCGTGGAAGCATTCACTGGCCTGAGCAATGTCCACGAAGCTCCACACTAGGATGAAGGATATAATTTCTATCACACCTTAAGACTGTCAGATTTTCAGAACTATATGTTACAGACAGAATTGTTCTGACAGCAGTCAATGATTGATCAGTTTGTGGTGCACATCCCAAGTACCCACATGTAACAGAACACTCCTTGTGTCCCTCTTGGAAATAGAGTATTTCAAGATTCCGCAAGATAAGGTATCATCAAGGGACAGTGCACACTCACTACGACATGCTGTCTTTTGATGGCCCACTTGAGTGATCCCGCAAGCAGGCTTCAGTCAGCAGGGTCTTGCTGTTTCTGTCACAGTCAGACAACAAATCGCTTTCCAGAGAAATGACATATCCAATGTTACCATAAATATACAGCAGCAATGCTTCTCATCCATTTTTGGTTCTCCTCTTTGGATGTAGGAAGAGAAGCACCAGCCTGTAAGTTTTGGTCCAATGGGAATATGTGCTGGAGCTGCAAAACATCTTCAGAACTGGCTTTGCACAGTTCTAATTTGAGGAAGAGGGCAATGATTGTAAACCATGAGCAAAGTTGGGAAGTGGAGGAGGGAAGGCTAGGAGGAGAGATGGGTAGAGGTGGCAATAAACAAATGCTCAACACGATCAACATTCCAGGAAGGAAAGCCCAGACTTACTGAGCAGAGTCCCTCTGGGTTTGAGACCGCTCCAAGGCCCGGACAAATGAGGAAGCCATTTGCATGTATTTTTTACAAGGCGCAATGCAGACTTCTCTGGTGAGTCCATTGTCCTCTAGTTAAGCTCTGACCTGGCATCATATAAATATTGCTTATCCCAACCCTCCCACATAGGCTACAAGACCCTGCCAGGGATAGTAATAGAGGGGAACTTACAGTCACAGTGCACTTGTGGAGTACATCCACAAAACATGAGAATATCCAGCATGTAACACATTGTCAGTATGCATCACATCATACAATAATTCAACAAGGACCACACAAGTGCTGCAGACATTTGTCCACCACATTCGTGCAATGGGAGGGAGAGAAGGAGCACAGTTGGGGTGGCTAAACAGATTTTCCCTGAGGTAGCTTTAGTGAAAGAGTTCAAGTAAAAAGACCTGTGCCTGTGCATTACAAAATAAGACACCATCACTCTCCCTGTAGTCTGGCAAAGGTGCAGAAGCCACTCTCCATTATGCAAGTGGGTGCACTTTGGGTGTATGATGCACCACTAGAGCCTTGTGCAGTGCTGGATATATAACATGGAGCACAACTGGTAGTTTTAAAGAGGTTCTACCCGCTGATGTCTCCAAAGTAGGGAAGTTTAATGTATACAAATAATTTATGAGAATAACAGTTGTAAACAGGTTAGTCATACCCTAGATCACCGGTTCCTAACATTTTAGCTTGTGTGGATTCTCAACGAATCACTACTGGAAGCATGGGACCACTGGTCAAAGAAAGTTCTACAGTTCGAGCCTCAAAACAATACACAAAACACAGAAACAAGTATGAATGACACAAATGCACACTTTCTGAAACATTTATATAATTCAAAAACATAAACACAAATGTCATACTTTTAATGTTAATGGGAGCATTTTAATTTTAATGACCCCCTTACAAAATGTGGCTCCATTTTACGGTAACATGCTTTTGTAGTGGTTTAAGGTGAATCTCATGTTTTAGACACAGCAAGCACACAAGGTCATTATGAGCTACTAAAGATGATGGCTTGTGTGTCATCCCATCAGTTTCTTTGAACTCTGCCCAGATCTTACAATAGAGGACCAGCCACATGCAGTAAAAGGATGCTGTTAAATACGGGAACAAAGTGTCTTAGTATACCACTAATGATGTGTAGACAATGCCATGCCAAATAATCATTTCTCTTATGGCTTGGGGGTAACTCCACAATTTCAGCCCACCAAAGAAAGGGAAGAAGAAATTGTAGTGGATTCTTGGTTGCAAATTTCTGAGATATAATTTATCGTCCAACAATTATCATTTTTTCTGCCATGCAGAGACTTTAGGTTTCACATATCAGGAGTCTAACAGGTGCATGTACCAGCAGTTAGAACATTTTACTCACAACAGGTTGAATCTTGTGAGAGATGCTGAGGGTTCAGCAAGTTAAAGTCATTCAAATAAATGTTGGTCAGTGTAAAACGTAAAATCTGAAATAAGGTCCCCTGAAGTAAAAGACTGAATTAAATATCTCCAACAAAAATGTTTCTGAAAGTAAGAGTGCAATCACTTCCTTTACACCTTTAAAAAAACGCAAAGGCTAATTTAGAAATAAAAGACATTCTATGAATTGGTTTCAATGAAATGGTAAAGGCCAATCATTCTGAAAACTTCCATTAAACATTTTAGATGAAATGGTTTCTCAGTAATGGTATATAATTAAATTGTTTTTCTGTGAAATCACATGCAACCCATCTGGACCCGTTTGCCTATTCAGTGTGATTTACATATGTACCTCGGTTTTGTGAGGTTTTTATATTATTTTATTGATTTAACGTTTATTTTTAGAATTTTCGTTACTGTACCGATGTCACTTCTTGTTCTGTGATGTCATCAGTGTGCTAATGCGTTTACCCAATATATAGGACATATATAGCTCGGAGTCACTACAGTTCAGGGAAGTGAAGGGTTGATGAAACGGAAGGAAACTGACAGCTCGCAGATTGGTTCTTCCTGTGGGGACTGCTCCTTAGATCCCGTGAGGCCCAGTTGCACTGTTGCTAAGCGCACTGTGCACAGTACATTCTCAAGCCGTGCAATTAGATCAAAGAGACTGTACATACAGTGCTTCTACGGGCCTCTTGCGCCCAGTTCCAATCCCCAAACCGGATGTATTTTTAAAACGTAGTGATAATTTTTCATTCATTTTCTCTCTCACCCCAGCACGTTTGAATTTATCTGCACCTCTCCTACACACACACTTCCGATGTGAGTTGCAAAAACCAACATCTCCTTATGACAAGTACCAAGGCATTCTGTCTAGATTTTCATTTTTGAACTTCTTTTCAAATCATGCTGTTCGCATGGATGCAAATAAAAAGAGATAGCAACAATATGAAACTGGAGTGCATAAGAAACTCAAAGTAATTAATAGCAAAAAAGGATAAGCCGGTCCCCCCTTTTAAATTGCAAACCACTTTTAATTTAGTTTTTCATCAAACTGTAAGCATTTACATTACTTACATTGCAACAGAGGAGTAAATTAGTACGTGTTTAAAAAGGCAGACCGACACTTATGTAGAAGGTCCAATATCATAAATCTTATACTGTGCTATGAGATTACAGGGAATCACAGTTAACAATCTGAAGGTTTGGGCTACTTCCTCAGGGGGCCTCTGGAACTCCCTTCATTGTAATGGCTTTGAACAAAAAGAATGTTGCCAATTATGTAATCGGCGTATAATGATAAAAAGAGTATCTAACACCTTTGTGTAGTACTGAAGTAATAGTAGAGTGGGTAGACCCTTAAAGGGTTTGAAGAATGTCTCAGCGAATCCCCGGTGTAGCAGCTCTGTGGGTAGGTGGCTGATAGTTAATACTTCTCCATTATGGTGGGTTCTCTAAATGTTTGAGAGGTACGTGGTTTTTAATGCTGATTAAAACACTTGAATGTTGGGATATCCACTGTAGACAATGGAGTGCTCCAGGCTTTTACTGGCTAGTAAAAGCCCGGAGCGTCAACATTCCAATGTTCTTTGTTCACAGCAACAGCTGTTAGTTAACAAAGCCTCACGGAGCCTGACGGCTTCGTGAGGAATTTGTTTTATTTAACAGAACATTCTGCCCTCTAGTGGCATAATGTTCTAATATCCCTAGAAACTTGCTGTTGCGAGCTCTACCGGTTATTAAAGGCCCTCTCACTGGTTAAAGGTTTAACATGGGAGTGGGCCTTTAATGGCTGGTAGACCCACTATGGCGGGTTCTAAGGCTATAGTAACCTCCCCCAGCATTTAAGTAGAATTTACCTGATTTCACAACACAATACTTTGGACACAGCACTTGTAGACGGGGGACGGACTCTCCATGGAGTTAGCTGCTTCTTCTGGTTTTGCTCCACCCCGACTAGGGAGTCCACTTCCTCCTTTGGTTCTCCAAGCTTCCTGCTTGTCCTTTAGTTGCCTCCGCTGAAGGGTGGGTCTAGATCTCAGCTGCTCCTCGCTTTTAGGAATGCTGCTCCTCCTGCTTTTGCACTGTGTGCTTTGCTTCCTCTTCCCCTGCTTGCGCTTCGCCTCTGTTTGCACATACCTGTCCCCTTCTCTTGGATTATTTTCTCCTAATTCGTTGTCCTGCACTTTTGGTCTGTCTAAGCAGAACTTCTCGATCGTTCTGACATCTGGTTGAAAGAGCTTGCGTCTTCACCTAAATTACAGATTTGTTGATCGGCAGTAAAAAGGGAACTTCAACCCATGAACACATGCAGAAGTAATACAAAACAAAGATAAAGTGTGCATGCCCTAAAGTAACACTCCGATGAATTAGTTGTGACTGAACTGCAAGGAAATAAGAAAAACAACCTTGCTTTCAAATAAGATTACTCCTTTGGGTTTCATTGAAAGGAATGCCAAGTTTGCACTTCTTTGAGAGTGATCTTACTGAAGATGCTATAATGTTAAACAATAAAATGCTAAAATCTGTAAGCTATGAAAAAGTGCATCCAGCAGAGATGCATTACAATGCAGTGGCCTCTACCACCAATCAAGGGTGGTGGGGTTGTGTGTGTGTGTGTGTGTGTGGGGAGGGAGGGAGGGAGGGAAAAGGGTGTCAGATGAGGGTATAAAGAAAAACTAAACAAAACAAAAAAAGATATCTGCCGCTGCAGCTCAGTCCCACTGCTGCTTCCGATCCCACTCCCTCTCTTCCCAACAGTCACCACAGGCTCCTAATATCCTGATCCAGACGCTCCTCTCATGCTAAAGCAAGCATGAGAGTAGCACCTGGATTGGCCTGAGAGGGCTGGTTTGACACTTGCTCAGGCACAGGAAGCCTCTGCCATTTCTACAGTCCGGCTGTGTAACACAGCCAGGTTGGAGAAATGTAAGTGTGCATGTTGGTTTGACCGGACTATGACAGTCGGCCAAACCAACATGCGCACTTTACAGTGCCCACCACTCCTCCTCCCTATGGCCTGGCCCCACCCTTCATTCCAAGCTGTCAAAGAGACAGTAAAAGATAAAACCATTGTTTTATTATCATTTTATTGTCACTGCCTCCCTGACTGAGCAGGGGAGGCGATGCTCCTCCGCTATTACAGAGGAGCCACACCAGTTACAATGTGCACTTGTGATACACATTATAACACATTGTAACACATTGTACAGCTGGTGCAAACTGTGCCAAAAAGTAATAAGTAGTGGTATCTTAAGCTCTACACCAATGCAGCAAACCTTAAATACAAAGTGTAGAGCATACGTTACTCAGAATATTTCTAGAATTATTTTGTCACTGCAGAGATCACTAGATGCAACCACCCTACTAACTGTGCCAATAAGTATAGGAGAAACCTGGTAGAATACCTGTATGCATCATCCACGAATGAAACCATCAGAAAGGGATATGAAGAGTTTTGCAGAGGGTTTGGTATGGTATCCGAGGTAGTACAATGAATCTCACCAGCACAGAGCAAATGTTGAGGCATGGTGAGTCAAACATGAACTCCAGAATACATGCAGAAGCATCTCAGCAGCACCAAGATGGGCATCATGTGCAGTGAAGTGACCAAGAAGAAGAATCCTGGTGGCACACAGAGCCCAAATTCTGAATAATCAGACCTGAAATGCTAGTGTAGTATTAATACAGTGTTGGACTTTTTTGCTTATGCAGGGTCATCCCCAATGTTTTCGCCTCCTGCCTCCTATTTTTTCTGACCCGGTGCTGTTGGCTTTTGAACTCTGAGCACTTTACCGCTGCTAACCAGTGCTAAAGTGTGTATGCTCTCTGTGTAAATTGTATTGTTGATTGATTTATCCATGATTGGCATATCTGATTTACTAATAAGTCCCTAGTAAAGTGCACTAGAGGTGCCAGGGCCTGTAAATCAAATGCTACTAGTGGGCTGCAGCACTGGTTGTGCCACCCACATTAGTAGCTCTGTAATCATGTCTCAGACCTGCCACTGCAGTGTCTGTGTGTGCAGTTTTAACTGTAAATTCGACTTGGCAAGTGTACCCACTTGCCAGGCCTAAACCTTCCTTTTTCTTACATGTCAGACACCCCTACGATAGGCCCTAGGTAGCCCCAAGGGCAGGGTGCAGTGTATGGTTAAGGTAGGACATATAGTAACGTGTTTTATATGTCCTGACAGTGAAATATTGCTAAATTCATTTCTCACTGTTGCAAGACCCGTCCCTCTCATAGGTTAACATGGGGGCTACCTTTAAATCTGATTATAGTGTAGATTCCTTTTGGGAGCGGATGGACATGTGGAGTTTGGGGTCTCAGAGCTCAATTTAAAAATACATATTTTAGTAAAGTTGATTTTAAGACTGTGTTTGAAAATGCCACTTTTAGAAAGTGAGCATTTTCTTGCTTATACAATTTCTTTGACTCTGCCTGTTTGTGGATTCCCTGTCTGGGTCAGTTTGACAGATGGGCTGGTTGCACCTCACACTAGACAGTGACACAAAGGGAGCTGGGGTGTAGTCTGTATTTCCTGATGAGCCATCTGTGCTAGGAGGGAGGGGAGGAGTGGTCACTCACACCTGAAAGGGCTGTGCCTGCCCTTACACAATGCAGTCTCCAACCCCCTGGTGATTGTCTGGGCCTGGCCTGGGCAAGGCAGGATTTCACATTCAAGAAAGACTTTGCTTTGAAGTAGGCCTACCTGGGTATAAGAAGGGCACCTAAAACCACAGACTTTAGAACACTTCAGGAAACCAAGAGGAACTTCTGCCTGGAGAAGATCTGAAGAGCTGAGGAAGAAGAGCTGCCCTGCTTGTGACTGTGCTATCCTGCAGTTGCTGCTTCTGCCAGAGAAAGAGGGCTAAGACTGGACTTTGTGTGCCTTCCATCTTGTGCAGATCTCCAAGGGCTTGATTAGAGCTTGCCTCCTGTTGTTTGAAGTCTCAGGGACAGCAAAGACTTCTCTTTGCCAGCACCCGGAGTCTCTGGAGAGACTCCTACTCTGCTAAGTGGTGCCCATCCAGTTCCTGGGACCCTGAAAGGAGAAGCTGGCAACCTAAGAGGAAGAAATCCACGCACAGAACGCCGTGCGGGGAAAAGATCGATGCGACTCCGATCTGCAGCTGGGAAATCGACGCTCCGCCGGCTTTGCAGCTGAAAATCGACGCTCGCCTGTAACGCAACTGAAGAATCGATGCACGGAGCTGGAGAAACAACACGCAGCATCGCTGATGGAGGCTGGTGAGATCGCAACCCGTGCTGCGTGGTTTTCGGATCATCATGCGGCTGGATTTCCGACGCAAGTACCCCTTGGTGTGTAAAAACAACGCAAGGCCTGCCCAGACCCGAGAGTGCTGACGGATCGATGCATCGCTGTCCTACGGAGAGAAGAAATGACGCGCCCTGACCTGACTAAAGGAGAAAAGAAGCAAGGTCTCGCTCGTGAGTGAAATCGGCGCATCGCAAGCCCTTTTTGACGCACACTCGCCGGTGCGGGGTTATTTTTGACACACCCAAGGTACATTTTCATGCTAACAGTGTTAGTGTGTGTTTAAAACTACATGGAGACTCTTTTTGCTTTTTCATTGATAACTTGACTTGTGTTTTGTGGATTTTTGTCATTTTTGGTCTTGTTTTGTTTAGATAAATATTTTCTATTTTTCTAAACCTGTGTTGTGTCATTTTGTAGTGTTTTTCATTAAGTTACTGTATGTGTTGGTAAAAATACTTTACACCTAGCACTCTGAAGTTAAGCCTACTGCTCGTGCCAAGCTACCAAGGGGTAAGCAGGGGTTAGCTGAGGGTGATTTTCTTTTACCCTGACTAGAGTGAGGGTCCTTGCTTAGACAGGGGGTAACCGGACTGCCAACCAAAGACCCTCACTCTAGTAAAAAAAAAAATAGAATACTTTAAGGATGAATTTCAGACAAGAAGTGGAGAATGGTATTGAAAATACAGTGTCATACCAGGTCACGGCGGGTGGAATCCAGTGTAGATTCAAGTCTGAGCCAATACTCTTGACTGAAATACTGAAGTAAAACAGGAACACTTCAGGAGGATTCGATCTGGCGGAGTCTATTCATTTCTCTTAGTAAACAGATTCCTCTAACCTCCTTACAGCCGTACCCACAACAGTACAAGATGGTGGCAAACCAGGGCATAGATTACAGGGTACAAACACCATGTGCAAATACTGACAATACAGCCTTTACAGCAATGTCAGTGTCTGTGCAACTGCACCTCTTGCCTCTCCTTGAAGTAGGCCAGGGACCTTAACTCCACTTGTTGGGAGGGCAGTCTCTGATTGCACAGCCAATGGAGCAGGATCTCTGATAGTCCTTGGGACAGCGTTTGCCCACTTTCAATGGTCACCCTAGGGCAAGGCACATTACGCACCACCTATTAGGTGCTCTACAGATTTCATGTCACTGTAAGGCCTTTTGCCTTTGTGTTTGCTTCTGTAATGCTGCAGGTACTTATGTAAATGCACCCACTCATATCCATGGGACTGAACTCTTGAGCAAACCAGGAATGCCAAATTCCACTGCGTGAATACTAACTTTGATTCTGCAAAATATGTATAAAAAAAGATCCTGCACAAAACACAGCATCCCCTTCTGTAAGACCAAGCTTTAAAAATAGCCAAAACAAGACCAAAACGACAAAAATCCAACATGCACAAGCAACCATAAGATTTATTTTAAGATTAAATCTCAGTAAGGCACTTAGAAACACTATAGCTCCAACTGAGGCTATCATGATGTCTTGACAGAGTCGTTCTCAACAGTCCAACACCACTCGTGAGGAAGTGCGGGCTAGTCACAGAGTCGCACAGAACCCAGGCACAGTACCTTTGAAAACGATGAGGGAACAAAGACGTTGGACAGAGTTGGGGAGATGAGGATTCACTGGAGGTGGTATGGCATTGGTTCCTTACTGCTACCAGGGAGGTGAGGTGTCAGTCCCTTACTGCTAAGCAGGGGAGGTGAAACATTGGTTCCTTACGGTTGCAGGGGAGGTGATGCGGCCTCAGTGGCAAGGCGTTGGTTCGTTATAATCTAGCGGGGTCATCGAATCCAGTAGATCAAGACGTGAAGCGTCAACTTTGCAGGGTCACGATTACACCACGGGGCCACAGGTGCTGCAGTGGAGTCGGGTGTCCTGGACGTTGGAGACACGCCACTCAGGACTCACGCTGTGGTGGGACTTTGGAAGCACAGCAGCAGCGTTAGGTCTGTGGAGTCAGTCGCGGTTGTTGCACTCAGCGGGGATCACGGCTCCTGGTAGGCAGCGGTGTGGAGTCAGACAGCAGCACCAGTTCCCAAGGTGCCCTGGAGTCAATGCACTAGGTTTCTTCTTGGTTCACCAGGACTTATTTCCAAGCGCACAGGGACTGGATCTGGCACCACCTGGCAAGTCAGGAGTCTCAGCAGGAAAGTCCATGTGCTGGCAGATGAAGTCTTTGCTGTCCCTGAGACTTCTAACAGGAGGCAAGCTCAGTTCAAGCCCTTGGAGAACCTTGGAAAGCAGGATGTAGAAAGCAAAGTCCAGTCGGTTCCCTCTCAGGACAGAAGCAGCAAGCCAGCACAGCAAAGCAACAGGCAGAGTGGCAGCCCCTCCTACGGCATTTAGCTTTTCTTCCTGGCAGAATGCCCTCAGTGCAGAAGTGTTCTGAAGTTGTGGTTTCAGAGGTCCAGGACTTATACTCATTTCTGCCTTTGAAGTTGTCAAACTTCAAAGGAAAGTCACTGTAGTGCACAAGAAGGTGCCTTTCCTGCCCTGGCCCAAGACACACTCTAGGGGGTTGGACACTGCTTTGTGTAAGGACAAGCACAGCCCTTTTCAGGTGCAATTGTCAGCTCATCCCTCCACTCGAGCCCAGGATGACCCATCTGGCTATGCGGAGCACACCTCAGCTCCCTTTGTGTGAATGTCTAGAGTGAATTCACAAACAGCCGAACTGTCATCCTGAACCAGACGGTATTCCACTGCCAGGCAAAGGCACAGAATGGTTAAGCAAGAAAATGCCCACTTTCTAAAAGCTGCATTTTAAATCTCAAAATTCAAAAACCAACTTCATCAAAGATGTATTCTTTAAATTGTGAGTTCAGAGACCCTAAACTCCAAATCTCTATCTGCTCCCAAAGGGATATTACACTTAAAAGAAATCCCCATGTTAACCTATGGGAGAGATATGCCTTGCAATAGTGAACAGGTCAAACTAGCAGTTCCAAACTGCCCACACTGACACTGCAGTGGCAGATCTGAGACATGTTTACAAGGCTACTTGTGTGGGTGGTACAATCAGTGCTGCAGGCCCGCCAGTAGCAACTGGTTTATGGGTCCTAGGCACCTCTTGTGCACTTTACTAGGGACTTACTAGTAAATCAAATATGCCAATAATGGATAAGCCAATTACCAATTCAATTTAGGCAGAGAATACCTGTACTTTAGCACTGGTCAGCAATGGTAAAGTGCCAGGAGTCCTAAAGCCAGCAAAAAACAAGTTCAGCACAGGATCAAAACAGGAGATCAGAAGCCAAAAACACAGGGGAAACCATGCCAAGAGCTGACAGGTCTCACAACCAGGAAACTACCCCAGTCACTCGCAGGACCCCAAAGGGACTGTGGAGGTGCTCTGTGAGAAGATAACTATTTTGGCACCCAATATGCTTACCGTGAGCACTCATCCCCTCCTCCTTCGTTGAGACGGTCTATCCTATTGTGGTGGACATCCCTGGGAGAATCCTCTCTGGAGAGTTAAGGGCTGAACTGGACCTTCCTATCACGTTGGAAAAGGTGCAGCCGGCCATTGCCTCAATGTTGTGGGGTAAGGCCCTGGGCCTAATAGCTTTCCCCCTGAAATTCTTTGAGAGGTACACCTCAGTGCTTGTTCCACATCTATTGGCCTTATTCAAAGACGCTATGGTAAGGTGCAGACTTCCCCCAGATCTCAGAGGAGCCACCATAACAGCTATCCCCAATCCCAGTAAACCCCCCCAAAATACTGCACCTCCTATCACCCCAAATCACTAATATTGAAGTGAAAATGCTTATCAAAATATTAACAACAATACTCGCGACTGTGATACGCTCGTTGGTCCACCTGGACCAAAACGGCTTCATATCATGGCAGACGCACCGGATACTCTCTTCGCCACCTTTACCTGATATGGTGGTGTGGAGAAATGACCTACATGAGGCTAGTGTTTTGCTGCTTATCAATCTGGAGTGCGCATTTCACTCTGCCCACTGGCCCTCCTTGCTAGTGGTCCTTCATAGTATGCAATTGGGCTCCGGTTGGTTGGTTGGGTAGAAACACTTCATAAAGACTTATGAGCACAATTCTGAGTCAACTGAATCTTCTCCCCTCCCTTCTCAATAGATTAGGGCACTCAACAGGGGTGCCGGCTCCCTCCATTGCTCTTCGCCCTTGTAGTAGAGCCCCTGGTTGAACTAATCAGGGTAAATGTGAAGAATTCTGGGAGCGAGGTGGATTGGAGGATAGGGTCTTCTTTTTACACAGATGATATGCTCCTATCTGTTCTGCTCCCTGAGACCACTATTCCCTGCCTGATTGAAATCCTTCGGCTGTACAGTGATGCGTCAGGGATCAGGGTGAATTGAGGGGAAATCATTGTTGGTGACTGAAGGGAGAGAGGCAAGGGAGGTGGACCAATACTGGCTGGAGCTGACTTCGTCTACCTGGGTATGGCTGTGGCCTTCCCTCCACAGAGATGCTGGGAATGAAATGTGACACTTCTACTTAGTAAGATGAAGTGTGACTTTGAGACATAGGCTTCATTGCTGCTGAGTGGGACAGCATGATTCATTTCCATCCTTCAACATTACCCATATACTCTCCCCCATCCTTTCTCTCGAATCTCCAGGCCTAAATTGTGGCCTTCCTAAGGGCCAACAAAACTTCATGAGTGTCAGTTGCTACAATTTGTACGTACCTGTACGAAGCGTGGCACGGGAGGGCGGATGTTAAGCTATACTGCTGTGCATCCCACATGGTGCCAACGGTTGACTGGCTCCAATGGTACAAGGACGGCCCGAGCAATTGACTAAAACAGAAACTCCTTGATTCGTACAGAATCCATAACTTACTATATGGCAAGTCACCCCCTACACTCGCCTTGCCCACACAAAAACTTTCTGCTACTCACCTCCCCCTCCTCTGTTGGCACACACACTTAAACATGTGCACTGGAAGGGGAAAGTTGAGGGAGGTGACCCCGTTGAGGCAGGGCTTGGTTGTAAGAAACAGTGGGACTAGCTAGCTTTGCCAAATGTGTCTTAAAAGGACTCTCCACACTGGGGAATGTGCAGAGGGGCAGTTCAATCAGGCCCTTCCAAAACCTGGTGGACTTCCACCTCCACAGGTCACAATTTTACTTACAACCTCAACACATACTGGAAGTATTTTGAGATAAACTTACATCTCTCCCACAATATAATCAATTACAATGTTCCCTCATACTCAAGACACTTGGGAAATGGGTCATCTCCAGATTATACAAATCACTGATTAATAACTCCCACCAGCCCTTGCTCACACTCATGGCACAATGGGAGGCAGATTTGGGAGCTCTCAAATAGGAGGAGTGGGTTGACGACAAGATGGTGCACCGTCAGCTAGCAATACTGATGTGCTTTTGTCTAATACAATTAAGTAAGTGCATATATTCTACTATTCCCCGTACAGATTCTGGGAAGTGGGAAGAACAGCAAGTTCCACTTGTCCTAGGTGCTCCACCCTCTGGGAGCTTCTTCCACACCGTTTGGTAGTGTCCAGTGATTTACAGTACTAGTAAGCAGTTAATGAAGTGTTGAGAGATGTGCTAAACAGACTGTTAGAGTTGGACCTACATGGTGTAATGGAATTTTTGGGCGCCTCGCAGAGTACAGGCACAGTGGTGGCCAAAAGAGAAATAGTTCGCCATTGGCGAGAGGCTTGTGCCACTTCAATCTCGGAAGGGGCTCTCAGAGCGAATCATTGTGAAGCCTTTGAGGAACTGGTATAAAAACCCCAGGGCTACACAAGACGTAACTCAGAATGTGGCCTCCCTGGACTCAAGCGGAGACAGCTCTGGGACAGTCTGCAGACTCTTGACTCAGTTTTATTAACTATGGAAGGCAGTGCTGGGTGGGCCACGAGGCTAGATATGTATATTGTATTGCTGGGTTAGTTGAGACTCCACAATTCACTGCACTAGTCGTATGTATAAATATGCAAGTTATAATATGCAGAAATTCAATAAAAAATAGACTTATATAAAAAATAGAATAACTTTGTGTACATCAAAATCGTTCAGTGTTAGTCCTAAAGAAAATTCCCAAAAGGAAGGGTTAGGCCAAAATTGGTGAATTGGGATTCCACTACATCTCTGTGCTCTTCAAGACTCTCTTCTCAATGTCAGGAATACTCAGGTTATTTACAAGAACGAAAAGCTTACGGCATCTGGAAGATCATTCCTAAGAACAAAGCAGTGGTTTGCTGTGTTACACTACATAGGAAATCACACAGGGCAAATCTTCTAAAAACTGTAATGAGTTAACAACACTGTTTTCGGCAAAATATGGATCGTGGACGGGAAGTAAATACATGCAAGCATATGTCAACCAAAGAAGAAAAGGCAAATTGCTAAAATCCATGAACATTTTATTATTATTTTTTGGCTAGGCGGAAGTAGGTTTGGGACTATCGTTCTACACTTTTACTTCACTTCTCTGCACTTTTACAATAAAATATATGGGAAACTAGGCATTTGTTTGATCAAATTTAATAGGCAATGTAGGAAATCTTACATTAGTCTGTAGGAAACATCAAGTGGCTCTTTAATGGCTGGTATAACTGAAAGAAGCTTTTAACTATTCGGTTATTCTTTTAAAAGGCGCCTACTAAATTCTGAGCGTTATTCTTAAAATATGCAAATAATAGAACTCAAATACCAAATTGCATGTTACAACAGCTCATATTTCCTACTAGAAAAGATATGCTTTCCCATCTTAGATATTCTTTCCGCATAATTTATTTTGTATTGAAAAAGGCAAACCATGCGCGCGGAGCCTCCGGTGCAGAATATCTTAATTGGGAGACTGTGCTGACGACAGCAGTTGCGCCTTGGGGACTGGAGTTAGCTCATGAGCGCTGCCAGATGAATCGAAGTAATGGGCTGTGAAAATGCTGAGGGAATACTGTATGATTTACAAAGGCCCAGACCACATTTTGATCAGGATGGACATGACCTACATACCCCATGCAACACGGCTTCACAATTCATGGGAGCTTCTCTCCTGAACACTACTTATGCTTTCGGAAAAGGCCAAGGACATGGATTTGTCATCCACATTAGTGTTAGAAGACCTATTTTTATCCAGTACTAGCATGAACAATGACTTCACCGCATTGAAAGCCTGTGCTTTATCAGTTCAAACATTAACACAAAATATTTTGGACCTCTGTGGCCTAGTTAACTCGGCCAAAGGCAAAGCAAACTGGGCACATTAAGAATACGGTAATAAAAGATGTAGCCCAAAAAGGGGCAGATTATTTTGACTATGTGTATTCAACGTAGAATAAATGGTCTCTGACAAAGGCAACTGAACACAAAGGGATAGAGTTAAAATGCCGGTTAGAGTCATGTCTAAGAGGCACCTATGAGCCAGACCCTGCATGAACCACATCGAATTTGGAAACAAGCAGTTGTTGAAAATCTCCCAAACATTGTGCTCTGTCGTGTTATCTTGAGCATAAGTAACAAGTTCACACATTAGCCAACCAGTTTACTCTCCTTGCTAAAATGCTCATCAGTGGTATTTTTCCAGAGCTGAAGTGAGCGTAGCCTGACTTTCTGAAGAGTGCTCTAATTTTCACGGAGGGGTGCTGTGGTGGCCACCATTTTTCATTTTTCCTTTAGTGCTGCCTCTAAATACCTTGCCATGCTGCATTAGGTGTGTGAAAATATTGTGGGGCAAGCTTTTTTCAAGTGGTTTGCAAGCCATGACTCGCTACCCATTCCCCCTTGGGTACTGCTGGACTACCACACGAAGTAGGGTGAGGTGATATAAAATACCTAACCAAGGGTTGTCGCGTTGTGGCCTACACACTTTCAATCTACTGTAATGGCCCATAACTGGACTGCGAACAGGCTCTACACACAGGCATACTCAATGCCATCCTAACTTCGCAGGTGGGGATAGTCAAAGCTCAATTTATTCTAATTGAAAGGCAGACCACCTGTAGGAGAAGGACTTCCAGATCCCCAATGCGGTTGCTACTATTAGATGAAAACGAATAAGCTTGTCTCGCTCTTCTTGTCGAGGGCCTGCATTCCATCGCCCTGCCCTCCTTCCACTGTGACTTGCAAACCACAGTTTCCACAGCTGAGCGTTCACGGGGCATCTATGCCTTCTAAATAAAGCCTGAATTAAGCCACAAATAACGAGGGTGTTGAACATTTACAACACTTCCCTGAGAGTCTTTTACCAGATATACAAATATTAAAAGCGGTATGTCACAGCCACAAAAGAAAAATACTATTTCTTCTCTCATGGGAAACCACTAAACATGGTGATAAAAATTCTGCATCTTAGGGGTGCTGAGACATTTGTTTAAAAGTGGAACTGCTGAAATGATGGGTTTCAACTGCAAAATATAAGCCTGTGTTCCTATCCATCAATTACTGAGAATAAGCAACCCAGCTCCTAACCATCCCCCAGGAATACACTTCTGTTTGGTAAGAAAGAGCACATATTGCTAAGGTGGAGTCTAAAATACTAAAATAAATCAAAACTCTTTTCTGTCTGGAAATTCAACTGGAGAATAAGAACAAGGGGGCAGTAGAAACGTAAGAAAATCTAGAAGTAGTGGCTGGAGCCCATAATTTGAATTGAAAAAGCAGAGTTTAAGACTTGAAATCATTCTGATCAAGGCAGGGTTCTTGCTGGTAAGCCCACAACATACGTTTAGGTCCCTCACTTGCACTCATGCCATAATGTTTTCAGTATCTTATAAGTGCTCACTCAGAACAAATGGCCAGCAGTGTCTGAACCCTGAAATGGATGTGGTGAAAAAGAGAGACTTCATCCAACTATGAAATTTCTTAATAATTTTATACAACACAAAATTAACAGTTATTGTAAAGCTGGTTACAGAGTATTAAAAGTGGATAATCAATAGGTGGTTGACACAGTAGCGCAGGGTACTGCGGGAGGGGCAACTGTGGGTCGGGATGGGGCGACATATCTAGAGACTATGAGGGTTTGTACAGGCCATGTGGTGGGAGCTGGGCCTGGAGGTGGGTAAGGATTGGGAGGTTGTATTAATAATAAGGGGGAGGGAGGACACACATCCTGTGAACCCCCGTTTTGTACTAAGCTTGATAGCTAGATTTGCATTACAAGGTAGAGACTCCACGTGCATACAACACAGATCAAGTCTGGCAACTGCCATGCTACATCATCCTATCATATAGACCTACTGCAGGGACCCAAAATACTTCCCATAAGCAGCTGTCATCTACAATTTATTAGCATTTTACACCCAAAACCAAACATGACACATTTTAAATTATAATTTCATTTACTAAAAAAAACACAAGACCGAGCCACATACCTTCAAGTACAAAGAGCTGCACCAAAGCTATATTGTTGGGTGAACCAGGCAACTGAAGGACTAGGCAAGTATAATGAAGCAAAATCAAAATGTAGAATGCGCATAAATAGCCACAGACATCCTTTTCAGAAGCACAACCTGGGAAGCGAGGTCTAAAAGCCAATAGGTGCTGGATTTGGTGGTTATCATAGCAAATGCCCTCAAAGCGGTCAAACTGGGTAACATTGATGTAGGGGAAAGAAGGGGCGTAGTTGGAGGAGGCACCACAAGTACAAAAAGTGGCCCTTTACCATCCATTGCCGTACTGAGGAGGTCTTGATGATGAGAACTAATTTAGTGCATTGTATCCAGTTTTGAAATACATAATCTTCCGAAAGATAAAGAAAGGGTCGATTCAAGGCATTTTCTGCATGGCAATACACTTTCAGGGACCATCTGGTTAGTCAACCACAGAATTTACAGCGCTGATAGAAAAAGGGCTTCCCCAAAAAAGAGAGACGTGTTGCATGTCGACCATCCACAGGAAGCACCTTGATGCCTGAAAAAAGACACCATCTGGCTAGAAAGAGACTAGTGAAGAAAAACATGCGGCTACCCCATGTGATAAAACCTTGCACAAGTGAACAAAGAACTAGAGAGTGCATTCTCAAGAAAGACGCAGCTACAAATCAATTTGTTTATGTATTTTTTGTTTTTGTTTTGCTTAGCGCATACTCAAACCATGTGGCTGTTAGGCAACATGTTTACAATTTGCAAAGACCAAAATGCCAAAGGCCATGCAACCTTCTGCACAGCAATTTACAAATTTCCCCTATGCATATTACCATCTTTCAAACAGGGAGGTCCAGTTTCCAAAGAAGTTTACTATAAATCTTTACTCTTTCATTATAACAGTTACGTTCATTTTACTTACAGTATCATCACGTTTCATTATCTCCTGGTGTAGAAAGGGTAAAAACAGATACAGGCTAAATAGGGGGTCCAATAGGGATCAGGCTTTCAGATATTTGCTTCTGAGGAGATTTTTCAAGAGTGTTCTAAAGATGAAAAAGGAGAGAGCATTTCTGATGCACCTTCAATCTTCACACTCATGAGTAGAAACAGAGCAAGCAATTCTTGGCAGGATCCAAGGCCGCCACCACCACCACCTAGAGCAGGGGTGTAGTACATAGGTCCAGATCCGTACCAGATGTTCAGGATATCCACCTAAGGTACATTTAGATACTATAAATCTCAAGTTAAAACATTCACCTAGTCAATCTTTGTTCTGAAACCCAGGCATTGATATGACCTGTATTGTACAACTATGATAGAGAGGGTGTCTCGAAGCATCAAACATTATCTCAATGTCAAGGAAGGAAAGGGGCAAAGTGCCTCTCTGCCTAGAGCACCAGACCTCTAGGACAGGTCGTAGCTAAACGGCTGCTTAAAGAAATGAAAATCTAGAGTTTTTGTGTAGAGTTTCTGGGATACTGGCATGCATGATCTCCCAGAAGTTTCTACATCCCTCTTGGCCTTAATAAGCCAGGAATCCAAAGGATTGCATACAAAAAAGTCTCATATCCATGTGAACAGTAAAAACCACTGTCAGTCTTCGCAAGGCAGCACCTACAGCTCATGAACGTGTTCAAGGCCGGTCACATCACAAGGGTGATGCAGACATTCCATTTAACCCAACGGAGTAAAGGCACGGGCATGCCGCAACTAGACCAACAAGGGAGAAGTCACTCCCACACATCACGAAGCACAAATATTGTTATGACGGCTCATCAAAAGGATCGTCTGCAACTTGGAGGCACAGGGGCATATGCCACATGGCAGACCACTACGACCAATCTAACAGTACAGACTGGGGAACAATATTGCATGGAAGAAAGCAGATACAGAGTGTGAGGCTACACATTTAAACCCACTGCAAATCATTATCCAGTTATTGCAGAACCCTAGGAAATACTGTTGGATATTCCTGCCTTTTATTCAAAATGCATGTAGGGTCCCGTGGAAGATCTCACTGAACTGTTGTTCCTTAAACAGAGATCAAAACGTGGAGGCCTAATTGAGACTAAACTAGGGGCCATCTATGAACTTTCAAGGTTTTCCTCCAGAAAGAAAACCTATATAATATTTGGGCACCATGACAACACCATCATAGAGAACCACATTCATTGTATTATTCAGCTAAAACATGTAGGTATTCAATACTGAAGGCAGAACATCCAACAACTCGAGTTTATGAGTCGGGACATATTTGTTCTTCTGTTTGTTTTTACGTAGAAGAATTGTTTTCAAAATATTTATGCATATGTTTTGTATTTATGTCTCATATTAATCCATATGACTTTTGTTTTGTTGTCTGTTGAATGTTTATAATCACTCCTACCTTAAAGCCTGGCAAGGATAAATGCAAGCATCACTTTGCGGTTAAACGTTTTTCACACATCAACACGATGATTAAAGTATGCATGCGAAAATACACAAAACAAGCATAATCAATTTATAGTTAATGAGAGTTCTGCATATTATGACGGACGTTTCACCTAAACCACTAAAATCTCCTTTTGGGAAAGGGTGTCCAGCAGATTGTTTTTCCATTGTGTCTCTGCAGACACGTCAACGGTCTGTTAAGTAACATCCTTTTAACATGCCTATGTTCCAATGAGTGTTAATGTCAGCCCATTAACAAGGATGTGCTGCTATTTGCATTTGAAATGCTATTGCTGCCCTTGCAGTCACTGTTATTTAACCAGTGATTGCCGATTGCCTCCAAGAAAGAAAGGCAGACCACCATGAGCTAAAGTTTGAGTCTGCCAAGTGACAATAAGATACCATCAGCCATTACTGACATTTTAGCCAACATCATGTTTCCTTTATGGGGCTAGTAGTTTTGCTTTTTTTAAGTATAGGTTTTTACTGGCATTTAATCAACATCAAGACACACTATGGGAAATCGAGAATTTTCACAGCAAATGCACACTGCAGCAGCACAAGGAGACAATGTTATACTTGTAATGATCCCCTGGTCCCCCCACAAAAGCCTACTCCCCCACATAATTAGGATCGGCCATTATCTTCTTGGTGATCTAAAAAAAAAAAAAAAAGTACTCTCCTGTGCCCATTCCAGTAGCCCCCTATCTCATTAGGGCCTAACCCCACTCACATCATCCACATCATAGTTGACTCGTATCAGGGGGGTCCAACATGTCAGAAAGCATCGCTATCCACCAACTTGACATCTCTCCGGAATTTGCACATTTGGCACTCTTCAGCAGCTGACCACTCAGCCACATTCCTTTCCCAGTCAGTATGCCAGGGGGTAGTGAGAGACATCCAGTGAATGGCTATCCTACGCTTCACCGGCGTGAGCCTCAGAATAAGGAACCGTCTGCTTAACTTCTTCTTTTTAATAGGGACAGGTCCCAAAAGGTACTGTCCTATGTCTGGGGGAGTACCTCATCCTGTGGCGTCCTTCAGAGAGACAAGCCCCTCGTCTCAATATCCTCGTAGGCCAGGACATTCCCAAATCATGTGAATTAAATCCGTCGTAACATGATGGCATCTGGGGCATGTCATGGGCCAGTCTGGATAAATAGCGTGCAGTGTAATTGGGGTCAGGTAGACCTGGTGTACAATAGTTAATTGTGTCAACTTAAAGCGAGAGTTAGATAATGCTGTCTGGACCCCCTCAATTATGGCTACCCATTCCTTAGCCTGTAGAGGCACACCCAATATATCATGCCATCTGGCGGGCACTGAGAGCTCAGTGTATCATAGGTCCTCCCGCTCTATACAGGTGTGAGATCAGCCTGTGGCCAATTCCCAGTATCAGGAGAGCTACAAGAGTACAAGACTCAGATGGATACTCAGGAAGAGATGGCCAAATGGCACAGTCCGTGGCTGCTATTTTGGAGTATTGAAGGAATTGCCCTGCACCTAGGCCAAAAGAGGACACAGAGTCGGCAAGTGTAATGAATCGGTTGTCTGGGCATAGGTCCTGAAGGATTTCATAATGCCCCTCGTGCCGTTTACTGGTGGACATTGACCTTGCAATCATCGAAAAGGGACAAAGTGTCCATACTGGCATATCAAAGGCAAAAGGGGCCCTCCACTAAACCATCTTTATCTAGTTTTGCGTTTTAACATGTTGATTTTGGCCTCAAATTCTCAGTATCCAAAGTGTTGTTGGCTAAAATGACAGAACTAGCAGGTGTATTACATCACATGGATTCATTTCTCAGCAATGTTAAAACATTTTTTTACAAAGTCATCTGGTCTATATCAAAAACTGCTTGTTTCACATGTAAAACCAAAAGTAACCCCTGCTCACATATTTTATGAGTGTTCACTCACATCATGCATTAAAACAAGCATTGGCAATGTAAGTGATTTGGTCAGAGAGCTTCACACACAACAAAAGTATAACATGGACAGCAGTAGCACAACTTTCTCTAGCAGCACAAGTACAACACAGGTAGATAACACAAAAAGTGGGAGTAAGAGGTACTAAAAGACTGTTGTACGATTAATGTAAGCAGACAAACATACAAGAAGTAGAAAACTACTGGAAGAAAAAAGTCAAACCTCTTGTGGAATTACTCATGAACAAACGTAAGGTGATGATCGCTCACCTACCTAGTGCTCAGGGTGGACTGTTTCATCAGAGGGTTACACATCTAGCACAGGGACGCAACTAAGAGAATTAAATTTAAGTCACAGTACAGTCTTTTAGTTACAGGCTGCCTAGTTTGGGTGACGTGATGTCCCTTAAATCGACATTTTCCTTTTGTTAAACTGTCAGATTATATGTTGGTGAGCTAAGCATGATTCTTACTGGTGTCACTACCACAAGTTTAAAAAGTGAAGTGTTGAGAAGTAGATCCTGCTTCTCTTTTCTGTCAATACGTTTCAGTGCTCGAATATTGACCCTTTGGGGTGAGGAAGCTTCCTCATGATTAGAGGTATAGCAGTTCAAGCATTGTGAAACAGCATCTAAAGGGGGGCACGTGACCTATAATTCCCTAAAATTCCCGATGTGCTATTGGTGAGGCTGTCGAAGTGTGCGGCGTGCTTCACATGGTGGGCCACTGTAATAATAGTGTGCGCCGTGAAACAGGCCATGCCCGGATGCCGTCCTGAGGGGAAAAACATTAAAGTGTATATTGTACGCATTCCCTTAAGTACATTAGATTATATCACTACACTGAGTGACCTTTATCAGAATTAACAAACCACACTCCTTCTGCCCTGAGGAGCTTATTAATGACTCAAAAGGCAAGTCCGTTGTTTTATTTCTTCAATAGAAGCCTATGGAGCACCATTATGGTGTAATAAAGCATATAGAAGAAAGATTTGTGACAATGTGCATCCTGAACTATATATTTCAATTTACTCTCATGTGTGATGATCAAGGGAAGCTAGGCAAAGTGAAGAAAAGTAATTTGCTGGTGTCAAATAGTTTGGGCTAGCTGGGAAGTGGGGAGTGAAACTAAATTTCCTGATTAGACATTGCACAATTCAGATCCTGGATGGCTATCGCATTCTTACTCCTATCAGTCCTGATGACAATTTTAGTAGTGACCCAAGAGTCAAGCAGGCCCTCTTGTGCCCTCTAAACAATGCCTTTATTGTTATTATAAGTAGAACATTATGTTCTATTAAACCATATTAAGGAGAGTAATAATGTACAGTGCGCATCCTCATCTGACATTTCAAGGTGCGCACAAATATGATGATCACAAAAAAGGAGGCACAGTGATCAAAGTAACTGCTTAGAGTCAGATGGTTTAGTCAAGCTATGAATCAGGAACTAAACTAAGGTTTCTGGGTCAGAACCCCACAGGTAACTTTTGCCCCAGGACCCTCTGAAGCTTCTGACTGGCCTGGACAAATAATGCAAGTGCATTCAAACGATCCTTTTTAGAATTCGACTGCAAGTGCGCATTTGCGCGCTGTGCTTGCAAAATCTTTTGCTGATAATTTTTTTTAAAGGGGCCTAGAAACTGCCTCTTACTTACCTGAACTTACCATTGGCTTGGTCCAATGACACTCGAATTGATGTGCTTCTGATTGGCCAGCATATTGTCTGCACGTCGTCTTGGGTCACTTCCTGCTGTCTTCTTTGCTGTTCATGCTGCCGTGTTGCCTCTGGACCAAGTACTCCTTCCAGTCACTGGCCATTGGACACTGGTCAGTGTCCCTCCTCTGGCTAAGACGCTAAAGGTACTTCTTTCTGCATTTCTTCTTTTTTCTTTGTTGACAACTTCTTTCTTCGATTAAGTCTTCTTTCTTCTTCGCCGCATGCCATTTTCTGTTTCTTTTTCTTCTATGCCCTTCTTTCTTCTTTGTCAGATGCCGTCTCCTCCATCTTCTTTCTTTGCTGCCCTTCTTTCTTCTTCATGGAATGCCGTCTTCTCTGTTGTCTTTCTTTGTTGAAGTCTTCCTTCTTCTTTGCCGCATTCTGTCTTCTCTTTTTGTTGCCCTCTTCTTTCTTCTTCGTCACATGGCGTCTTCTCTGTCTTCTTTCTTCGAATACGTCTTCTTTCTTCAATGCCGTCTTCTTTCTTTTTCACAGCTTGCCGTCTTCTCGGTCTTCTTTCTTTGTTGCCGTCTTTTCTTCTTCACTACATGCATTCTTTTGCCTTCCTTCTGTGCTGCCGTCTTCTTTCTTCTTCGCCGCATGCCGTCTTCTGTCTTCTTTCTTTGCTGCCATCTTCTTCTTTCCTCACAAAGCAGTCTTCTCTGTCTTCATTCTTCGCTGCTGTCTTCTTTCTTCTGTAACTCTTGAAAGTTGTTTATGTTGTGATGTATGTTGAATTAATAAGCAACAAACAACTGTTAACAGTTTATCAAATTTAAAACGAACATTATTATAAAATGTTTCTAATATTTCGTCATCCAGTTGATGAAAAGAAAAAAACAAAGGCGAAACCAATCGGCTTTCCCAATGATTGTTTCATGAAATGGCACTACAGCAGTGGAAACATCCTTTCTTCATAGAACAGGTACACCTTAGGCAGAAACCGTGAAAGTTTCCTCTTTCAGAAAAGAGGTACAGCACCCTTACACATACCACTCTTGTGAGACCAAAATCTAAAATAGAATTAGCATGGGATCAGGATTTCAATCAAAGCCTTCCTATATCTACATGGAAAAAAATATGGTCAAAACTCCATACAGCATCCCGTTCAGCATCTACAACCCAAACATTATTTTATTTTTACAATAGGTTGTACTATACTCCTGCAGACCTTTATAAATTTAAACATACTACAGATAGCAAGTGTTGGTCGTGTTCTAAAGAAAACAGTCATTATATGCACATGTTTTTAGAGTGCCCTGCAGTTCATACTTTTGGGAACAAGTTTGGGATAAAGTTAATCAGATTTTCTCAATCAATGTACCTTTCAATGTATTACATGTTTTTTTTTGGGTAGTACTTCATCTATTTGGTATTCCCAACCACTGCTTGGTAAATTGGCTGATTTGCTCATTGCTGGTGAACTGCAAATTATAACTTCTAATTGGAAAGATACTACGAAAATATCTGTTGTAACTTGGTGGAATCTGATCTGCTATAATCACAGAATGGATCGAGCAAATGCTAATACTACTCAACTGTTAATTAAAAGGGACATGCTTTGGTTTCCCCTCACCTCTTTCCTTTCGCAACACAAGACTTTACATACTACTGTTAATACTTAATGGTTGCTTTATTGTAACTATGTGATTTGTTACTTGCTTTGTTTTACTTTTTCTTTCTTTCCTTTCTCTCTTCTCTTTCTTTCTTTACTAAAACATAACAAAAAATGCTAATATTCTACGGTGCAATATTACAGTCTGGTTGTGTATACAAATTGCTTTTTATAGATATAATTATCTTTATGATTATGATTATTCCTTTTTTTTTTTTTTCTTCTGGTTGCAAATGTATTTATTCTACTGTACCAGTGTATGCTAACTTATTCAATGAAGCATTATTAAACTAAAAAAAAAAAAAAAGAGAGAGTTACAGCATGTGAAGCAGCCGCTCAAGCTTTCGCAATCACAGTAGTGGTACAAATTCTATGTCAGGACCGGAGGGGCTCAGATTATGCTTCTCTTTCTATGCTTTATTTTTACAGCAGCCAATCAAAAGTAACCACAACAAAAAACTACATTTCCCAAAGTCCCATCCACATGTGATGACCATAGAGGAGGACTCCTATAAAGCGCTGCCTCACACAGTTCAACTCCTCTTTCGTTGCTGCTTCGCAGCCAGTTAAGTGCACTTTCGCTTTCATTGTAATTGATGTTAAATGTATGCGCGTAGCATCTGCTAACTGTTTTGATTTCTTGTTGCCGGGAGTGGTTTTACCCTCCCAGGGGTGACCGATCGGCTTGCACCCTTTCTCGGTGGAGTGGGAGCAGGGGAGCGAGGACGCGCAGTCCTCTTTCACTTTCAGGCATTTCAATAGTTTCTATTTTTAGTGCTTGCGTTGCCGAGCATCTTTATTACACGTGAAGAGTCGCGTGTTCCCGGCTCCTCTCAACTCATTGAGTTCTGCATTTAGCGCGCTCGTGACTCTGAGTGTTTGTCTGCACACAAGGAGACGCGTGTTTTCATCTCTTTAGCATGATTTATTGCTCCCCTTGTTACACCCCAGTGCCTGTACACTTGGGGTTGCAAAAGATTTCTATTCAGGCTGGGCCTGTTATTCTCCTATTTTTTCTAGGGCAGCTCCCTCCACACCTTAATTGTAAATATATATTTATGACTCTTGCTATTTTGTGAGCATATATACTGTTTTTTCTGCCCTTCACATATCTTTTCCTATATTACTGCTCCCTTGGAGCCCCTTTCCACTGTATTACAGCATGGCTGGTTATGAGGACCAGGCTGGTAAAGAATACTACTTAGATGACTCCGCTGGTTCTTTTGAACAGGATTTAGTTTATGCCTTGGACGCTGGGGTGCGCCATACAGTTAACCAAGCCTTGGCACAGGCTATCAGACCAATTAATCATCACCTTATTGGTTTTGCGGAACAGCAGGGATGAGTGGCCCCTTCGGGCGTCCAGTCTATAATAGAACCCTCCCTATCTGGTGGTTCCCAATCCATCAAACAGACTCATAACCTGCACTCTGTGGACTTTGTAAGCCTTACCACGGCAATGGCTAAGGAGCCCGATTATAATGCGTCTTCTCAAAAGGTTAAGTCCGCTAGTGATCTAGCTTCCACCTCTTCTGATCATTCATCTGAGCAGGGGGATGATCCTCCCTGTAAATGCAAAAAGAAGTCTCATCATCAAGAAGAACACCTTCCTACTCCTAAAGTCCTGAATTTTGAGCCGGAGGACATTGTCCATCTCCGTTCTTCATTATGGTTGCCACCTCCTGAGGTGGTGGATTATATGGAATCCCACATCAGGCTTGGTTTTGACAAGGAGGTTCGCTCCAGATAGCGGTCCGAGTGACCCAGGCCAGATTTCCCTTCCAAGGTAACAGAGACTACGGAATTGGACCCTACCCTGGTCACTTTCCTGAAAAAATCCTCTAAGGATCCGAAGAAGGACATAGATTGCGCCTGGCGAGGGTGTCAAGAGATAAGCTCTTAGACGTTTCTGGTCCTTTGACAAAGATATCGGAATGGGCCTTTCAAGCCAAGGAGTCAGGAGAAGCCATTAACCCAGATGCTTTAGTGGGCTGGGCTAGAGAGCCCTTTGCTTCCTTGGAAATGCAAATTGTGCCATCTCTTCGGAGCGTCATTGTTCCATCCTGATTAAGTTAGACCCCAAGCTGGCAGACCATGCTTCCTCCGAGTCACACCCTATAGCACAGGGCTTACTTTTTGGTTCTCCTTTCCTCAAGGAGCTTTCAAAATTTGTTGCGACTTATGCAAGTTTGGAGAAGGCCCAAGGTTCTATTAGGCAGGTGCTGCGTCCACTTTTTTGAGGGGCCGGACGCTACAGAGGGTGTGCCTTCGGCCGCTTCAACCATCAAGGTCCTCAATGTGGATACTACCACTAAGGAAGAGGGGGCTTTCAAGAGTATGACGCCTCCTCTTCAACCTTCTATCCTTCCCACCCGAGAGCTGGTCGCTCCAGGTTCCGCAGAGGGAGATCCAAGGGCAACCAATCTTTCTCCCAGGAGTCAGGATCTACAGGTGAGCTTGATTGTGAGTTCAGATGTAATGTTGGGGGGCAGGACGAAGAGTTTTCTGCAAGCGTGGTATCAAATTACTTGCGATGCTTGGGTCCTGGAGACCGTGCAGGGTTTCAAACTAGAGTTTTATGAGTCCCCGGTCCAGCATTTCCTTCCCCATCCAACCTATTTTTCCCTTCAAGAGCGCAGTTTCATCTCTGCAGAAGTTTCTGCGCTGTTGGCAAAAGGGGCTAATGTCAAGGCCTTAAAACATCCTTCCTGTTTTCTCAGTTCTGTGTTTCTGGTGGACAAAAAAGGGAGTGGTTCTCGTCTTGTCCTGAACCTAAAAGTATTCAACGGTTTCTTAGTTTATCGACACTTCAAGATGCAGGGTATTCATTTACTGAGGGACATCCTCCAGGAGGGAGACGGGATGGTTCGTTTAGACCTAAAGGATGCTTATCTGACCATTCCTATTTTTTCTCCTCACCGGAGATTTCTTCAATTCCAGTGGGAAGGCATTTATTACGAGTACAAGTTTCTCCCCTTTGGCCTGTCATCAGCCCCCTGGTGCTTCACGAAGGTGATGCGACCGGTGGTATAGTCCCTTCGCTCTCGGGGAGTCCGTCTAATAATCTATCTAGACGGCATTTTAATTATGGCTCAAGACTCTCTCCTACTTCATTCTCATCTTGATTGGACTGTTTCCCTACTTCAGAGTATGGGTTTCATAATCAATATCCAAAAATCGATTCTAGTGCCAGCTCAACAGACATATTTTCTGGTCTTCCGGATAGACTCCATCCGGTCTCAGTTGGCCCTTCCCCCTCTAAAGATTCATTCAATCAAGAGGGAATTGAGATCACTATTGTCCAGACAGACTGTATCATTGAGGGCGATTCCCCGCATGGTGGGCCTGCTCTCTTTCTCTATCCAAGCAATTTTTCTGGGTCCTCTCCATTACAGAGCCCTACAGAGGTTAAAGATCTCCCATTTGCAGAAGGGCCTCAAGTATGCGGACCAGGTTCTCCTCTCGGAGGAGGCTCGTACAGAGATTAATTGGTGGTTGGACCACATGGAGGCATGGAATGGCAGAGTTATCTTCAGCTCTTCTCCGGACATTGTGATAGAAGCCAACGCCAGTCGTTGGGGCTGGGGAGCCCATTGCAGTTCAGTCTCCACTGGAGGCTGTTGGTCCAAGACAGAACTGAATCTTCACATCAATTGTCTGGAGCTTCTAGCAGGCTCCTTTGCAATCAAGAGTCTGTCTCCACTCAAGGCGAACTGTTGTGTCCTTTTGCGCATGGACAATATCTCAGCGGTGAGATATGTCAAAAAATTGGGGGGGACAAAATACCGCATTCTAGCGGAGATTGTCAAGGATTTTTGGCATTTCTGTCTGCAGCACAGGATCTCCGTGACTGAGGAGAATCTGCCAGGGAGCAGCAACTTGGTCGCGGACTGGCATTCTCGGCATCTGAGAGATTTCGGCGACTGGAGGATTCACCCAAAAGTATTTCGGGCACTTTCTGCCCAGTGGGGCCCATTTTCGATAGATCTGCTTGCTTCATGCCTCAACTGGCAGATCAAGCGTTTTGTCAGTTGGAGGCCGGATCCGGAAGCATCAGCTATGGATACATTCCTTCAGGACTGGTCTCAGGAGCGGGGTATGCCTTTCCCCCCTTCTTGATGATTCCCAGGGTCTTGGCACAGATCAGGCGTCAGCAGGCGGATCTTATTCTAGTGACACCTCTGTGGAGGTCCCAGGCCTGGTTTCCAGTGGCCATGGAGTTGAGTTGCCATCATCCGTTTCTACTCCCTTTCAGGAGGAATCTCCTTCAGGATCCGCTGAACCTTCCTCTTCCGCTGGTTCTTTCGGCTCAGTTGTCCCTGGTAGCGTGCTGTCTTTCAGGGAAACATCGAGTATACCAGGACTTTCGCAGGAATCTTCCACTTTCATTGCGGGATCCTGGTCCTCCAGCACGCACAAGAGATATGCTTCCGCTTGGAAACAATGGAGTACTTGGTGCAGTGCTCGGAACGCAGATCCTTCTTCAGCAGATTGTAGTTTGGTCCTAAACTTCTTATCCTCTCAAGCTGCGTCAGGTCTAGCATATCGATTGATTAATAACTATCAGTCTGCTATATCGGCGGGACACTTGACAATTGAGGGCAAACCAACTGGGGACCTTCCCATTGTTTGCAAGCTTTTGAGGGGTATCAGATTGGTCAATCCCCCTCGTCCCCGTTATTCTACTTTGTGGGATGTAAACATTGTTCTTCGTTTTTTGGAATCTTGGCCTTTCAACAGGTTCCTTTCTAGAACGCAGATTTCTGCCAAGCATACAATGTTATTATGTTTAACTTCCTGTAAAAGGGTCTCAGATGTTAGAGCTCTGGACTTAGCTGGGAGGGTTTCTTCTCCTGAAAGCGTTTTCCATTTCGCGTCGAACTAAGTGTAATTTGAAATCAGTTTCCTATCCCAGTTTTGTGGCTAATCCCAAACTGTGTGTGGTGCAATGTCTCAGAGCTTATGAGGTAAGTACAGAAGAATTTTGCTGTGATGTGGGGGGTCAATTACTCATTTCCTTGGTTAAACCATATCACCATGTTTCATCAAGCCACTCTGGCTAGATGGATGCGATGGTTATTGAATTAAACTGGCATTGATATTTCTAAATTTGGTGCTCATTCCTCCAGGGGTGCTATGGCCTCTAAATCTTTTGCTTTGGGTGCTCGCCTGGAAGATATTTTAAGAGCAGCAGATTGGTCTTCTCCATCTACCTTTAAATCATTTTACTGTAAGCCTATTGTTGAAATTGCATCAGTGGTGGTCAATCAGCCTTGAACAAGCATAATCTTAGTCTCTACTCCTGACTAAAACAAAAAAAAAATATCAAGCATTCGCGTTAAAGAATTTTTCAATTCTATTAAGGACACCCAGGCGAAGGTTATCCCACTGCACTGTTGACATCTAATTGTTTGATTGTGACAATATGTTGATCACTTTAATTACATGTTTTACTGTATTTCAGTGCTCCCTCCCCCTTTTTTTGTATGTATAGAATCATTTCTAAGGTTGTTCAGTTTTATGGCCTGATTTTTTCTCTCTTTCAGGAAATGAAGAAAAATAATTGGTCAAGACATTCTTTTCGTTCCTCTGAGTTTTCCAGATGGATGGGAAATTCCTCTTCTGTTTTTCCAAGTTGTTCTTCCTTCTTGAGGAGTTTTGAGGTTTCCTGCTAAAGACTTGGACTGTTCTAGCCTGTTGCGATTTGTTCTAGCAAAGAAAGAGGAGTTTAACTGTGTGAGGCAACACTTTATATGCTTTATAGTCCTCCTCTAAGGTCATCACTGTTGATGGGACTTTGGGAAATGTAGTTTTTTGTTGTGGTTACTTTTGATTGGCTGCTGTAAAAATAAGGCATAGAAAGAGAAGCATAATCCTCGCCTCCATGTCCTTAATAGAATTGAAAAATTCTTTAGCTTGACAGTAGCTTCCTTGCCTCACAAAAGGCAGCAAGTGCAACCATCCGTTCCCTGCAAACCAAATTCAGGAGGTCAGACTAGCACAAGCTACGATCCACAGACCAATAATAGTTTAGACATGAGTGACATGTAGGTTATAGGGAGTTTCTGGGGCCGATGATCTGGCCGTTGAGAGGAATCCAGTGGAGAATGAGTGAGTGTGTAAATTCTGATATCCTTCTCACGAATCCTGCTTATACTAATTATTTGTTTTTTCATGTATTGCGAAGTAGCCATAATCCGGTATGACACTGTTATTTGCAGCAAACAAACCAACGTAACTATGCTCTAGAGCGGTATACATGTACTACACCATAGTTTCTGAGGTCTTGAATGCGCACTTCAAACGCTGTCGCAATCCATGTCCTGGGTGCTGCACCTGTTAAAAATGTTGAGGGCAGCCAGTGGTAAAAGCTGACATAAATTAAGTAATACCTTCAATTTCGAAATCTCTTCTCACAAGCCTGTACTCAAATAGGCTGAACACATTAAGCTTGGTTGAGGCGCACGCGTGCAGCTAGCCATCTCTGCTCAATGCACGTCTGTAAGAGGCTCACGCAATGTCGCCCTTTTTCCATCTGCACGTTTTTTAGCTTCCACCAACCGAGCCGTAGACAGACTCCGTTTCTTGGGGTTAATCTCTTGAGAAACCTACGGCATAGAAATATTGATTCTGACGAACAAATGGAGAATAAAAGCTGTGTGTGCAGAGGAATTTTAAAAAATGCAACAGACGCCCAACACTGGACCCATTGTAGGGGAATTCCTTGTTTGATTCAAGGCATTTTCAGCAGTTTTTGTATCTTAGGGCTTTCTGATGACAACACACGCATAATTCCCACACTGCTGAGCTAGTGTTCTGTTAAAATTGTCAATTCAGATGTTCGTTTCTGTCAATGAAGTTGCTTAGATACAATTTAGTCTCAATGCACATAAGCCTTTCTTGAAAAGAGTGGGGGAGTTGAGGTTTGGGGGCAAGAAAAGCCAGGCTCCGGCGCAGCATGGCTTGGAAAAACTGTCTTTAAACAGTATGCAAAATAAATGAACCAAAACAAACTTTCATGTTTCTGTGTGAAGTATACTGGCAGAGGGAGTGGGGATTAACACATTATTCAACAAAACAAAAGGGAGTAGAAAACAGAACTCCTGAACCCTGCGCGTTTCAGCAGTCACTGAATTACACTACTGCATTACAAATGGCCAAGAAAAACTGGAATTACAGGTTAAGCAAATGCTTTTTCTAAGGTAAAAAAAAAAGAAACGAACAGGGACCACAATGGGGCGCACGAACCCCACTCCCCACCGCCAAGACGTCTGTGAACTGCATGAAATTGTTTTAACGAGCTATGAAACGGGGACATTCCCCTTACTAACGGGGGACTAATGCTCGAAGAGTGAACGTAAACAGTAGAGCGCGGCTGGGGGCTAAATACAACTGCCCACCACAGCTATCTTCACCCTCCTTGCTTTTCAAGTGCACTGCATTTTGCACCGGCCAGCGTTTCCACCGCTGAAAGAGAGTTGTAACTTCAGAAGAACAGGGGAGCATTTCACCCTCCATAGATGCCCTAAGACATTGTGATTCAGTCTCAGCAACCCGTTGTGCCCTTACGCCCCTCACAGTGCTCAATTTGTGCTTCTTGGTTCCGGTGCTGAGCACCGGCACTTATTTTTGAGGGCTGGGCTTATTCTTCTGCCTCAAGCGTTTGCTGCGAGCAAAAGACACATATGGGAAAGACGGAGGAAGGGAAAAACGTAAATGCGTCACAATGGGGTAAAGTAGAAAGCTGCAAGAGTGAGCTGAAGGGACAGGGAGTGGCTTTATATGGGTTGAAGAGGCCCTAGATGGCTTCAGAATTACGCCGCCTCAGTATTCCGTGTTAGCACATTTAATTGCAGCAGCCGAGTTTAAGAGGAGGGCTTTGGGCACCGGCACCTTTTTATTTACAAATTAAGCACTGCCCCTCTGAAACGAGCCTGTCTTTCCCACACAAGACACGTTATTTAGTTATCTTGTGTGTAGCGCCTTCTTGTGCTGCGAATGGCTCCAAAGCTCCAAAATTTAGAAGAGCACACAGAAGTATTTATAACCTAAAAGCGCTGCGGCCCATGCTGTTTATTTCACACAAACATCCTAATTTTTATACCAAATTTTGATAATACGCAATGAAGTCTGTTGCTGGGCGAAACGCGTTTTTCTGGGCTGGAAGACAATGTAGAGGAAATCAATAAAATTCATACTCTTATTCCTCAGGAACGGAAATTCCCATTATTAGGTTTTGTAGCATTCTACGAAAACATGTTTATGATATCCCTGGAAGGCAAGGTATGTCCTTCCAAGATAATAGAAAACATTAATTCCATTTAAGATTTATGTAAGGTGTCATGGCATCTTTATGCATTTGTCATTGTGCCTTAGGCTTTAGGACACAAGTGTGAAAAAAGCAACCGAATATAGTCAACGTTCCTTTGTCAGGGAGTACCCTGTTAATGGTGCACACTGCCAAGATGCAAATAAAGAAACTAGACTCTTGCACCCTAATGATGGTGAGATGGTGAAATCGAAGGAATAATCTAGATCTCAGAAAGATACTATTGTCAAGAATTGGCTGATCAGACCTACTGGCAGCAATCATTGCAGCATTAGCAATACCAGAAACTTCTGTTCCGTCGAATGAGTATAGTGAGGGGAACATCAGGCCAAGAGGCATGAGCATGGGCAATGGAGCCCCCTATGACAAGAATACTAAGACTTCCTTTCCTCCTAACTCCATCCTTATGGTTACCCTATCGAGTATTTGGGAGCACTGCCAATTACCTTGAAGAGTGGCAATAAATAACAAAAGACAAATTAGTATTCTCTAATGTGAGAAGTGGCTATGGTCTAAAGTTCACATCTCCACTTTTAAATTTAATACCCCTCCCCAAGAGCTTCAAGCAATGCCATTTACGTCATGCATTTACGTCAACTGATACGCTGGTTCACTACACAAGGTACTTCATGATATGCAAAAAGAGCCATGATACAATAACACAGGTTCACTGTGGACCTAAGAATAGCAATTATGTGGGTTAAAAAAAACACAAACATTCAGAATACTGATACAGCACTAGATTTTCCTACAATTCCAACAGGTACTGGATGTGTAGTTCAGACCTGTATGTTACGCACCTCGTAGTTACCAAAAAAGGCAACATTTCTGAAGATCACAGTAAATCAACAGTGCTCTCAATTAAACTTCATACCCTTTGGCTTAAAATGTCTGTCAGGTACCATCACCAATCCCATTGTAGTCATTTTAGTTGTGTCTTACCCCAAAGGGAAAGAAACCTTCATTTACCCTTATAGCAATGATTGGGTCTGAAAATCAGTTAATGCAACACAGTCTTACAAGACCTCAACAACAAGAACAACAATGCAAAGCCTTAGATTACACACTCATCTCAATAAATGAAGTCCTATTCGATGCAGAGAATGACAACATTTGAGCCTCAATATATACAAACCAAGTAAAAATATATCCTTTGGAAGAAGGGTGGATTTCCATTCAGAGGACGTGTCAAACCCTGTGTGTAAAGCCTCCGATCTTGTCTCTTCTCAGATTAACTTCCTTATGAAAATCGATAGCAGAGAAATCAAGACTTCATATGAGGAATCTGTAGGAGCATTTAACAGCCCAGTGAGTTCCAGGAACTGTGACAACAGATTGACACTTCCAGTGGTGACTTTAATAACTTCCAGTGGTTGGTAAAGAACAAACATGATGAAAGTTCAATTCCCACAACCACCACTGCCCTCTCAAACAACTGTGATTGATGCTTCTTTACTAGGCTAAGGATACCACTTCAGTGTGCAGGTGAATGAACAGCATGGTCTCAAAATAATATGTTGTATGATCTAAACATACGGCAATAAAGGGAAGCCTGTCTTGCCTTAAAATACTTTTTTTGCCAGCGCTAAAACAGAACGTGTTTATCCAAAAGCAAACCACTAACCTATTATTCCAAAAGTCACAAAGCTAGAGAATCCAGATCTTTAAGAAGGAAGCTTATGCTGTATGGGATAGGCACAACTGCCAGGAATCTTCATCAGGGAAGTCCATCTGCTGGGTGAACAAAATAAGTAGGCAGAAACTCTAAGAATGATCAAGATAGAAAGGCATACACGAGTCATCTGTGATGAAGTTCTTGGTTACAGGGTCTATCACTCTGGAAAAATTTAAATAGACCTTTATGCAATAGGCAATAAGGCAAAAAATCTTCGCTGGGCGGCACCAGAAGGTCAAATCTAAAAGAAATGCACTTTTGATGAACTGCTTTGAGAAATGTCTATAAATAAGCTTTTCTTCTGGACTGAAAACGTGATCACCAAGCTGAAGAATTCCACTATCCAAAGACCTTAACTGGTGGCTCTGAGATTCCCTTCAACTGCTGGAGAAAACAAATATGAGACTAGTTGCAGGCCAGACCTATCCTGAGCAAAAGGCAAAATCCATCACCACAACTTGCAACCAATGAACTTGACTGATTGCCTCCTGTGCCTCGTTAATTCTGACATTTGAACCAGCCACCATACTGTATGAACATTTAGTTTTAGTAGATTTATGTTCAATTTCCACTATTACAGTTGTAAAACGGACACTACCAAAAGGATAATTAAGTGAGAGTGAGTGAAAGTGAAAGTTGAGACACAAAGGCTGAAAGTAAAAGAGAAACTTGTAACAGCAACATTTCCTTCCTTCAACCAGACCTCAACACTGTCTAACCAACCTGTTCTGCACATCCTGGATCATGAAGATCACTATTGTCTCTGAGCTGAAGCCCACTATGTCATGATGAGGTACTTTTGTTGCTGCACTTGTGGTTACCAGCTATTTCATATTTTGGAATTTACAATAACAAATTAATTAGTTCAAAATCAAATGTACGCATCAGTGATTTCCCGAAATCACCCAATTTATATTATCATCAAACTACACGATTCACGAAGGTATTCAGACATAAAAGGTAAAAAATTTAGTTATTTATTATGCAGCTAATTTCTACTCAGCTACTAATATGGGATTTTGGAAACCTTTTAAACGTATCCTTTGATTTCTTTAAATTTCGTGGGATTTCAGTCCTATTAGTCATGACAGAAATTCTCAGTGAAATTACGCCATACTGCGTTTCAGCTCATTAAGGGTAAAGAGCACAACTAGCAGAGAATGGTTGATTTCAGTGCAAGAACTTTGTTTAGATGCATAGATCTCTGGCAGAAGAGACACGGAATAAAAGAACGAGTTACTTACCTTCGGTAACGACTTTTCTGGTGGATACATTAGCTACCTGTGGATTCCTCACCTAATGAATACTCCCATGGCGCCAGCATTCGACGGAAATCTTCTTACTAGTCTCTGCACGTCGACGAGGACGTCACTCTAGCCCACGCGACGCCGTCTGACGTCATACAGGCAATAAGAGGTCCTCGACGACGTGCGGACGTCAGTACCAATCATTTTTTACGTGCATGAGAACAACCAGGCAATGCAATGAAAAAGCAAGGCAACATCCCATTATATTGTAAAAATACACAACATTGCATGAATAACTGTAAATCTTTTATATATATATATATAACTCTCTCTTTTTAAAATATATATACACATCAAGTATATACACAAAGATATATACATATATACATATATATATAAATATATTATATACAACATCTATTGCACCCTCAAAGACCAAGAGGAGCGCACTCAAGGATTACTTGGTAAGACCAGAAAGGCAACGGGGAGGCAGGTGGGACCGTGAGGAATCCACAGGTAGCTAATGTATCCACCAGAAAAGTCGTTACCGAAGGTAAGTAACTCGTTCTTCTGATGGATACAACTACCTGTGGATTCCTCACCTAATGAATAGAGTCCCAAAGCAGTACCACGCCCGGCGGTGGGTGCCTAAATGGTCAAACCAAGAAATCCTGCAGCACTGACCGTGCAAAATGGCCGTCTCTTCTAACCTCAGAATCCAAACAGTAATGTTTTGCAAAAGTGTGAAGGGACGACCAAGTTGCGGCCTTGCAGATGTCGACCACAGGAACACCCCTGGCCAAGGCCGAAGTGGCCGACTTAGCTCTGGTGGAATGAGCTCTAATGCCCTCAGGAGGATCCTTCTTTGCCAAAGAGTAACAGATTTTAATGCAAAGAACAACCCACCTGGATAGTGTTCTCTTGTGGACTGCCTTTCCTCTCCTCTTGCCCACGTATCCAATAAACAGCTGATCCTCCAGCCTGAAATCCTTTGTTCTATCAATAAAGAAGCTCAACGCTCTCTTTGGGTCCAGACGGTGCAGTCTTTCTTCCTCTTTGGAAGGATGAGGCGGAGGATAGAACGTGGACAAAGTAATTGCCTGAGCCAAATGGAAGGGTGAAACAACCTTCGGGAGGAAAGCAGCCTTGGTCCTCAACACCACCTTATCCCCATAAAAAGTTGTATAAGGGGGCTTTACTGATAAGGCCTGCAACTCACTCACTCTCCTTGCTGATGTTATAGCTATCAAGAAGACTGTTTTTAAAACCAAATACCTTAAGGGGCAAGAATGCATAGGTTCAAAAGGGGACCCCATAAGGAAAGTCAGGACCAAGGACAAATCCCATTGCGGCATAACGAATGGCTTTGGAGGATATTTATTTAGAAGACCTTTCAGGAATCTGATCACAATAGGGGATTTAAATAAAGATGGTTGGTCTGGAAGACATATGAAGGCTGACAAGGCCGATAAATAACCCTTAATGGTAGCCACTGCACAACCTTTCTGCGCTAGAGACAGAGCAAAAGACAAAACGTCCGATAGATGAGAATGCAAAGGATCAATCTGCCTCTCTCCACACCACGCAACAAATTTAGACCACCTATTAGCGTAGATAGATTTAGTGGAGTGTCGCCTGGCCGCTAATATAACATCCACTACCTCAGGCGGGAGAGAGAAGGAACTCAGGTTGCCCCGTTCAATCTCCAGGCATGTAGGTGCAGACTCTGGAAGTTGGGGTGTAGAACCTGCCCCTGCGACTGCGAGAGGAGGTCTGCCCTGAAAGAGAGACGGAGCGGAGGGCACATTGAGAGTTGGAGAAGGTCGGAGTACCATACCCTCCTTGGCCAATCCGAAGCTATTAGGATGACTAGAGCCCGGTCCTGGCGAATCTTCCTCAATACTCGAGGAATCAAGGGTATGGGAGGAAACGCGTAAAGCAACTGGCCGCACCAGGTTATTTGAAACGCGTCCCCCAACGCACCCTGCATCGGATACTGGAGGCTGCAGAACAACGGACAATGCGCGTTCTCTCGAGTGGCAAACAGATCTACCCGAGGAAACCCCCACCTCTGGAAGATTAAACGGACTTGATCTGGATGGAGACGCCACTCGTGGTCTGCCGAGAAATGGCAACTGAGACTGTCCGCACGCACGTTCAAGACTCCGGCCAGATAGTTTGCTATCAAGCAAATCTGATAGTCCTTTGCCCAGGACCATAGTCGAAGAGCTTCTCTGCAGAGAAGGTACGACCCCACTCCTCCCTGCTTGTTTATGTACCACATTGTGGTAGTATTGTCCGTTAGGACCTGTACCGACTGACCACGAAGGGAAGGGAGGAAGGCCTTGAGAGCCAGACGTACAGCCCGTAACTCTAACAGATTGATGTGAAACATCTGTTCCTCTGGAGACCAAAGACCTTTGATCTCCAGATCCCCCAGATGAGCTCCCCACCCTAGAGTGGAAGCATCCGTTATGACTGTGGCCACTGGTGGCGACTGCTGGAACGGCTTTCCTTGTGAAAGATTGTTGCTTGCAATCCACCACCTCAAATCCACAGCAGCATCTCTGGAGATCTTGACAGTACCCTCTAGATCCCCTTTGTGTTGAGACCACTGCCTTCGGAGGCACCACTGAAGAGCCCTCATGTGCCAGCGAGCATGCGTGACCAACAGAATGCAAGAGGCAAAAAGACCGAGCAGACGAAGGACCTTGAGAACTGGAACTACCGCTCCATTTTGAAACATTGGAACCAAATCCTGAATATCTTGAATCCGCTGAGGCGGAGGAAAGGCCCGACCCAATGTTGTATCCAGTACTGCCCCTATGAACAGGAGGCGCTGAGAGGGCTCTAGGTGAGATTTGGGCTCGTTCACCGAAAGACCCAGGTCGAACAACAACTGGGTTGTTGACTGCAGATGATGCGACACAAGCTCCGGGGACTTGGCTTTGATCAACCAGTCGTCCAAGTAAGGGAATACTGCTATCCCCTTCCTTCTGAGTTCTGCCGCAACCACCGACATCACCTTCGTGAAGACTCGAGGTGCTGAAGTAAGACCAAACGGAAGGACCGCAAACTGATAGTGTTGCGATCCCACCACAAACCGGAGATACTTCCTGTGTGACTTGAGTATCGGGATATGAAAGTAAGCATCCTGCAAGTCGACAGACACCATCCAGTCTTCCTTGTTCAACGCCAAAAGCACCTGTGCTAGGGTCAGCATCTTGAATTTTTCCTGCTTGAGGAACCAATTCAAGATCCTCAGGTCCAGAATTGGTCTCAAACGACCATCCTTCTTGGGAATCAGGAAATACCTTGAGTAACATCCTCGACCCCTTTCCTGCTCTGGGACCAACTCCACCGCGCCCTTGGAAAGGAGGGCTTGTACCTCCTGTTCTAGCAACAGGAGGTGTTCTTCTGAACAATAAGAAGGGCGGGGCGGGATGAGGGGCGGGAACTCCCGAAAGGGAAGGGTGTAGCCTTTTCCCACAATACTGAGAACCCAAGTGTCCGTTGTAACAGTCTTCCATTTGGTGAGAAAATGCTGTAATCTTCCCCCTACAGGAGAGGAGTGAGTGGGAAATGGTGGAAGCCTAAGGCTGCTTCCCCTGCTGCACCCCGCCAGAGGATGAGGAAGAGGCAGAGTGCTGCTGAGAGGCTCCTCTGGTGCGGACCCTACCTCTCCCCCTGAAAGATCTATAGGGATGGGAAGAGGCAGGTTGCTGATATCTTCCCCGAAAGGAAGAGGAGGAAGAGCCACGCCCAAATCCACGAAACCTCCTGAAAAATCTGGAAGAGGCCGTGGAAGAAGGAGCTTGGAGCCCTAACGACTTAGCCGTGGCCCTGCTTTCCTTAAAACGTTCCAAGGCCGAATCAGCCTTGGCTCCAAACAGTTTGTCCCCATCAAACAGGAGATCCAACAATGTGGACTGTACATCTGCAGAAAAGCCCGAGTTACGGAGCCAGGCCTGTCTCCTTGCCACCACAGTTGTGCCCATTGCTCTGGCTACCGAGTCGGTGGTATCCAGTCCCGTCTGGATAATCTGGGTCGCAGCAGCCTGGGCATTTGAGACAAGATCCAAAAGACCCTGGGGAAGCTCTGTAAACGATGAGGAAATGTCATCCATCAGAGCATGAATATACCTCCCCAGGATACAGGTTGCATTGGTGGCTTTTAACGCCAGACTGCAGGATGAAAAAATCTTCTTCGACTGCGCCTCTAGCTTCTTTGAATCTCTGTCCCCAGGCACCGTCGGGAAAGAACCAGGCGCTGACTTGGATGAACAGGAGGCCTGCACCACCAAGCTCTCCGGCGTAGGGTGCCTAGATAGAAACCCAGGGTCAGTCGGAGCCGCCCGATACCTCCTGGCCACGGCTCTGTGAACTGCTGGGGAAGATGCCGGCCTCTTCCACACCTCTAAAACCGGATCCAGCAGAGCGTCATTAAATGGCAACAGAGGCTCCGCCGCAGCTGAGGCCGGATGTAGCACCTCTGTTAAAAGGTTTTATTTAGCCTCCACCACCGGCAAAGGCAGGTCCAAAAAACTAGCTGCCTTCCGTACCACTGCATGAAAGGAAGCAGCCTCCTCAGTATATTCCCCCGGGGACGAAAGATCCCACTCAGGGGAAGTGTCCAGCCCACTGGCCGACTCCAGTCCACGCAGCCCATCACCCGAGTCCTCTAGCTCTCCTTCCTCCAGGGCTCGTTGGTACTCCTGCTCTTCTAATACACGGAGAGCACGTCTCCTGGAATGAAGTCGCTGTTCAATACGCGGAGTCGACAATGCCTCCGCCGAAGTCGAAGATCGGCGCCGATCTTCAGAAGCCACCGACGCCGCGTCCGGCGCCACAGGTAACTTCGGCGCCGACAAAAGAGCAGCTGAAGCAGATGGACCCACCGGAGTCACAGGCCGAAATCCCGACTTCGACGGGATGGAAATCCCCGGGGCCAATCCTTCTGACGCCACCGGAGCGGCCACCGGCGCCGACACTGGCGCCGAGCCCACGTTCCCAAAAGGGAGAAAGGGCATAAAGGGTGCCGGCCGAAGAGGCGCAGGATCACCCAAAGAAAAGGCCAAAGGCCCAGCCGGAGCACCCCCTGGAGCCATCTGTTGGAAGATGGCATACATCGCATTCAAGAATGCGGAACTATCGGCTCCAGGGGTGGGAAAAGCCGGATACTGAGGTGCCTGTCTCGGAGGCGACCCCGACGCCGGCCTCGGCGTCTGTGCCGGAGAAAACACCTGAGGCTCCAATACCTCAATCACCGACGCCTGTCCAGGTGAAGTTGGAGACGCCGGAGAGGGCAACGGCGTCGAAGGATGCGGCGTAACCGTGGGACTGATCTCCCATGTCCTTTGGCGCCGATCCGAAGACCTGGAACGAGTCTCCTTCGAATGACGCCGAGATTCTCTACGGCGCCGGGAGTCTCGATGACGCCGATGTCTTGGAGAAGAAGACTTCTTGTGATGCTTCTCCTTCGATTTAGCCATAAACAGCTTCGCCTCACGTTCCTTGAGGGCCTTTGGATTCATGTGCTGGCATGAATCACAAGTCGAGACGTCGTGGTCGGAGCCCAAACACCAAAGGCAATCGGAATGAGGATCCGTCACCGACATCTTGCCTCCACACTCACGACAAGGCTTAAATCCAGACTTTCTCTGCGACATTATTACCACAGCGAAAGACTACGCAGCAAAAATACACTGTAACCAAAAAAGTAACAGTTGCTCCCTCGAAGATAACCGTTTCGAATGCACGGAAAAAAGGGAACTGACGTCCGCACGTCGTCGAGGACCTCTTATTGCCTGTATGACGTCAGACGGCGTCGCGTGGGCTAGAGTGACGTCCTCGTCGACGTGCAGAGACTAGTAAGAAGATTTCCGTCGAATGCTGGCGCCATGGGAGTATTCATTAGGTGAGGAATCCACAGGTAGTTGTATCCATCAGAAAGGGTTTTGACTCGGTGCTGTTTACAAAGGGCACTGAAGGGAAGAGGGCGTGGTTGAATCGTTCTGACATAGCCCCCTCCCAACTGAGCTCAGAATGAAAGGAATATATTGTGTTTGTAGTTATTTTGTTTGAAGGTTTAATGAAAAGTCACACTTCGATTTTAGAACATTTCCAACGTCTCTGTTGCAAACTATGTATGTGAGTTATTATCTGATGGCAAACCTTTCACAGTTTGTACTCAAAACCAAATACAACAGTGCAAATATGGAGCCCTAGAAGTTTCAAACATGAAAAGTTCCATGTTTGGTTGAATCGCTTATGACGGGCAAATAGTACATTCATGTTTCTACGTGCACAGTCTAAAAACATGGCAGAATCTCTCTCAGAATTGTGAAGTCTCAGCATATTAACTTTATTGCATTCACCTACTGCTCTAGTCCATAAAATTGCTGCTCATTTATCGATCAAAATATTAGAAGTATAATGTCTGTCTGACAACTGAAACCCGATAGTGAGTTAACTATATCATAATAGCTCCCCCCACATTCGATTTTATCCTCAAGTAACCAAATCACGTCTTCACATATAAACTGAAAACTCCACAATGCTTTGAAATGACTGAAAGGCAACACAACAGTGTTTTATAAACTAACGAAAAAAATCAATAAAAATAGTTTTATAATACGAGGACTCACAAACCATAAAACTAGAATATTTCCACAGAGGATGAGCCTGATTAAAAGAAGTGTAGAGCTTTACCTGAACCTTAGAAAAAGTCATTTTTATAACAGCTGCTTTCTTTTCTAATCAACTCATGTTTATCAAAATGTAGTGGGTCAGTAATAGCACACATTCAATGGTATATCCGCTAATGTCAATTGAAATGACCAACTCTTCAAAAATGTTATTAATATTTCCTCCCTCAACATGGTGCCCCCCTCCCCCTACAACTGGGAAAGTTTCAACACCAGACTCGTAGTCTTTAGAGCCACAGCAGGCACTGTCAGCATGCTCCTGGCATGGTGACCTATTGGATAATCAGGGAAGAATCAGCTCCCATTTTCAGGGTCCACCTAGGAGCCAACATCAGAAGAGTTATTCAGTGTGTCCCACATCAATATCCCTTATAAATAATGGAAAAGATTCAAGTTTCTTAGCCATGTCAGGCAGCTAATTCTAGGGATACCTTGAGACAGAAAATCAAGTGATGGACCCTCAAATCACTTCTAAGTCTTTGAGCAACGGCATTATGGTAGCAAAATCTTTCCATTGCCAACAGGTTTCATAGGCAAAGGTACTACCCAACAATTAGTGGAATTTCCTTGCTTTTCCGGTGAGCTGCCAAATTTGTTTCCAGCTGCTCCCAGATAGCCGCATTCTATCGTTTTATCAGTTTTTGTTTGATATGAAGCCTCCGAAAATAAATGTCTAGAATTAAAGTGTAAATGTCTGCTGGTATAGGCATTTACTAGAATAGTCTTTTTTAACATGTTCCATCTGGGTCATAGCACAGCGAAGGCAGACCTAAATAAACTTTTCTGGTGAGGTCTAGATGAAAAAAACATGGTGCAAGGTCAACACAAACCCTTAAGTGAGATTTATGAAGCCACGCAGGGCCACTTTGCATGGCCCTGCATGGCTTCATAAATCTGGAGTAATGTAATGTAGCGCAAATCACTACGCTACATTACTCTGCAGCAGGGAGGCATTTCCATGGGTATTGCGTGGGTGTTCCCATGCAACATCCATGGATTTTGATGCATTACCAGATTTACAAAAACTTGTAAACCTGGGAATGCGTCAAAAAGATACGCATTCACAGGAGAGGCATAACAAGGAGAAATGTTTATTTCTCCTCGTTTTTTCCTCTTTCTAGGTGTGCTGCAGAATGAACAACATGGAAAAAGGAAAAAGCCTCTCAGGATTGTTTTTGTGCAGGAAGGTGACCCTACCTGCGCAAAAACAATCCTGCAAGCAATGAAGGCACCCTTGCACCATTGTGCAAGGGTGCATGCGTTAACGCTAGGCTGCTAAAAGGGCTCCAGTACAGGGGAAAAGAACAGGATTTTTCATATTTCATGGTTTCTATTGTATTCATTTTTTTGGTATAGATTTTATTGATTCGTGAGGAATACTACGGAAGCACTAATAACAATCTTTTTGTCTTTGTCTTTTAACTGAGATAAGGGTCTTTTTTAATTTCTATTCTCATTACGCACTCTGACGTGTTAACAGTACGCACGCGGTGTATCACGGTTTCTTTTGCCAGAATTGGGAGGAGACATCACATGGTGAATAATTACAACAGGTAGAATGCACTCTTTTGTTCACTGATAATTTTACCAGTGTTGATTTCGAGCATCAGTTCATAATCTGCATGCTTACACATTAGGAATCTTCGGGATTGTTTTTGTGATTGTATTGAGACAGCGCTGCTGCCACGTTTGGACAGTTTACCAAGTGCTCAAGGGGCTATTCCCTTTGTTTGATAGTAACATTGCTTGTTAGCATCGAAATGAACGGTTTTCATACCATTATCAGTCCCGAAATATATACATGGGGTTTGACACAGTTTTCACAAGTTTTAATTCTCTAGCACTTAATTTCCTGTTTCTGGATCTCAGCATGTGTCGGAATTACTTAAATTACGCACAGTAAGGAAGAGGATGCATGCTGGGTGTTGTGGTCACTTTTGTTTACCAGTAGGAATGTTTTAGTTTACTCTTGGTTTGAATTCAGTAGTCACATCGCAGAGCATGTTTCTATTTAATTATCAAAAGGGGTGTGGTCACAGGAAATGGCTGTCATTTATTATGTGCATCAGTAGCATGTTTCACATATTTCCTTGTGTTGACAATCAGCCTGTTTATTATGGGGTATTCACATTCCGAGATTGAAAAGGTGTTATTTTTCAAGGATATATTATGACTATCGAAATAAGCGTTTCAGATTTCTGGTCCCTGTTATTTCAGGAACGTCTGTCTTCATGTTTATTTTCGCAGTATGATGTTGGTTGAAATGTTGTTCTATATGGTTATTTCAATTACCCCTGAAGAAGGGTGACATCTCCCAAAATGCATTGGGTTTCTTCAGCAGAACTTTGTTGCTAACAGTTTACACAGAGCTGCATACTGATGTCAAATTTTAAATGTGAAATAAGATTTGTACAGCATTTTTAATGCCAACAGGTTGTTGAAAATCGGAAACACTTGTCTACAATGTCATGGATAAATGACGTATGATGGCAGAAAAACATTGTTTAAATGGAAAAAAATGGTTTGTTACATTTGAGCCTATAGGCCTGTAGTAGTGCACTTTGGTTCTAGTCAACCGTTTGGTTTTCTAGTGTTTTCACAGCATTCCACGGCTACAGGCAGGTTCTGTCCCCTAGGCAGCATTCAACATATTCAAAAGTTTGTTTACTTGACACTCATTTGATAAATTTTGAGTGCACAGTGACATTTCTATTTTCATAAATCATAGAGTTCCAATGTCTGACAAGTTATTCCCACCTTTAGTGGAGAAGGCAGATAGATTCTTGCACAAATCAAGAGTAACTGGCAATTTTTATCTAAGAAAGAAATTCTGTCTTTCTGAAAATCCTAAATAGCCCTCACTGCACGTTTGGCACAGAAGAAATCCTTTTAGTGATCTAATGCTGTCTGAATGCCTTATAGGCCTGTTGTCGCCTCTAGGCTGCTGCTGATTTAGAATCATATTAGTAGAATTTCAAATACTTCTCCACTGATGCTCATCTTGACAGAACTTGGCTTTTTCAATTCGCTGTTCTGCAAAAAACAACTAGCAAGAAAGTTGCAGTTCTTTAGATTTCATAGTGTTGATTAGGGTAGCTTAATTAACAGCTTGAATAACTGAGGCAGCTGAACAGCAGATCATCAGGTGAAAGAGCTGTTTGATTACGGGATCCAGTGTCTGACCATGCCTTTCTTTTCTAGGGCTATATTTCCTTAGACCTCCTTTTGTACAGGTGCTAAGAATATTTAAACCTCTTTACTACAAATATTTAGTATGTTTTTACCAAATCATAGGTTTCATGGTAGACGCAAGGATAGTTTCATCTCAACACTTCCTCTACACTATTACATCTCCCCAGCTTCTGCCGAGCAGCCACCCCCACTTCCTATATCTGCTTCCTGGCTATTCAAGAATAGATTAAATTTGTTTTCCAAATTTCGTAGAAAGTAAAAACTTTCTATTCTATCTCCAATTTAGTAAAATTAAGGGGTGAGATGATAATGGTGCGAGAGTTGCTATTCATAACCTTAAGCACAGGGAGAACCATCACCTTACACCTTACAGCAATGTTGTGTTTGGCAGTGGAAAATGCAAAGCATGATCATTTCAAATGTGCCACATAAAGTGAAAAATACAGGTAACCGGCACAACATTTTACCTGCTGTTTATCCAACATTGATTCTCATTACTCTGAAGGACAAATCAATACCAACTGTGATATCTGATGCTCTGTGTACCTCTTCGGCAATACAATGGAAGTGGAGCAAAGCCTATCATCCTGTGATTAAATGCAAACTTCGAGAAGCATTAAATCTTATGCAAAGCAGATTTTGTTTTTTGATAACCAAATGTTATTAATTTTCAGCAATATCAACATACAATAAAACAAAAGCTCACGCCTATGCAGTAGGTACACAATAGTTGCAGATAGAATATTAAGATCCCACATTAAGCCCATGATACGTCCACCACGCATCCTAAATCATAATGTGTTTCCAGGGGCATCCCCATGTCTCATAAATCAGTTTTTCCTGGCAAGCACACCAGTCCAAACCCTTCTGCCACATCTCCAGTGAAAGGGGCACTGACGATCTCCAGTTGCAGGCAATGTCTCATTTGGCCACTAAAGTAACCACCTCAAAAAAAGTCCTTTCCATTTGTAGTCTGCCAAACCCATCCAAAAGATCCAACATACAAGTCACTTACCTTTGGTAATGCATTATCTGATAGAGACTATCTAGCTGCAGATTTCTTACCTTAGAATTTGCTGGCGTCAGCTTGGAATCCGGAATTTTTTGCTGCGCAGTACCCTGCACGTGCCATTGGGTGGCATCGCTTGGATCTGCCTGGCGTCATCGGCGTCGTTAGAGCCGTCCGTGAAGTCACGGTTGCCTATAAAGGCACCACCCCAGCGGGAGTACATTAGTTCTTTTGCCCACGGACTTCCATGCCAGAAGCGCAGAGTCATGGATAGAACCAACAGTTCGTCTGTGCAAAAACTAGGGCCCTGAAAGGGATAAACCCTAACTCTATTAGACATAGCCGCAGTGCAGGAAGGCATGGGTGGGCATAAGGAATTTGTCTGCAGCTAGATTTATCAGATAATGTGTTACCAAAGGTAAGTAACTTGTTTATCTGATAGAGAGTTCTAGCTGCAGATTCCTTAACTTAGAATAGACATACAAGCCATAACCTCATGGTGGTGGGCTGCGGATAAATCTTCTCACACTAGGAAGTCCTGCAGAACATAACTGGCAAAGTGTTTCTCTCTCTGGACCAGAGCGGCCTGGCTCCGGCACGTAGGTAACCCCCATGGTATTCCCTTTGGCGTGAGTGTGACTACAAGGGAAAACCCCCCCCCCCCGGTTCTAGCCAGACCAGAGGCAATACGCCCCCAGCTCCGGGGCCTACCCCACCGTGAACTACCTGTTCAGGTAGGACACACACGTTTACTTTGAGCACCGTACTTATTACACGTGCTCCGACCCTGACGAATGCCCCTGACCTACCAGGACTTAGTGAGGGCAGAAACATGTTGGTCATGTACAACCCCTTTTTAGACTCCAAGAGACATTATCCTCTAACGAGCCTTTCCCCTTAGTTTTAGTCTTACCAACATGCACCACTATTAAAACTAACAAGAGCCACCGGTGACATGTTAGGTAATTTTATTATTCACCCCCTCTGGATCACTGTAATTATCCAGTCAATTTAATTTCAGCACTCCCTCTGGTTCTTTTAACCAGAGGTCGAGTCCGCCTGAGTAGTATCATCTTACTTAGGTGGGGCTAGGTGGTCATATGATGAAGCATGACACTACTATGTGTGTGAGACCACCTAGTCCGTAAAGGAAAATCCCCTGCCATTCCTGTAGGTCAACACAGCACCCCATATCAAGCAACCTAAAATAACCAGACACTGGTTAAAAGACTAACCCAGTCTTACCCCCTGTTCCCACTACCCCACACCTTTTGTGATTATATAGTTTTTTTTGGGAAGCGGTGTGGGTTAGCCTTGCTTCCCTTGCTCTCTTTCTGTGTATTTGTTCTCTCTCTGGACCCGACTGTGCATGTTTATTCATACCTGGTGGACATGCCCCCATACAGGCATTTTAGAAGGAGATTCTGTCACATTAAAGGTGATCTGGGCTACCCTCTCCTCGCCAACTGAGGATGGGGCTCGCACCACCGGTGGGTGCCGGTGGAGCAGGGGGCGTCGTCGCCAGAAAAGACGCCCGAGGAGGACGACTGTGCACACTCGGCATTGATCCAGATCCAGTATCAGATCCAGGAGTTCCCAACGGCGCAGAGGATGAAGCCGCTGGCATGGAATCTGATGGAGAACCCTGCGGACCACCTTGGGGCCCAAAGGCGCGCCAGCGGGGACGTCCCGATCAAATATGAGGCGCATGGAGGCATAAAACATCTTGAGTTGAGCGGGGTCACTCCGGCTCCTGGAAAGGGGGGAGGGAGGGGGAGGCTTGAAGTCGGCCCTGGCATCGGTTCTGCGGAACCGTGCCTGGAACGTTGACATTCTCAATATGACTTGTCGGCCGACAGGCATTGTGAAGTCGAAGTCCGCTTAGACTACTACTTTTTGTGCCTCTTCCCTGAGTGCCCAGAGGACCTCGAGTGCGACGATGAGGACTTGAGGCTCCTGGAGCGGTCCCGCGACCTCCACCTTCATCGGGACCGTGACCTCCTAGGAGTCGCACCAACCGAAGTCGACTGCTGGGCCACCATGAGCTTCGGAGACCACTCTCTCAAAGCTTTCGGGGCCATGGCCCGGCAGTCGGAACACAACTTCAAGTCGTGGTCTCCGTCAAGGCATAAGAGACATATCTAATGGGGCCCATCACCGACATGGAGCGATGGCATGCACCACACAGCTTGAACCCCATCTTCCTCGATGTCGTCCTCACACAGACTTAAAAAAGCTTTGACAAAAAAGTTGAAAAAAAGGCCTGCCAAAAAAGGCAGAAGGTAGTTCGAATATGGACCTGCGCTTAACCGACCCGGAAGGAAAAGAACTAATGTACGTGTGCCAGGGTGTTGCCTTCATAGGTGACCATGACGTCACAGACTGCTCCAATGCCGCCGCTGACGCAACGCAGATCCAAATGACGCCAACCGATGGCGTGCGCAGGGTACTGCTAAGCAAAAAATTCTGGATTCCAAGCTGACACCAGGAAATTCTAATGTAAGGAATCAGATAGTGAAACCTTGGGGTAAGGTCAACGTGACAAGCAAGAACCATAGAGATCTCATGTCCCAGTTTTCAGCAGAAGGGAGTCAGTGCCCGGCACGTCCAAACCATATGGAAAAAACAGCTTCAATGAGGGAGCATCGAGCACAGAAGTCCCAACGAGTTACACCAGCGTAGTCTAATTTCTGGGGTGTCTGGTTGCCCATATGTAAGTAGTTGAGTTGAACCATGCGAAGACACGATGAGATTACCAATTTCCTAGAGGACATAAAAACCTCATGCTATTTGTCATCATCCAACTCCCCCACTGATACCCCCCACTTCTGCTGTAGGACAGAGAAGCGGTCTGGAGTATGGACAGTCAATGAGCAGTAGATCCTAGCAACAGCTCTTTTGCTAGTCTCCCCAGCAAAAGCTTGGCTTTGATGGTGTTAAATTCAGGAATCTGGGTATTTACGGGTATATGGTCTGATAAGGCATGGCGCAGATAATGGTATAATAGTGTAAGGGAAAGTTGATAATGTTCCTATATGGCTTGGAACGACTTCAGCGCACCACCACTCCAGATGTCCTCCAGATTCCTATTTTGTCCCAACATGTAAAGCCTCTGAGACCCACAACCTGGTGTAACCTCGTACCACGCCATAACAACGCAAATCCAGTGAGTTTGCAATCCCAATTAGTGAACCGAAGTGCTGCTTCCCAGGAAAGCAAGGTCACCTGGGTGCAGTCAGGGAGAGACTGAGGAATTGGGGTTATGTAAAGCAAGGCCAGGAGATCATCCAGTCCTAGGATGTGTAGCTCTACCCGGTATGCATGATCGTCTCATCCCCCAATTAACCAGTCATTTATTGTTGCAGTTTGCGGAGCGAGGTAATACCCATAGAGGTTTGCCATTCCCAGTCCTCTGTCAAGTGGAGATTTTCTGGCATTCCTAAAGGCCACCTGGTGATGACCCCAGTTCTGAAAAAGGCTGTCGTCCTCGACGTCAGTCTCTAGAACCATCTCAGAGAAATGTGGGTGCTGGAAATTCACAAGGACATACAAGAAGTGAGGGAAACATACAATTCTAAACAATGCTACTCGCACCCAGGGGTTTACATGCAACCAACCCCATCTCCACAGGTCCCTGGTCAGTCCGTTCATAAAGGGCTAAAAGTTAAGATTCCATGCCGGTTCTGGGAGGCAGGGGACATAAATACCTAGGTATTTAAAGGAAAGAAGGCACACCAGGATTTTGAGACACCAAGATCCCCTCAATCAGCACTAACAGGGACTTGGACATGCTAACACGCAGGCCAGAGACCTCACCACAGAGGTGAAGCTTCTCAAGGCATCTTGGGCCTAATGACTGCAAATCGCCAAAAAAAAAAAAAGTTGTCACCTTCATAGAGAGCTATGCGCTCCTCGAGGTTTTCCCCCAGGACCAGACCTGTATTTGGGCATCATATCTAATGAGTCATGCCAAAGGTTCAATCCCCAATACGAAGACAGGGCAGACCTGTCTGGTGCCTCTGTGGATTTGAAAAGGTGGAGCTAGGACTCTGTGCGGTAGGAGCAGCGTATAAAAGGCCATTAAGCCTATGAATGTAAGGCCCAAAGCCCGCACCGCTCAGAACAGCATTGAAAAAGGCCCATGCTACGGTATTAAAGACCTTTTCAAAATCAATTAGTAGCAAGGTCATTGGGCCGGTAAGACGATATGCTTGAAATAAGACAAGTTCCACCATCCGAATACAATTGTTGGTACTCTATTTGGGCATGAACCCACACTGATCCGGATGGATTAGACAGGGCAGGGCCTGGGACAATCAAGATGCGAGGACCTTAGCAAAGACCTTGATGTTGGCGTTTATCAGGGAAATAGGCCTATACGAGGAGCAGAGTCCGTGGGTTGATCGGCCTTTGGTAATACAACAATAGTGGTTATGTCAAGTTCTGAAAGGAACGATCAATGAATTGCTGCCTCTGTGTAGAGTGCTACAAGAGGAAGAAACATAAAGTACTGATATCCTTTAAGAAGTTCATTCGGAAATCCATCCGGGCCTAGTGTTTTACCCGGAGCCAGGTCAGAGATGGCTTCATTAACGTCCACCATGATCGGTTGGTCCCGGTATCGGGCCAAACATGGGGGTGAGGGTGAGGAATTTGAGGGCGGGGGCTCTCTTCCAGTAATTGAGATACCAGTGCTTGTGGAAGCACAGGTGTCACCGCGTATAATGTTCGGTAATAATCTGCAAATATTTGGGCAACCTCGGGCGCGCATTTGTAAAGGTCACAGTGGACATCACGGATGGACAGCACAATTCTGGATGATGCTTCCTTAGTTGCCAGACAGTACAGGAGTTTACTAGAATTGTCTCCATAGTTCACAGACCCATTGGGTCGACGCCCTCCAGCACTGTCTGACTTCTTCAAAGGAAATCTGCTTTAATGTAGATCTGGCCAGTTCCAACTGATAAGTAATATCTTCAGATGGGCAGAAAAATGTTTGTTGCTCCAGAGAGGATATGGTCTTCCAAAGCCATCACTTGTGCCACATGTTGTGCCTCTTTACCCCAATGCAGCCATTGATCAGGCCTCTGTGAGTTTGGTACAAGCCCATAGGGTCCCAGCAGAACTAACAGTAGTGCAATTACTTCTAAAGAATTGTCCAGTTTCCTCCTCTACAAAGTTGGCACCGTCCTGATTCACAAGCTGGCAAGCGTTGAGTCACCACATAGGTTGTAAGGGTCCTTGCAGTGGTCCCATCTCTACAAGGAGAGGGGCATGGTCAGAGATGCTTCAGGGGAGGATCTGGACTTGTCTCAAGAGGAGAACATCAGTGGCTGGAAGCCAGACCTCATCTATCTGTGATGTATTATGTACCGCAGATGAATGGGTATATGACCAGTCAGAGGGAAACCGCAGTCTCCATTTATTGCACAGGCCCATTGAATCAGCACACAATGAGAGTTGGCAGGACTGCACACCTCGGCCTGGCCGAGTAGGCTCATAAGTGTCTAGAATGGAGTCGGGGACTGCGTTAAAGTCACCCCCGCTACCACCACCAAACTTGTCTATGTGGAAAAGGCTACTAGGAGTTCCTTGAGCATTTGTAACATCAACTGCAGATTCCGCTAGGGGACATAGGCTGAATCCCTCAGTCCCTAAGTATCTCCCCACGGTGTCCACGTGAGAGGCAGAGACCAAGAGCAGAAAGGCTTGGTGCTACAGGATTGTCATCCTTCGTGAACCCTGGGAGAAACCAACATAGAACACCTGGCCATAGCTAAAGCGGTCAAGAAAGGATCATTGTGAGCCTAAGAGTTGAGTTTCTTGGAGCATGACTACTGACCTCTTAATATGGTCAAGGAGACCATTTAACTTTCAGGAAAGGACCTTAAGCATGTGATACAATTAAGGGAATCAAAATGTCCACTCTCCCCCCAATAGGGAGGCTGCGGGGTCTGCAGGAGGACGGGTGCAACTGGGATGTACAACGTGTTGTAACTAAGCAGGTGTGTTCAACAAGCAAAGTGTGTGACAACTATGCAGAACTGTAATTTGAAATGGCAAAACAACAATAATCACCCCTCGCCCCAACTGCCTGCCCTCCTCACACTTCTAACTTTGAAGCATTAGTCACCCAATACCCAGCCATATAGGGACTAATAAGGGGTCTCGGAAATTGTCCAGGCCTCCCAGTCCCCCCACATCCTTATTGCCCAACAGCAATTTTTATTTGTCTCGGTTATGTAATAGAAAAATCCCTCCTCCTCTTCCCCAACCCGAGTAGAGCACCAACAATTGTAAGCAGTAAAACAGCATGTGTCTATAATACAGGTAAACAGCTTGTTACCATAGCCGATCTGTTCATCACACCAGACCCAGGATCACGTTAGTGTTTGGAGTCATCCGTCTGAGTTCTGAAAAGAGTGGGAATATTAGACAGCAAAGCCTCTAGATCCTGAGCATCAGCAACGTGCCCAGAAGGAGGGGTCTGGGTGAGCTATATCCTTTTTGCAGGCCAGAGCACCCTTTCTGTGAGTGGGGATGTTTTTAGATGATGGACCTGGGATGCACTCCCCCATCTGTGACTCTGCCGCTTCCAGCTTTCCAGGGTGCCGAATTGCCTGTTACTCTGTTGCCCATTCCCAGGCTTGTTCCAGAGTGTTGAAGAAATAGGTCGACAAATTGAATATCAACTTTAAGCGGGCTGGAAAGAGCAGCATATATTGAATCTTAAGAGCTCAGAATTTATGTTTAACCTCCTCAAATGAGCGTCTACACTGTTGAACTACCCTACTATAGTCGGGGAACATCATAATCTTTGAACTGTGAAAGTTCAAGTCTTGATAGTTTCTCACTTCACAGAGGATAAAGTCCCGGTCTCGAAGGTTAAAGATGCGGGCTATAATGGAGGTGAGGGTTTGGAGGAATGGGGCACTTGGCCAGTGATCAATGCGCCCTCTCCACCACGAAACAGCAAGGTTTCTCAGACAGGACCCAGGGCCGAAGCCAGTCTAACAGACAGTCAGCTCCGGCAGCCTTAAACCCTTCCGGAAAACCAATAAAGTAAAAGGTATTTCTTCAGATCCAACTTTCAGTATTTTTGGCCTGTTCTTCCAGGGATGCCGCTGTGGAGATCAGTTTGGAGACTTGAAGTTTAAGGGGCGTCACTTCGGCTTCCATTGTAGAGACCATGGTTTTGGCCTCTATCTCCCTGCTCGCCACATTGTGGAGGTCTAGGTGCAGTAGGGATACATCCACATAGACTTTGATCACCTTGGTTTTCACTGCTGCTCTCGCGTCTTTAATGGCTTTGAGAACGAAATCCAAGTCTGTATGTTGTGCAGCGTTGGTTACAGGAAGAGGTGCCTAAGTGATAGTTCTAGGTTTTGATTTGCGCTGACATTGGGGGCTTGTCCCACTTCATCTCCAGGTGTGGGTCTAAGGCTGCGGCAAGGAAGTATTATTATGCCATCGCTGGCATGCTTGCCCTTCTAGAGCAGCACGAGCAACCAGTGTTGATAGTCAGTCACACCGAAGTCTCTAGGGGCATCCAATCACCCCTGGCACCCCTGAGATGCGTCTCCTCCCCTCCACATCCCAAACATGCAACCAGGTGCAGCAGAGCAGATTAACAGGGTTGGTGGTCTCTAACCATGGACCATGATATATTTTGGGGTGTGGGGGGCACAGGGAAGGGAGGAGCCTCCACAACCAACAAGCCCTCCAGGGGCCACCGTAGGTGTCACCAGGTAGGGCCACGGTGGAAATTGGCACCCAGCTCCCACCTCTGGCAGGGTCATCTCAAGCACGTTCAGAGTCAGTGGCACCCAGTCCCCAATGAACAGATATGATGGTGAGTGAGTCAAGAAGCAGCATAAGGCCCTTACAGTTGAGGCTATGCAGGTTCCGCATTATTAATCAGCACCTCCTTTGGCTGTGATCATCTCTCCCTCAGCAGCCGGACGCCACCTAATTCCAGCAGTGCAAAACTGATCTGGACTAATTCCATGGGTCACCCCTATGCAAGCCAGACAGTCCAGTCTGGGGCGGTGCACCCTCCCCCCTCAGTGCAGTACCGAATTACGCTCTGTGCCAGGCACAGCCCACCTTACCCTGTTCCCACAAGAAGGCCCACAAAGTGACAGAGCTGCTACAGTCCCCAACTCCCACCAGCCAAGCGTGAGCATCCGAGGACAAAAGGGCAGGGAGTGGGGAGCTCCAGGTCACGCGATCCCACAACAGATGCAGTTAGAGAGAGGCACTCTGCCACAGGTCACCGGGCTGCCACACAAACCTCTAATATATAGCAGCGCAATTTGGCAAGTTCATTGTGGCAGCAGTTGGCCCTGATTACTGCTACTGCAGCACACCCTCAGAAGGGCTGGTGGTAACAGGGTCGGCCGAAGCCTCCAGACAGGAAGGACCTCAGTGTCGCTGGAGCTGGTGGGCAGCCGCCATTCAGTGCCATGTCACCAACCTTGCTGTTCTCCTGCAGCATTGGTTATAAGTTCATCTCATGTGCACCTCTCTGAGCAGAGATGGAGGGTCTGTGACTGCTCCCTTCTATCAGTCTCATACCACACCCTCGACTCTAGGTGCAAAGTCAGCTGCTATCTTACGTTGCTCTCATCACAGCTGTCGGTGCATCACAGGGCCCCCGCTCGAACCACAAAATAGGCACAGGCTGGCCCTCGGGAGACCCCCTTCGCTAAAGACAACCCAGGGAGGTTAGTACGTTGCGGTGTCGGGCAGGATGATGGTGGATTCTCATGAGGCAGTTGCAGCAGAACTAAAGCCCAGCCGCCATCTTCACTTCCGAAGTCACGCCCCCATGCAAAACAGATTTTAGCCATTAAAACAAACTATTTCATGGAGAAAATACTTAAAGACCGCAGCGCTACTCGAGAGCTTTTTTGTGGGTAGTTAAATCCCTAGCTTCACCTGACTGCACAGCCCATATCATAGAGCACTCACAGTCGCGCTGCAATAATTTGTCAACATATTTTAAGAAAAAAAATCTCTAAAATTTGTTGCTTTGCTGAATGCAGCTGTTGGGAATACTCTCGATGCAAAAGCAGTGGAGCATGGCTCTGACTCTCTTAAACTGATTGAATTTACTCCAGTGGCATTTGGGGAATTTGTAAACATCACTAATTCCATCTCCTCAGGCTCTCCTCTTAATCCAACCACGTCAAACATTTTGCAACAGTCTAACTCAGTGGTGGCACACTTCTTATATTGCATCTGCAACTTATCTCTATCCCAAGCAGTTGTTCCTCAGGTTTGGAAAAAAAACACCACTAGCAAAAAAATGCAAAATCAGAATCTACCATACTGAGTAATTATACTCCAATTTCAGCGCATCTTTACCCTGTTCAGACCTTGAAGAAAGTGAACAAGCAATTGTCACAGTATTTGGAGATCAATAATATTCTGGATGAATAACAATCTGTCTTCAGACCAGGTCACCGTACGGAAACAGTGTCGGTCTTCATGCTAGATGTCCTAAAGACTTTAGCTAACCAAGGTAATTTCTCTGCACTGGTGCTGCTTCTTGATTTGTCCGAGGTATTTGATGCTGTCTCCTTTCAGTGTTTGTGACGCAGGCTGAGAGGCTCTGGAGAGGATTAACTCCCATCTTCTACAATGCCAGCAAACAGTCTCTCTACAACCATTTTTATCTCTGCCTAAGTTTTTATAATGGGGAGTACTGCAGGGCTCTTCTTGAACCCTATGCTTTTTAAAATGGGGAGTACCGCAGGGCTCTTCTTGGACCCTATGCTTTTTATCTATATGTCCACCCATTGGCCCAACTTGATCGATCATTTGGTCTTAGACTTACGAGCTATGCATAAATTACACACTTGCTCTTTTTGCTGGAATAGTCAATGTCTTTCCTTAATGTCCCCCTGTACAGTTTCCAAAATTGCATGCAAGTAGTGGTGAACTGGCTAAATCTGGCTAAGACAGAGATTCTTTTTAGCTCCCGTAAGCCTACAGTTACTTAGCCTATTTCTGGCTGTTGGCTGGAGCAACTTGGCTCACCACTGGATCTAGCTCCTGCAGTTTCTAACAAAGGTTTTTTTCTGGATGGTAAAATGACTCTCACTTGTCATGAGAACCATCTTTCTTCCTCTTAGTGTCTACCAATGAGGCTTTTACACAATATTTTGCCTGTTTTTACCAGCACACATTTTGCTGTTAATAGTTAAAGCCTCTATTTTAATGTAGATTTGACCACTGTAATTCACTACTTTTGGGCGTGCGTGTCTTTACTCATGAGATTACAAATTATTTAGAATATGGAGAGCCAAACTGGCTCAAAGAAAAGAAAAGGAAAGTGTTCGTCGTGGAGGTGTTGCGTCTTTACCAGACAATTTGTGTACAGTACAACAAAGGAGAGAGACCACCCGATCCGCAAGTATGTGTTTTTGGTCCTTATTTCCACCTTCGCATTAAAGGAAGATACCCTTTTGTTTGAAAGGACTCAACAAAGAACAGAGGTAGATCTACAAATGATTAATTTCGAGGGTCTAAATGATGAAATATCTTGAAAAACCATAGGCAGTCGGAATTGAGACCGCTTCTGTCTGACACTATGGGAGGCTTCATATAAGAATGTGACAGGTTTGCAACACTAAACTGATTGATTAGAGCATCATTATAAAACCAATTCATGAGAATGTATTTAGGTATTAGATAAATGGGAAACAAAACAATACATTTCATGATACCCTGGGTTGGAGGGATATACTCAATCCTGCATACACTTCACACACACACACATCAGGCCTACTACTGATGTCACAGACAACATGCATGAACGAATATGGAATATCAGGGATGGTTGTAATGCCACCTTAAGACATGAAATAGCTTAGAACAATCCTTCCTATTCAAGTTTAAAAAGTCGCCATCCAATTTAGAATCCTGCAAGATAGAAGTGTCTAGAAGACCAGCACCCATGTACTGACTGCCTCGTCGCCTACCCAGCCTGCTCTCAACAAACAATCCGGGGGGTTAAACAACCAAAGGGAAGAGCAGAAAAGAGAGGAACTTCTCTACCACTGTCTCCCGCCAGTGGAATAGAGTGATCTTTAACACTTGTGTCACGCTCCGTACAGCATAACTGAAAACCCGCCTATTCTGATCTCCTTATTCATTGGATCCATTCCTCTGAACAAATGGAGGTAAGCAATCTACCACCAAGTGAAACATGGCACATATGAAACATCCAAATATGTCTCGAATCTAAACTGATTAAGCTGCACACAATTAAAGCCTACGACTCATCAATGTATTACGTTATATTAGTTACTGTACAATACAGTCCATGTAAACCAAACTGCCTGTGCTGGAAATGCCATCTCCGAAAAAGTGTCAAAAAGAGCTCAATGTTACCTCACCATCCTTCTTTTAAGAGTGCCTAATACCAATTAAGTTATGAAGTGCGTACTATATACAAACAAATACATGTAAATTTACACCTATGACTAAAGTACTTTTCCCTCTCTCTGATGAATTCACAAAAGGTCCCAGGGCTACACATAGAAGTTGTACGTATTTATGTATGATGACCATACCACGTCCAAACTGTATCTTAGAGCCAGTACGATCAAGGAATGCAACCTAGAATACACAATAATCAATTAAACAAACATATTTTCTGTGCCTTACTAAAAGACAGCATTGTTTGTGGAACCTGAACTGGAAGGCGATTCTACAACATTCAGCGAAATACTAAAATGTTTGCTATTCTTGACTTGTTTATACTGTGCACAAGGAACCACCAGCCAAAAAAATCTGTTGAACATATGGACCAACTAGGTTACTGCCATAACAATGTATCTGCCAGGTAATGTGGTCCCATATCTTAAAAACAAAGGAAAATATTTTTAAGACCAACCTAGCATTAATTTGAGGCAGTGACTAGAATGCCTAAGGTGTGACACATTCCTGTTTTTTTCAATTCAAAATCTATGAATGATGCTGTGTTCAGCATAATCAATGCAACTCCACCTCATGTGAGGCTCTAGTAAAATAAATTGCAGTAGTACAGTTTGCAACTGAACACTTCTGCATTCACCCCCTTTTTGAGCATCGAAGTGCAGACAAAGAACTCTTTGAAGTTGTTGTTCCTTGAACAAGCAGTCTCCTATCAATTTATGGTTATCTGTTTTAGATTTAGGTCAGCATTCCAGACAAAGTCTAAATGCTTGACCCTATGGCTGATTTTCAAAAAAACTCAAAAAATGCCAGGAGGTTCAACGGGAAGCTTGGTAGTTGAAAACATGTCTGGGCCCTAATAACATCAACTGGATTTTCCTATCTTTAAGCCACAAACCATTTGGTTCCTTAATCCAAGTGTGGCATGATTTGCTAAAGCTTGGCCCTTTGACAAACAGATACATCTATCTGCCACCTGCCTAAGAGTGTAAAATGTAGGTCCTGATGTCTCTGAATTTTCAGGTAAGGTGTGTTTTACACGTTCACCAAAACAGAGCAGAGATGACGCAGGGGTACAAGAGCGGCAGATGTCTATGTATTTTCTTTCTCCTCAACAAGTAATCTTGTAAAGTTTCCACAGGGTAAACAGTCCATCAGAATAAACGTTGTGCAAATGTGCATTACAACATTAAACGTGATTTTCGATTTTTCCCCACCAGGACCCAAAGGAAAAGCACAAATGAAAAATCGTACAGAAGGACACCATCAGACCAGCCTTTGTTGGACCCTCGGAGTTATCTCCTCCTTATTGCATTCCTACAGATGTTGGGATCGAAAACACGAAAGGTGTAACAACAACGGCCTCCCTACCCCATAAGCTACATGAAAGATGCCCTTCCCAATAAGAAAATAACTCTCAAGGAGCACAACTGCTAGTAAGAAAGAAAAATACTCTTCAGTGCATGGGTGGGAGGGGAGGGAGAATGCATCTAGACAGGATGCAATGGTTACATTAAGGCCTTCAGAAAGAGAGGTTGATTTCTTAAATTGACCGATTTCAGAATGGAAATCCTACACAAAGGGAAAATGTGTTCATCTTTCTAATCTCGCCCATGAAACATAACTGAAGAATAGAGAACACATTCTGAATAGGAAGGAAGATACCACTACAACTGTAGGTGCGAGCTTGGTGTGATAAAGCGCTGAACCAGGACCTCGTTACATAGGGGTCAAACAAATCATTTCTGGGTACAATCAAAATTGAAGCCAAGCAATTCAAAAGTAAAGTTCCGTATGATGCCATTTTTTGTTGTTACTACTGTGACATGGACCTACTTGTCCATTTGCTGATGTATCACGTTTTACTGCCACCACACCCCAATCTCAGTACATTTCTCTTTTTGCGGCTAGGTCTTTTGGAGAAGGCTTTCAGAATTAATGTTAAGTTTTCATGATACAAACATGTTTGGGAATTTTCTTTCTACCCAAGAAATGGGGTGTGTTTAAGAGTGACAAACAAAACAATAACTTGTTTCTTACCGGACGGTGTTAGTTCTCCCCATGAGTTGTTCTCTCCATGGATCCACTCTGGCTGAATGGCGTGGCCTCAGGTAGGGGCTACTGGAACCCTAAGTATGGTTAAAAAACGTAAACATGTTAGTTGCACTTTCCAAACCACCCCAAGCGCATGTTATTGAACCTTCGCACTGACACCGAAGTTCAGAAAGACACACACAGGCACCATTTTCAATAACAATAACTACATTTTTGTATACTGCAAAATCAATCAAACAAACAAACCCCTGAACCCATTCCCCTATCAACTGCTATGTGCAATAACAGTCACAATTCTTTCACCCTCAATAATCTGAGATCTGATCTCAACTCTACTGATAACAGAGTTTGTTTCTCTTAACTCGGGAAGGAACATAATAGTGAAAATCGTATTTTTGCTCAAAGCCAATATAATTCTAATTGTTCTGGTCTGATTTACTATGAGGAAGCACCAGATGTGCTTGGACTTCCATCACGATAAAAGACTGGTAAGAAACTGGGGAATATATTAAAAGGGAAAACATTAAGAGAGAAACGTCCATCCCTGTTCAAGTATGATAAACATGAAATAAATGAAATAAAAGAATTCTATCTTTACATGTTGTGGGGGCAGTTTACTCCTTTGTGTACTGTTTGACGTATTCCATGCGTAGGCGAGGGTTTGTATGCACCTAAGGGGTCTCTAAAGAAGTAATAATTTATGTTTTGCCTGTCAGGCTGCAATGTGGTGTCGTGTTCGTAGCATTGTAGCTGGTAATCTGTGGTTTCAATCAGCCGCAGAGCTCTGCTAAAAAGGATCAAACTGTTGGAGGTAGTCATTAAGTAACAGTACTTGAGTGCATGTAATAGCTGTATCGAAAACCTGTACGTTAGATCCTTACTGTATATCACTTCTGCTATAATTCCTCATTAGTAAACGGTCTTGTAATAACTACTTTTCACAGTACATTTCATTGTGTCATCATCCATTGGCAACTCCAATCCCAGAAGACGAAATCTTCCCATCAGGCTCGGTTTTCATGAATTTTTTAACTGAACAGGTTGAACACCAAGCATGTTTTGAAACATAGGATTTGTACGCCATTGTTTAAGTAGAAAAAAAGTACCAACAATCTTCAACATAAAAACTACAGATGAATAGTCATCACGGATTCGGGATATAAATGCTTGACGCCTTGCTATATGCTGATGATGGGTACTAGAGTCCATGTTTAATGCTGTAAGAAATTGGATTATTAATTGCGGAGGGTGACTACCCACCTCAAGGAATAATCATAATCCTTTTTAGGTAAACCCATGCAGTCAGCTAAATAAACCTGAGCTCAAACCACAGGCAGCTATGGCACAGAGCAGACAGGCTTAACTTGGGGCAATGTGTAAAGTATTTGTGTAGCCTCAAAACAGTACTAAAGTAAAAACATCAAACAAAAATCCCATACCAAGTTAGAACGCTCAAGTAACATCCAATAAACCAAGCGTTTGCAGTGCAACGGGTCTCGCGTTTGCTCGAGTTAGAGCCATTAGCATTGTAAACTCCTAACCTGAGTTTTCTTGACAGATAAACTGAAAATGAAAAATAAAACAGCTTCACATAACGAGCCGATTCAAAGTGCCACACCATGAGCGAAGGAGAGACACAAAAGGAAAAAGAAGTGCGCTCACAGTGAAAGGTATCAGCAAAAGTGCAATTTATCCATGTAACCAGCAAAAGTGCAATTATCCATGTAACCGGCAAGAGTGCAATTATCTATGTAACCTGCAAAAGTGCAATTATCCATGTAACAGGGTCGATGTCATGCAAAGCACTCTACTACTGCCCAGCGAGATCGCACTGCCTATGAAATAAAGAGAAAAAACTGTCCAGAAGCCATTCGGAAATCGCAGAGCCTCGGATGTTTTCAGTACTTGGCTGGTGCGCTCAACGAGGGCTAAACACCAGAAAAGGCATGCCTTTCACCAATGAACTCAAGCAAATTTTAAATGGCAAGCCCACAAACAAATGAAAGTGACGGGTGTGACAGGGGGGTGGTGATTAGCCCTCAGAGAGATTACAACAGGGACACAGCGCTTTGCGCTCAACCCTTAAAGAATGACAAAAAATGACAAAAATCCAATAAGGAGAACTGGAGATGTGAATTATTACATTTTTAGGTAGGAATAGCGCCAAGAAGCGCAAAGTACCAGTGATAGTCAATGGTTGTAGTAGACCGGGACTTAAGTGAAATTTGAAGTTGATCGCTATGGATTGCCAGTTGGATACACCCAACAGGTTCATCCTGGTTAAGATTTTACCTTCTTACTCAGTCCAGTAAGTCCCAATCCACAACAAGACCTCTAAACCCCCTGGACCTCAAGGGAGAGACCTAGAGACTCACAGTGTGTCAGGCCAAAGCCAGCAGCAGGGTCTAGGGCAGGGCCAGTTGTCACTGTTCTGCTGGGCAGTTGCAGCAAAGGCTCTTGTAGCTTGTTGTATCCCTTTAACTTCAACAGCCTTATGACCATTGGAGTCTACTCTTTGTCCATGCCACAAGAAAGGGCAGGTCCAGTCGTTCAGGGCTCCTCTCAGGTTACAGACAGCAGAACTAATCCTCTTCCGTACTTCCTCTGGTCCAGAAAGCATTTAGTCCTCTTCGGATCTTCCTCAGGTGCAAGAGTGTTCTGAAGTGGGTGCCATGAGAGGCTACATGTATGCCTGGCATGAGCTAGTGGGTTGGAATGACTCCTGGGTACACCCTAGCCAATCGGGCAAAAGTTTCTGGGGCCAACACCACCCACTATGGATATTTTCAAGATGGTCAAAGTCTGTGGCCACGCTGAACTTGGGCTCCCAGGCTGGTAATGTGTGCAGGGAGTGTACCATGGCAATCCTATTTTTCCTCCACATTGAGAAATGAAGTCCAGTTTGGTGCAGCTACTGCCCCACAATAAATTCAGGGACAGATATCTGGTATAACAAAGGTAGAATGTTTAAGCAACCAGAAAGTTGATACATAATAATTGTTTGGACTTTCTGTTTCCCTTTCTTTCAAGCCCCCCAGTGTTATATGTAGACCCCAGAGACAAAAGTCTGGTATGACAAAGCAGGGTTCACACATAGCCAGACATCAACTATCTTGCCATACTGTTTACTGCCTTTCAAGTGTGCCCCAAAGTGTTACATGTAAACCCAGCAGATCTGTCCAGAAGGATTTGACACTCAAGCATTCTGTTTGTATCTCCAAGGATTAAACCTCCCAATCCTTTCCAAGGCATGTTCATTCACTTCATGCCCCTGTGTTTTTTAATATAAGGGGAAGTTGGGTTTTCTGCACTTTTAATCCTGAATTCTGGCATGTGCTGCATATAGACATTTAGAGCAAGGACAGGTGTACGTTGAGTTTGACAGGGATTTCATTATGTCAGACAGCTAGTTTTTAAGTGTCTCTGAATGACAATGGTGAGGGAGTTATAAGGAGCACTACTGGCAGAAGACATAAACCTCCCTAAGGAGTTGAACCATAATCTCCCTCGCAGTAGGAGTGAAATGGTTACAAAGCACTAGGAGGCTCTGCAGATGTAGCAGCATCTGATGATGAATAAAAGTGTGTGGAGCAAAAGGGGACTGACTGACAAGCGTACGCTTGTAACCTGAAGAGACTGAAGACTGAGTACCTGCCTTGCAGCCTCCCCTGTGAAATCAAAAGAGCTATGCTCCTCAAGTTCGCCATCCCTATTTGTGGGCTGTGGAACACTTATGTACCACACTCACTAAGCAGTGGCTGGGCCTTAAGGATGTGTCCAAGAGAGGGAGAACTGAATCATGCGCTCCATCAACTCTGATGGTCACTCACTTGGTCTTTACCAGACCTGGACTGTTCTCTGAGGTAAATGAGATTATGGACAAAGAGCCATGGTGTAGTGAAGAGGCAGAGCCAACTCAAAAAGGTGTAACACTAAATGGGCACTGTTTGCTGGATAGTGACGGTTTTAAAACACTCTTGGCTTGTACAAAACAAGGACTGATAGAAGAAAATGACCCTGCAACATGAAGACAGCTACCATAAAATCAAAGAGAATGCCCTCCTGACCACAGATTAAGATGTTTTCTCCCTCCTGATACCTCATCAAGGGCCTGAAAAAATATGACCACAACATCTTTACCCTGATGGAACTCCACTATCTGCCCTTGCCAGTCTGCGCCATCTTAAAAAACATCTGCATCATTGGCAAAGACAATATAACTTGCATTCCTGCCTATCTGGCTGTCAAGCTCGCCATCACCAGTGGCTTTCAGCACATATGAAGCCAGGACACCATCAGCTGGAAATAAAGAAGTGCAAACAAAAGAATAAGTAATAAAAGCATTGGAAAAGCCGATACATATGCCCTCTCGGATGTACTCTGTGGGACACTGGGTTGTTGGTTGAGGGGGTTATGAGCCCTTCTCAAGCAACAGCCACAATCCTTGTAATGGTGAACCACGAAAAGTCACTCAAACTTCTGCTTAACACTTTTGTAGCTTGTCACAAAAGCAGTCAGGCTTAAGGTAAAGGCAATGTGTAAAGAATGTGTGCAGCACTAAAACAGTAATAAAGTCAAAATACAACAAAATAAAACTCCCACAACAATTTAGAAAAATTGAGTAAATTTGAATAAAGTAGTTGACATCAAAACAACAAAAATCCAATTAGTAGAACTGGAGTCAAAGAGAATAATATTGCCTAAAAGATTAAAGATTTTAAAAAATCAAAGCGCTAATTGCAGACACCTAGTTGTGTGAGACCAGGGTATAGTCAAAAGTTATGGCCAACTGCGATAGGATGAGGTTTCTAATACTCAAAGTGAATTGGGCCTGTTCTTTGCTGGGTTCAAACTGGGGTGGCATGGTGAGCAAAATAATGGCTGGATTAAACCCAGATCTGTGACTGGGGGTGAATGTTTGATTGGTTCCGCATTCCGTCCATCCAGTTACGCTATCCCACAGCGTTTGTGTTTTGCTATGCTTTTGCCGCCCTAAGTGCGCCGGGTATGCCCAGACGTGGGTCCCGGGCTCACTGTGCCACTGGATTCAAGCTAGCCTGGCTGATGAGGGGTGAAACCCCGAAACCGTTCCCAGGATGCTTGTTTCCGGTCCAGGGAGAACCTGGCCTGGCAGTTCGGGCTGGACTGTTCCCTTGAGGAACAGGGTCAAGACTGATTTGCATATGGCTGGGTTCAAACTGGGGTGGCATGGTGAGCAAAATAATGGCTGGATTAAACCCATATCTGTGACTGGGGGTGAATGTTTGATTGGTTCCGCATTCCGTCCATCCAGTTACGCTATCCCACAGCGTTTGTGTTTTGCTATGCTTTTGCCGCCCTAAGTGCGCCGGGTATGCCCAGACGTGGGTCCCGGGCTCACTGTGCCACTGGATTCAAGCTAGCCTGGCTGATGAGGGGTGAAACCCCGAAACCGGTCCCAGGATGCTTGTTTCCGGTCCAGGGAGAACCTGGCCTGGCAGTTCGGGCTGGACTGTTCCCTTGAGGAACAGGGTCAAGACTGATTTGCATATGGCTGGGTTCAAACTGGGGTGGCATGGTGAGCAAAATAATGGCTGGATTAAACCCAGATCTGTGACTGGGGGTGAATGTTTGATTGGTTCCGCATTCCGTCCATCCAGTTACGATATCCCACAGCGTTTGTGTTTTGCTATGCTTTTGCCGCCCTAAGTGCGCCGGGTATGCCCAGACGTGGGTCCCGGGCTCACTGTGCCACTGGATTCAAGCTAGCATGGCTGATGAGGGGTGAAACCCCGAAACCGGTCCCAGGATGCTTGTTTCCGGTCCAGGGAGAACCTGGCCTGGCAGTTCGGGCTGGACTGTTCCCTTGAGGAACAGGGTCAAGACTGATTTGAATATGGCTGGGTTCAAACTGGGGTGGCATGGTGAGCAAAATAATGGCTGGATTAAACCCAGATCTGTGACTGGGGGTGAATGTTTGATTGGTTCCGCATTCCGTCCATCCAGTTACGCTATCCCACAGCGTTTGTGTTTTGCTATGCTTTTGCCGCCCTAAGTGCGCCGGGTATGCCCAGACGTGGGTCCCGGGCTCACTGTGCCACTGGATTCAAGCTAGCCTGGCTGATGAGGGGTGAAACCCCGAAACCGGTCCCAGGATGCTTGTTTCCGGTCCAGGGAGAACCTGGCTTGGCAGTTCGGGCTGGACTGTTCCCTTGAGGAACAGGGTCAAGACTGATTTGCATATGGCTGGGTTCAAACTGGGGTGGCATAGTGAGCAAAATAATGGCTGGATTAAACCCAGATCTGTGGCTGGGGGTGAATGTTTGATTGGTTCCGCATTCCGTCCATCCAGTTACGCTATCCCACAGCGTTTGTGTTTTGCTATGCTTTTGCCGCCCTAAGTGCGCCGGGTATGCCCAGACGTGGGTCACGGGCTCACTGTGCCACTGGATTCAAGCTAGCCTGGCTGATGAGGGGTGAAACCCCGAAACCGGTCCCAGGATGCTTGTTTCCGGTCCAGGGAGAACCTGGCCTGGCAGTTCGGGCTGGACTGTTCCCTTGAGGAACAGGGTCAAGACTGATTTGCATATGGCTGGGTTCAAACTGGGGTGGCATGGTGAGCAAAATAATGGCTGGATTAAACCCAGATCTGTGACTGGGGGTGAATGTTTGATTGGTTCCGCCTTCCGTCCATCTAGTTACGCTATCCCACAGCGTTTGTGTTTTGCTATGCTTTTGCCGCCCTAAGTGCGCCGGGTATGCTCAGACGTGGGTCCCAGGCTCACTGTGCCACTGGATTCAAGCTAGCCTGGCTGAAGAGGGGTGAAACCCCGAAACCGGTCCCAGGATGCTTGTTTCCGGTCCAGGGAGAACCTGGCCTGGCAGTTCGGGCTGGACTGTTCCCTTGAGGAACAGGGTCAAGACTGATTTGCATATGGCTGGGTTCAAACTGGGGTGGCATGGTGAGCAAAATAATGGCTGGATTAAACCCAGATCTGTGACTGGGGGTGAATGTTTGATTGGTTCCGCCTTCCGTCCATCTAGTTACGCTATCCCACAGCGTTTGTGTTTTGCTATGCTTTTGCCGCCCTAAGTACGCCGGGTATGCCCAGACGTGGGTCCCAGGCTCACTGTGCCACTGGATTCAAGCTAGCCTGGCTGAAGAGGGGTGAAACCCCGAAACCGGTCCCAGGATGCTTGTTTCCGGTCCAGGGAGAACCTGGCCTGGCAGTTCGGGCTGGACTGTTCCCTTGAGGAACAGGGTCAAGACTGATTTGCATATGGCTGGGTTCAAACTGGGGTGGCATGGTGAGCAAAATAATGGCTGGATTAAACCCAGATCTGTGACTGGGGGTGAATGTTTGATTGGTTCCGCATTCCGTCCATCCATTTACGCTATCCCACAGCGTTTGTGTTTTGCTATGCTTTGCTTACCTTCAGACTTATAAGAAATTCTGTGAAAAAAAAGGCCTGAGAAGGTAAAGTTAGGAAAAGTACAGTAGCCGACGATGAATGAGGAGGAGTGTTCGTCATCAGGGAGCTGCTGAACAAAGTCACAGTGAAGATTTCTAAGTTCAGACTTTTATAGAAGTTGAAAATCTCCAGTGGGACGAAGGTACAGGCTGTAGCTGCTGAAGGCCCCTTGAGGCTGAATATCCCTTCTGCAAGGAGCTGCTGAGCAGACTTTGCTGCTGTGGAGAACGTAGCACGAGCTACTGCAAAGCAAGGCCGACCAGCAATTCACCTTGAGTGGATCGGTGAGCCGGTAGGTACCAGTCTTGTCTCAATCCCAAGTTTTGAATTTCAGCTATCTGGACTCCTTTAACATCACTTTCAAGTGTCCAGGACAGGAGGTGCACCACATGAAGGGTCAGGACTCACTCAGGCTGGGTCCAGGTGTGGGTTCAAGATGGTTGTGTTCTTTTCTGTCCTTCAGGATTTTATCAAGAGGCAAGCCAATTAGCCCTAGGAGTCATTTTGGAAGTCTTCGTTTCAAGCAGAGAAGCATGTCTCAAGCAGCAGATTAATAGGCACCATGGCAGTGCCCCGAGACTGCTTCTGCAGGTCGAGAAGTGAACTGAAGAGTGGGTCTTGGAGTCCTAATTTTATACCTGGTGCCAGTTTTAAAGTGTAAGAAACTTCTGGAGTTTCCCTCCACATAAGTGTCTTGATTTTCTGCCTTCCTGCCCTGGTCCCAGGCTGTCTGCAGTCACAAAAGGCTAGAGTAAATTTCTTTGTGTGTGAGCTGAGGCAGTGGTTTGCTTTGAAGGACGGCCCATTCTGCCCACACCCAGTGCGCTACTGTGCAGGTGTCTGGGATGAATACACAAAGGCCAACTGTTAACTACACCTAGTCATATGACCCAGAAACAGGCTGCAGGTTAGGAAATGCTAACTTTATAAAAGTGTCATTTTCAGAACTGTGACTTAAAATCCAACTTTACCATTAAAGAGAGTTTTAAATTACAATCCCTTCAACACCAAACATGACATCCCTACTTGCTCCCAAACAAATGTTATCAATTATTAAATGTAATAAGCTACGGAGGGGTAGGCCTCACAGAAGCAAAAAACAAATTTGTGAGTTTTTCGCTACCAAGACATTTAAAACTTAAAAGTACATGTCTAACTTTTTAAATACACTGCATCCTGTAGCTTCAACAGACTTATGACCTTTGAGTCTACTTCTTTGCCCTTGGTACAAGAAAGGGCAGGTCCAGTCGTTCAGTGCTGCTCTCAGGTTCCAGACATGAGGTCCAATCCTCTTCTGTTCTTCTTCTGGTCCAGAAAGCGTTCAGTCCTCTTCTGATCTTCCTCAGGCGCAGTTGGGCTGTTTAGGGTCTTATGTAGTAAAAAGTGAGCTTTAGGGTTGGTAGAAGCTTTATCTCGCCAAGTTGAGTTTGAAACTGCACACAGGCTGCAACGGCAGGCCTGAGACTTGTACTAGGAGGCACCTTGGGGGGGGACTTTACATGATATTTACTGCAGGAACCCACTAGTAGAATTTAATTTACAGGCCCTGGGTAAATGCAGTACCACTTTATTAGGCATTTACAAGTACATTAAATGTGCCAATTGGGTGTAAGCCAATATTGCCATGTTTAGGGGAGAGAGCACAAGCACTGTGGCACTAGTTAGTATTGGTAAAGTCCACAGAGTCATAAGGTCAGCAAAAACAAATTCAGGAAAACAGGAGGGGAGAAGGCACAGGCAAAACATATGGGGGACATACCTAACATGCTGGCTTTGCCAATGGCTTTTTTGTGATGCTGTACAGCAATGAGGGCAGGGGTAGAAGTAAACTGAGTTTTGACGATACTGTGCAACACTGTTAAAATATAATTGAAGAAAAGGCATATGGGTCATTCCATTGGCACGTACATGCATCACAATGCCTATGAACTCCAGCAGAGGGAAGGAAAAGTAGGAGCGGGTGTGGGTGGGAGGGAGCAGCACATGAGTGAGAGAGCAAAACGGGTGGGGGAAAAGCACAAGGGAGAAAAGCATAAGGGAAGCACTCGAGAAAGCAAGCAGAACACAAGGGTGACAGCAAAACAGGGACGCAGGAGAAGAAATACTTAAGGGAGAAATATGAAGCACTCAAGGGAGAGAGCTGGAAAACACATGTTCTCATGGACAGTGACACAAGTCACTTAGTGCCACATGTAGGTAAGCTTTAGTAGTTGCAAACAGCAAATTGGACTGTTTGCAACTGCTGAATGGCCTTCTGACATGTATTAACTCAATTTTGCAAGTCTGTAACCTATTACCGACTCACAAAATAGGGTTTGTGATTTGGTATCAGGAAGGTGCGTGTCAAGGGCGTCCCTTCCTAATACTGACTTGCAGTGGGATGTATGAACGTTTTGCGATCAGAATGCGGCCGCAAAACATTTGCAGTTTACCATCTATTTCAACTTCCCCTTTGTAAATGGGGGCACCAATATTTTTTAAGAGTAGGCAGTGGGCAATGGACCCCGCCTACTCTTAAAAAATTAATTTAAAAGTTTGCATTTTTTAAAAAAAATATTTTGTTTTCCTTTAAGGAAAACGGGCTGCATTTAAAAAGAAAAAAACTGCTTTATTAAAAAAGCAGTCACAGATGTGGTGGTCTGCTGACCCCAGGAGGCCAACATCCCTGTGAGTGCCGGACATTCCCAATGGGTCGCAAATTGCGACATGCCTCATGAAAATTAATGAGGCAGGTGTCTTGCAACATATTTGGGAATCGCAAACAGTGTCTGAGACACTGTTGTGCATCGCATTTTTTTACTTCCTAATTGCGAGACGCAAAGAGTCACAATTAGGAAGTCGCAAATATATACAATAGTACATGTGGCCCCAAGTCAAGAAGATGTAAAGGGTCTAAGATCTAGAGGGAAAACAAACACAAGATGGAACAAGTCGGAAAAGACAAGCCATAGAATAAAAGGCAAGAAAATGAGTGACAATAAAGCAAACCAATGGTAAGCAACAGGGAGGCTCTAAGCTCACTGTAATTTCTTGATAACACCCCAATAGATATTTTTAGGTTGAACATAAAAACAAGGCAACAGACCTTATCCATCTAAATACCCAAGATCTGGAATGACATAATTGCTTCCATCTGGATTGTCTCAACCCTGCTCCACTTTATGACAAAGTTGAAGACACATCTCTTTAAAGAAAACTACATGATGATGCAGTAACAGTCCACTTCTGCTCTTAACACTCACCTACTCCTTCAGTCACAAGTCGACTGTGACTTTGCTTTCGGCTATGTACAGCGCTCCCTGCCTTTTCTATGGGGTTCATACCACATATACATATAAAAAAGTAGGTTTACTAGCGGCAGGACACAGTGTGTGATAAGGTCTCCCCAGGAGCTAACCCTCATAGCCCAACACAAACAACCCATCAAATGGCCTGTCACATAGCTTTACCAGCCAGAAATAAGGAAGTGGTTGTCTTGTGTAGGGAAATGCAAAAAGAACTGTTCACATTTCCATGCCTTTCATGCTGGAGGACATGTAGTGGGTTCAGTTAGGAGGGTGTTCCTTCACCTAAAAGTGGAGGGAAAATTCAATCTTCCAATGAAAGGTCTCTTGGTTATGTTTGAGAGCCACTTGTGACAGCTAACAAATGAATGACTGAAACTACTACAGCAGATTGGTGTGGCTAAGAGTCCCTTATAATGAGGACGAAAGAAAGAGAGAAAGACAGAACGAGAGAAAGAACTGATTGAACAAGAAGTTTGAAGAGTCCAAAAGAGGGAAAGCAAAAGATGCAGAGAGCAATGGAGAGACTTAGGGTGGAAGGGAAGACAAAGGCAGAGAACGATTGGAGGCAGCTCAGAAATAGGGTGGACTAATTTTTAAAAAGTCAGAATGAGAGTTGACCTCATACAAACAGTAAAACAGTAGAATAGACGTAGGTGTGGCATAACATTTGGGCCAAAAAGAAAAAATGGAGGTTGAATGGCTTCTAATTGTTGTTCTCTCATGGGTAATAGGTCCAGCTGAATTGCATCATCCATCCTTTCTGAAGTATACGGGGAGGCATTCAGTCTTCACTTGCTGAGCTTATCAGTCCAGCTGTAAGCGCAAATGTGAATGGAAGATTTTGCTATTATTCTGACCTTAAAGACAAATAACTAAACAGTGTTTGGGTGTGAACCACCTGAGACTCGTATTAGGCCTTGCTTTGATGCTCCGATTAACTAAGTAAGTAAAGAGATGAAGGTGGGATTGTAATAGAATACACAGTCAATATGACAGAATTTTTCTTTCTGCTCATACTTTTAATAAATGTTGCAGTTACAATTCTGTTTGTTTTTATTGTACTAGCAATTCATATCATCTGCACTACGATAGGATTTTGATTTTAAAAGTAAATCTTTAAAATGTATTCATGTTTTCCTAGTGTTTTTAAATGTGCTCCTCCTTAACCCTTTCGCTGCCAGGCCTTTTCCCCCTCAGGTGCCAGGCCTTTTTTTTGGCAATTTGGGGCAGTTCGTGCTTAGGCCCTCATAACATTTTGTCCACATAAGCTACCCACGCCATATTTGCATCCTTTTTTTCCAACATCCTAGGGATTCTAGAGGTACCCAGACTTTGTGGGTTCCCCTGGAGGAGACCAAGAAATTAGCCAAAATACAGTAAAAAAAAATATATATTTTTTTTAAATAGGGAATAAAGGTGGCAGAAGAAGGCTTTTGGTTTTTCCCCAGAAAATGGCATCAACAAAGGGTTTGCGGTGCTAAAATCACAATCTTCCCAGCTTTTAGGAACTGGCAGACTTGAGTCAGAAAACCACATTTTTCAACACAGTTTTGGCATTTTACTGGGACATACCCCATTGTTACTATTTTTTGCGCTTTAAGCCTCCTTCCAGTTAGTGACAGAAATGGGTGTGAAACCAATGCTGGATCCTGGAAAGCTGAACCTTTCTGGAAAGTAGACAAACTTCTGAATTCAGCAAGGGGTCTTTTGTGTAGATCCTACAAGGTTTTCCTACAGAAAATAACAGCTGAAATAAAAACATATTGAAATTGAGGTGAAAAAAACTGCAATTTTTCTCTACGTTTTACTCTGTAACTTTTTCCTGCGATGTCAGATTTTTTAAAACAATATTCCGTTACGTCTGCTAGACTCTTCTGAATATGGGGATATATAGGGCTTGTAGGTTTATCAAGAACCCTAGGTACCCAGAGCCAATAAATGAGCTGCACCTTGCAATGAGTTTTCATTCTATACCGGGTATACATCAATTCATTTGCTGAAATATAAAGAGTGAAAAATAGGTATCAAGAAAATCTTTGTATTTCCAAAATGGGCACAAGATAAGGTGTTGAGAAGCAGTGGGTATTTCCACGCCTGAATTCCGATGTCCCATTACTAGCATGTGAATTACAGTCTTTTTAACACACTGTCGTACATTTGGAAGGCAACAATGTAGAGAAAGAAAAGGGGCAATAACACTTGTTCTTCTATTCTGTGTTCCCCCAAGTCTCCCGATAAAAATGGTACCTCACTTTCGTGGGTAGGCCTAATGCCCGTGACCGTAAACGCAACATGGACACATCACATTTTTACATTGAAATCTGACGTGTTTTTTGCTTAGTGCCTAGCTGTGGATTTTGGCCTCTAGCTCAGCCAGCACCTAAAGAAACTTACCAAACCTCCGCATTTTTTTAAAACTAGACACCTACGGGAATCCAGGATGGGTTGACTTGTGGGGATCTCACCGGGTTTTGTTACCCAGAATCCTTTGCAAACCTCAAAATTTGACCAAAAAACACTTTTTCCTCACATTTTGGTGACAGAAAGTTCTGGAATCTGAGAGGAGCCACAAATGTCCTTCTACCCAGCGTTCCCCCAAGCCACCTGATACAAATGGCACCTCACTTGTGTGGGTAGGCCTAGTGCCTGCGAAAGGAAATGCCCCAAAACACTATGTGGACACATCAAAATGATCAAATACAAAAATACCTGTTTTTGCGGGGCATCTGCGTTTTTGGTCCTGGGCACAGAAGCCATATAGGGAAACCTACCAAACCCAAACATTTCTGAAAACTAGACACCTGAGGGAGTCCAGGGAGGTGTGACTTGCGTGGATCCCACAATGTTTTCTTACCCACAATCCTCAGCAAACCTCAAAATTAGCTAAAATAAATAAATCACATTTTCCCCAAATTTCTGTGTGGGATCACTGCACTGGGAAAAACTTCCTGCCACCCAATGTTCCCCTCAGTTTCCTGGTAAAAATGATACCTCACTTGTGTAGGTGGGCCAAGTGCCTGTGACAGGGAAGAGCCAAAGACATGTTGTAATTGAGGGGGAACCAAAGCGGATCCAAAAAGGCAGTTTGAACAAAAACATTTTTAGGTTGACAAGCGGGGCAGAATTTTTATCAGTATAGATGAGACAATGCTGGGTGGTAGGAATGTTGTGGATTCCTGCAGATTCTGGAAGATTCCATCACAAAAATGTGGGAAAAATGTGTGATTTCCAGGAAAGTTGAACGTTTACAGGGCATTGTAGATAAGAAAATGGTGCTAGGTGCATGTAAAGCACACCACCCTGGACTCACCCAGATATTTAGTTTTCAGATGTGTCTAGGTCTAGTGGATTTTTCAACATGGCAGCGTCCCAAAGTCCAAAAAGTGCAGCACTCACCATTCCAAGTGGGACGATTCTGAGAGTAAGCCAAGCTCTCACGGCCCAAATATAAAACCAAAACCCAAAATAATCAAATGTCCTCTTGCTTGCCGTGAAATAAGATGTTCTAGTGTGCGGGGGAGAGCTGAAAGACTGTTACCCCCTTCAGGTGGGGTGGGAGCTTAACCATGCCCATACTGGTTGGTAGCTATCATCCCACTAATTTTTTTCTTAATTCCCTGGCATCTAGTAGGTTTTTGCCCCCACCCGAGGGAGTGAATCGGGGGTAATTGCCCCATCTGCCCCCTGGTGGACAGAACAACTTTGGCCCCATTTATTTGGGGTGGGGTTATGGCCATACTCCCACCCTCTTTAAAAAAAAAACAAATCACTGGTCTCTGGTGGGCTTTCTGCCCCCCTTGGGGGCAGATGGGCCTTCCAAAAATAGACCGATATGCCCTAAAGGGGGGCAGATATGGCCACAGTAATGTGCCCCCCGGGGGAGCGACCCTTGCCCAAGGGGCTACCCCCAAACAAAACACACATACATACACACCAATCCCTGGTGCCTAAGTGGTTTCTGCCCCCCACGGGGGCAGATTGGTCTAATTCCAATAGGCCGATCTTCCCCCAAGGGGAGCAGAAATGGCCTAAAATAAGATTGCCCCCCTAGGGGAGCGACCCTTGCCTAAGGGGTCACTCTCCTTGGCTGAAATTGGTGCATAAAAAAAAAATCCCCGAGGCCTAGAGGTTTCTGCCCCCCCTGGGGGCAGAGCGACCTAATTCCAATAGGCCGATCTGCCCCCAAGAGGAGCAGAAATGGCCTAAAACAAATGTTCCGCTCCCCCCACCCACCAGGAGAGCAACGCTTGCCTAAGTGGTCGCTCCCCTCACGTGAAATTGCTATAAAAATGGCCTAAAATTAATTTGCCCCCCTGGGGAGCGGCCCTTGCCCAAGGGGCCGCTACCCTTATTCAATAAACAAAAAAAAAGCAAAAAAATAACCTGGTGTTTGGTGGTCATTTCTTGGGCAGCAGAAATACAGAGACATCGAAGGAAAGTAAAGGCCTTTCCTTTCCTTTGATGCCTCTCTCGCCCCCTCCACATGATCCGGGGAGAAATGCTTTTGCATTTCTCTTCCGATCCGGGCTGGAAGCGAGGGGGCAGCCTCTGATGAGGTCAGCGTGCGATTGCGCGCTGATATCAGACACCGGGGGGGGGGTGAAAGGGGAAGCACGATTCCCCTTCTATAGCTGCCCAGGGGAGTGGGGGTGCCAGGCCCTCAGGCCTTTACCAGGACGTAATGGTTACGTCCTCGGCACCCGAGCAGTGCTGCCGATAACCTAACCATTACTTCCACAGAACCCGATGGGTTCATGGAAGAAGGTCTGGAGTTCCACAAACTATCTCTGTCATTTCTCATAGTATTATCTTTACCTGAAACAGTCAAATTTTGTTCAGTGAGTTGTGGAGTGGTTGAAGTTAAACTGTTTTCTGTCTTAAGCTGGCACACTGACTAAGTCCTTAGTGCCAGTGGGTCTAGAACACCAAATCCTGGTCCCTATTCTGGAAGAAAAGATCTAGAAAAAATATCATACTAATCAAGCACTTGCATTACTTTGTTTGAGCTTTACTTTGTCATATCTACCTCAACAGTGCTTCCACCTCATTTTCCATTACAACAGGCACTATTAAGTCATATAAAGGGATTGTTTGGTTTAAACTAATACAGGTGATATATAACTAACAATGGTTAGCAAGAGCGATAAGATAATAATTATTTACTTTTTCATTTTTTATAAACAAATATTTAACATTGGTTGGGATTACAGTCCGCATTTGGAGTAATGTGCAGGTTCATTATTTAATTTCATGTAATTTAAGTAATACAATTAAATACTTAACACTATGTAGGGTTAAATTAGCATTATTGTTCTGTGTGGCACATTTAGTAAATGTAATTGACTTTAATATACATAGGTATTAGGGTTAGTATTAGATTTTTGGAATGGTCACACCTTAATTGAATTGAATTTTATTCAATTAAATATTTTACATTGGGTGTAGCTAGGTATAGCATTTGATTTAAATATGTGTTCATTTCTAATTGTTTTAAAATAACGTTTATATGAATATATTTAACTTTTGTGAGGCAGAGGGCAATGGTACGGTTAGGAACATTTTGAGCTACAGGTTACAATGAGGCACTGGTGACAAGTAATGGCATTTTAATGTTGTCTGTAAACTGCCTAGGTAATAGTGAAACAAAGCGCTCCAGATGACAAGGATAAATGCTGAAATTGTGTCAGTAGAGGCAGCGATATGAATGCCAATTTTTGATTAACAATTGGGGTTTTGAAACCTGCCTTACTTGCACTAATTTATTTATTAGTCCTATGGAAAATTGTCCTTCAAAGGTTTTAATCACAAATTATTCTTGAATTTCACATAATGCAAAAATGTGTGTGATTTTGCCCAGGTAACTTGCTCGAGGACAAAATGTCTGTTGTGATCCAAGATGAAAATCTCTCATGAGAGACATTCTCTCTTCGAACCAGTCTCCTGCTGGTATCTCATATGACTTTTGCAAAGTCATACCTTGTTGAGAAAAGTTACCAGGGATACTGGCAACATGTTTTTTATGTAACACACATAATTTTGTGAAAACTACAAGAATATTGAGGAAAAAACTGCAAATGTTGCACACTGCTAGTATTTTTGCCTTGTCTGCTGATTACTGCACGGGCGCAACACAGACCCCTGCAGTGCAGAGGCAAGGGGGCCTACATTCATCTTAAGAACTATGCACTTTTGTAAATTAATCTGTAGCTCTCTTGAGGGACACTACAAAGGGATATTTCTTTATCTTTTGTTGTGTGGCAGTGAATAGCGGTGTAGCAGGGTCTACAGGATTGAGAAGGCCTATGTTGCAAAGAGAGGGCTTGCAGATGTGGGCTGTCACTCTACCAATCCCTGTGTCTTCAAAATGTATAGCATTTCACTGTGGCTCATGCTGACTGCTTGCTGCTTTTCACACACAGTTGATTCTGCCCCACAAAAAGCAGACCTACTCCCAACTTCCTTGTTTGCTGGAGGGCTCTAGAAATCTTGTGTAGTGCGGCCACCCATCTCCCCCACCCTGAGTTGCCACAGTTGGCTCCCCAAAGCTGGTGTTCTCCCTTTTTACGCCATGGAGATTTCACACATGCACCCCGACAAGCCAGTACTGAATGTATGTATGTGATATTTCTATAATGTGAACACAGTCTGCTGTCCAATGGTGTTCTCTATCCGATTGAACAGAGAACCATTAGAGATTGTGAGCCCCACTGCAAGGTAAGCTGGGGTGCTGGTCATTATGGTTTTGTAAATCGTGCATCTGGTTTTGAAGATAAGTTGGGCTGGCAATTGGAGCCAGCGAGGTTCTAACAGGATGGGGTCATATCAGGATGTGGGTGATGTAATCATATTCCTTAAGGTTCTGTATGAGAAATGCTGCTAAAGCATGTAGAATGCCCTTAAGATGTACCAGTGTGGAGTTTTACTCTCTACCTTTACAGGATGTATGTCAAGGCTTACAATACTGTCCCCAAATGTTTAAGAATTGGAGTTAAAATGGTAAATTGTCCTCTCCACAAACATTTGGGGGCATTCCTAGGCCTTTCTCTGAGTTTCAGAGGAAATTTGGAAATACAGACTATTCTGGGCGACACGGACAGAAAAGGAAGCTTGAATGGTTATACCGCCAGCTTAGATGCTTTAGCATGATGTAGTTGTAGCTCTTACATTCATGCTCATCAAAAGTGGTGTATGGGGAGTGTCTCCAGTTGTACTCTTTTTGGGTTACCTTTGTGACAAGTGTCACAACTGCAACTTGTCCCTGAACAACCTGAGAATATCACACCACTCTTGCTCATGTTAGCCTTGACGAGTTCAGGTCACCTTATTTTAAAACAAGATTAGCATAGCCAAAAGACTGGGAAGTTTTTTTGCAAATATATGCATTAGGCATTACATAGTTTAATGTAATACAAAGTAAAGATTGTGCCATTTAAAACCGGTTGGCCATATTTGGAAAAAAATAAAACAATAAGTAATAAGCATTTGCAATGCAACGTGTCTCGTGTTTGCTCGCATTAGAGCTATTAGCGTTGTAAACTCCTAACCGGACTTTTCTTGCCACATAAACTATTAATGAAAAGTAAAACAGTTTCACATAGGCGAGCCGATGGTCACCATGGGTGTGAAAGAGACACAGAAAAGGAAACAGAATTTCGCTCGCAGTGAAACTTATCAGCAAAAGTGCAATTATCCAGGTTACCGGCAAAAGTGCAATTATCCAGGTAATGGGGTCGATGTCATGCAAAGCGCTCGACTTCTGCCCAGCGAGATTGCGCTCCGCAGAAAAGGAAAAGATAAAGTAGTTCAGAAACCAGCTGAAAACACAGAGCTTCGTGTATTTTCAGTAGTTTACCGGTGCGCTAGAGGAAGGCTAAACACCAGAAAAGTCATGACTTATGCATGCCTTTCACAAATGGAATCAAACGATTTTTAAAAGGCAAGCCCACGAACTAATGAAAGTGACGGCCGTGACATGGGCGTGGTTAGAAGCCCAAAGAGAGATTACAACATGGTCCAGAGCGCTTGCGTGCACTTGACCCTAAAAATAACCCTTTACAAAAATACATTTAACAAATATGAAATGAAAGCAGAAACGAAGGCAGAGATATGGCCACCATCGCGGACACTGAAGTGGACCACATTTTAAGTGGGTCTGCACATATGCAGAAGCAAAATGCCATATTTCCTAGTGAACAGCGCAAGTGGCTGAAGTAGGCTGACCATTTGCCCAATGTTGTATGCAGTGGTGGGCAGTTTTAAAATGTGATGGCACATGAATAGAAACATGTAAGAGGAGGGCTGACCGAATGCCCCTCACCTGAGATCAATTTGTCATATGTATACTTATACATATGCATGTACTATTAATTTTAATGATGAAAACATGAGGCAGATAATACAACTAATTGTGTCTGTAGGTCAGAGCTAAAAATGTATCTTTTGCAGTCACCTAGATTGTGCTCTTCTGTGATGGGAACAGCGGATAATCACCACAGGGAGGCACAGTGAGTACAAACGATTACATACCACACCATAACCTGCAGCTTCGCCTCTCTAACACTAGCTTCAGAACATGTGAAACGTTCACATTCCAACATAAAAATCCTAGAAGCTGCCACCAGGAAGGAGTATCCTTAGCCCAATACAGATAACATTTCATTCGTGGCGTTTACAAAAAATGTATCCCTGTGCCTTGCTCGATTAGTGACATGTTACACAATTCAATTTTGGCCAACACCCACAATCGTGTTGCAAAAATTAGCCGGCAGCCAAAGAGGTTTGCAGAAATAAACGTCCTGAGATATTTTCATGTCCAGCCCTGTGAAAGGGTTGTTAAAATTCTATGTTTGTGATAAATGCTCGAATTGAACGCTTAAGTGTGTGGAGATCTTAAAGTCCCCTCTTGTATTATATTCTAATAATTTCACAAGGAAAAAAATAAGCCTCATAGAGACATCTAATAGAGGTTAGAAATTAAGAACTCGGAGTAGATAAGATATCACACTCGCAGGACGAGCGATCTAATGTACGTCCTGTGCTCTTGGAACCTAGAACCCTGAGCTCTAATCATGGCTTCAGAACCGTGATACAAGGCTAATTCCCTTTTCTCTCTATGCTGAAAACTGTAAACGCGTGCAATGTAAATAAGTCCAATGGTACAACAAGCTGTCTAGCAATGTTCCAGTTACATGCCCCAAATACATCCTGAATTCTGTAATGAATTCTCAGTAGGAACCCGCGCACTCCTCAGTCGTGTGTGTGTTTGTGTGTGCGTGCGTGCGCGATCGCGCGCGCGAGGGAGGGGAGGGGCCTAGAGAGAGAGGTTTCCTGTCACAAAAGGTTACGCTGCAGCTTAAGGCAATGGCTTTGTCTGCTGGCGTCTTCTCCAGTAGTGAAACCGAATCAGGAAATGCCAGGCCGGGGACATTTGCATGATCTGATATGTGCAGAAGGCCCTGCTGCCGGTTAGCTTCATCCATCTGGCTGGCAGTTTTCCAATCTGGCCAAAATATGCCCTGGAGGGATGATGGTGACAGCATGACAAAGAGGAGGGAAGGCAAGATGAGAGCGCCGAGGCAATGAGGGATGGAAGAGCTTGGTTGATGGGAAATCGGGAATTGCAGACGAGGGGGCTCAAAGAAAGCTATTTAGCGTTTGTCCTAACGAAAAGTGACGTACGCAGCGCCCGTCATTAGCAACAGCTGACAATGCAATCATAGGTAACATTTCGATTACACATACAGCTGATAGTGCGTTTTTTTCCACCATCTCCGAACTGCACAGATTGCAAGGATGCACATTTCCATGGGCATCAGGACTGAGTAAACAGTGCAAAAACTGAACGACCAGTGTGTATAATATGCAATGCAAATGTTGATCAAATATTGGTAGAAATTACAGCTATACCGTTATATTTTTGTAATGCGGAACCGTTGGCGCTTTCTACGCAATGTAGCCTCTGGTGGTCTGTAATATCACCATTACAGTGCTATCTTTACATCGTAAACTCTAGGTGGTCGGAGTCATTTACAAATGCATATTTTTAGTAAGATGTTTGTCAGTATTTCGGGAAATACAGTACCGCCTGTGTGTAACTTCATGTCTAATATTCTCCTATGTTATTTTGTTAAGTAATAAATAAGGCCAATGAGAATTTCTGCAACTAATACATTTATACATTTATTATTTATTTGTCCTCCAGAAAAGCCCTGATTTAATTCAGTTTTGGGTTCAATAAACCCATTTGAGGTGCCTCAGTATAGCATCTTCTCAGCAAACTACAGCAACCGAATACTGTTTCAGCACCCGAGGTACCAAAAGACACCAGTGCACAACAGACAGGACAGCAGAAGAATGAAGGCGATACAAAGTCAAAGGGCCGTGAAAACGTCAGCCAAGATCTAACAACGAGCCTCCATTGAAAGCGATGCAACGAGGCTCGGAAGAGACACGTGCAGTGATCTCAGGGTGAATGAACGGACGAAGTCTGGGGTTAATGTGCTAAAGCATGCAGGGGTGGCACATTACAGCGAGACACACGGGAGAGGGGGCCAGCAGGAGTGGAAAGAGGACTAAATGCAAGCACTTGAATGGAGGTGGAAATGCAATGAGGGATGGAAGAGCTGGAGGTGGAAAGACATCCAAACAACCAATGGCATTAGGTGAGAGAAGAATACTCCACGGGGCTCAGCAAGTTGGGATTGCCAAACTTTCACGCCAATGGCTAGTAGGCAGGTCGAAGAAAGCCTAGTTGAAAGCATACACAACCCCTCACTGTGTATAGTGTAATCAAAAGGTCAGCTGCTAAACAAGCCTAAGAAGCAAAAGATAAACTAAAAATACAGTCAAAATACAATCAAAATACAATTCAATGGGCAGAGACTTTGGTGTGTTTTGCTATGTTGAAAACATTTTAATTGCATTTAACTGGTTTCTAGAATTACAGAAATTCACTATAGCAGAGTAATTGTTTGCCCAAGAGAAGTGACATTATATCTCAATAAAGGTATTGCACCTCTGCTAAGATGTAATTGTACCTCCCTTTCAAACTTCAGAAGTGCAGGTACTCAGTACCTGACAGTACCTCTCTGATTATATATGACCCCGCTTGCCAGGAGCTTGCACTAAGATATAAGGAAGATGCAAAGGATAAAAGGTTGCATTAATGATTATCATTGGGTACATCCTAAAACACCTACCACTGAAGGTGCAAGTACTATTACTGAGTAATGAAACACAGCTGAAACGTGTTGACACCAATGGGTCTTGAAGACGTGTATATAGGTTATGCACGCCACTGACTGCAGAGGTAATCTATTCCTATTCCCAGGTCTCTTTCTACACCACCCCACTTTTCGCTCTACATACAACCGTCTGAAATATATGTAAATGCCTAAACGAGTCATAGATAAAATGCATACCTAAGAGGTACTGGTTAGAAAGGTACCTAAAGGTACTGTGATAAGAGCAAGTTTCCTCAGTGCCAGCTGGATCTAGACATTGCCCACAGACAACAGACATGGATCCTGAGAGTAGAGCCCACATAGAAGAAAATGACCCACATAGTGCAGTATTAAATCCATCTCCAACTTTCCAAAACCCACTAATTCCAAGTATAACTTAATTTATTGCAGAAAAAATGAACGTCTCCTCTTTAATTATCCTGTAGCACGTGTGAAGGTTACACAGGGGTATGAAATAGAACAGGCATAGTGGCAACAACAGTTTGGAAGTAGGTCATGTCACTGCCTAGATTTACGATGTAGGTTCATGAAGCAATAAAATTTATGTCTGGATTTATTTTTTTCTCAATATGGATCTGTGGAAACATCTGTCACATCCACAGTGATAAATCAGGCTACGCATTGGACCCTGCCCCCTAACATTCTCATGAAAGGCAGAAAAGCAATTTTTTCAGTCTTGGCTAACATGCCCAACCACTCTCTTGAGAGTGGGGTGGTGCCACCTGCATGGAAACAGACTATGCTGCAACCACTCTTAAAGAAACCATCCTTGGTCCCTGCACTAGCTGAAAACTACAGACCTTATTTCCCTGCTCCCGGATGTCAGTAAAATTGTTGAGAAAGTTGCCAGTAAGAACCTTTCCTCATTCTTGAACGAACAGGGAGTGCTACTTCCCATTCAAACTGGTTTCCGAGCGTGAAATATCACGATAACAGCTTTGTTAGCTGCTAACAACATGTTTAAAACAAAAATCTGGATCTAGGCATCTCTGCTACACATCAAAAGAGGGCCCCTGTTTGCAGAATGCTACATAGGCAGCAAAACCAGGAGTACAACATAGAAACCTAAAACACAGCTGCCTAGTCTATAAGGAAAAGTCAAGAATCATATAGATATTGATTTATAATACAAATCACTGTAGGAAGATAGATACAGAGGAGGCAAACGTGTATTGCAAACAGTTTTTTCGGATATTAAATCTGGTTACAATGTTCAACATTAATTATATAATACAATACAATATTCAATAACACATATGTCCAAAATAAAATCAGTTTGTTCTGTCATAACACAAAGCGCGTATGTATGTATTCCAGGCATCACACACACTAAAAAGACTTCAAGCATTCAAACAATTACACTCACACCACATATATTCACAACAACATCATACCATTCGCCAGAAACTCTAAAAGAAACAGGGGTATAGTAAGGCCACTTCTACCACATCGAACATAGATACAATTCATCCCTTGCACGCAATCTAGGGGATGGAAGGATCACAACCGTTATAATGTATAGCAGATTGTCTGTTATATGTTGAACAGAAATGTAATCTGATGGTATAATTTTCTTTCTGCTACCACCATTAAAATAGATTACTGTTATGGAATTAGTATCATTGCTATAGAATTCAGCTGGATGCTATTAGTGATATCTTGTTGATGAATTGTATTTACATGTATAGCCCATCGGGCAATGTACATCAAAAGTCCTCAGCTACTTCAGCGGCTGCTAAGCACCCACATCCCCAAAAGACCTCCACAATCTGCTCATCAGAGGCTTTTCACAGTATCCTTAGTCAAAAAGCAAGAAGTGGCAGCTGTTTCATCGCATACTGGCATCTAAACTTTGTAACACTCTGCCAATACCATTAAGACGGATTATGACGGATGAACTCGGTTTTAGACAACATCTCAAGACCTAATCATTTTGATAGTACACTTCTTTAAAGAGGCACTATTCGACGGACATGACATTTAGCATTGGGAGGTCTGTTGAGTAGCCATGTATAGTATAGTACATTACCGTCAGTTAACAGATGTACAGTTGTTATAAAATGAACGGTCTACACAGCGACAGATACAATTAATCAGAATATACTAAAGGACAGCGACATAACACAAAACGATGGTGCCCTCCCCTTCAGAATTTAAGGAGAGGCCTCCGAGTCTCTCAAATTTCATAAATATTCATTGACCTTAGGCTGAATGGGGACACCTTAAAGGGTTGAACCCCCTGACCCCGCGCCCCCCCCAAACCGTTTGGATCCGCTCTGGGTTAAACATTTAATCATACTGTAGCCTCATCTTCCTTTATTGCTCCACGAGTATCTTTTCTAAATTGAAAATCAAACATTTAAAGTTACTGCTGTTCAATTTAACGAAAGACACGCCTCAATGAGTCAATGGCCGCATTATGCCTCCACCACTTTACAAGGTGACAGACCAGGGTACCTTCAGTTCCCGCCAGCCCACTATTATCATCAATAAGGCACAGTAAAGTTCTGTTACTTTTTTCAATGCGGACCATGTGTCTCCATTCCTCTGAACTGGACAGTGACTTCCAATACCCTGAAATATGTATGCCTGGGCTTACTTTCCCCACAAGTAGTAGTCACCACTGTGAGAGATACTTGGGATGGGCTGTCTTTTGCCACTGGTTGATACCACACATTCAGAACAGTTTAAAGGAAGTGTCTGGAATCAGCCTTTAGAAGACAATTGGTGCTATGTAAATGTGGACCTTGTGCTGAACTTATATAGAAAGAAGCCCAGGGCCAGAGAGAAAGTAGGTTTGTTTTGTGACAGCTATTATGTACAAAAATACTTTTTGCTAACACTATACAGACAGAGAGAGAGAGAGAGAGAGAGAGAGAGAGCTTTTGGTCCACTACTTTCAACAACTGGGTTCAACCACTGGAGTGAGAGCTTGCCAAACACGATTTCACTGAGCCCATTGGAGTATTCACCTCTCACCTGATGCCATTGGCTTTTTGAGTTTTTCTTTTTGCACCCAGTTGAGCTTTATAAAGGATTAATTTACAAGTTCAGCCCTTTATGGTCACTTCTGCTGGCTCCCACTTCATGTGCCTAGCACAGTAATCTCAAATCTATGGGCTTTGCCAGGGCTTGTTGCTGTTTGTGAGGACCCTTGTTTAGAGACTACTTCATGTCTCACGTAGTATGGGGTGATTGGGAAAGGATGTTTCTGTGCAGGTGTATTTTCCTTTTAAATCAACCTATCACAGGATCTATATTTGCATTGACTAAAAACCAATAGCATTTCTACTAGAATTATAGTACATTGTTAAGAGTAAGTACATAAGAAAATGACCAGGTGGGTTATTTTGTAACTCAGTATGGTCTAAGGTAATGAAGATGTTGTTCTGAGAGTTGAAGATGGGGCAGTACATACATGAATATGATGACTATATTAAATATCATACTTTAAGACACCAGAAGTGTTTAGACTGCGTCAGAACATGTTGAGAGGACCCAGTAAACGCTGGATCAGTTTAACCAGCCCAAACCCACAGGTCTCCCAACTCCCCTGAATGACCACTTCCCGTGGACAGCTCTTCCCTTGATACCTCTTCTAGTGGGAACGGATGCACCAACTTCTGAAGACAATTAGGAGTGGTTTTATGCAAAGGGCTGCCACGAGCAGAGCAACAGGTGTCAGCATAATCACTTATCACTCTGAAAGTGCGCAGCCGTTCCAATCAATGGTTATGCTTGCAATGTTTATTTTGGGCCACAGCCTTTAAATGTAACTAGTACAACTTATAAAACCTAATTGGAGTCTAAACAGAAGTAAATAACACAAGATCCACACAGACCGTAGCCCGCTATTTTCAGTCAGACAAAAAACTAAGCCAGACCATGTTGGAGACAAAAAGTATGAACAGATCCAATACTTCTCTGTATTCTAAAAAGATTTTTTTAAAATAGGTATCTCGATTTTCTAAATATGGTTAATATGATTTCCAAGTATCATTTATGAACCTTCACCCCATTGAACTGCCACAAAATATCATAAAAGGGAAACAAATAATGTTTATAATATTATTGCCCAAAAGAAACAGCCAGATGAATTTCTCACCTAAAAGCAATGGAATGGGCATCTCACATGAACGCTAATGATGCCACACTAGACTGTCCAGTTCCTCAGCGTGTTGATACCTTTCCTTCCATCATGTAACCTCATCAACACATGCTTCTCTGCAGGGGTATTAAGCAGACTACAGAGGGCCTCGAACTGCTCAGCATTCACCTTCGTTCAAATCATATTGTCCTACAGTGGTTTCGCAGTTAGAAAAAATTAAGTTCTAGGCACTTTGCACAGCTTACAATACATTCCTTGAATGCAGTCCTGCCTAAATCATGAAGTCTTCACTCAGCCAGCTGGCCAGACAACCAGTCAGTGGCTTTTCTACTAGCAAGTCAGTCTCCTTCCTTCTCACACTACACAAAGATTCTTACATTTCCATAGTGAACTGAAAACCCTTCTCCAAACCACATCTCCAAAGTTTTAAAAGAATATGATCCAACTGGAGAACCAAGTAACTATAATACTGAGCTTTCCCAAACGTAATTCAATCCCACAAACCACACCAAAGGACCTAAAAAGAAGGTTAAGTATTTTACAAAAGGCCAAAATACAGCAAAACTAAAAACTTAAATGAAGCATGCAAAACCCACCGATTGTCATTTCACACAAAAGGTGTCTATTATTGTCATATCATGATTTATGAAAATTTCTGATGCAAAGTAATCCAGCTCCACAAGTTAACCAAGGTGAATGATCAAGACATTAAAGCGTTGGCAGCAAGCAAACCCAATTAATTTGGCCACAGGAAAGTTAACATTAAGAAGATTATCTCCAGTCTGAGGTCCCTTGTTCCATTGTTTAAGGATATGGGCTTTATCACTTGCACCTTAAGAATGTATATAAGGAAGGAAGCAGTAAAACTGAGGCAGCCTTTCTTTCTTACTCTACAAACAAGTGCATCGAAGTGAAGCAGCCTTAAACTAGCTACAGCTGCTAGTCACTGCTGCAACAGTAAGACATCCATTCCACATTATGCATACTGCTGTATGTCAGAACATTAAGGACAAATATTTCAACCTGTCAAAATGTCATGGCCAAAATATCTACTACCACAATACTGTGAAGCTAAATATATATAAACATAGATTTACTATTCTTAACTCCACAGCTAAGTACATAAAAAACCCAACTCATACCTCGCTATATCCCAGGTACAGCCCTTTTCTCAATGGCCACCCATCAGGTCATCCCACAAGTATTAACGAAATTGGGTCATGGAGGACGATCTCTGGGCGTAGCAGGACATTGACTCTGAAAGGCCCTTAGCTTGAACTTGAGGTCCAATCTAAACTACATGTGTTGTAAGAAAGATTTGAAGACCAACTTATTCAAAATTGGCATTAACTGAACTCTGCAGAGGACACTGGATGGGATAGAGGAAATTCTGAAAAAGCTATCCATTGGACTGTCTAAATTCTAACACAATTCAATAACCCCGCTCTCCACACTTTCATCACGCATGATGAAGTAAGCAAGAGGACACACATTATTTTTTAAAACGTCTTAATAAATAAATACAAATAATTCACTCATACAACACTGAATTAATTACACTTCAGTGTGGACCATTTCATTGTGTTAACATTAAGCAAATTGAGGGTGTTTATGTTATTTTACTGCTTCTAAACATGCTTTTTGGGAATTGCAATCTGTTCTACATATTCCATTTTCCATTGTTACAGAGGTTCAAGTGTTATTAACTGTGATCTTGCAAAAGGGAGTCGATGAATCCTGGTCTCATTCAGTGAGAGATTCCTACATCTTGCCTTTCTCTTCTGCATCCAGTGGCCAAGTGGTAATTATTCAAATGGCTTACTGAAACTTTAGTTATTATAACAGATGAATGTAGTGCTCCCTCACTGGCCCTAATTAGAGGTGGTCTTAAGTTTTCAATGTCTTTCTGGTTTGCATTTTTGACAGACATCCAACACAAAGGCACCATCATTGAATCATCAGCACAATGTAGCCAATTTGTTTACAGACCACCTTCCTCACTGTTTCATATAAATTCTATTTTAGCACAACATGCAGTGATCTTAGCATCCTCACTGGCCTCCGTGCAAATCTGCTTCCTGTGGCAGAAATGTCTTTGTCCTACTGGTCAGAAATCCAGAAAGGGGTAGGAGACAGTGATGTTCTCATTTTTGCAGCAGCAGTACTAAGCAGCATTTCCTGCATACAGGTCACTGCTCCTGCATGCAGGTTGCTGCTCAGTTGTGCTATTGTCTGCCTTTATGGATACCTTTCTCCGTCTCTGAAGCTCATCTCCCCCTTGCGGTAAAGTAAGACCTCCACAGTTGAGGACTGGCACTCAAAACTTTATGAGGGTCAATAAATACGATTTTTAAAGCTAGCCAGATTGGATTGCTTTTCTCAGGGCCTTGTTCCTGGTCTTCAACGCCTGCAGGATGCCATGAGTCCAGTACTGTATTGGCCAAGAAAGGTAAATAAGCGTCCCAAGCCATCGATCATCCAAAGCTCGTTCCACTTGGTCAGGCAGATATAGAGACGACCCCACAATATCCCATCAAACACCTGCATAAAAAAGCATCAGTCTCAGGATCACTCTTCTAAACAAGCAACAAAAAAAGAAAGAGGGCCTTAATTGATCACCATCTGGACCACTCAGAAAAGTTTTCTCACTCGCAGTCTACCAAGAGATTCTGTAGCTATGAGTTAAAAAATAGTTTCTGAAGAGAGCATTTGCTAGCCACGTTAAGCTCTAGAGAACAGTAATCAGCTTTTAGCCACTGGCACGAAAAGGCCAACCGTTATAAATCCTAATAAGAATATATCATTGATGTCCAACAACTAAATGATCTTACTAGGGATTCTATAGACAGCAACGTTTTAGGATCAATCTATTTACACCAATTGACCGTAAACACCTTTAGTCAATTGCCCCGAGGTCAGATGCAAATTATTTGACATGGTAAGGCTACACTTTTCAAGTTGAGCTAGTCAGAAATGGGGTTATTAATTTGAGAGGGGGCACCCCTACCAACTCAAAAAGTCCACTCTGGGTAGGTCACAACACAGTTCTAAGAGAATCGCTGCTCAACCTCTGGTAGCTGTGGCACGAGCAGCAGGCAAGATCTAGAGAAGTGTGTGCTAGGTTCAAGCAGTACCAACAATTTTAAAGTAAAAAAACACATAACAAAAACTCCCAAACAACATTAGAAACATTTAATAAGCAAAAATATACTAAGATCATGAAAAGAGGTCAAGGGGAACCAACAATTTTGATTTTTTAAGTCTCTGGTCGACCGGGACCTAAGCACAATTTTATGCCAACCATACTGAAGAGAAAGCTGGGAACCCCAAATGGGTTGTATCTCTCCAAGTTGCTAGCATAGACTTAGTCTCCGACTGCTGGCAAAGCTTCTTCTGCTCACTCATGAATCCCTTTGCGCCTCAGGCAAGGCTTCTGGGTACCAAGTCTCTTCCTAGCCAGGTCTCCTACTTTAGTAAGCTGAGCCCTCTTGCAGTCAGGAGTGCTTCTGCTTTTTGTGTCCCTGGAGCAGGTAATCAGGAAGCCACCCACTTGACCTTTAGAAATCAGTGCCAGGCTGCCAGCACGATTCAGGGGTCCTTCTTCCAGGCGGAGTCAGAAGTCAGAGTTCTTTTTCTTGCAAGGGCTTCTTTGTTGGATGCAGTCTTCTCTGGTCCATAAATATTTAGTGTAGGTTTGAGCTGTATTATATGTACTAGCCAGTTATTGCAGGAATTCTACCACTCAATCCTAATAATTTTCTTGCAGTTCCCCCAACTCCTTTTGCAGTACTTCCTCTTTGCATAGCTGTAAAATGACCCAGCAGCCCCTGTTTCAAAATGGTGGGACCCAGTTGCCATGGGGCAACCTGTTTTCAACTTTGTGGCCACTCCCTACCTGATATGGTCAAAACTTGTTTCCCTCCTACTTTGACTGGAGCCTAACTGTCAAAAAAGTTTCTGGGGAAGAACAGAAGAAGCCCTCCTGGACATCTCCAAGTCAAACGAGGTAGTGCAGAGGCAGCCCTTTGTTCTTTACAATTCTTCCTGTCATCTGACAAACAGCAAATCCTTGCTAAGTGGTCAGCAGTTAACACCCTTTTGCCTTTCCTGGTCCCAGAGGCATGTCATTGTCCTCTGAGCCAGAGTTGTTACCTCTCCCATCTAAAGATGTTTGCAAGCTCTGGAAGTAGGACATGTGGAATAACTAGGTTTCACTGTTCCTGTGACTGAAGATGGACTGTCTTGGAGGGTCCTGGGAAGAACTAGAAGAAGTCTTTGGTTCCATCTTTAAATTAAAAGAGGTATTGCTAGCCCTGCCCTTTGATCTGCCAACTGTCCTTGTACACTCCCAGATGGCTAATCCCTGCTAAGTGGTCAGCAGTAAACATCCACTGGCCTTTCCTTGGCCCAGAAGCAAGCCACTGTTCTGAGTCAGAGGTGTGAAATGTCTGAGCCAAGGAAATGGATTACAGCTCTGTAGATGTGATGAGGGACAGAAATGTTCATAAGCCAGTTCTGGCTCAGGCAGCCTGAAGTACATTTTTACAAAGTTACTTTTCTGCGTAAGTTATCAAAACTCTTCTTTCACCATTCATTTTAATAACTGTGCAGGGAACAACTTTGAAGCATTTTCTAGCACTTTTCTAAGCAGATGTGGAAAATAAAGATTTTAGTCTCACCTAGGCCTATTGGGGGAAAGGTCAGGCCAGGCCTACAAACTGAAATAGCTTCTGGGTTTCAATTCACTGTGAGGGCACACTAGCTCCAATATATAGCACGCTCTGTTTTATTTATTAGCACCTTGCCCTGTGAAGGTACAAGGCATATTTTAGATGTGACATATGAATATATAAAAATAAGATTTTCCTACATAGCAAAAGCATTGTTCTTTCCAGGTGTGTCTGCAGTTAATTTAAACTGCAGCCGAGCCAGAGCAAAGAGGTACTCCTGACAGAGACAATTTCGTTACATATGCAGGCGGTGTAAATATGCACTGCCACCCACACATTTAACTTTCCATGCTATAGGTGCGCTTAAGGCACAAATGATAACGGACATATGGGGGAATTAAATAGGCCAAATCAGGAGCTGCAATGTACAGCACGTTTTAGGGTGGGAGGACATGTACTTTACTACTGTTTAGCAGAGGCAAATAGCTCAGAGTGCTAATGCCAGTAAATATAATGCTCATCATTACAGTGCTCCTCTTAATGCAATATAGGAGACACCATATGCTGTTAGCTAGTATTGGCTATAGCCAAGCAAGCTCGTTCTCATTCATTAAATAAACTAACGGTATTGCATGATTTGCTTATTGTGAGATCAACAGATTGCACAGCAGTGGTAGACTACACAACAATAGAAATATACAGTGGCTTTTAAAAATCGGGTACAGACTGTGCTGATCATCGAAGAGCTTCAAGGTCCAGGTACTGTAGGTCACAAAGATAACTTTCGTAACCCCAGGGGGCCTCACGTATTAAGGTGACCTTTACTAGAAAGTCATTATTTAGTCATGAGCAGTAATTGGATAGCACGACGCTGCTGACCGAGTATCTCTTACAACAGGGAGCTTGTGTTTATTTACATGGTGGCTGAGAAACCCATCAATGTTCATGCCCCGATGTACAAATCCGCAAGAGTGCCCGCTCAGAACCACGGTCCTAAAGGTCATATACATCAGCAGCACGTCTACAGGTAAACTTCATACATTATACATGGTTTCATTCTCGTCGGTCAAGAGCTGCCGTCTAATCATGATAAGGCTGAGGGGTTAATCCTGCTTCGGTAACCTCCCCTCCGCGGTAAGTGTACTGTACCCGACACGATCCCGGCGCCATCCATAAGGGACGAGGCTGTCCTACAGCAGACTTCTTCAATCACTTAACCTGAGGAGATTCCAGCTGACTGCGCGCTGTGGCCGTTCCTATGGTAATAAGGAAAAAAATCAGTCCAGAGTCTGCACGGTTTCCAAAAGCATCTTAACAGCCGGCTTCCGGGGGCAGTTTTTACCCAATCAGCACCCCGTACCCCCCGCAACTCACGGCTTTGGCATGTTGCTTGACAGACGACTTCGTGAGCTGTCGCCTTGGTTATTGATAGCTGAAGACATTTAGACCTGTAACGTGTTAACGTGTTGCGTTCTGCTGAAGGCGCTAACTGGTTTTAAATGCCCACCTAGCAATTAATCCCCCGCTGTGCAGAAAGTGAGTACTCAAAACGAGAGTACTCAAAACGAGAGAACGAGCAATTACTCACTTCTAATGCCCGAGCGCATGTGCGACAAAGCTTCTGGCACCCGTCAAGCCCGAACTCAACTCTCAATGTGCAGAAAACATGGCCACTGCCAGTTCGCGCATCATATCCACTATTCGGTCTTTCAAAGAATCTACAGCGTAGGAAAGCAAAAGGAGGGGCTGCCAGTAGTCTAAGACATGGCTGAGCCGGCCTCAGCAGTCCTTATAAGATGCTGCCTGTGGCTCTTCCATATCCAGTGACCCAATGGAGCACTCTGCTCTGTACTTTCACTACTAAGTGCCTCAAGAACCCCATCCAGCAGTCTGTTAAGGATTCCTGGAAAGAGGCAGTAAATAAAAAAGCTAAACTGAAATGATACAGAAACAAAATCCACTAAGACCAGGCCAGAGCACGGCATCAGGTCGGTTTCAGATCCAAGCAAATTACGGCACAAACCTCTTACCTAGCTATCAGCAAAAGGAAGGGCCTGGCCTCCGCATGGACGTCATTTAAGGGTAGTTAGGGGGTCGCTTGCACTGCCTTTGTGACTCCTGGCCTTCGGGTTTGCAAAATAAGTGCCAGGAAAACCGTGGCAGCTCCTCCTTATAGATGTTTTTTGGGGGGTACAGTTTTCTGTCAATTTGTATTACACTAACGGTGAATAACATTATATTATTCACCGTTAGTGTAATAAAGAATGGAGTAGAGTTAGCTGGAATATGACCCTCCGCGAAGTAAGTAAAATATGCTTTTATATGTATGTTGTGTGTGTGCTTGCGTCGAGAGAGAGAGTGAGTGTGTGTCTGTGTGTGTGTGTGTGTGTCACTTCTGCTACTCCCGGCACTAAGGTGAATTGACGTGCCTGGGTCTCCGATTCCATTATTTAGAAGAACCAAGGAGCCTTCTGCTGGTTCTGCACTCACCTTTCATGTGGCAGCTTATATAGAACCTTAGCAAGTGATGAACACTTTACTCAACCCACAGAAAGCATCAGATAAACAAACACTCAATCCTACAGTAAATCCAACCACACCAAAACACATGTGCTATGTAGGTCAAGGCTTCAGCACTTCATTAGCTAATGGAACTAGGGCAACAGATACGATAGCAGTTAGCTAGGCAGTTTGTTTAATTGCATGCAGTATGTCATATATGGAGACAGTATAATATCTCTGGTAATGTCTAACGTACTACATCCATTGGTTATCCATTTTGCCACTTGGGAGGTGTCAGGTTTATTACAAGAGCTCTGTGGTGATACATCAAGGAACAAAAAGAGGTAAAGCACCTAGTCAGTGCTCCACAGAATATTTATTGCAGCCATCGAAATTCCTTTATTTATATTTCAATGTTAGCAAATAAGTATTCGCTATAGAATAACAACACCCACCCCTCACAATATTCTTCTATTTCCTCAGTATTGAATGGCCAATGGAGTTCACTGAACACTTAAGTAACCAGTACTTTTTAACAAATTAAAATTGTTTCAATGTTTGCATCTAATTAATTACTACAAACCTTCCCAGTAACAACATTTATCATTCCAATTATTTATAAATGTCTCCAGCCAGAGGTGTGTCCAAAAGCATCAAGATGGCGTTTGCACTCTAAGAGTGCTCCGGACCCCTCCGTCATCTGCTCCTGTCCACGCTGAGTTTGGGACCTGAAGCCTCCACGTCCTGCAGTTCTGCAGCCCCAGGACCGGTGGGAAGCAACTGGACCACCGGCAATTGTGGTGACTGCCTCGAGCTACAGGGAAATCACCGCACCCTCCTACACAACATGGTGGCGCTCTGAGAGGACATCACCTCACTACCAGCTGTTGGCTACAACCAACATAGGACCCGCTTGCTAAGTGTAGCGGCAACTGCTGGTGGTGTGGCCCCCCGAACTGCCCCCTCCCGTGGACGACGGAGGCACCAGGGCCAAGGCTCACCATTCCAACGACGAGACAACCGGGCCTCAGGGCCCAGCGGCGGGAACATTCTCACCTGCGATATCCGGAGGGTGGGCGCCCAAAACCAAACGACCCGCCTGGATTTTTAGACCTGTGTCGTACATCTGGGCCTGACTACCCCTGGGAAAATCATCAGGAGGAGGCAGTGTTCAGGCTTGGCTGGTCCAGGTGAATCGCCAGGATTGGGCCTTGCACTGCGGGGAGGTGTGCAGCTGTGTGGAACCACCCCGGCATGCAGTGCTCTGAGGCACTAGCCTGGCCTCCCCAGAGGAGAGTACCCAGAACAAGTCAGAACCTGGTCTTCTTGAGTAAGCAGTGACACTCCACCCTGCCGCCCACGCAGATAGATTACACTGTGAAGGTCTGTGCTGCGGACTCCCGGTCAGGGCATCTTGGGTCTGCATTCTGGGGTGTAGGAGGCCTGTACACACCCTGTAGCCCTTAGGGCCTGCACTTCATCTGGGACCTAACTGAAGGGAGTACTCCTGCTGAGCCATGGGTGGCACGGTCGGAATGTCCCTGGCGTCATGACTGGTCCCCTGGGGAGGGTGCGGTTCATCCGGCGTGCCGCTGAGCCTCATTGACTGCTGAGCCTGGGCCCCGCACAGTAGAGGTGTGGGACTTCAGTCAGTTCCGATGCATGTGGGGTTCGGCGAGACATACTGACACCTGCATGCCCAACGGAGGTGGGTCGCAGAGCCTGCCCCTGTGGCCCCAAGGATTCCTCCTTAACTTATTGTGGGACTGTATATCCACAGGGTACAAGAGAACCACACACCAAGCATCACAACTGTCTCACCCCAGGGTGCTGCGGCAAAATTATGAACCCCACTTGCATCCTGCCAGAGCAGGCCCCACAGGTGTCAGAAGCCCAACAGGGCCTGGGCCTGAGGAGACACCAACCCTACTGAATGTCTCTACTGACTGCGTCGCAGGTGGCTGGGAGGCTGCCTGGGCCACTGGTGACCTACAGACTCCATCGTCAGAACAGCCAGAGATACACCCAAAACCCAGAGGACATGCCACTTGGACCAGGAGTCCCAGCCATGTCGCTGCTCCCCAATGACTTGCGTACCCGAGCCCTGTAAGGAGCATGACATACTGTGAATCACTCTTTGCCTTAGAAATATAGATTTGCAGATCATCCAATGACTGAGACCAGCTGAGCTTCTGTTTGATTTACGCTTGATCTTGGGCCAAGCTGTTTACCCCCCCCCGTACCACTGCCACAGAGGAGGACCCGACCTTTACAACATGCCCTGACTACTAATCCAGCTTGCCGGCACCATGGGCAAAGACAGATCCGCACGCTCATCAGCCTCCCAGACACATATAGATCAATACGCCACCAGTCATGGCAACACAGCACCACTGCACCGGATAGGGCCCCACTGCCTGGGGGTGACATAGCTACCATCCTTCAGGCCATCTATACATCTCGAACCTCAGTGAAACTAAAATAGGGGAGGTGTGGGTTTACATGGCACTCATACGACAAGACCTGTTTAATGCTACAATGCGGATTACCGAAGCAGAATCCCGCATATTTACAGTGGAAGACAACGTCTCCACTTTAAAGACCCAAGTTTCCTGACTTCTGTCACACACAGCTGAACTCTATCGACAGGCAGAAGATGCGGAAAACCGCTCCAGTTAAAATAATCTTCATCTAATAGGAATTACCGAAGGTGCAGAATCTACGCAAGCAGCAACCTCCATAGAGACCTGGATCAGATCCTGGATGTCTCTGCAGAGGCTGTCCCAGTGGTTTGTTGTGGAGCGGTCGCATGGGGCCTTAACACCGAAACCGCCACCGGGCGCCCCCACAGGCCTATGATCACTCGTATCCTTAACTTTAGAGACTGGCTTGCAGGAGGCTCCGGCTCACCCAAACTTATCCTACCAAAGCAACAAAGTTCTCATATTCCAGGACTACACAAGAGAGGTACAATCCCAGCATCACTCGTACGCCGCGATTAAACAGAAGCTCCAGACTCTAAACCTTTCATATAGACTGTTGTTCCCGGCTCACCTCAGAGTAGTTTTCGCCAATAAAGTAAATTTTTTGAGACAGTCAGGACATGGCTTACCAAGGAGTGGCCACTTAAAGCTACCAACATCCCCCTATCTGTTGATCCACAGGCGGATGTACCTGCAGGGATGCACACAGGCTGCAGAGACAGCGTACTCGCTTGTGCAGGGGGGGCGCAACAATAAAAGAGCGATCTCGTCATCACCTTTGTCAATGGCAGGGACTCGTGCCATCTCCCCATTGTCAGCCCTCTCACCTTCTGGGTCACTGGATCCAGCCTCAAACCATGATGATCTGCATAGAGGGTCTGCCACTCCGCCACCCTCCCGGGAGGAGGACACTGACCTATCAAGGAGCCCCACGCCCTAGTGAGGCATTTGGCACTTCACGTTGGAGAATAAGTGCAGTGAGTGACACTTAAACAATGCTTTGGGTCCTGAATTTCTGGTCATGATCCTACATTAGGGAGGGGTCCACTACTCCATTCCCAAGGTCAGAATGTGTTGTCTCATTTATCTGGCGAAAGATGCTTCAAGGTGTGAAGTATGGGGAGGGGGGCTGGTTGGGAGGAAATTTGGGGAATGCGTTATGTTGTTGACAGTTAATTTTGGGTTGCACAACACAGTCCTTAGTAGCAACCTGTCCACGTGCACTCCTTGCTAGGCAGGGAACCATTCCCCCTCCTCTCACATAACACAGTGTCAATAACTTGCTTATCACCTATGCCTGATCATCCTTTTACGGACCACATCCATGGCCACCATACACTCTACCATAGAACCTGTCAAGGAGCTTTTAGACTGCGTAAAACGCACTGGATCCTAAAATATTCTCACCGCTTTCTCCCAGCAGTCTTGATGTTGCAGGAGACACACTTAATGGCGAACCACTGCCCATTCTTAGCACGTCATGGCTATGACAGAATTTTCCATTCAGGGTTTTCACGTCCCTCCTTTCCACTGGTGGTTGTGAAGGACCTCAGGGACCCCCAGCGGCACCACTTGGCCCTGAATGGGACTCCGGGAGGCGAACAATTAATCTCCTCTATGCTTACCCCACTCCCCCATGGCCTTGCAAGCCTTCCTACAAGGGCTGTCGCACTTGCTGGCGACACTTCTGGATGGCCTGGTGGCGATTGGGGGAGACTTCAATGTTGACTATCGGGTGCGGTGCGCTTCTCGGATTGTGCAGCTACACTGGGTTTGTGTGATGTCTGGAGGATATGGAACCCACAGCAACTCCAGTACGTCACATCACAGTCACTCCCACATAGACCTTATAATTATGCCTGCCCCGGACTGCCGTTCAGTTTCTCATGTCCAAATCCTTTCCCGTGGCATATCGGACCATGCCCCATTGCTCTGCGTGTGGGTTCCCCCACAGGTGACGTAAGACGATTTAAGACTCATGTGGAGTTTGAACTCTTGGTTTCTCCAAGATTAGGTCTATTCACAAGCACTTAGAGAGGAAATCAAGCCTTGCTTACAGATTAACAACAGATCAGTCCAGTAGCCGAGTACACTATGGGCAACCAGCAAGGCCACTATTAGAGGATGCGCCAAAGGGTATTTTAAAAAGAAAAAAACAGACTCAAAAGCAACAGATCTCCCAAATGACCACTTTGTTAATTTGGAGCAGATACTAGCCTGCATGGCCCTTACCCATTGCCAGTGCGCTCCCTATGATGGTGGCCTGGGGATGACTAATGTCTACTACTATTACCTGGCAACACAACTCTTAGTGATCAACAACTGGTTCTCAGCAGATGGTCAGACCCGGGCACACCAACTGGAGCTGGCCTCTCTAGGTTTCCCCTGACCCAGGTGATGCTATACGGCTCCCTGATCCTCAACTCCATTTCAGTGGTGACCCGAGCGGTCGTCCTTGCATGGAGATCTGCGCTATGACAGATGCATTGGGATGATGAACTGACATTACAAACCCCCCTCTGACACGGCACCTGGCTAAGAGAGGTGACCACATTGAAGGGATTTGGGAGGTGGGAACTCATTGGCATAAGTCAACTGGGCGAAGTCTGGTCCAGGACCCATATACACACTTTCCAAGAGCTGCAATAAACCTATACTATCGCCACTCATCTTCCTACCGACACCTCCCTCACAGAGTTTAGCCCTCTGGAGGCCAATATACTAATGGGGGCATTCGAAGAAGGTGGGGTCTTTCAGATATACTAAACACTTATTATCAATGCATCTCCTACCCTAGATCATCTCCGGCTGCGCTCGGAGCGATGGTTGGGCCCCTTGGGAGACAATGACTGACAGGATGACCTGATGGCCCTGCGGTTCATAGCTATTTCCTCCAGATTGAGATTAATTCAAGCGTACTACCTACATTGTGCCTACCTCACCCCAACCAGATTGCATCACGCATGTCTCCTTGTGAGCCCTGAGTGCCCCGCTGCAAGGAGGCCCAACAGACTTTTATCTTTTGGTGTGGTCATGTGTAGTGATACTTAAGTACTGGTCTGTCATAGTTACAGAGCTCGCCAAGGTACAGGGATGGGAAGTCCTGTGCACTCCTCAGATCCTCCTCCTGGGGTTTTTTGAGGGCTCGGGGTGCCGGCAGACAAGGCATTCCTGGGTACAGCCACTATGTTGGTCAAATGAAATATAGCCACCAGATGGAAACACCCTACAACCCCCAATGGCGCAAGGGACTTGATTGGTGTACGATGCAAGAGAAACGGGAATATGAGGCGAAAGGGTGCCCAAAGAAACACAATTGTGTGTGAGGGAAATGGCTTGGTCAGATGGAGTGAATCGGGTGAGGTGTGAGGATAGTGGCATTGCACCTATATTTTGCAACAAGTTAAATTGTTCTTGTCTGCAGGGCACGTATTGTATACGAGGCTATGATGAATCCTATAAAGTTACTGTGTGGCTGTACTTTTGTTAATAAAATCAATAAAGTTGGTTATTAAAAAAAGTATATTTTGTGTCAAACTTAGCAAAAGCTCACAACAGAAACATTAGCCCATAAAATGCATGTCAATTTACAGAGAAAACACTGAGTTCATAAAAGAAGTTATTTTGTTACATTCAAATGCATGTCGTTTACAATAAGTAATAAGAATCTCTGCTTTTCAGTACACTATTTCCACTATTTTCTCCACATCATCAAAAATGAATTATTTCAAGTCTCCCAGAATTGGTTGTCCAATTGTAGACCTCTTCAAATTATGGAGACACAATGACAATGAATCATAAGAAAATGGGTGTATTGCCTATGAATTAATTTCTAGCTATTAGCATGTGAGAATTCAATAAACTCATTATATTAGGTGAGCCTGGCAGGCTTCTCCCAGACAGACCTCTGCACCTGTGCCACCACATCCTCTCAATCTTATCAATTTAGCCTCAGGAACTACCTGTGTAACTACTTGTAGATAATAAGGAGGAATGGTGGAACATTTCGGACAGTTCAACAATACTCCCTATCCCCTACTAGCATGATCAAGTTGTCCAAAGTGTCCCACCAATCTTCATCTCCACCACAAGACTGCTTTGCCTTTGACACAGTTCATCAAGTTCAGGATCGGGTGCCTCTGTCTTTGCAATCGATTAAGGCTACATCTGCCGTTAGCAGCAAGAAGTATCACTTGAGACAGTCATTTTAGGTCTCATGAAGTGGCAGCCAATTTCTAGTTGAATCCCAATTGACATGAATTTATAAGTTAATTTTTGTTTTTTAAATTTTAAAATGGAGAATTACAATACATTTTACTTTTTTGTAACCCACCAAACAATTTACCATAGTCACTGGCAGGGTAAAACTTTCCAAATGTTAATACAAAGGTCAAATCACCAACTGTTCACATAGTCGACATCTTTCATTTTCTATAAGTATTACCCAGAACTGCATGAAACAGAATCCAGTCAAAATAATTCCACTTGGAAAACCTCAGAGACCCTACTTTTGGCCACTTTTCTCCGTAACATCCAATTACTTACACCAGGGGTATCCAAACTTTTCAGTACGAGGCCCACATTTTATATTTTACAAATTTACAAAAACAGCTTGATAAATGAATTAATATACTTTAAATGAATGAATAAGGTTTATTTGGATCTGTTTTGTAGTTAGCATGATATGACTCAGAAAAAAAGAGAAATGAGGCAATTAAAAAGAAACAATGCCATGCTTAAACTGAGAAATGATATACAATGAGTAAAAATGTCAAACATCAGCAAATGCTTTGACAAGATAATAAATTACTTAACTGTAGATAACAACAGAGGTCCAGATAAAATCTTGTAGAGGGCCGGATGTGGCCCGCAGGCTGTAATTTGGAGACCCCTGATGTACACTGTAAATCTTTAAACTATGTGAATGGTCAAAATAACAAACTTTATTGCAGGTGAAATGTCTGCTTTTATACAGGGAATTAGAGAAGACAGTAAGTGACCCTCCTACAATTTATATAGGTCATAATTTTGCTCACAGATAAAATACCAAGCAGTTGTATCCATTAACTTAAGTTAAAAGTCTGGTATTACTTTCAGAATATCAGATCTGAAAAGAAGAATAGAAAAGACAATCTCAGATGAAAGTCTTTATAGAGTGCCAATGTGCTATAAAAATAGGTATTACTAGCACCCAAATGAGTGATGATCATTTTATCAACCATGGAAAAATCAACTGCTTTGTTGTTCGCAACTTGGAGCTGTGATCTGCAGTTAAGTGATTAAACCTTCTTTAAAAGGACATTGGATATAGTCAACCGTCTCAGAAAGTTAATTATTCTTGCTTGAACAGGCATGAAAAATGTGGCTGGCCACATGCAGCCTATCTTTCCCTCGCCTCGATCTTCAACATGGCCCATACCATTACTAGGTGATGTCACTATATGGAAACTGAACGGATGGGTGTTTGCACCTCCCAGATATCCATGACGGAATTTAGATAGAGCATTAACTATAAACAGGCCTTTGGAGCATCCACTTTGCTTGTACACTGCTGGGTCAAATGCAAACTATCACATGACAAAGTATTGCTGATTAATTGATCATGAGAGTGTGTTTACATTTCCTTTCTTTGACTGCAAATTTAGGATTTTTATTATTTTAATTTGTGACACTTTAGATGAGGTAAAGGTGAAAGTAAGCCACAGTTTTTCTAACACATATGGAAATTAAAACACATTCTTGACTTTCAAAGTAAAGAACAGATATTTCAATACGTATATAAACTTCAAGGAACGGTGCCTTTCCAATTGTGTCATTTCCGTAAGGCAAACAGGAACACCACCTGGGCCCAGGGGCAAACATACACATGCATATGGCCCCAAGGGAAGTAAGGAAAGTTGGACCCATTTTCTAGGGATGATTGTGAAAAACTCTTTCATAATTCAGGTGCAGAGAGCACCTCGCTGCCTTGGACATGGTGCCCTGATCGTGCCTCACTATTGATAACTTCACCACTGGCATGTTAAGTACAATAGGGAGCTTAGGTCAGGTATCCGCCCGCTCTGAAAATTGTTCGATCCCCACGGTGTGACTAGATAGTTCATGACCAAATAAGTCTATCCTAAAACAGACAAATTAAGCGTGTTTGGGTGTACAACACTATCTGTCTCTGGGAACATTCAGAAGCAGCAAAAGAAGTTTGGTTCGCCCCTCCTTGGGTCACGCCCTCCTTTTATGGGCTGTGGTTGGAATGGAGCACAAGTGCTCATCTCAGGGCAGCTGGAAAATGAAGCCCCTCTCACCTCAGCAGAAGATGGGTGGTCCTCTCGCACTCTCCATTAAATTCACCTGGTTCGAAACCTTTTATAGAACGGTTGCCAAGTTTTTGCATTTTGTATAAACGGTAGAATAAATCATATTAATGAACACCTATGTCACTAAGAAAATGGATAACCCATCCACCCGTTTAATGATTCAGAGTTTTAGCGTTAGTGCTGCCGTCAATCGCTTCACACATATGCCACATGCAAGATTTTCCCATCCATCACCCACCCACCACCTCCAGCACATGACAGCAACAATCCTGCATTTAGATATTCTTTAGCAATAACACGCCAAAAAATCATTTTAGCTGGTTTTCACTGCTAATCGTCTCCTACGTCTGCTTTTTAGGGTAAACAAAGTCTGCATCTATCCAAGGACAAAGCACAAAATCACCAAGCCCTTGGATATTACTCATAGAGCAAGTGCGTTTGTGTTTGCTGTCTTCTTCTTTAAAAAGAATCAAAAACAGTTAGTCATCCTTTCATGGCTGAGTCATGGCTCTTACAAAGAGAGCCAGAGTTTGCAATTATTTCCCAAAGTATCACTCAAAACAAATACTCGCGACGCTACTGCTGTATTCATTGTTAGTGAACATCTATTATTTATTGGTGACTTCAGAAGAGTGAAACATTTCTTGGGAGCGTTAAGAGTTTACCGTCAATGTCTGTGTTACCTATCAGTGCACGCCTGCCAGTCACTATGCAGGTAACAGTGTGCACTAAAGCAAAACCGCATTAACTAATGAAGTGGGATGCAGTTTAGTGTAGTTGTACAGTTACTGGTGGGTGGTGCTGAGAGGGGAATGTCCGCCGCACTATTTATGGGCCCGAGTCTCTTTCCTGTGTGAACCTGCACAAGGGGGGGGGTCTCTGTGGTCACACCAAGCGATCCCTGGGGATGGCCCTACTGTTCCCTCACTGGATTGCCAGGCATTAACAGTGGTGCCAGCGTGGCTTCTTTGCAGCTGGGCAGGCCCTATCTCTGATACCCAGAGTGGCGAGTATAAACGGTTTTGTTCAGTGAAACCGGGTCCTACACTACATCCTGTTTCTGTGTGCATATCTTCCATGTACGTGGCAAGCGTGTCAGCAGTATGTGTGCTATGTTAGCCTAAGGACACAGGGGAATCCGCTGTTCTTTCCTGCTTATGACGTACGCTCATGATTACACGAGGAATGTCATCTCGTAAATGCGAGCTACTACCCCAAAAAGGGGCGCGATGGAAAGTGGAAAACAGAGAGAAGAGATATCAGTTAGGCATCTTTAGGTGCATTTAAACATATGCCTAGAAATTAGCCTGAGAGATAAAGGTAAGGAGTGCCACAATTTTGCAGCCTATAGGATAAAGATGGTCTCCAATCTGGCGTCTTTTAACTGCACGAACCTGCAAAAGATTAGCAGAAGATGAACGACGACCTCGAGCAGGTCTATATAAGCAAAACTTTCTTCTGAGATGACTGGGGTACCATTCTTCATAGCCTTGTAGACAAAACATAAGGCTTGAAAGGAAACCAGTGAAGGAGGGGGGAGAAGAGGTCCAACTGGCTCCTTACGAGAAAGAATCATTTGTGCAGCTACATTCTGCACAATTACCATAGGGAGAAATACGCAGGGAGGCCAAGATTCAGAGAGTTCCCACATTCCAAGCGAGACAGAATCCAGGACTGAATCAGAGTTTATCAAGGTGACACTGGAAGAAAGAGGAGGTCTTCGCGACCAGATCTTAAAAGATCAAAGCACTTTGACAATGCAACCAAAATCTGAGGGACAAAAGAGGAGCAGCTATCAAACAGCAGGCCCAAACTGTCCACACATTGAGCCAGAACTGGAAATAATCACATACTAACTAGGATGGGTTTAGAGAGGAGCCCTGTGGGATGCTGCAGGGAAAATAGAATTGCTTGAGCATAAAGGTGGTAAATTAACACAGTTAGATCTCACCTCAAGAAATGATTTAAGTCACCGTAAACACAAGCCCCAAACTCCGATGTTAAGGAGACGTTGAGTGAGCAAAGAGTGAATGACTGGAAGCATTTGCAAATAGGCTGGTACGTCTGATCCCAGATTTGATACATCCGTATTAGGCAGGGTTCATGCTTCGTCGCTCCACTCACCACAATATCCGGCGCCTGTATAATACACTGGCACTTGCCGACAGATTGGAGGGTACAGCAGTGGTTCTCCTGGCTAACACAGAAAAAACTTTTGACTGCGTGAGTTGGCAGTATCTGTTCATTCTTTTGCAGCATCTCAACTTCAGCCCTAGATTTTGTTCTTATATTCAGCTGCTCTATACTAAGTTGACAGCATCAGTTTGGGTGGCTAGGGCAAATCAGCGCTGTTCCTGATGCAGCGGGAGACGAGGCAAGGCTGTGCCCTCTCCCCACCGGTATTCGCTCTCACCATAGAGCCCCATGCGGTCTGGATATGGATGAACGCACAGGTGCAGAGCTTTGAATGGGGAACAGGGCTCTCAGACAAAATCCCACTAGACGCTGATGAAGTTCTTGTCTTCCTCACATCCCCGGATGAATCGGAACCCCAGGTGCTGCAGAACCTGCATATTTTTGGAGAGACCTCAGGTCTCCCTATTAACACATCCAACTCCATGGTCTTCTTGGCCGGTGCCAGGCGCTGATTTCCGCTGGGTATCGGGCCTGCAGGTAGCCTTGTCTGGACTCAAGTATATGGGCATATTCATAACTCTGGACATTTACTTGGCGTGGTTGCGCAATCTAGATCCTGTCATAACTCACCTACAGGAGGTTATCAGAGTCTGGTCAGTCCTGCCCCTGTCTCTGACCAGATTCGATCACTACAATGGTATCACTCTCCCGGCTCATTTATCAGCTACAGAATTTCCCGCATGAGGTCCCACACCAGTGGTTCTGCACACAGAACTTCATCTTCACCACATTTCTTTGGTGTGGGGGAACACCCCGAATAGCTCTCAGCAAATGTTTTCAGCCCACATACTGAAGGGAATTTGTGCTGCGGATATTGAATCATATTACTGCCCAACTCCTTGCAATCAGTGACTAATGGTATGGTCTCCAGGACGACCCCATTTATGTGTCAAAGGGATGGGCAGTGGGGGATACCCCTATCCTCTCCTATCTTTACAGACGGCAACAGGAGTTCTCTTCCCCCGGCAACGAGATTCATATTCCATCTCTAGCATTCCTCTCCCCAGTGGATGGGGTGGTGGGGGCAAACTGACGAAATGGTCACTGCTGTGGAATTAGCGGCATTAGAAGGCTTTCAGAAATGTGATCTGATCAGGATTTCCAACCTGGGAGATGTCATGCAGGATATGGTATTGAAAACGTTCCAAGCCCTACAGTCAGAATATCAGCTGCACCGCAGCCAATTTCATAGATACCCTCAGCTTCCCCATGCTCTGACTCCGTACATTACTGCTCTGACCAACTTCCCTGAATTTAATCGCCTAGAGGGCAAACATCTTATGGATCATCTCGGGGATCATAAAGTCACTATGATCTACCAAACACTTCTTTCAAACCAGCCAAACACCTTTTTAGCCCTGTGGGCAGCATGGGAGACAGACATGGGGAATCTGGAGAATGAAGACTGGACTGATGCGGCGCCTCAGGCAGCACCTATTGCAGCCCGACTCAGGTTGATCTGATTTAAGTGGCTTCGCAGGGTTTATCTTGCATGCCATAGACCTGGCATATGAGTATGATTGCCACCCGACCTGTATTTGATGTGGTGTGGATGAGGGCACCTTATTTCATACTGTGTGGAACTGTCCCAAGCCACAGGGGTACTGGTTTCAAGGGACAACCTGCCTGGGAGAAGTCCTCTTCTGGTCCAGCCCACCGGACACTAAATTGACGCTTCTTTATCTTACCGAGAGCTTGGGGATAACAGGTATCCACAATCCTTACTATTTTTGGGCCTAACCCTGGCCAAGCGCGACATAGCACGAGAGTGGGGGTCTGAGACCTCCCCATCCCTGGCAGTTTAGAAGAAAGGACCGGATCAATGTATGGGATTGGAACTAGCAGTGTACAAGATTAGCGGTACCCTCAGAAACACCATAAAATATGGCAGAGGTGGGAGGACTATAGTGGTAGCGTGCCAGATTTCCCCCCCTCCACCCCCCCAGGCCTGAAGTACAATTGATAAAGGATGAAATCTGGACTTTTGAGGGATAGAAGTGGGATGGAGGGGGCGGTGCAGTTGATCTGTGTCAGGAATTTGCAGCTTGTCATTACTGGCGGTGGGGTGTGCAGCGAGGCGGGGTGTTTACATTCAGGTTTTTACTTTCTTTTTCCATATGAGTTCAATGATCATTGATAATGTACCAGAAAGATAGATCCACCCTGGTTTATGATCGGTCTGAGATCATCAACTAAAGCCAGGAGCACAGTCTCAGGGCTATGCAGTGCTCTAAACATGGACTGCATCTTATCTAACAGCTGACTGGCTTCAAGATATGATGACAACTGACAATTAACACATAATTAATTTGGCTTCAAGGAGAAGGCTAGAGATGGGTCAGAAGTTGAATAAAACATTAAGATCTGCTGAAGGTTTGTTGGGAAGAGGAACAATAAACACTTGCTTCCAGCAAGCGGGAACCTCTGCCTTAGTAAGGACATATTACAGATGTCCACCAAATCAGAGGCTAAAAGGTCCGTGGCCATAGAATGGATTAGTGGAAGGCATGGGTCAGACAGAAGTCAGTTTTGATGACTAATAGAGGAATACTCACACTTTTTGTTATAAGAGGAGCAAACACTGATAAATCGGGGCCAGCATGTATCAGATACAGAAGTTCCAACAACTGTATGCACATGTCAGTTTGGATTAGAAGAAACACTCTGATTAGGGGGTTGAGGTGGACTGCAGAATGGGAAGTGTACGAAGCTGGCTCTCTATATGATGCACTAAAAAGAAGTACACCGTGCTGAGAGTCCAGTGGATCCCCAATTGGTTTGCAGAGGGGAGTGGTAGTGAGGGAGAACAGTTAGGCTTATCAGAGGGTAGTGCTTAGCATTTGTTGTACTCAAAGAGGCAATAACTAAGAGACACACTGAAAGAATAAATCTGAGACCAATTTAGAAAATTAACACTTCTTTTTATGTATTCTTTGAGACCAAGAACTTCGTTATAAAGTAAGTACGTTTTTAAGCATAAATTCTTTTCACTAGCAAAAATCAACACAGTGCAGTTTCAGAGTTCTTCAATGTTAACCTATGGAAGGAAAACACATTCAGCAAACAAGCACTTTAGGTGAGTACTGGGCAAGGGTCAGGGGAGCTTTCGGGAGCTGCAGGGATTTGGTCTTGAGCTTGTGTACCAGAAATAGTGGCAGTTTAGGCACCCTCGAATGATTGACAATCTGTGGCTAGCCTGCCTGGGACAGTGCATGAATGATTCAGTGTATCATTCATATGTAAATCGTGTCTGATCCGAGGGATTATTGTATTAACGCACACATGTTAATTTCTTCCCCTCCACAGTCCTTGCGTTTACAGTATCAGCAGATAATAAAATAAAAATATACCATTGTGCAGCATATCCTAATCTATTGCATGCATGTGCATATATTTGGTTTGCTACGCTGACATGGTTTTGGAAGTGTTATTCAGTCCACTTTTGCCGGCTAGCCCAAGAATGTTCAAGAATGTTTGACTGTTTCGCAGTCTTCAACTGAAGATCTAGCAAGCTATATGAGAATACTACTAGCGATTGACGTAGTCCCCTCAGGTAGCACTTCTTATGACTTTTGGGAATTGAAAGAGACCATAGGCATAGAAGGTTCAGAAAGAGACAGGTTGCATAGATACATAGTAGTTCACATTTCTACATGGTCCGTGTTTACATGCATTAGCACTTTAAATTCAGTCGCATTGGCTTTTCCATTGCTTGCAGTCAGTGTGCGCATGGAATCTAGATTTTAGCATTGCATGTCCATATTATCATGGGGGGGTGTTAGCGTCAGAATTTTGAATAAAATGCAGACGCAGAATAACTATTAGTTTGAGAGGGTTAGTGATTTATACATGATGTTTCTTCATGAAAACCAAGTCCAAGGTGGAGACTTATTGTGAGTAGGGAAAGTGCAGTGTTGCAAAAGGCAATTGTCTGGTAGGAAGGATTTGAAGAGGGATGAGTGGGTGGCTTCGTCTTTTTCCCAGTGGAGATAGACTTTCCTCAGGATAATTCTTATCTCAAGAGCAGTGCAATAATCAGATGAAGCATTAATACATCTTGTTGCTCGCTAGCCAGTGTAAAATGTTCAGTGCCAGTGATTTGGATATCATGATTGTAGAACACACAGTGAGGCACTGGAGTGTATTGAGTTAATCAGTTTGTTTAGAGGAAACTCGTTGTGGATAACGTCAACTACTACTTCCCCCAACACCATTACGTTTTTCTGTTCAGAAGTGGTAATTTAATATGAAGGATGTGCAGAACCAGATTTTGGTGAGCGTAATGGCATCAATGTTACAGCCTTACCTGAACACAGGATTGTAGGTTGCTTGTAGCCAGCCACCACAGTATTCTTAAGGCTGGCTTTAAAAGCTTCATCTGCTACTGTTATTCTTGATCTTATTTAGACTTCCTTAGACTTGTTAATGATTAAACCATCTGTGCCCTTTGCCTGGTCTTACCACTTTGTGGTACCTTTCTCTGCAACCATCAATAAATTTGGCATGCTCTTCTTAGTTTGGTTAGCTTAAGAAACCTACTCGACCTTGATAAAAAGCGATCCAAGCGAACTTGGTACCATTCTATGTAGTCCATTTCACTTGATCGAACAAGACACTCTCTCTTTTAACAAAGGGACCAAATAAGAGAAGGCCAACAGCACACACGTTCTCTGATGACTTGTGAGAAGCTAAAGGCCACTGTAAAAAGCTTGAACTGTATGATGAAGAGATTACTGTCTGGCAGCCAGGGAGGTCGATTGTGATGCTGTAAAGATGAGCCTCTTATTCTCACCAGATCTACTGTCTTTTATGCTTCAAAGATTGAAGGCGTTAATCTTCGCCAACATGCTCTTATGCATTTTGAAAAGAATGTAGTAATATTTCCAGTCATTCACTGGATCTGGGTGACAATCTGGCACAGTTCTTTCGGGATAAAATTCACAAAAACTGGCTTAGCTTCGACACTTTTGTGTATACAGTTGTTTTTTTTTAAATATATTTTTATTGAATATAAATCAAGTAAAATTGTGATGACATTAGGAAGTATACATCTCAGAAATAGGGCTCAGGCATATGGTAAAAACCTCCCAGCTTTATCTAGGAGCCCATCAATCCCCACTCGCCCCACAAGAAATTCACATAACAGAAGCAAAATGCAGGTGGCCATTTCCACGAATATACTGAGTAGGACTCATAATAGACTCTCATAGCTCCACCTGATATGCATTCCATTTCACCCATACCATGGTCCATTTGTTTGGACACCCTTCTACTTCCGTAAACCACTGTCTGCATACAGCAACCATGTCCCTCTTCCATTTGTTCAGGTGTGGCGTTGATTCGGTCCTCCACATATGTGCTATATTCCATTTGGCCCCCATCTCCCCCAGTCTCAGCCAGAGGCAGTCCATACAAGTGAGGTCAGTCTCTTCCCAGATATTTAGGAGGCACAATTTTGCAGATTACCCCCAGTAGCTCTCTCAAACACTATTGAGACAAGTAGTCACAGCCTCCCAACGTGATCGCGGTAGGGCTGGTAAAGGGTGTGGCTTGTGGCCTCCCGTAGATGACTCTGAGGTAGCCCTTGGGTTGCATATTCCTTCTGTCCATCCTATATGCAGTTTTCTCTTCCAGGCAAAGAACCCAGTGGTTAATAGTGATGAGTTGTGTCGCCCTGTAATATTTTTTTAGGTTGAGGAGAGCAGTTCCACCATCATCCTAGCCCCTTGTAAGCTTCTGAAGGGCTTTTCGGTAGGGGGGGCTACATCCCAAAGAAGTTTATGGGTTTCACCATCTATTGCTTGAGAGTAGGATATCGGGATGGGATAAGGTGTGTTCTGAAGTGCATACAAGAAGTGAAGCAGGGCCATCATTTCCAGTAAGACGACCTTCTCTAAGAGGGACAGAGGCAAGGCTCTCCAGTGGTGGACATCTGCCCACAGCCATGTGGGTGGCGAATTAAGATTGCACATATAAAAGACATGGGGCTCTTGGGTGACGAAGATTCCCAGGTAGTGGAAACCCTCTGTGACCATGCTAGCCACACAGTTGCCAGGCAGGTGCAGCGTCTTTCCGTAAAGGACATAGATTAGTGACTTATTCAAATTAATAGTGTACCGGGAGTATTGTTGAAATAACATAAATATGTGCATGATTCTGTCTAGTGATGGGTGGGTCAGCAACATAAAGCAGAATATTGTCTGCAGAAAGGGAAGATTCTATCTTCCTGAAGGAAAGCACTCTTATTGGCATGGTTATAGCCCCTCCCTTTTTGCCTGGTATCGATGTAATTTCAACTGAAAATGTACTGGGTTCCTGCTAACCAGGTCCCCAGTGCCAGATCTTTTTCCCAAAAACTGCACAGTCATTTCCCCAATTGGCTAACCCTTTAGCACCCTCAATAAGTCCCTAGTAAATGGTACCCCTGGTACTTAGGGCTTGGGGTACTAAAGAGAGTCCCTAAAGGCTGCAGCATGAATTGTGCCACCCTAAGGGACACCTCACCAAGCATATGACAGGCTGCCATTGCAGGCCGCATGTCTTGGTGAAGACACAAGTGAAAACACAACATGGCACACAGCCTGTGTGCCATGTCCCCTAACAGTGCATGTAATCTATTTAAGTCACTCCTCTAGCAGGCCTTACAACCCTAAGGCAGGGTGAATTATATTACATATGAGGACATACCTGCATGAGCAGTTGTGCCCCTGCTATGTCTTTGTCGGATTATGGGAGCTTTGCTGGTCATCCCAAATCCAAGGCTTCTGAAAGACCTCTTTTCGACACCAGTTCGGAATCCTTTCGATTTTAATAGGCTCGGGCCAAGTGGAAAAGATAAATAAATGACTCAACAACACTTACTTCCCAAACCATTAAAGTTCTTATTCTCACACTGACAAAACTAGTGGTTTTGGCTTTGGTAAAAGGAAAAGTGTGTTCTGTTGAGTTTCAATCAAATGGACAATAGCAGTCCAAGCCACACTCACACACTGAACTGCCACAACACATCAAGCAGATATAAACCGTTCCATCATTATTAGCACACAGAACAGGTCGATCAAAGCAGCATCAGCACAAGTCTCGGACACCCTGATCAGGCACAGCAGAAAAGCAGCAGTGCAAGCTTCTGACACACATACCTACAAACAGTATAAGGTACTGTACAACACTCCTGGGCACCCACAGCTAACAAGTTTAGAAAGGTCAGCAGCAGTACCAGCTTCCTTAAACATAATGAATGGGCACAGTATGGGCAGGAGCTGGCAGTGCAAGCATTCACCACAAATGTGAACCAAACGCAACATAGGCAGAAAGAACTGATACGGCATGGCTTCCCTGTTAGCACACAGGTGAAGTACGTTGACAACCGTAAAGCATGGTTCTCACACACACTCCAAGAACATTGACCACTTCTGCATATGGCGTGCAAGCTTCACTAATGCTTACAAGTTACAAAGTACGGATGGCATAAGTGCAAGCCATACTTTGTTATTTCTAAGACTTTAGACATGGCAGCAATATTTCTAACCACACACCCCAAACACAACCACAAAAACACAGGTATAGAATAAGCAGATATAGTGCAAGAATCCATCACACTCAGAAAAAGTACATCTGAGCAACAGTTCAGGCTTCCTTCATCCACCTATGTGCTTCAACATGAATAGAAGGAAGGCAATCTTCCCTGACAAGCAGTTCAAGTTCAGTATGGACTTCAGAAGTGCACTCAGAACAACACAGTACCGACAGAAGCAATGCACGGGATTGTAGTTAGAGAAGGTGTAGCTACCACTATCAATCGCCCATCCCTGTACAGTGCCTACGCACTGAACTGGTTGGTGTGTAAGGAAGAAATCAACATTTGAGTGAACTCATGCTTGGTAAGAGGGCCACTGAAGCAGAGCCTGATCCTTTCTGTTCAGATGTTCCCATAGGGATAGCGTCGGCTAGGAGCCTTGAGGAAATAGAGGACAGACAAGAAGGTTTTAGACGTCCATACAGTCTCTGCTTATAATGACTGGGGTAATGGTAAAACGTTTTTTGTGCTGGCTAGACTCACAAAGTAGTGAAGAAAGAGTGATTTAACTGACCTTAGTTAATACTGGTTACTATTGCGAAATAAAACACCTTGAACTTAAAATGTCTAAAAATAAAACATTTTCATTGATTTAGATTACTTATACATTCTCTTTATCAAAAGAAATTTGTAGAATCTTTAGCAGCCCTTGGTTTGCTACTATTTCAAAAACCCTCTGCCATTTGTAGGTCTAGCTTCACTGTCCATACATCTGTTAGACCTTCTGTTACCAACACTTACATTTATAGATTTTTGTCTCCAGTGACAGGCGAATTGCTCTTCGCCTCATGCTACCGGCTGTTTGGTGTATCTTTCCACCTCTTATGGGATGTCTGTCTTTCAGGGCATGGTTACATTTTTTAAATCTAATTTATGCATTGCATAAAGAAAGCAATTTTGGTATAGTTTTTTTTTTAGAATGATTTTGCCAATGTTTTGTTGCTTAACCTTTAAAGAGAAAAACGCTCTTCCAAACAAAGTGAACCTTTATGAGATTGTTTTTCAAACAGACAGCTGACGAAAGCTTTGTGTATCCTTCCCTACAACAAAATTATTTTGCTTTTGTTGAACACAAAGAAGGCCCGTTTTGAAAACTCATCACACATCCTCCTAATCTATTCTGTCCGTTTTTTGTGCATTATCATATCAAAAGTGTAGTAAAAGGCAGTCTTTTTACCAACCACTAACCCACAGTACCATCTGCTATGCTTTTTCACGACTGTATGCACGATTATATCAAACTTCATCTGTTAGGCACTTTCTATTATGAGAAACTCGAAATTCATCTTAGCAATACTCTGTAGTGACCTATCGGGGACGCCACGGACCAGTCATTCACCCCTGTCAGTGACCGGATACCACAGGGCATCAGCTCTTTGGTCCCTCCTTTACTAAAACTTCTCACAACCGTGTGCTGCATCTCTTCTGTACTCTTCCCAGGCTGTCGTGTCTTCCTTCTCCCACACCACATCCCCCTTAAACGCTTCCACACTCTCCTTTAGGCTGCCAGGAGACTGTCCAAAGCCCAGAAAGGGGAGGAAAGGTTAACATTTCACATTTCTCATTCCCTCAATCTGGCCTGAGTTTTAGAATTAATATGGACTGCTTTGTCTCAGAATACCAGTAGCAAAGAACCACCACTACTGCAAAATATACACCTTAATTTTGAAATGCATGTGCACGCGGTACCCAACATCTGTTCACACCGTAAAGGTCCTACCCGGCTCTGCTAATGCACCTCACTTCCAGCCAGATTACTCCCCACCACTTCAGTAGCCTTAGCCACATCCAGCAGAGTCAATGCACTTCGATCCAGACCTGAAGGACATCTTCTGTTCCAGTACATGCTCCCTGTCTGAAATTTGTCAGTGCACCTCACGATGTGGATGATGTAGTCAATCGGTGAGCTATGTCTCCGGTGAATAAGGAAGCCCGAGGATCTAAGTGATTGCTCGGGTTAATCAATGTATGACGAGGGCCATGAAAGATACATGAGCTCAATGTGATGAGAGAGAAGGACAGCGATCATCAAAGCCCAGAGGCTGAAGATATCCTTCTTAACAGCTATTGGCTCCAAAGTCATCAACCGAGGAATATCTCTGATGGACGTCACAGAATTAATACTCAAAACACCTGTCAGCAGTATCTATTTGTATATTATTCAATCTGCGAGAATCTGCGAGAATAAACTAGCTCAAATCATGTCCATGGGTAGCATTCAACCAGGAAGGAGTGCTGTTGCTAGGAAAATTACTTCATATTTTATTCTTGCTTTGTTGAAATATCTAGAGAAGTTTAAACGTTACAGCAATGACATGAGTAGATGCTTAAGATGAGGTTTTAAAATAGTGAGTGATGAGTCTGTTCTTTGGTCATCCCCCCGGCAAAAATAAATATGCCTGTCGCTGTGCTTTTACAGACAAGCTGAAATGGGTGGAAAAAACACAGTGAGCAGAGGGGTGGGAGCACGGGGGAGGTGGGGTGTTTGGTAGCACTTAGGGAGGGATCCGGAAAACACTTGTGCTCTTTAAGTGCTGAATAAAAAAAGAAAGGAAATTCCCCGAATGTGAGCAGTTGAAGGATACAAGTCATCCAATCAAAAAGGTAGTAAAGAGGCTATGGGCCATATGTACGAACAGATTTTCCCATAGACACAGAATGGGTAAAACCCTTTGCTACATCTGGCCCTATGTTCCAGGGAAGGGTCGAACACAAGAAAGGAAGGAAAGCTGGGGAACAAGAACGAAGCATATGAGAATGACAAGAAAGCCAACTAATGGTAAGCAGTGGTATGCTGTAAACCCGCTGCAAGTTTCTGGTATGGAAAAGAAGAGGCCTTTTTAACAATAGACAGATAAAAGCTGTCTGCAGGCGAGACCTAAAAATAGATTAGTGAAGTGAGAGTGTGTGAATTGCTCACAAACTGCTCAGGGAAATCTGATGTGCAGTAAAGCATAAGGGCAGGCCACGTTCTATAAAAAGAAAAAGTGATGAAACTTGTAACCTTTTTTTAGACGCATCTTCAATAACGTTTTCAAGTATTTTCAGACCCACAAATCTGCAACTTAAATTCAAGCAGTGGGGTTAATTTAGTCAAATCCTAGGCCAACACACTACTGAAGGAGGTGAATGCTAGCTTCTTTACTTGATAAAAGGCAAGAGACTGAATGGTACATCATCTCCAATTTGAGAGAGACTGCTCCGAAAAAATGTTTTCTCCACCTAACATAATGAGGAATCGTGAAGCAAAGGCTGCTAAACTGTAGGGGTGATTTATAAAAATGTTCTGTTTAATGCAAGCAACAAACAATAGTCTGATGGGGCAATCCATGGAATTCTTCCCCCCATTTGTGGTTCCAGTTCCTGTCACAGAACCTCATGAGCCAAATTCCAGCGAATATACATTCTTCTGAGCAGGCAATTAGGTCAAGCAATAATGACTGTTGCAAATTGCTTTCCCTGTACCTTCCTCAAGAGCCCACAAACATGTTTTATACATTAAAGACTCAGAATCCCCACTGTAAGTGACAGTGACCACCTGCCCCAACAGATCAGCAAAAGAGTCAAACAGAGCCAAAGAATGAGTGATGTAGAATGGGGTCCTCTGGTAACCAGGTCAGATCAAGCCGATGACTTCCAAAAATGAGATAAGCAAAACAAGGGAAGGGATTAGAACTGGCATTCCTAATTGCGAAATGTATCACTCGACCTAGAGTTATTAAAGACAAATCTTTCTTTTAAACCAAATTACATTACTTTTTATTAATACTCTGCCACGGTTGTTACAGTGTATTTATACCAAACCAAGAAGGAATCGCTGCCAGCAGACAAGTCTCTCGAGTGATCATGTGTGCACTGAACAATGGGATACGCCTTGAGAAGAGAATTGATGAACTGAAGGGTGGTACCATGGACACAGCCAAGTGACTCTAATTACTGAACTTTGATGTAGGCCGGAAGAGAAGAGTGCACAGGCTGTTATACCCACTTCTATTCATAATCGCTTTGGAACCACGGTGGTCATTCACACATTCCCAAGCATTAACCTTTTCTTTGCCAGAGTTATAATCATTTCCTGAGGATCATCTGGCATTAGGGTAATCTCAAACAATTAGAAAGGTGTCTATCTCAACAGCACTTGCAGGAGTGGTCACTTGCGTAGGCTGGGTCCGAGTGATGGCAGCCAGCAAATCTGAGCTTCTTGAAAACTATCAGAAGAAGAAAGTACAGAGCAAACGTGGAAGTGTGACAACAGGGTCCTGTTGCTTTGAGGCCACTCCAGCGAAAGAATATTAAAGAGCTGAGGTAACCTAGCTCCTAGACCTATTCCAGCAAAGGTCAGACACTGAGATGAAGTGATATACTTTCCATGCCCATCTGCTTGGCTGGCTGGTCCTTAATTTTGGTGTTTGTTATTTTCGATGTTTCCTTTCTTCTTTTGCCTAACTGCTTGTTCCCTTCACCTTTGGATTATGTGAACCATAGGGCTTGTGTTTCAATACCTGACTGGACAACAAAGGCAATAAACTGCATGTGCTGTATGAGACTGCTCCTGCTCCAGCGCCAGTTAATACGAACCCAACGACAGATTAATAACATTTTAAGACGCTGCACCTGGAAATGCCTGAAAAACGATATCTCAAATATGGTTGGAATGGGCGGCAAAGGAGCACTAGACCTTTATAACATAATGAGCTGTAAATGTATCAGTAGTCACCCTAAGGTTTATCTGCTAAATGAATAGGTTATAATCCGAGGTTATTAACTCTCAGTTGAAGTACAGAAACCCGAACAAAGACGTCAAGCCTGCGTCTTCCAGAGAATGACATTGTCAGACTTCACTCATTACCATCCAAAGAATCGGAGAGATGAGAGTTTCAGCAAGTTAATACGTATACATCAAACGACTTTTATTTTATTACTAGCAACATAGAAAACTGAGACAAAAAGGAAATACATCCTTTAGAAAATATTATAGTAATACTTCTAAAGTCTTTGTCTCAGTGCTGCGTTGTACTATGGTGATGTCCTTTTTTTTTTTAAATGGAAGCAAACGAACAGTTTAAATCACAATCAGGATTCTGTCCATTCATAATTTTAACATCCACAACCTTCTCTGAAAAAGAATCAGGAATGAGCCATATCACCAAATAAGCTAGATGTACAAGTTAAGTACTGAATTGTTAAATAGTGCGTCTGGCCTTATGTTTTCTAGTTTGTCCATAGAGAGGATCTAAGGACCAAGCTAATGATCTACAGTAGATAAGAGGCAAATAAACGAAAAGTTGCAGAGCAGTAGTGAACAGCATGAATCTAGCTAGTGACGTAAGGCTGTAGGCCGCAACACACACTCTGACTGGGTAATTGAGTGATTGTATATGTGGCTAGTATGATAAACCGTAGAGCAGATGGTGCATATTTGTCCTCTCTACACTCTGAGGAAGAAAGATCCTGCAGTTCTGCTGCCCCATCTTCCCTTCTTCTACCACATTTTCCATTCAACGTCAGAGTGGGACGAAAGTTTCCAGTAGCTTCTAGGTCTGCAAAGGGTGGTGGTCTTAGGAGTGCGTGAGTATGTAAAAGAGCATCTGGCGGGGCGTAGAACTCTCTCCGCTAAAGCAGAAATGAAGGTGTCCATCACCTGTATACTTTAGGGGTCAAGCGGATGAGTTATTATAACAGAAAAGGGCAAGAGCAGCATAGAGGGAGAGGGGAAAGGGCTTCTATGTAAATAACGCCAAAAAAGGCCCAGGATGAACCCAGTCCCTACAGTTGGACATTCCACCCATAAAAGCTGCTTGCTGCACACAGGCACTGACCAGCCTTATCAGGAGATCTGCGCTCCGCATCCTCAGGAAAAAGCAGGCCTTAGTATCAGGTGGCTCACTGATATATAAACCCTGGACCTTGGCCCTTTCATGGATCACCTGGAGGGATACAAGTGCCACGAGAGGGGCAGACTCACCAACCTGTACATACTCTTTAATGCACAATAAGGATTCTGACTATATGGATATTGCTCGGTTTAGGCATTTCTGCATGCTTAGCTTATCTCAGTGCTCAGAAACAGACATACAGTGGAAATCTGGCACAATATAAAACACCAAAACAAGTCATTGAAGGGGGAGGCAAAGAGTGATCAGTAATAGAAAATGGTGGAATGAAGAAAGATAAGAGAGAGCGAGAGACATGGGCCCAAAGAAGAGCCGGACATGTAGAGATTTAACATGGTGAGAAGGGCGAGGCGTGTTGAGAGTCTAGGCGTGTGGGGGAGAAGCGCTGAGACCGGACAGAAATGGGTCACACACTGATGTGCTGCGTTCAGCAGAATTGGGCATCCAGAGAGAGATGCAGGATGAGATATTGACGATAGGGCCTACAGGAAGAGATAACACAGAGAGATTGAGGCAGAGACACAGTAACTCCTTTATCAAATACCACAATCATTTCAAGTGCACATTCATTGCAAGTACACAGCCCCTCTTGCAAAACTGCACACAAAAAGCATGTACTTATAAAAGCCACGCCCGAACGCTGCATTCTTCAGGTACCAGATTTTTTAAATATGTGTACTGATTCTGTTATTAACAGTTCACAGTACAGTGCTTTGTTTAAGCTACAACATAATATTCAGAGTGCCTTATCCGTTTCTTCGCCTCGTTTCCAACTTTTTTTTATCGGCGACTCAAGTCATTAATGCAGTTTACTCTGCAAAGAGGACGGTAGTGTGCTCGTGATAACAGATTATTAACGCTTACCAATGAACGTACCAGGCGTAGGCAGCTATGCACTGCAACTTCTCAGCACAGAGCGTTGCTGTCTCCGACGTACTATTACAGCAGGCAGTAAGAGTGAGCGAGCTAAGCAGGTGATAAGCGTACAGCATCCATTTTAGGACATCCTCATTCCTCACTCCTCATCCCTACTTCTCATCCCTGCTTCTCATCCATCATCCCTACTTCTCATCCATCATCCATCATCCCTGCTTCTCATCCATCATCCCTGCTTCTCTTCCATCACCCCTACTTCTCATCCATCGTCCCTGCTTCTCATCCATCATACATCATCCATGCTTCTCATCCATCATCCCTACTTCTCATCCATCATCCCTGCTTCTCTTCCATCATCCCTACTTCTTATCCATCATCCCTGCTTCTCTTCCATCATCCCTGCTTCTCATTCCTACTTCTCATCCATCATTCCTACTTCTCGTGCCTCAGCCATCATCCCTACTCCTCATCCATCATCCCTACTCCTCATTCCTCATCCCTCAGTCATACCAACACATTTTCAGTTTTGTGAAACACACCTTCACACTGATTGGTTGGTAACAGCCAATCAGAGTTAAGAGAGAGAGCTGCATTCTATTTCACTGAAAAACATCCTTCTCATTGCATGTGGTGGGTGAAGACAGAGGAGAGGAAATGCAACTCTGTTTGTTTCCAGTGAATTCAAGGCTGTACAACATTTTATTTAACTAAGTGTTTTCTGTTAACACAGGCCTCTGCAGAAAGCTCTGCTGATTTGGGAAATACAAGGAGCCCCAGCTTGGGCCATAAATCAGCTAATGGTTATAGAGGTCATCTACAGTTCAGCCAAAAACCTCTCTGGTTTCAGTTTCATATCTATCAATGTGAAGGTGTGTTTCATAAAACTGAAAATTTGCTGGTATGACTGAGGGATGAGGAATGAGAAGTAGGGGTGATGGATGAGAAGCAGGGATGATGGAAGAGAAGCAGGGATGATGGAAGAGAAGCAGGGATGATGGATGACGGATGAGAAGTAAGGATGATGGATGAGAAGCAGGGATGAGAAGTAGGCATGATGGATGAGAATTGGGGATGAGACACAGGGATGAGAAGTAGGGATGATGGAAGAGAAGTAGGGATGATGGATGAGAAGTAGGGATGGTGTATGATGGATGAGAAGTAGGGATGATGGATGAGAAGCAGGGATGATGTTTGATGGATGAGAAGTAGAGATGATGGATGAGAAGTAGGGATGAGAAGTAAGGATGATTGATGAGAAGTAAGGATGATTGATGAGAAGTAGGGATGATTAATGAGAAGTAGGGATGATGGATGAGAAGTAGGGATGATGTATGATGGATGAGAAGTAGGGATGATGGATGAGAAGTAGGGGTGATAGATGAGAAGCAGGGATAAGAAGTAGAGATGATGGATGAGAAGCAGAGATGAGACGCAGGGATGAGAAGTAAGGATGATGGAAGAGAAGTAGGGATGATGGATGAGAAGTAGGGATGATGGATGAGAAGTAGGGATGATGTATGATGGATGAGAAGTAGGGATGATGGATGAGAAGCAGGGATGATGTTTGACGGATGAGAAGTAGAGATGATGGATGAGAAGTAGGGATGAGAAGTAAGGATGATTGATGAGAAGTAAGGATGATGGATGAGAAGTAGGGATGATGAATGAGAAGTAGGGATGATGTATGATGGATGAGAAGTAGGGATGATGGATGAGAAGTAGGGATGATGTATGAGAAGTAGGGATGATGGATGAGAAGTAGGGATGATGTATGATGGATGAGAAGTAGGGGTGATGGATGAGAAGCAGGGATGAGAAGTAGGGATGATGGATGAGAAGTAGGGGTGATGGATGAGAAGCAGGGATGAGAAGTAGGGATGATGGATGAGAAGCAGGGATGAGAAGTAAGGATGATGGAAGAGAAATAGGGATGATGGATGAAAAGTAGGGATGATGTATGATGGATTAGAAGTAGGGATGATGGATGAGAAGCAGGAATGAGAAGTAGAGATGATGGATGAGAAGCAGGGATGAGATGCAGGGATGAGAAGTAAGGATGATGGAAGAGAAGTAGGGATGATGGATGAGAAGTAGGGATGATGGAAGAGAAGTAGGGATGATGGATGATGGATGAGAAGTAGGGATGATGGATGAGAAGTAGGGATGATGTATGATGGATGAGAAGTAGGGATGATGGATGAGAAGCAGGGATGAGAAGCAGGAATGAGAAGTATGGATGAGGAGTGAGGAATGAGGATGACCTAAAATGGATGCCGTATAAGCGAATCCCTTCTCAGCTAAGGGTGGGATGGCGGACGCCCCCGACAGAGGCAGCACAAGTGCGCTGGCGGGCTCTGGTGTCAACTCATAGGGCATATGGCTGGCTGTAGCGTGCCAGGAATCGCCCCTGCACGAGTGCACCTTGGGTAAAATGGTACTGTCACGATATACAGTTTATATTCGGTCGGCATCGTGCCCCCTACCCGCGATAACGTTCGTGGACAGAGCCCCCGGGCTTCCTCCCAGCCCCGCTTTCCCCTCCACCCCGTGTCAGCGCGCCTCTCCTCCTCCAAGCATCAGAATAGGCTGCACGAACTGCCAACCCCGGATAAAACAGCTAATTACCCAGCAGTTATTATTCTCCAGTGTGCAGCCGTCGCCAGGGATTCCTATAATCACAATGAAATGTCAAAACGCGACGACAAACTATTTCTACAAAAAATAAACACACACTGACAAAACCAACAGGCCTGGGTGTAATGTACTCACGTTTGCATATTCATTAAAGCCAGGCCTAATAAGCTTGTTACGTAGGTCACGTATACAGTGGGCTTACTGGAAAAGAAAACAAAAGGAAGAAGGCAAGGAAGTTTAAATTTTGCTATTATGTTTTCACAGGTTTATGTTTTAAAGCTTAATTTATCACACGCTCAAAAATGACTTAATTTCATGAGTTACAGTGTAAAACAAGCATTAGCAAACCACCAGGTATGAGGTTTGAATTGAGTGTGTTTTGATTTCTCAATGCTTACTTGTTCACAGGGGACAGACAGTGAGGACAAAATCATCTGAAACATGCAAGCTACAAAAAAGGCTGCTTTTCTTCTGCAGCTTCTATTTTTAGGCTTTGCCTGCAACAGCACATCTGCTCACGCTTGCGAAAAATACTGTATACAGTGAGGGGCGTGACGCCCGCCCATTGTTTAACATTTGCTGGCTTCATTGTCACTCCTATTTGCTGCCTTCTAATTAGCCAGTGTGTGCTGTGTCACTTCCTCTTCTTTCAGCTGGAGCATGGATCGAATATTGATTTGTTTAGCTTGATTGCTGTCCTTCTCCTGATCCTTCTGTGATTGAGGTACTGCTTTAATTTTTTATTCTTTCCTGCTGTCCTTTTTGAACCTTTTGCCATTTGTAGCTATGTTTTCTCCTTTGAGCCCTTTTCTCCTGGATGTTTATTGTGACCACAGGCATTATTTGCTTTTATTATTATGATAATAGATACTATCTACTTCCAAATATATTTTCACTAAGACACAGACATGTGCGCAATTGCTTTCTTTAGGAGATATACGTTTTTTCAGTGTTATATTTTTTTCTTTTTCACGCATGGGGAGATTAACTCAGAATCACAGGGGTGTTGTGCTGAAACCAAACAAGCACTGGCAAAGCCAATGGGTCCCATATATGAGACTAATTGGCTCTGCCATTGCCTTTGCTTATGCTGTATAGAATGGGCTTTGTCGACTTAAGCAATGATTTGTAGCTATGCTGCATAGCTGCATTGCTAAAAATAATAACCAAAAAAAAACAATGATGCATCCAGGGCTAATACACTTGAAAAAACAGATTAGCCCTGTCTGTATTAATAGTGCTCTCTTAAATTAGTTTTACCCACACTGCAAACCATCCAAGCTGCTGTACCAAATGGCTATAAAACAATGCCAAAGCCAATAGCTCCCGTATTGGCTTTGTCAATGCTTGTTCAGAAACCTTTGCCAGTACACAATCTCCAGTCCTACCAGACAACTCACAGACTGCAAAATAGTTGCTTACTCATTCGAAAGGTGGCAGAAGGACACAGCATAATAACCAACAGAAAAACAGTGACCCCAAAATACTTTAGTGTGCTGATCCATGATGTGCTTGATAATGTCAAAAACCAACAGCTAAAGGTTCAAAGGTAAAAGAAGCCAATGGCTTAATGAGAGTGAACAAAAGCTCATCAAAGTAGGACTAGAATACAATACATTTACCAGGAATGGTACAAGTGCTACAACCGCCAAACTGAAACATGGATTGTGTTCAGAATTTGTTGGTGATTCTTATATTTCTAAGATGTAAAAACGCATCTCATGCAATGCAACGGAATCTCTGCTTACAAGATGGAATGATACCAATTACCCAATAGCACAAGTTGATAGCTAATCACACCTCCAGAGCCCACTGTATGTATATTTTCTAAAAGAGTAACAGCAGCATTTCTGGCAGGTCACTGCTCTGGCAAGCCAGTCCTGCCAGTACACTCCCACACCTTCCCATGAATATGCCTCTGTTATGCACTGACCACACCTGAGGATCAATCTTTTAAGAACGAAGACTACAGAAATTCAGTTTTAAGCAAATCATATGAGGCTTGGGTGCATGAGATTAAATACAGTAGCATACTAAGAAGCCCCGATAGCACAATCATTTTTATGTATATTGTTCTTTTGCTGGCAGTGGTTAATTTGTGGAGATGGTCGGCACCATCTATCATCTCTGGGGGGTGGGTCTTATTTTTCATCATCACTATTTGATCCAGAGAAAAGAAGGGAAAGGCAGTTATGAGAGAAAGGAGGAGAAAGATGAGAAATCAGGGACAAAAAAGGGCTGAAAAAGCAAGAAACAGTGTTATAATGAGAAAAGAAGCATGGCATGGAAAAATGATTTTTAAGTGGAGTCAAGGCCCCTGCAATTAAGTTTTATTTAAACAAATTAAGCAGTGGCTGACGACTATACATCTCAAAAGGTGAAGAAAATGCAAACACAATTCATCTGCTACTTCGCCTCAACTCAAATAGCAAGGTTACAGCCTCATAGCACATGCAAATATTTACATAACATGGCCTTCTCATTCCCAAACTAAATCCTGTAATCGCCAGTCGCTATGGTGGCTGCCTCTATGTCACATCCTGTTGTCCAAACTTCCAAAAATATGACCTCACTTAAGTCTTATGTTCAGTTGAGATGTGCTGTTTAGTAATTTCAGAAGATCAGCTTTTCTACATTTTCACGGAAGGTGGTTTTCTGCAGTTTTTCACAAATTCACACCAGTAGGCCAGTGAGGTTTCAAATGTCCGCAAATTTTGTATTCGTCAGTAATTGGCCACTGTTTTGGTGCAAGTCATTTAATGGTGGTGGTACTGCAGAAATATAAAAATGGTTTGTGGGAGAAGCAGAACATCATGAACCATCGACAGTTTCCGGGTCCTCTGGTGTGATGTGGCTGCTGCAATTAGGCTTGAGAGTTGTTTTTTAATTGTATGTCTCAGTTAAATTATAAAACTATTTGGAACGTTCCATGTTCAGAAGCACCATGAGGAACATTTGCTTGATTTCCCTATCAAGGATAGGTTGAGAGGCGCCAGATAATTGAGTTTTTTTCTGATCGGAATCTGCTGCTGCACTACTGTTAATGAGAGGTCGGCACGTATTTAAGAAACAAATCCAAAGTAAGCCGCTTCTATCAGCAAAACTGGCACGTACATAACTTGTAGATATTAAAGTCTGCAAAAAAACTCCCTTGGAATCTTCTCTCTTTGCTTCTCAAGTGGGCAGCTGTCAGTCCAACTCCCATGCCCTTTCTGCCTATCCTACGGCCTAACTTCTTCCAAAGGCTTCAAAGTTGTTCCCAGCACAGAATGTTTCATTTACGCACCATGTTGTCTCGTCTTGCAACCACTGCCACTCTACTGTGAAGTGAAGATCTATAAACTGCGCAAGACCAAGCCCTTGTTTGCGTGTTCACTTTCCATAAACATCCTGGCCAGTTTTTACAAGTTGATTTAATAGAAGGATCTCACTGACCATGACATTGAACCAATCTGCGTTTTCAGTAAATTGACTAACTAAATAAGGGGTAACAGACTAAGTAAACCAGCTTCAAATACTAGAGATTAGCACAGATAACACCCTCCTAAAGCTTTATTTTGATGGTCCATTACATATAGAATTCCACTGAATTAGGCCTAGGAAAGGGTAAATGTTGTAAAACTTGCGTTTGGTTTGGGCACAGAAGAATGTTGCATATAATATTCACTATATTTGTGCGTTTTTGCCAAAACAAAAGCTATATGTGGATTGGCCAGCGTTTACATACACAGTAGGCTGGTCAAATATGCTTTGCTACAAATTGTCACCAGCGTTTGCTACTTATCATGACCTTTCACCAAAGACTTTAACTTTAGTTGTTCCTTTCATTATTTATTGGGAAAGAGTTTGATGAAAAGTGTGCCAGAACGGGTCCTTAAATGCTTGCCTAGACTTAAATGAAGTAACTGTCACAGACTCTGAGGTTATGTAGCATCCGCACATGGTAACTTTGGCAAAATGCTTGCTGAGTCTTGCAACAAGCAAAATACATAAAAACACATACAGGCAATAAGGGTGCAAGGATTTTAATGCTTCCAGCAAATAGGCATTTTGCATTCGATGTGCTCTCAATTCTGTACGAAAGGGCCATTTTTCTGACCTTATCTTATGATTTGGTGGCAGAAAAGGTATCTGTCTTGCCATGACTTACACTACACTGTGGACGCTCAAATCAATGCTAATGATCATTTGCTCATCCCTAATTGAAAACAATGTTTTTTGGGTGATGGTGTGCAAGGAACTGCATGGTATTCAAGATGCGGGTAAAGGAGGACAAACGAAAATGTGTTACTTTCCGCATCATCTTCATCCCCATGAACACTCTAAATATGTTATATCTACCTCCTGCACATAAAAGATTGGATTTTTAAACCCCTCCTCGTAATGCGTAAAGTTTAAACCAGACGTGCCCAACATAGGTCAAGCAGTACCAGATCAATGGCAGACTTTCAGCAAACACACATGATAAACCTATATAAAATACATATAAACAGAAATGACTTACAAAATCAGTAAGTGAACATCTAACATGGACAGAACTACACTCAACCCCCATCGCCCATGTAATGCTCCTTTTACCAGGTGACCTCTATACTAATACTAATAATGGGTTTCCTTTTTCAACCATAGCCTCCAGAACTGGAAACAGTAGTCCAGATGAGGCTTTACTAATGACTAGATTCATCACTTCATTTGATTTGACTTGTATGGCACTTGCGACATTCATGCAGATATATAATATATTATTGTATTCCATACTTTAAAGGCCAAGAGTCAGCCACTCTTAGCTGTTGGCTTCTTTTGCTCACAACCTTCAGCAAAAACGTCAGTCACAAATACTCTCTGCCTTTCCTGCTATTTTTCTATTGGCCGTGTCCTGCCTCCACTGTAATGCATGAGGGGCTATAGTACAGTTAGTGACTAGCCCAGTAGCACTGAAGAGCGAACACTGAAAAACAAAAAAAAACCAAAAATGAATAATGGATGCTACCGAAAACAATGGCTGCTTTGTTTTCAATAGCATCCAATTTTCACATTATTTTTGTCTGCGCTTGATGCCCAGAATACAAAAAAGCTTTGGCAAAACCGGAAAAAACTCATATAACTGTCAAACTGTTTGGATTTGCTAATGCTTGTTTTCTCCCTGCAAGTGATGTCTCCCCAAGAATTTTAGCATTTCACGTGCTTTCTCCGTGATCATCCCACACCAGTTGTAAATGCTTGAACTGAACGTCAAATCAGTATCACAAAGGAATAAACTAAAGTTAGAAGCAAATAGAAGTTTCATAATCCAATGAAATTAGGACAAAAAAGTGAACACATTTTCCCAATTGACAGATGGGTGGTGCCATTAGCTTACTCGTTGTTTAAGACGACTGCAAGCCTCTCATATGGCTTAAATGAATTATTCTACTATTAGCATCACTTAATCTACAGATGTAGTTCCCAATTTGCTAATTTTTAAAGGACACCATCTTTCTTGTCAGGGTCTATCATTTGACAACTGAGTGCATAACAAGAGTTACAATCTTAGTCTGCTTCCAATGAACCAATTGGGCTGATATCAATGATCTTGAAAAGGAAATCCAATGACTGGGAAAACGGGCTTGGTGCACAAAGGAAAGCATACATTTGTGTCTGCAGGTCTACCACCCCAACATTTTCCAGAATACCCCTGGAAAGCTACACCACTAGCAACATTCCAGGCATGTTTCAGGATATGCTTTCTAAATTCTTTACCTGGCTGTGTGTCAGTATTTCCACTGGTGTAACTGTACACGATGCACAACTACACCAGCTACAATGCTACGACCTCTGTGCAAGGAGCACCAGATTTTTCTTTTTTATTCTTACAGAAAAATACCCTCAATCATGAGGAGAAACCCTTCCTCTCCACCTCCATTATGCTTGCATAATTCCATTATGGGTAGGTGTCACAAAATGTTCTGCAAATACACACAGTCCCATGAATTTTTTGCCAGTCACAAACTTTTAAGGCAAATCATGAATCTCTACCCCTTGTTTAGGGGTTCCTCTTGTGTGATATTACATACATTTGGAGTCATTCTGCCTATTATAAAAATTATTTCTACCTCCAAGCTCACCTTTTCCCATCATCTGTGCAAGTAAAAGAAACAAACTTGAGTGTAAAAACTGCTTGTGAATTAAGCCCAGTGTGTCCCAACAATATTGAACTTAGTAGTCACCCCATCTACAAATAAACCACTGGAATAAATTATTAACTAAAAGAACAATGGCATTACCAGTTACTGAAATGCTGGCTAAACAGCTCAAATCTTAATGCACATAATATAGTTCTAGCCTTGTTCTAAACAAGTGACTATTATTTAAATTATAAATTGAGTTTCCACAAGGTATGAAGCCACATGCCGGTCAATGGATACACTGCTAAATTGCTAAACATTCATCAGAAATCCTTTTCATATTAGCGCATGCCTGCTTTCTTACTGCACATTAGAGAATAAACAGGACTAAAAATAGTTTCCATTATTCTTTAACAGTGAAACCTAAAAATGTCAACTGCTGCCATGACAATGAAAGTCTAATCTCAAAATCCCTTCTACTGCTTTCCACTGCTGCAGCTTTTCACCATTAAAGGGAAACTCCTGCCTCTCTTTCTTTGAAAATATGAAGTTCCACACTGAGCACCCGCGTAGCAGAGGGATTTATTAATCTTTTAGGCCTTACTGAGGTCTGCAATTAACCTTCACAAATCCAAGGACACAGGCGCTCTGCGCACCGGCATGCTATTCACTTCCGGGATGATCCAGGACGTCACGCAAGCCAGACATCAACTAACTCTCATGGCCTCACATCTGATCGTGTGAGGAAAAGGTGAGGCCTTTCTTGGAGGGGGCACAATACACCATACACACGTGTCATGAAAGGAAAATTGCATCATCTCAAGGTTTTCAAGGTTAAGTTCAAATATAAAGGAGGGGGCTCAGGGTGATTGGGTTTAAAAATATGACTGAAGTTTCCTGTGACCAATTTAGCCAGATTGATTTTTTTTTTAAAGCTATTAGGCAACTGTGTTCCTTGGCTAAAAAAAAAGTGGAATCTTTGGAAGGAAAGGTGAATGCCCTTATAGCAACTGGGAAAACATCAGCCCCCCCCCACTTCCAATGGGAGATAATCTCCTGTTTGAAATCTGTGAGCCTACGTGCCCTCTAGTTCCAACTATCTCCCCAGTTCAGAGAGGAGGATTAAATCATGGGCAGCAACCTTTTGAGTGAACTTTAATCCCTGTACCCCAAGAGCATAGGGAAAAACTATCTTATCAACAGAAGGTGGGTGACCATGTGGCCCGTAAGGACTCTATACAGGACCCGTCCCCGTACTTCCAAATTCCCAAGCCCCCCGTCCGTAAATTTCCCCCAGCATGTGCTCCATATATTATCATTTTGGAAAATGTACCTAGATTGGATGCCTCGCACTCTGAGTGCCATTCTTCATTACTACATAAAGCCATGTATTGGGTCCGGAAGTACTCGGTTGGAGTTCAGACCACTCTGGAGAAATTTCAACTGTGAGAAGGGTACCATGGATAGACCCAACTAGTAAAGCTTCTCCAGGGGATTGTATTATTATAAATTTTAGGAACCCACAATTAGTTGCCACTCCGCACCATTGCTTCTCAACATTAACATTAAATCTGGGATCTATTAGGGTAAAACAGTTGTGACATTTTATCTCCTCTCAGGCCCAGCAGTTTTGTTTTAGTAAACCTGGCAAGCAGAAACCCTGTTCCCCTTATCAGCCCAGGCACCTTAGTTGTTCACTCCCTTTATTTAATAGCTTCGAGCCTTTGAACTCCTTGGAGCAATTGGACTGACCATCAATCAATGGAAATGCTTCTGGCGGAGCTCTGGAGGTAGATACGTTTTCTGTAATAAATCCACACTCCTAGATTAATTAACACCTCTCCCGTTGTAACCTCTAGGATTATCTCTTGGAATGTGGCAGGATTAAAGAATAAAGAAGATAATCCAGATTGGTTGAGGTTTGTAGCCCAATATTCATATATGTGTTGTCAGGAAACCTGGCTTATAGATTTCTCTTATATTAATGGCTTTACCATCTATTTTGCCCCTGAAACTAAATTACCCTTGGGAAGGGCCAAGGGAGGTTTGGCTACATTTATATCTGTATCTGCAAGAGGAGTAGTTGCACGTGTTAATGATATAACAACACACTATCTGGTACTCCTCCTCAAACTAACTGACCCACACAGTGTCTTGTTGATTAACTATTATAACAACATCTTTGATTTGTCGGACACTAGTGTGATTGATAGTTTGGAGACTAGGGTGCATAGTGCGTTGAATAGAAGAAAGAAGGACATAATGATTATTTGGGCTGGTGACTTTAATGCGCATCTATGTGATCTGGAATTATTAGAATGTTGGATTTTCTGACGAATATGACCGCCTTGTGCAGCATTTTAAACATTCCCCTTATGGGAATGTGCTTAATCGTATGATGGCCGCCACTCATAGGGAAGATTAGGGTGATTGCGACTTGTATGAGTGATCATAACCCTTTACTTTAGAAATTAGGTTAGGCGGGGATAAGGGCCCCGGCGGGGAGGTACAGCAGCCAGGGCTGAGATTTAATGGGCAGAAAGGCTTGACAACCAAGTGGGGAAGATTGATAAACATAGTTTTTATAGAGATCTGATGAGGAATAAGAAAGAAGAAATCATGATTACTCTGGGGGGACAAACACCTGCACACAAAATCAGTGAGGCATTTTCTGCCCTAATAAGTTATATGGCTGATAAATTACAGCGCCCAAGTATTAATAGAGATAGAACTGGTTCAATCATGCATGCACATCTACCCTCAAGGACCTAAAAAAGACTACTAGCTCTATCCCACGCAACCAGTCTGCCATTAAAGAGGCAAGAAGGATTTATAAGGCCACTCTTGCTGCCAGGAAGTAAGAAATGAGGGAGAATACCTGGGACAAGTTAATTGAGGCTAGTAACAGCAAAGACATGAAGGCTTTTTGGCAAGTGGTTAATTCCACCCCATTGGTGGCTAAAGATAACACTGTTATAGAGACTGTTATCCTACCGCAAGTTTGGATGGAGCACTTTTCTAAAACCTTCAAAACAGAGATCAATATCACCCAGGTAGATTTGATCTGTCCCATTACCGGGAGGAATGCTCCCCCACAGCCTTTTATAATTCACTTGAAGTATCCAAGGTATTACAGGCTATCCAAAACAGTCCCTCTGACAAAGCTCCCGGTACGGATAAAATTCCAGCTGATATATATAAAGCTCTGCCCGAATTTTCAGGCCCTCTTCTTACTAACGTTTTGAGGGCTGCTATGATGGGCCCCTTGGTAGATACCTGGAACGAGGCGATAATTGTGCCCGTTTTTAAGAAGGGGGATCAAGCTGATCCGCAGTGTTATCGCCCAATCGCCCTCTTACATAGTTCTGTTACGATCTTAGGATGAGTAGTACTGAGCAAGCTGGAAAACTGGGTGGAGGAGACCAACTGCTTATCGAAGGTTCAGTTTGGGTTTCGACCAGGACTGGGACCAATTGAACAGACTCTTAATCTGACTTTGATAGTACAAAACTACACTAAGGCAAAAAAGGCTGTATTCACTTAGCCTTTATGGACCTATCCTGTGCCTTTGACACAGTTGATAGACCTAAACTGTGGACTGTCATCTCAGATATGGGGGTGGACAGAGATTTGATTTCCTTACTTAATAGACTACACGCTTGTACTTCTGCACGGGTTCGCTTTAGCCAGGAGGGTGACCTTAATGAAGGATTTCCATCTTTGAAGGGGGTTAGACAGGGATGTGTGTTGGCCCCTTTTCTTTTTCTCCTCTATGTAAACGGTCTTGAAGATTGTTTTTGTAAGATGGGGAAGGGTCTACCTCTTAATTAGTCCCAGCCAATCCCAGTACCAATTTATGCGGACGATGCTGTCCTTATATTAAGGACAGCAAATGGCCTGCAATCCGTACTGGACGCTTTTAACACTTTTATGGGAAACCTTGGCCTTAAAATTAACAGAACAAAATCCTTTGTGATGAAGAGTGGCCCAAAGTTATCAAAAAGTAAAACATTTGTTCTGGAAGGCGTGGAAATACTCAAAGCTCCTAACTTCACCTACTTGGGGGTTCCAATTGATGTTGATTTTAACTGGAAATTTTTAATTGTTGTTTGTATTTTGCAGTTTCAAAGAGCTATGATTGTAGTTTTTAGGTTTTCAAAGAAATTGGGACATATACCAGTAAAGGAAATGCTGACTGTTTTTAAAAGTAAATGTCTTTCAATTGCTTCGTTCGGAGCTGGGGTGTAGGGTTATACGGATTGTCCGAGCCTACAGGTAGTGGAAAATAAGTTTCTGAGAAGGCTGTTAGCAGTCCCTCAATATGCTCCAGCTGTCTTTTGCCACGATCAAGTAGGCTTGAGGGGTATAGCCGACCACATAAGATTGCAACCTTTATTGCTTTGTTTAAGAGTCTGGCTAAATCCCGAAACTCATCTGTGTAAGTCAGTGATTATGGATTGTCTGTCATTGACTCGATCAATGGACATTCCCTGGCTCAGATATGTCAATCTTATGTTCCCTCGTCTTGGGGTGGGATTATTTCCCACCCAAGGCACATGGTTCAAGAAACTTTTGCCATGCTGCTGTGATGGTAGATCGCACCAAAGCACTTTTCACTTTATTCTCTTGTGCAATTTCTATATTGTACCTAGGAGAAGGTTTTTACGTTCAGTTCTTCTTCCCACTGGTATTAGGCGTAGTCATCTTACCTTTTCTTAGTTACAGGACCTAGGAAGAAAGGGGACAATAGAGGCGGTGCTAAATTTTATAAATGCTGCTATTTGAATTTGTAATTGTTATTAATTGCTTTTAGTTTGTTTTTATATTGATATTGTTATTTATTCTCTATTTTGATTATGGTGTATGTAATTGATTGTGTCTTTTATGGCTCTTTTGAACCGAATAAAGTATTTTGATGATGCTGAAGACTGAAGTCCCAGCTGCTATCACCTGGTTACAACATGTAACCAACCCTGAATATAGTTGAATAAATGACTGCGTTAGAAGAGTTACCATTGCATAAAATGAAAATTTAACACCACGCAGTTATACAGCAGATTTCTCTAAATTATTTTTGTAATTTTCCCAATGCACCAGTATGCAAGTTAAAACAAATATTAGTCGTTAGATAAAGCAATTTGTACTACGTAGAAATACATAGATTTCGCATTCCAAACTACCTTTCCTCCCAGCCTACTGCTCTATTGAACTCAGGGGCCATATGTACGAACACATTTTCCCATAGACACAGAATGGGTAAGTTCCTTTCGTACATCTGGCCCTCAGTTTCCTAAATGTCCATCATGTATAACAGAATACAAAAAAATGCAAAGGAATCGCAAAAATATAAGTGTTATTTTCTTAAAAATACAAATTCAATTAAATAGGTGCACAAAAATGCCAACATAAACCACAGCCAAGCTAAAAGTGAAATATCGTGACCACCATTAAGTACGTATTTGCTGACATTTACAATTTATGATATGTCCCTCTAATATGGAAATAATAATACATTATCCAAGGCTATAAGCTACATACCTCTTAAGAATGAAGCCCCTAATACACGGATTTAATCCTATAATAACGATACAGACACAAGCTAATGGCATGCATGTTTTCTTAAGAAAAAACACTTTTCAAGAATCACAGACACATTATTGGCTAAACGTGAAACTGCCCTACTTTAGTGCTCCAAGGCTCCCCCACAACAGGGGTATGGCTTAGAAGTCTCATTTTTTGTGACACGACCAGCGAGGTCCAACAGCCCCCTACTTCGCACCCGAGAGACATCTGCAGCCACTCCGTGTTTATATGATTACACTTGAGGGTTTGGAGCCGCGGGGCACACAAGGCCGCTGCCATCCTTCAGCTAGCGCTTCACCCTCACCTGTGTTCAGCGCATCAACACACGCTTCCTCCCCGACCTCATGGGACTGACTGACTACAGACGCCCTCTGTCGTGCCGTAAACGGCCAACTGATGTTCATTGCTGTCTCACGTGTTTGTATACATCCTCGAGTGTTATTGCTTCAGTCATGTCACAATTAATGATTCATGTGGATAATGTCACTGCTATGGTAATGTGCTTACTTGTATTATGTTCACAAAAAACAATATAAAGAATAAATTAAAAAAAAGAATCACAGACACATTTTGACCTATTTAGGATTTATTGGGAAGGTGCAGCTGACATACTTTTTAAGTAATACTGGTTAAGGAAGCGGTTACCAAACACGCCCCGTAATCTGTCTGGTAAAAAGATGCAATGCACAGCTGAAAAATGCATTCCTAAGAAAAGCTGAAGAGCATGCAGACCCCCCTATGGCCGTTCCTGGAGCGATTCCACCTTAAAGCGGAAAGGATAGTAGTGTTCCTATAGCGAGCGGAGTAAACAGGTGTACAAATAGTCGCAGTATCACCCTTAAGTCGTTAGGTCAGGAGTAGGACTTTGTACTCCACTTACACCACTGCTTTGGTGCAGAGCCCTTAGTGGTACACGGTTAAGAACTAGAGAGACGGTGGCCTCGTGGAACGAAGGGCGTGCAGTGCGAAGCTGCTACACGGACAGCGCCTTCTTTGTTGACTATGGTCTATAAGACTCATCATGAATTCTGTAGTATAGGGTATTAGGAGTTCCAATTACTGTTTTTTTCAGTAGCTCTGTATAGCCTGAGCATTGGCTTAAGGATGTCGTCACTTAAATTAGAACTCTAAGAAAGGTGAAGAATAAGAAGACACCAAGCCGACTTCATAACCTTACTCTCATTAGTTGGATTCATCCTTTGTATTTACAGTAGGTACGTTTACAGCTGCTTGAGTGGTTATATGAATTCCCTGGAGAGATGCTGCATTGAATATCTAATGAAGGTTCGATGGTGAAAGGAGGCTCCTAGCATATGGCCATCCACAGCCAGTCCTTTGGGGCTGAGAGGCCGCGACCCCTCGCCCTTTGCCCCTCAAAAGGAGTGTCTGTCAGACTAAGCAAAGGGCAGCCTGACAGACATAATTAATTTTCAGGCAGGCAGGCAGGACCTAGACATGCACTCTTTATGCAGGCTCCTGGCAGCCTGAGCTGAACTGTGCTGGGCTGAGGAGGTCACAGCTCCTGTGGGGGTGACCTCCTCAGCCCAGCAAAGGTCCTCAAGGCCATCCCCCTCAGTGACAACGGTGAGCATCCCTATTTGCCTATGACCTAGGTGCTTCAGCTTAAAGCCTTGCAGCACCCACAGCCAAGTGTCAATCACTGACACATCATCACAGAGTGTGTGGGGGGGTGGGGGGTCAACAATCTCACTACCCCATCCCACTCTGTGACAAGGTTAGGACTGCTGCCTTGAGGGAAGGGATCTCCAAGGCTGAGCTGCAGGTAAGTGTTTGTGCTCTTTTCAAATGAATGTTTGGTGCATGTATGTTTAAATATTTGGTAATGAGTGTTGTGAATGGATGTGTGTGCGCGCGTGTGTGAATATGAATGAGTGTGAGTATATGTGTGGGTGTGTCTCACTTCTGCCCCCCCTCCTAAAATTACTGACCGCCACTGCATACAGCATACACATTTTCTTAGGTAGTAGGCAATAGTGTCTATCTATAAACAGAAGAGAAAAGAATGGGCCACTAGAATATCAATACAGTATGAAAAACAAAGATATGCATTCTTAAAAACAAAATGAATATCCTGGTGGAATTACTCCCTTCCATTATGCACACATGATCTGTCCTATACAGCAACGACCAGGTGTGCCACACTCTCGGGAAATGTAACAAAGGTGTGCTGTGCACATCTACCTCAGCGAAGCAGCCAAGGGAAGCAAGGCAGGTGGGTCCCGGACACTCCTGCCACCACTGGGGAGGGTAAGACATGGGCGCAGATACCGACAAGGAGGTACAGTTTTTTGTGAAAACCATGCTCTTATCGGAATAGAATTTCCTACAGCTGTTCCTCGTTTTTACAGGCGAGCACAAAGCGCTCCGTCCGGTGTTGTAATCTCTCTTCGGCATCAAACCACGCCCATGTCACGTCAGTGTCTTTCATTGGTTCGTCGGCTTGCCTTTTAAAATCTGCTTGCTTTCATTAGTGAAAGTCATGCGCAAGTCATGCCTTTTCCGGTGTTTAGCCCTCCTCGAGCGCAGCAACCAAATACTGAAAACATACAAGGCTCGCTGTTTTCCATCCGGTTTCTGGACTACTTTTTCTCTTTTTTCGCAGCGCAATCTCGCTGGGCAGAAGTCGAGTGCTTTGCATGACATTGACCATGTTACATAGTTGATTGCACTTTTGCTGGTTAAGTAGATAATGGCACTTTTGGCGGTTACATGGATAATTGCACTTTTGCAGATAGGTTTCACTGCGAGCGAACTTTTATTTCCATTTGAATGCGTGCTTTGCACTGATGGCGGCCGTCAGTTCGCTTATGTAAAACTTTTACTTTTCAGTTTATATGGCAAGAAAAGTCCAGTTAATTATGTGAAACTGTTTTATTTTCATTTTCAATTTATGTGGCAAGAAAAGTGCGGATAGGAGTTTACAATGCTTATTGCTCTAGCTCAAGCAAACGCGAGACCAATTGCATTGCAAATGCTTGTTAGAAGAATACCTTGAGGGTGGGTAAGCAGTTATCCCTTATGGTAACTTAATCAGAATGTAGTCAGGGTAATGGTTGGTGACCATTTACAGCGTGTGTAATGAACTATCACACTTGTTTGTTTGGTTTTCTAGACTAATGTTAACAAAAGTGGCATACTCAGCCCAAAGTAGTTCACTATTTCAGGCACCGATATTGTGTGGAGTGACAAGACTGCTCACACTTATGAAGCAAGGTGTGTTTGTTAATATGGTGAAAATCTCGTTAGTCTTTGCTAGTTTTATTCCATTTTGAACAAGTTAGAAAATAAGGTTCCAGACCAGGGCGATTCCAAGACAAAAGGCTATATAAGTAAGGTAGCCCTAAATTCTGGACACTGTACATACTGCTTTACACATGGCTATGCACCATTCCAGGGAGGTATTGGTGGTAGGTGTGATGATGGACGTATGGCCAGAAGAATTGCTCATTGACTAGAGGTGGGTGAGCCCATGAATTAACAGAGAGAGCCGAGCCAGAGCCGAGCGTCTGGCTCGGATCTTACAGCCCTCACATGAACCGAGCCCTGAAAATATTTACAACGTAGATCATACAACAAACATCACGTAACCATGATCATCTCTTCAAAACGAAGAAAAAGGTGCACTTCTTCAACATGCGGAACCTTTGACATCAATAGGGCACAATATAGCATTGCACTGAGAACTACTTATAAAAAGTTATAGTTCTAGACAACTAGTAATCTGTACTCACATATTTGAAAGTACTTTCATAAGCGTTAATGAAGGGAAAAGAGTTTTGGTAAAGTAAAATATTTGCCTAAGATCACACAATTTTGAGCAGGGAAGCTGTGATTTATTCAGGTTTCTTGGTTTCACTTTGTACAAAGCAACCAGTAAATAAATATCTATTTGTCTTTTGTTATGTTAAGTCTTTGTTTTTACCTCTTAGTGCATGTTTCTGCAATGCGGTGTGAATTCAACCCAAAGTAATTGAGCACTTTACATGTGCACCAGTTACATTACACAAGATCACATGCATTGTTCATACGCAAGGGCAGATTAAGTGATTTGCCCACAATCACTGGATGTTGAGCCAATGCTTAGTCTCAAAACTGGTTCCCCAGTTCCACAGTCTGCAGCTCCGACTATAACGCAACATCCGGGGCAGAGGGGATAAAGCAGGCAGAAGCAACATGAAAGCTCGGGTCCTGATGGGCTTGAGGTTGTAACAGGATCTCGAGCCGAGCCAAAGCCAGGCTTCAGGCTCCAGCCTGGGTCAAAAAATCAGTGGCTCGCCCACCTCTACCACTGACTGAATAGGTTTAGATGGGCAAGAAACATGTAGATGTTTATATGAGCAAAGGGCCGTCATTTGTCCTTCTCTGCTTTTATATTTGTCACAGGGAGACTGAGACGAAACTGATATATGTCAACCATAAACAACTTTATTTTTTATGGGTTTTCTACACAGAACCTGGAAGATCTGCTGTACGTTCACCACTGGCGAGAACTACAGATTGGGGCTGTGCGAGACTTCAACACCCTCCCCCATTAGCCCTTGACAGAAAGTGGGAGCCTACCCCCAGTAAAAAGGTTGATGCCCAGCAGGGTGAGGAGGGGGTCCGATGACGAAGAATGTCCCCAAGTGTGGGTGAGGGCCCAGCTTCCTAAATAACCACCTTCAGTAGGTGTTTCCCACACACTTTTGCTGTTGGCTAGTTCAAGTTCTAAAACGGTTGTCTTTTTGTCATCTAGTTGTAGTACAGATGTCTGACTTGGGACAGTGAAAAAACAAGCCTAACACAGTCCCTCTTGCTTCCTTTCCATATTTGTAGGCAATATTCGCCTGTGTGGGGAGGTGAGAGACACTTCACTGGAGCACGGCTGGGAGGCAGGAGGAGGAACCGGAGTAATGAGATCACACATAGCTACGCTGCGCATTGATGTCTGTTGAGTGGTTGCAGTACATTCAACATCACTTCTCCCCAACCAACAATGTCTGTTGTAAATACATTTCAGACACTAGGGCTGTTTATTTGGCTTGAGTGGAAAACAAAAGGACTGCCTGACAATTAATCCCCAAATCATAATGAATTCATAGTTCCATACTTTCTGTACCAACGCCATTGCAAAAACGCAGAAACGTCCCATTTTTGGCCTTTCTCCGCACAGTTGTCCCAGGCCTACAGCTTGAAGTCCTGAAGACAAAGATCAGAGAGGAACCATGTGGATTTTCCAAGTTTTATTTCATGGCGCTGCTTTGCAAGTCTCTTCAACAAACAGTAGCGCAGCCCAGTGGAAACCCAAACCTTTCCGTCACTCCGTTGTAATTAATCAAGCTGTCATGTGTGGGATACACTCCCACCACGAGCGGGAATGAGCTCTCGGCCAGTCATGAGCTGCACATCTATTCCACCCGTCAATCGCGCTAAGAGGATGAGCGCATGACACACTCGGTCCTTCTTAATGTATAAACCAATTTGTGTCTCTCCTGGCTCAGGCGCAGCGGGCACGGTTAATCACACACCAGTGCTGAGCTTTCGTTAACATGACACTGCAATAGCCACAGCGGCACAAAAAGTACAACCCCGCAAACACGGTTTGTCCACATTCGGTCGCTAAACCTTATTTAGTTGCACATTTCACAAGTAATTCACAAGGGCTCACCCGCCTTCAACTTCTGAAGTGATGGGTATTCTTTAACAAATCTAAACTTTCCAAACTAAGCAAATCAAAAACAAGCAAAGTCAGAATTCTTAAAGCAGTTAACTTCATTATTAGGTCAATACTAATATAGATTTAACAATCCCCAAGTGTTCACTTATGTGCAGCGATGTGAAGTGACCTACTGGATGCATTGGCGCCATGAAAAACTAACCAGTGAATCAGTTTAAAAAAAATAAAATAAAGAAATGGCAAGGAATTTTTGAATGTGTGATCCTCAGATATAACCTCCGTCCTTGACAAGCTCCGACCGCATTATAATACACAATTGATGACAACCTTATGGGGGACTGGTAACTATAACTCTCAGGGCTCATCTAAGGACAGCCAAAATAGTTGCCCAAAGGTAGAAACTTTCGAATTTAAAGAATGTCACTTTGCTTGGCAGAGGAAGTACAGCGATCTGTCTGCTATTTTGCAACCATGCTCCAGGAAATACAGGTTTGGAGCGAAACAATTACAATAAAACCATTTCAAGGAGCACGAGATGTACATGAAATAAAAATAAAGAAGTTTCAAATGTTGAAGAAAGTAATTCGAGCAAGTTTTGCTGGAATATACATTCCACTTTTTTTCCCCTCACAGCATTCTCAATATTAGTATCATTTAGATGTGTTGGAATATTGAAACTCAGCAAAGAATTCATATTCATAACCCAACTGGTTATTATTTTCTCAGACGCAATATCCATGGAGGCGAGTGACAATCTGTCTTATTAGAAAGACCTAGCAGTGAATCTGATTTTCAGTGAACGTGCTTGATCCCCAATAAAGAATTTCGCCAGAGATCCACAAAGTCTCTTCCTAACAACATGACATGGGAATTGTGATCCTCAACCTCCTTGGGCCACTTACTCGTCATTCACTCTAGTTATAGCTGTCAAACCTACTACCCTTATTCGATTAAGCAAAAGGTATGTCATTCTAATAGGGCTACCTACTTAAATCCTGGTGAGTCACCATGATCCAATAATCATCGGTTTCACTTCTCACCACAATACTATCTCTACAGCCCAGGATTCCAGGAGGCCGAGCACTTCTATCCTGGGATCTTCTGATAGGTGTAGCTTCTTCAGGAACCCAGACAGGACCTCAGACTACGTTCTTACCCAGTTATACGTTCGAAACCAGTCAGACCCTGCCACCCTCAGTGACGTCACAGTTATTGGCTTGCACAACTTTGCGAGGCCACTGAATCTACAATTTCACAGTCTAAGCTGCTGGGTCAATTGGCACATCCCAGAATGACCCACATGACAACATGTAAATTAAATACGTAAATAAAATCAAAATAGTGACATTTATTTAAAGAACCATTCCAGTAGACACACATGGAAATTGTTTGTGAAGTCCAAGCTACATGAAGGGACTGTTTCTAATGACAAATATCTACATTTATCTAATCATGGAGCTACAAGAACACTACTAGGTAATTCCAAAAAAGCTGAACAGGCACCCCCAAAAATCTATGTGTAATGTTTGTTTTTTGTGTTCCAATTAACTGCTGCATAATACATGAGAAACTCACCTAGACCTATTAAAGCATTTCTTAACTCCACCACGACATAAAATCTCAATTACATTATGTGCGAGACTGAGATAATATGATATAGGAATTTGAAATCGAAATTAAATTTTCAAAAGCTTAAGACAAGTTATGATAAGACATGTTAACCAATTGGAAAAGCTAATTTTGTTTGCTAGTAACGTTTGCACCTTTTAAGGAATACACAAAAAACATCATCCATTGTGGTTCCATCCTTGAAAGTTAAGAGCCGCGTAAACAAGGGATAAATATTATAAACAGGAATTATTTTGGAAGAACGTATTTCACAGCACTTTTGCTTTTCTGAGACAGTTGAGTACAAACATTTATTGACAGAATGCCACGGAATTTACCAATATATGTAACAGGCAACTGTAACGTCATCCAGTAATATTACCAAGGGGTTTTCACTGCATGATTGTACCACACGGCAGAGTGTGGCTGGTTTGTAGATGTTACCAGAAGTCCTAGAAGGATTTTTTTGACCTGAATACGTCACACACTGTGTATTTTTAAATTACATCTTTAGAGTAATTAGCATAAAAAAATGTTATTTTCAGACAAACGAAAGTTTAATGAAAACAGTATTTGAATACAGAGGAATATTGTTAAAATACTTAAATAGGCTATTGAGATAGCTGGATTTTCAGAAAACGTTATTGGATATCCTCGGCAATGTTCAGCAAACAATAGGCACCTAAATGAAATTAGAATGGTCAGGTTTCATTTACTTTCCCTGGAGATGATGAATATTAAACTAAGAGCAACATTGAAAGTGAGCAGCTTGTTAATGATTTCCTTATTAAAATATTATCATGAGCAGCGACTAATTAGCTGACGAGAAGGCAATCAAACTAGGCCTTTCACTGGATGAAATCCAACACTTATGGGAATGATTTAATTTCCTGTACTGCTGAAAAATAATTCACTGGTGAGACATCATCCATATGAAATACAAATTGAAGCCACTGGTTTGTGTGCAATAAATGTGTAGCTAAACACCTAATATGTCAGATGTGGTGACCTAAGCCGCAGATACATGTCTAAGAATATCCGTCCTGACCAGAAAATAAAATACACGCCACATACTAGATAGCAATTTTACTCTTTAATCAGACAGTTTCAGATACAGTAAGTACAGCGGGTGTAGGTAGGAAGTCCTATCTTTTATCTTTGTACAAAAAGAATATATATGCATGTGTATAATCACGTAATCAGTATATGAAAATCAGTAAAAAATGTTAAAGTCAGGTGCCAGACCAACGCTTGTGTCACTAAAAAACTGTGACGGCATACACGTCCATTGCCACTACTGCATTTATATTGACGCAGGGTTAGGCAGAGAACAATGCATGGTGAGAAAGCATTTGCAAAGCCAATAGGTCTGACATTCTCCCTTCCAATGTAGACAAAATGGCTTTGTCAAAGCTTAATGGTAACGCTGTTTAGCCTGGGCAAAAAACCTCTGTGTTAGAATGGTACACATGCATGTGTCATGACACAAAACTCAGGCCCTCATTAAGAGTGTGGAGGTCTCAAGACCACCACACTCACAATAGTGGTCGGACAGCTGCAGACAGGGTGGTCCGACTGCCCTATTATGACCGTAGCAGATGTGCCACGGTCCGACCGCCAGCACCTCCATGTTCCTGGCTTGTGACAGCCTGGCGGTCTCGTTGGTTGCAATCCGCCAAGGGAGGTCTGCCCTGGGGATTACAAGTCCCCTTTCCGCCAGCCTTTGCATGGCGGTCTCACCGCCATGCAAAGGCTGGCAGAAAGGGGGTGTCGGGGCCCCGTGGGGACCCCTGCACTGGGCCCTTATGGACAGCCCTGTTGCACATTTCACTGCCCGAATAACGGGCAGTGAAATGAGCGACGGGTGCTGTCACACTTTTGTGTGTGCCTCTGAAAGTTCAGCTGAATTAAAAAAAAAAAAAAAAAAGGATCACAACTGCTTTGAGGGCAAGCACTTTCTTGTGGAAGCACACAACGTCTGCCCAATCAAAACATGTACTCCTAGCTCCTAGCTCCCAGCACTTGGGCAGAGCCAAAGCCTCTCTTTAGTAATGCTCACTTAATTGTCTAGTAGCAGCTGCTCTGTCAAGTTGAAGCACAGCAGCAATTTGTAAATGCCAGCTTCTCCAAAAAGCTTAAAATAATAATAATAAAAATGGGGCGGGGGTGAGTGAGGCTTTGAGTGGGAAAGGAGCACAGGTGAAAAGGAGCTTGAAAACACATGCTCAATGAAAAAGAAAAAAAGTTTTTCCCTGAATGTAGCTAGCAGAATGATACAAGCCATCCAATCAAAAGCACAGTTAAAAACAGCTGGTCTCCAGGGGAGGGACATACACAAGAAGACGAAGGAAAGTCAGTGCATAAGAAACAAGCAAATTTGATGGGCACGACAGTCTACCAATGATGAGAAATGGGCTGACCCAAAGTCAACTGTAAGTACAATACGGTTGTATTGGCCATCAACAGCAGAAAGCTAACGGCTGTTTACAGATCTAAAAAGTGTTAGAATTATGGCATTGTATGCAACACCCTCTGGCTTCTACGAATTCCCTATAGTTGAGAGGCATATCTTTCTAAGTCCTCTTTAAAAAAAAAGAAATGTCTTTAATAATATATCATGAAGTAGTAACAGTCCACTTAAGCTCTCAGCACCCAGTTACCCTTCCAATCACTCACTGACTGCATACACTTCAATCAATATGCCCACTTCAGTAACTTGTACAGTGCTGTTCCTTTAGGTTCGAGCTATTCAAAAGCCACATGCACACACAAACAAGAGCATGGATTTGCTTTTAAAAGGAGCATTGATCTGTTTATTACATTCCTATGACTCCAGTCCACTCCCCAAATTGCCCACAATTAGCTAAGAAACAGTGTTGTGAAGTACGACTCCATCTCCAAAGACAGTATTGCCATATCGTGATTATTATTCTGACTTCAAAAAATCTAGACCACAGATAAAAATCATTATTTACAGAACTCAGTCTTGAAGGAGTATATCCAAGAGAAGTATATGTTCAGTATTTAAATAGTTTCAGAGTGTGAGCATGCTTTGAAGTCCTTCCCTGGTTTTGGAACTAGCTTTATGAATTATATTTTCCTTACAAAAGGAGAACATCACATTCTTATTGCTTCCTAAAGCATGTCCAGAAATAGTCCTGATAATAGTCCTGATAATGCACTGTTGCTGTGTAAACATTATAAAACCCTCCAATCAAACAATAAGGCGTAAACACTTTTTCTCCTGCGATCTGAAATGGAATTCCTAATTTATGCCCCCTGCTTTCCTAATGGGATTCATTTTGTTCTGCTAATCTAGAAACACCGCAATATCTATTCTTCCATTTTCCACAGTTCGCCAAACATTTTTTTTTTAAATCAGCCTTACATCAATGTCTTACTTTTCTGTCTTGACGACATTAATGACAATATAATTCTACCTTTATTACCTTTGTAATTTGAGCTCTTACCTGGGAAACAATAGAAGCGCTTTTACTGTATTCTACATTTTACTGTTTCATTGCATCAAGCAACTTTGCTACAGAAGTAAATTCTAGTCCAATACTGCAATTTCGCTTTTGTTAATTTAAAGCAGATACGCTCTTTTAAATATTACAACTAATTTAAGTGGTGCTTAGGTCAAAGTCATAAAATGTTTCCCTTAGAATCACAATAAGTATCAAAATTGTAACTTCAGTATTAAAACAAACGTAACCAAATCAATCATTCTACGTTTGCAATTCTTAAAGTAATGTACAATTGTCTTCGGTAGACATGTGGCACTGCGTAAAATCAATTTAATAAATGACATAAATAAGAATTTTGTCACTGTTTGATGAAAATGTCAAGGATTGTTTACCATTGTGAGAACCAAATACCCAATCTTAACTCGTTCCATACCCACGTCTTCCACAACAATAATTAGGTGACCAGTGTAGGGAAATAGTAGCATGACACTGAAGCTTCTTTTAGAGTTAGGGTAAACATTAACACCAATGGGATTAAAAAAAAAGAAATCAAAGTTCTTATGTCGTGCCTGTCATTCCATGGAGAGGCTTACCTAAGGCCTGCCAGTTTTCGTCACAGCAGGTACAGGGCATGAGCAAAATATTTGGCCAAGCGGAGACCAATCAGGGGGCAAGAAATACGTAACAGTTAAAGTCTGACACTGAATAGCCATGTCATGTCTGTTTCTTCATTTCCTTAGTAGAAGAAGTGGTTGGTAACGAAAACTGGCCACAGATTATGTCTCCATTTGGACAGATAAAAATATGGGCAGAACAGACCTTATTTCACTAGATTACCCTGCGAGGCAGAAATTCTTTTTTTTCCTCACCACAAATCTTGCTCATGGTTAACACTCTAGGTTTCACAATAGGTTCCTCTACACCTACAGACACCTTAATGAGCTTGAGTCAGTTTTCACTTAAACCTATAAAATGGCATTTTAACACCTGTCATAAACAGTTCTATTTTCCTGTCGCGGCTCACTTCAATCAAAAGGAGCAGGGCGGGTCGGGGGCGGCGCGCGGTGGGGGAGGGAAAGTGGGGGTCTAAAATGTATTTAAATTAAATTTAAAAAAATAAACACTTACCTTTTCCATGTCGCGCCGCGCTCCTCTTCCCTGCTGGCTGCACCCAGGCACAAGCTCCCAGCCTGCCCTGCGGCCATTGGCTGTGAGCGCCCTGGCTGGGACAGACGTGTGGAGGCTCTCTCCAGCCCGGCAACTGCTTTGCTGGGCTGGAGAGACCCTTCTGCGCATTTGTGTTCGGCCGGGACCGAGACGGCCAGCCAAACATACATGCGCAGTGAGGGGGAGTGCTGAGCACTCCCCCCTCCCCAATTGCTCGTCATCCTTGTGGCCTCACCCCTTTCACAACAAGGGGATAATAAACTGTGTTTATTATGCCCTCGAGTGAAAGTTTTGCAGCTTCTGCTGCTGGCAGGGGGGCAACGCTCCTCCGCCCTTACAGAGGAGCCGCCCCTGCTATTTTCAAAAGGGGGAACAAACACTGGAATGCATTTTACAATGAGAGTACTAAACTAAGGATAAAATGTGGGTTTTAATTCTATTCTATTTTACATTCCTAAAATTGGAGCCTGCCTCCAATATTGTTGACAAATAATCAAGTGATTAAGGGCCATATGTACGAACACATTTTCCCATTGACACAGAATGGGAAAAACCCTTTGCTACATCTGGCCCATAGTGTCTTGAACATTTTTCCATCACCAAAAGTAGTGCTACCTCATCTGTATTTTTGTTCTATCATAAATCTTATTTTCCAGCAATAACTTATTTTGTAGAAACATGACTGCTAGAAGTTACTCAAAGAAGGTAGAACACAATATACACATATCATCAGTATTTCAGAAAACCACGAGTAACAACAATGATTTTGTTGTAAATAATTAGAATTGGTAATTACAAATTGTACATATGTGACCATCACTATGTGTGCACTGGAAAGAGGCCAAGAATTGGATGAGTATGTAGTCTCAAAACTGTTAAGGCCCACTGACTCACAATGCCTTCAGCCTCAGGTCCGGAGCTCTCAATCGTGTCCCATTATGAACACTCTCCCACAACCAAAACTCACCCAGACAGCTAAATGCGATCACACAAACATTGAAAAACCCAATACCTCAGCCTTTTAGAGCGGAGACCTCTTTGTGTTGTCAATGCTTAGTAAATTACAATACTAAAGTAAAGATAGTTTAGAAATTTTAATAAATTCAAACTCTTTACTTACATAAAATATGCAATGTATATATAGTAGCAAACTGATAAACCCACTGGCAATTCCAAGAGGTCCCAAAGATGAAACCTCTTGGCTTTGCCAATGCTTGTTAGATTGTGCTTCCTCTTGTTCTGTCTTGAAGGGGACATCTGGTTTCCATATGTACCATATGAGCTACTGACTGCTTTGTTGGTCTTCACTGTGTACTGTGATCTTAGATGTTGTGTCAGAATCCCTTTCGAAGGGCCACGGGCACGCAGGGATTAGTAGGCCCAACCCCAGTGGATAAGGCCTTTTACTTCTGATGTCCCAGGGCCCGATCTATTATGGATCCAGCTCAACTGGGCCAAGTACCCCTTCTGCACTTGACTCTCAGTGGTAGCTGAGGTTTAACAGTCAAGGCTTTCTTGGGGGCGGGGTGAAGAAATAGGTGAGTGAACACAACTCGTAATTCAAAATACAAACAGTGCGAACAATAAATCAATCTCCAGCCAAATAATTGCTTTTACCTAAAAAGAAGTATTATTTTGTTTCATACTCTGCAAAATTCAAAAGCAGCAACTCAGTTCTCCTTGAAGTCTGGGCTCTTGTATTTGTTAGGCGAATCCCTGACCCATCCTACTTTGTGTAACATGTTAAAGGGTTAACCAGTTATTACTCATTCATCAGAGGCTGCATCAGGGAATAAAAACTATTAGGTCATACCTAAGAGTTCCTTTTTGACCCTTCAGGATTTCAGTCAAAGTTTTCTTTGGTGCAGCACCACTTTTAGCAGTGAATTTCCGAGCTCAAAAGGTCCTAGTTCAAGTCTTATACACTCCTGCAGCACGGAAGCATGTGGTGTTACAGCAGGTGCCCTCAGCACAAGCCCTCGCAAGATCCGATCCTGCTCAGAGACGTTAGGCTGCTTATGGTACACACTGCAGTATTGGGCAGGTGCATGCTCCCTCTCTGGAGTGGCACAGTCCCTCTCCCCAGCGATCGGAGCAGGTTCCAGCTCACAACAATGCAGTAAGTCAAGTTCTCTCCTCAGGGGAATTCAGTTCTTTAGCTCCCAACTGGAGTCCTGTGAGGGAGCACCGTCCTCCTTGGGGTCCTCCTGGTCCACGGGTTTCAGTTAGGGCTGATTCTTCAGTGGAGCTAGTTCTGCTGGTCAAAGCCTCACTTCAGTCCTGGACCACAGCCCAAAATATTTGATGATTTAGTCATGGTAGGCCCTCTTGGCATACGGGGTTGCCACAGCATGTTCAAAATGCAACTTAAACTACTCTGGTGCAATCGCCTGCAACACGGCTGCCCCTCCAGGCATATGAGGTCACCGCTCAGGTGTTCACGAGTCCAAAGCATGCTGGTCACACAACTTCTTCACTGGTGGCCCCCTCTTGCATAGAGGTTCACCGCATTGAGGCTGTGTGAGATCAGTGCCCCTCATACAGCTCTCAATATTTGGCACAATATTTGGCACAATCTATCGCAGCCTTCTCCTGGCATAGAGGGGTCACTGAAAACAGTCTTGCACATGGGCTACAGCCCAGCTAGTGCACAGCCAAATCATCATACTTCACACAGGGAGTCCTCATGGTAGGGCTCCCCACTGGACCTTACTTCAGTCAAATCTCTCCTCTTCCTCACAGGGAATACTGGTCTTGGCAAGCAGACAGGCTCTGGTTCTACAGGTGGTTTTGGTTTTCCTGGACAATGTTCCCTCACCCACAAGTAGAATAGCAGGCCTTTTCTCAGGCAAAAGTCTTGCAGAACTTCCCCTTCTCACACAGTCCATCTGGCTGCTTGGTAAATGACAATTTTTGGGGACATAGCCTCCCCTACTTATAGTATGTTGGGGGTTCTGCTTCTTTTGAAGTGGACACTTCTTTTCATCTTCCTTCATGAAAGAGGTCTGCCACAGCATGCACGACTCCCAAGCTGACGCCACAACACATTTCATGGAAGTGATCAGAGTTCACATCTAGATGCCAGCCACAGTGATATGTGCATCAAAAGTTTAATTCCAGACACCCCGGCCCGACTCTTTATGTTTCTCTTATCAGCCCGGTCTCCCTTCCTGAGATGTGTCAAGGCCCCTTCCTTGTGAGCTATCCCTGAATTAAAGAGCAATCGTTAGATATATAAAATGTGTCTCTTTCTTTTCCCTCAAGTGTGACCTCACCCAGCTTACAGGAATGCAGCCATAAACAAATCTGTCTTGGGGAGAGGGAGCCCGAGCAGGGTGGTATTCCTCTCCTGAAAGCACATTCACTCAGTGTACATTCATAGCACTCTTTCTGTTAGACACTAATACCTCTATGTACTGTACTTTCATGTGTACACATGCAGTCAGCACACACACTCAGTCTGTGTGTACTGTTCAGCACTGGTGCTTTTCTATCTTTAACCAGCTTGCATTATTTAAAAAAACACACACTGACAGTACCCACACTCACTATGTGTGCGCTGCACAAGTCTTCACCCTTCATGTATTGTACTTCACGCAAGTACACATGGAGCCAGCACATGCTGTCCCTGTGCAAGCACTGCACAACACTACAAATCTCTCACGTAATGTATTCCTCTCAGGCATACATAATACCAGCATATGCTCTCTCTACTACTAATTTCCAGACACCTTCACTGACTCTGATTGTACACACTATACAGTGCATTTCTTTGCCTCAAAGGACTGTAAACAGCTATAACATTTATCCAGGGTGAAGAAAGTTATGTACATTCACCAAAGCTCTGTACTTCTTCACCTAATTCAAAGACAGAGCATGAGGCGGCGCCTATTCTGTCCTTGCGACTTGCTCTGGAACACCATTACACACACTCAGAGACACAGAAGATGACCCGTTTTTGGAATCTAATCAAAAGCAACTTTCCAACATTGCACTTTCTGTACTGTAACTCTGTCATTTTGTAATCTTTAATTTCTTTGTAGTCCTATTGTTTTCATTCGACCATTTCTTACTCCTGATGCCAAGAGGCTCCTTTCCTGGCGTTGACTCTGCTGTGCAAAAACTCTAAAAATCTTTTTCCCAGGACTGTGATGGAGAGGGGCCTACCGACCTCTGCGAACAGAATTACTAAAATCAAGTATCAATGCTATCCCCGATCATTAACCCTTGATTCAACTCCTGCTATGAGACCAAGAGGGCTACATTACTGCCTTCTTTAACATATCTTACAGCATGCAGCCCCAGCAGCAAAACGTACACCTATATTCTGACATCTTTAGCCTATATTCACTTCAAGATTCCTGCCCTGTCAGATCCGTCAGATCACCAAGCTGGGCAGTTCAGTTGTGACCCACCCTAAACCCCCATCACCTCATCCAATACTTTACCTAGGTCTTAGAAACTGTAATGGAGAATGCAAAATCTGCAATTTATGATCAAACACAAACCTTTCGATTAAAGATCTGATGGTTTTTATTCATATTATTTCCTAAATGATAAATTACCAAAAAAGACTTCTCTTTAACATAGAGTTTGACAGCTTTAACATGATTGCCATACCTTACCATTTGTAAGACAGACGATGTGGTCTACTTGCAAGTCTGCAAGTTGCGTTATACCACATTCCTATCTTCAAAAGCACAATTGTATGCCAACCAAGACCAAAAAAAACAATAAGGTTGATTTATTTTGCTAGTGTCACTAGAACGTTGACCTGGCATTTCTGACGTACTATACATTGTGATTGCGTATTTTTAGATCAGGCTTTATGAACGACGCCTGCAGCATTCAAATTCTTTTAGAGATCTAACGAGAGCAAGAGACTAGGGAATTCTAGGTTTTGCTATTGGTTTAGCGAGAGAGAATTGCATGGGCCATGCTGCAGGAATGGAGTTCGGCATACTTGCAGCTTTGATTGCTGATGCTGGTAGCTAGAAATCCAATTCCTGTACAAGAGCATTGAAACAGGCAAAATATAGCACGGCCTCTGTTTAGAGTTCATTTCCAGTGCTCTTACTGAACAACAGTTCTTTCAACGTTCAGGAGCGCTTAACAGCCAATTAAAACCAAACCTATTGGTTTTGCCAGTTCTTATTTCTTGTGCCACAAGAACCCCCCTGTGGCATTATAGACCACAATACACATTATGTATCCTCTATTGATCATGTGTACACATATCACAACACTTTACTCACTCCAATGCTGCGAAACATATGTTTTGCTTATTAATTATTGTCCATAACGCGAGTTTTTCCGGTTCAAACTACCTTCATTTGCACCATCTGAAATTGCACAAATTCACCTCAGAGTTGTCTGACAGAGCAAAGAACTAGACCACTGCGGTACTCCTTGACACTTTGATATCTTTCCATTACAAGCAAAGCAGGCGCTATATTCCCGCCTAGATTGTGTTCTTATCTAGACATAGCTCAGTTTACCCTCAGATTAATCGGCCGCTCCCTTACTCTTCCACAGGGGCCGGCTGACAGGAATGTACTCTAACTTAATAGTCAAATTTCCGTCGACACCTAAAGTGCCACAGAGTGTTGCTTGAATGAATACAGCCGAAGCTGTCACAGTACATTGTGCGCTGAGTGTGGTTACCAGCACGAGCCAATGAAACAGGTATTGTCGTTGGTGTGACTTGTAGTGCTTTTTCTGAGCAGTGCATTCACCTGAGAAGCTAAGTGCCTGCTTTTCCATTACACAAGCTGAGCTTTCACCAAGTCCGTCTGTGGCCGCGCTGTTGTTTAATATCTGTCAGCTGTGGAATTTTATCAGGGAAATCTGCTGGGTCCTGTCTGGAGACAATCCGGCCACTGATCACCGATCTGGTGCGTGGTTTAACCCACCTGACAACCAGGATACACTAAAGAATCCAAACGTGTGCGCACAGGAGCAGTGTAGATAGAGGCCTGACGGAGGCGTCTGCATTCCGAGTATTTACAAACACGGTGCAAGGGAGGAGCAGCCTCTGTGATAGACCAGCCCCCGACACAGCGAAAAGAGCCAAGAGGGAAGCTTGCAGGGTGGAAAAAGAAACAGCAAACGCCCGATACAAAATATAAATATATTTATTTGTGTCTATATGCGTGGGAAGATACTCAGGGTTTTAAGTTCTATTACTGCTATTGTTGAGTGGGAGGAGGAGCCTTGATTCACAAGATGAAGGCTCCAGAAGGTCAGGCTGCACCACCCTCTCAATAATGGTAATAAACAGTATATTACCCTTAGGGCTCCCGGTTTTATGGTATTTATTTTTTCAACATTTCCGTCTGTATTTATCCATATTTATTTTTTTGACCATTTTGTTGGTAGTTATCCATATTTTTTTGTGGTTTGAGACTAAGTGGAGTCGCAAAATGGTATATTTCGATATTTATTGCCGGTCTGAAATTTGTGAAGTACAGTGTGGGAGTCACTCACAAGAAGAATAATTGTCTGTATTTTTCTGCTTTTAAAAATAAATACAAACAGGAAACAGTTTTCTGTCTGTATTTAGCTGTACAAATCAGTAAAAACAGAAAACAGGGAGCCTTAATTACACTGCATGCATCTACAAGCACAGTTTGTGCCAAGTTTTTTTTCTTCATGTGCAGTACTTATAAGCCAAGGCATATGCCTATATCCAGAGCACAAGTGGTTAAATTATTTCAGTGAGCCAGATTCACAATAATAATGTTCTGTGTGTATTGCTGCAGTGGTTCTCCTGTCACTTGATGCTAGAAAGGAATCTATAATGTAATCTATGAGAAAAGAAATATTTCTCAAGTCAGTAATGGCATACTGTAGTAATAACAAGGAATGTAACCTTTACACTGTAGTAATAAACGAGTAAAAGAACATTTATCAGTACCTTTGCTCCAAATAGCATGCTATTTGGGCACATTTAGTTTCAACACGTCATACATATTTCTTTTCCTGTCTGAGGTGGAATGTTGGTGTATAAATGATGGACTGCAAAGCAGCCCGAAGTAATTACTAGCATAGCTGTAAATGTATCCCAGTAACAATTTATTTTGAGCATCAGCAAAATACCAAACGCACATTCACAGATTACTACAACATACATTTCCAATGATAGTTTATTACTAAAGTACAGCAAAAGTGACTTGAGAAAAAAAAAATATGCAAATGCCAACAACCTTCAAGATAGTTACTAGACTTCTTCAATGTGATTTTACCTTCCTGCACAAATTTTACATTTTGCTTCCTGGTTTTGGTTAAATACCATTTAAAAAATACAATGAAGAAGATGGTGTGGAACAAACCATATATGTAGGTGAGTAGAACTGCCATATATTAGCTTTGTGAAGCAAGGTGAGATGCATGATGACCCTCTCGAGGCTGCACTTCCTGCAAGTTGTGACCGCTTCTCACACTCAACAATTAGAGTAAAAAAAAAGTACACTCTGTGTGTGTGTATATAGATATATATCTATATACACACAAAGAAAAAGTATGGTTAAAACACGTAAGATATTGTAAAAACAAATATGTTGGATACCTATGATCCAAGAAGAAGTCCACAGCTCGAAAACGTATGTCTTTATAAAATTCTACAACATTATTGGTTCAGAAACAATGCAACAAAAAACATTGATGAAGGGAAATATGCTGTAGTTTGTTGCAACAGTTTTTGGTTTGACATGCAAAAGCAAATTTAATAAACTACAGAATGCTTTGTTGTCAAACTGCTAAAAAAATAAATTCTACTTAGCACTTCTCCAACTTTTCAAGCCTTGGCATTCTGAAACGGAGTTAGTTGGACAATATGACTGCCACAAAGACTCTTTTAATGCTGTGAAAGACAGGATTGAGCATCCAATAATTCCCAATTACCTGAAAATGTTAAATGAAGAAATTGAACATGAGGAAACAATTGCTACTGGGATCACAGAGGATAGTTCAGAAAGCAGCCAGAGTTCCAGATCTCTCAGTCAAGATCCTCTTTGACGGACAATAATCAAAAATGAAGCCAACTTAGCCATGTATAAGGTGGCGACGTCAATGCAACAAGTATGAGAAGAAAATGTTGACTCGGAATAGTAAGCTGAACAACTGAGTGATGAACAGAAAGAAATATATATAGAAGTAAACAAAATAGATCATGGATTCCTCCACGAAAAGAATCAATGTAAACGTTCAACTTTTGAGCCATTTCTTTTGTATGTCAGCAGACAAGTTGCACTGGGAAGAGCTTTTTAATCCAAGTTCTAACCACTTACCTACCGACGGCTACAGACTCTGTTTAGTCATGTGTAGTAAGAGAATCTACTGGATTAGCTGCACTCAACATCAAAGGAATTACCTTGCATCGTCCACTAATGCTACCTGTTGAACACAATAATAAACTACAGTATCAAACGTTATCTGGTGAAGCTTGTCACAAAATTTCCAGAGGCTTGAAGAAATTCAAACTTTTAATCATTGATGAATTGAGTATGATCTCAAACTTAATGCTCGCCTTTGTCCATTCGAGAATGCTACAGATATTGAAGGGCGGGTATGATGTACTTCTTGGACGAAAGCATGTAATTGTTTTTGGTTACTTATTTCAATTTACCCACGTGAAAGGACAGCCTGCGTTTAAGACACTTTTACATGAAGAATGCTTTAGGAAGTATTGGACATGTAAACATTTGCATGAAATTCTAATACAAATAACTAATTAGAAACATGCGTCAAGCATTCAATGTGCAAAATGGAAATATTCTGAAGGATATCAGAATAGTAGTACTGTCAAAAGAAGGAAAACGTTGCTGGTAAACTCAACTCATAAAAAAAAGTTGAAGAGCCAGGTTATAAGGGTCTTCCTGAATTGAGGTATCGATGGTGACTGCCTGAGGTGAACAGGGGGAGGGTGTTCAAGCTCTGTTCCACGAGGCAGGCGGAAGATCTTCCACCCACCGGGGTCTTCCGTATGCAGGGTACGGCGGCTAGTGCTTGTTGAATAGAGCGGAATAGTCTGGTGGGGGAGTAGAAGGTGATGCAGTGGTTGAGGTAGGCGGGTCCTAGGTCATTGAAGGCCTTGTATGCGTGGACAAGGAGTTTGAAATTAATTATTTTCTCGATAGGAAGCCAGTGGAAGTTTCTTAGGTGATTGGAGATGTGTTCAGGGCGTGGAATGTCCAGGATGAGTCTGTAGGAGGCATTTTGGATGTACTATAGTTTCTTCAGGTTTTTCTGGGTGGTGCCGGCGTAGAGGGCATTGCCATAGTCGAGTCTGCTGGTAACTAGGGCATGGGTGACAGTTTTGCCGCACTCCTTCAGGATCCACTTGTAGATCTTCCGGAGAAGTCGGAGTGTGTGAAAGCAGGAGGATGCAACAGAGTTGACTTGGTGGGTCAGGGTAAGCAAGAAGTCCAGGATAAAGCTGAGGTTGCGTGCATGGTTTGGTGGGGTGCCGAGGATGGATGGCCACCAGAAGTCATCCCAGGCTAATGTGGCTGGTTCCAGGATGAGGATCTCGGTCTTGTCAGAGTTGAGCTTGAGGCAGCTGTCAGATTATCAGCTAAAGAACATTTTCTTCAAAAATTCGGCAGCACAGCTCATGTTTGACTTTATTCAACAACAAAAATCCATTGTGTGTCTAATGCCTACTCTTCACGAACGTGCCTCTTTTAATGAACAATTGCTGCAACTGTATAAAGAACAAATATTGGATCTTAAAGCAATTAGTAAAATGGAACTTCAAGAACTGACAATAATGTTGACTGAAAAACTAAAATCAAAACTGAATTCCTTTGAGAAGTCTGTTTCCAAAACTTCAGGAGTAGAAAAAGGCTTACGTGTTTGTGAACACTGTAGGGCAATTTTGCGGTGTCATTTAAATGTTGAGGAAGGATTAGTTAATGGAACCAAGGGTAAAACAATGGATTTCATTTTGTATCCGAACAGAAATTAGGTTGCATACCTAGCTGTTAAGATTGATCAACTTGAAGGTGAAAAACAAGATCTTTCTTGCATATGCTGTAACATTCCATAAAACTCAAGTTCTAAGTGTAGATGCAGCCTTCATTAAAATTGGTAGTACTGTTTTCGAGGCAGGCATGTCATATGTAGCATTGACACGGGTTAGAACTCTCTCCGGTTTGTATCGCATAGAGTTTCATGACAGCAAAGTAAATGCCAATTCAAGTTGTGTAAAAGAGGAAAATCATTTGAGAAGCCTGCGTGCTCCTCATTATGACAGTATCCAGTTTACGAAAAGCCTTAAATCTTAGCAAAATGAAAGGCTTCAAGGAATAACAGTGACTTGAATGTGAAAAAGTGCATGAAAGACTAGAAAGAAGATTTGGAGAAAATAAAATAAAGATGCTGGTGAAATAGTTGGTTACCAGCTTTCAAATCCCTCTGGAGTCAAATGCTATGCCAATGTAGCTCTCAATGCTCTATTCTCTTTACATCGTCTGGTTCATGCAATTGAAGAGAAAAAATATAAAATACTGTGCTCTGCACTCTCTATCTTGCTACAACGGTTTTGCAGTGATAGAAAAAAAAAACATATTCTGCATCTTGTATTAGAGATATTGCAGATCTGTGCACTGGATCTGTACACTTCACGCAAAACACTCAAGAAGATGCACAAGAGTTTTTAAAGGTAATATTTGATATCTTAGAAAAAGAGATGGTACCCACTGATGACCAATTTGGACTTACTCATGGCAGCACGACTGTGAAAATTCTTTTTGTTCAAAATCACAAATAGATTCAGAACTATTTATCTACCAGACTGTAAAATGTATTTAAAGATGCATCACAGAATAACACCTGCACATAAGGTAACTCAGAACTTCCATAAACTTTGAATTTAAGAAGAACTGGCAAGTATATTGTCCTAATGCTACAGGGATGCACTGCAGATGGAACTAAATTAGGAACCATTTTTAAAGCTGGACATATCTCTAATTCTGGTAAAACATATATACGGTATAGCTATTATTTTTCATAAAGGACTAACTATTACATTTGGATATTACACCATCTACTTAAAACAAATACAACTGGATGAACAGAGTGTAATGACAGCAATCTTACATTTAAGAAAAGGTTACCTTTTAAACACCCAAATTCTTACCTTTTCTTTCTTGAACTAAAGTTCTAAGGAGAATTACTACTGAAAAAACGGTATAGTATACTTTTGGGTCTTCAAATAAAATAAGTTAAGATATCATATGGCCTATATCTAGGGTGATGTCTTCATAAGGGATTCCAAATCTTGAAATGCACTTTTTGTTGGAACAAAACAACAGATAGCACTAAATTGGAAACACACATAGCAAACTACAAACCAGGACAAATAACTGTTTTACGGTGAAAGGAACACTGCTAAACGTATTAAACTTAAACGTATTTTTGGATGTTGTATTTTTTTTTTTTAAATAAGTTAAACTGTATGGACAATATTTCATAAAAGAGACGTCAAAATCAAACACATTTCAAGAACAGCTGCAAAATTATAAAAAGAATTAGAACACCTACGGCTGTTTAATGGATTACCAGATTCTATTCCATCATGCGGCCTACCAAGGGTGATGTCTTTATAAGGCTTTTCATCTACTGCTATCATTCATACATATTAAATGTATTATAACATTCTTAATATAGAAAAATACTTGTATCAAGCTTATACCTATTACACTACTTAATAAGTGTAGGTAAAACAGGTAATTATTTATAGTGAGTGCGATGCAAAGTAATACGTCCGCCCTCCCCCGTTCAGTGATGAGTATCTAAACAACACATCATTTATGGTGTAAAAGTATGGAGGCTGAAAACAGTGAAAAGGAGAAAATGAGATGCTTAAATAATATGTATAATTGCTATGCAATAATATACACTTATTGTGTTTTATTATTAACAATAATTTTTTATCACAGATTGCAAAACTTTAATAGAAACATTTATAATATGAAACTTTAACTTCTATCTATCTTTTTTCTCTTTTTACACAGATTAAAGGACCTATTTATGGTGGTAATGTAGGTAACTAATTACATCTTTCTCCATTCATAGACCATTTATAAATATACTCAAGTACATATAGCTAATTCAGATTCAGATTGGTGAGGGCGTCTGTGTATGTGTGTGTGAGTGTGTGTCTGTATGCAGAGGTGTGGGGCATCTGTATGAGTGCGTGTTTATGAGCGAATGGGGGTGTTCGTGTGCATGTTTGTGTGTGAGTGAGTGGGAATGTCTGGATCAATGCGTACAGTTGGGGGGGGTCGGTCTGCAAGTGTGTGGATGGGTGGGGAGGGTGTCTGCAACTGTGTGGGTGGATGGGGGGGTGTTTGCAGGTGTGTGGGGTGTGTATGCCGGTGACAGGAATGGGGATTCTTGATGCCGGGTGCGTTACCGCCAGAGTTTTTGTGGTGGGGTGCTGCCATGGAAAGCCTGGCGGTTTGCTGAGTCGTAATACCGCCGGCGATCTTACTGCTGCCACAGGGACGGAAGAGGAAGTGGCTTCAGCCAAACCACCAGACTCGTAATGCAGCGGTCTTTACCGCCGGGTCCACAGCGGTAAGACCGCCATCGCGAGTATGGCTGTCTACTGAGGGCCTAAATCAGTAAATAGTATTGAAGCTGTGAGCGCTTGGGCTTTCTGTCAGTATAGAACTTTTGTAGGCCTCTGATCTGCCTGTGAGCACTGAACTGCACTCCCCTCCCCGGCAACGTGATCATATTACCACTCCAGGCAAAGGAACACTCTGTGGCCCCGCCCCCTCCAAACACTGGATTAAGCGCTCTCAGTCTCTGCACATGGAAACAGTGGTGGGTAAACACTGGCCTTTGACTGTGCCCCCCCACCCACCATCACGGAGGAATGGAGCATGTGGCTGCCATGCCAGAGTGCCTCCAATGCACCCGCGGAGACTGATGTAGGAAGTAGGTGGGACAAGTGATTTTCAGGACATGTAGATCTCATTAGCATTTTGTCCCTTGGTCAAGTAGATTATTTTAAAAATTCCACAACCCTGTTATTATAGTGATACACTAATACACACTAGTGAAAACACAACCAGGCCTACACATATACATACACTGACACAAGCAGGACACACTCATGCATAAGCTTATAAACCCAGGCAGACACTAATGCATACAGTGACACACCAAGGCACATGGTTCCAATACACTGACACACCCTGGCACACAATGATATATACACTAAGACACCCAGGCACATACTGAACATTCACTAACACTCCCAGGCACACACTCATACATGCAGTAAAACAGCCAGACACACACTGATACATACAATGACACATCCAGTCACCCACTGATGCTTACACTAACACACCCAGGCACACATTCATGCATCCTTTAACAGACCCAGGCACATACTCATTCATACACTAACACACCCAGAAACACACGTATGCATAGAATAGCACGCCGAGGGAAACACTCACACATACACACACAGGCACACACTGATACATACATTGACACACCCAGGCACACACTCATGCATACACTGACACACCCAGGTACACACTCATGCATACACTGACACACCCAGGTACACACTGATACATACAGTGACGCACCCTGGCACACACTGTTGCATACACTAACACACAATGGCACACTCTAATTAGTACACTAACTCATCCAGGCACACACTCATTCATATGCTAACACACCCAGGTACACACTCATGCATACACTAACACACCCAGCACACATTAATTCATACTCTAACACACCCAAGCACTGAAACACACATTCATGCATACACTGAAACACCCAGGCACATGCTGATGCATACACTAACTCACCCAAGTACACATTGCTGAATACACTGACACACCGAGGCACCCACTGATGCGTACACTGACACACCCAGACACACACTCATGTATGCAGTAACACAACCAGGCACACACTGTTACGTACGCTGGCACAACCAGGCACACACTGATGCATGCGCTAACACACCCAGAAACACGCGTATGCATAGAATAGCACACCGAGGAACACACTCACACATACACACACAGGCACACACTGATACATACATTGACATACCCAGGCACACACTGAACATCTAGGTACACATTCATGCATCCTCTAACAGACCCAGGCACACACTCATTCATACACTAACACACCCAGAAACACACGTATGCATAGAATAGCACACAGAGGAACACACTCACACATACACACATAGGCACACACTGATACATACATTGACACACCCAGGCACACACTTATGCATACACTGACACACCCAGGTACACACTGATACATACAGTGACGCACCCTGGCACACACTGTTGCATACACTAACACACAATGGCACACCCTAATGAATACACTAACCCATCCAGGCACACACTCATGCATATACTAACACACCCAGGTACACACTCTTGCATACACTAACACACCCAGCACACATTAATTCATACACTATCACACCCAAACACTGAAACACACATTAATGGATACACTGACACACCCATGCACATGCTGATGCATACACTAACTCACCCAAGTACACATTGCTACATACACTGACACACCGAGGCACCCACTGATGTATACACTGACACACCTAGACACACACTCATGCATGCAGTAACACACCCAGGCACAGACTGTTATGTACGCTGTCACACCCAGGCACACACTGAGGAATACGCTAACACACCCAGTCGCACACTCATACATATACCAACACACCCAGGAACACACTGATAAAAAAAACGGACACACCCAAGCACACTGATGCATGCATCAGCACACCTGGGCACACCCTGATACACCCAGGAACACACTAATGTATTCGTTGACACACCCAGACATACACTGATACATACCCTAACACACCCAGGGACACACTCATGCACACACTCACACACTGAGGCACACACTGATGCATAAAATGAAATACCCAGGCACACAATAATGCACAGATTAACAAACTTGAGGCATGCACTCATGCATTCAATGAAATACTAAAGTATACACACATGTAGATAGACACACCATAGTACATCACATATCCGGAAAAAAAAAAAAACACAGACACAGCTCTTTTTAGAGTGAATGAAATGGTTCTATCAAGAACCTTTTTTTCTTGAAGGGTTTTTTTGAAGATTTTTTTATTTTTTGGGGTGATTTTTATTTAGGTAGGGCACCACAAGAACCAAGAAGCAACCTGCTTCGCTGTTTAAAAATGGTAAACATGCTTTGAAAATTATAATTAAAAAAAAAAAAAGCAATGGTGAGGACAGCAGCAAAACAATCTGTGATAGAGGACACCTTTACACAGATGAGAATAAGACAAGTAGCACAGTAAGTTACTGTTGCTCCCCATTCTCGGCTGACAGCTGGCATTCTAATTGTAGATAATGGTGATTGTCCTTCAGAAGCAGAGGATTTTGAAAGACCTTCTCCAGCTGCCCTCTCTCGCATTATTCTGGTGTACACCCTCTCATGTATAATCTTTATGTGTTTCCACATGGAGCTCGTTCCATGTTGAATTTTTTGATGTTCCACAAAATAGCTTTTTGCCACAGATGACAAACTTAGCGCTCACCTTCTTTTCCCCTGTAGCTATAGTAAAGTGTTTCCTCACTTCACTCGCCTTCTTTTGAGGGGATGTTTCCTGCTCTTTACGTGGTGGGTTCTTCCTGATGATCCTCCACTGATGAAGCTCTGTCCATTTTTCAAAATAAACTGCCCGCAAACAGACAATATTAGAGGTGCACTGGATCTCACTTCTGCTTCCAGAGAGTTCAAACCAGAAATGACTACCATAGGGTGTGGCTAAAACTATAATAGGGTGGGTTCCAAATGCAGCCAATGAAATAGGAAAGTTTGGTTGTGAGATCGGGCGGATCTGCAGATCCCAGTAACTCATAAATTCACATATTTAAAAGTAAAACATCTTTAGGGTAACATACACGCGTACATATAGGTGCACCCTCATACCAATATTAAAAAACAGAGGCCCGTATACACTGAAAATAACTTTATACAAAAATTAAAAATTGAAAAAATTGCAGGATCCATGGAGCCGGAACCACAGAACCATTTTGATCAAGTGATCGGAACAAAAACCATAGAGTACGGCCCATGCTCATTCTATGGCACCACGGAGGATCACTGAATCCTGAAAAATTAAATAATAATAATAATAATAGAGTAAATATACTTACATTTCAAATATCAATGCTTTCATATTGTTTTATCCAACTTAATTTCTTGTCCTTTTTCAAACTTTTCCCTCATTATGATTGCTTTCCTGTTAGTTTTTCTCCCCTACTTACTGTATCATCTCTTTGGGTTTCCTTCATTTTTACTACTTTCTGCTTCCTTTTTCCATAGAGTTAGTGCCCTAGAAAGCTAAAATCAGGATCACTTTTTAGATGTCAATTCTCCTCATCCAGGTCACTAATTTATTAGCAAATTAACGCATTTGGACACATTGTTCAATGTGTGCATTCACTTGAACGATCTTCATGGATTTATAAAGGAAAATAGTATGCTAAACATTCTACGTCTGTGCCAAATTTCATTGAGATCCAGAAAAAGTCTCCAAAGTTATCAAGTAAAATCTGTTATGACTACCAATTTCAGGTATGCACCCAACACCTAATGAACCTGTACAAAACCTGAATAATCTGTATTCAAGGATAAATCGCTAATTCACTAATTCATGCAGATTCCTGAAATGGTGTAAAATTGTTAGTACATGAAAAATGCATTGCCCCCTCCTTTTAAGTATACTGACACCTCTTAACGGATTGGAACAAAACTTGACATACCAGTAGGAATATAATCCTAAAGTTCTACCATGTCACACGGTGACAGCATTATTAGCAAATGGGCACTCTTTAGTCTTTCCCACTTAGCTGTCCTCCCCAGCCTCAATGGATCTGCATGAATTTGAAAATACCAAGAGTAGGCTAGAAATCTAGGAGTCTGCCAAATTGCATTCATGTTTATTAAATCATACTAAATGTATAAGCAAATCACGAAATGTGTTTTGAACTGTCAAGAAACATACAGGCCACCACATACCATTTCAAAAGCTAATATATCAAAAACTGTTCAACAGTTTAACTTCAAACCCAAAAAGCATACTTTCTGAGTTAAGTTCTACATTCAAGCCCAGTCTGATGCAAATATGCTGAATATTCCTGTGACCGTGAGCAAAGTTTCATATGTAAGGTCAAATGGGAAAACACATCTTTTTTCCCCCAGCCTGCCCCAAAAGATGTTTCCACCTGTACATAACCGCATGAAAATTGTCATGTTGCACCTTGGCTGCATATGCTGAGATTTTGTAAAGATCCACAAAAGGAGAGAGAAAAATCCCTTCTAAACAGAATGTTTGGCTGAACCATAACAGCAGTGACGATTGCCACTGTGCAACGCACAGAGGCAAGACAGTGAGAGTGAGTGTAAGGGCAAGGCACGAAAAAATACGATTTTAATGAAGGATTCACGTAGTGAATTATAATTGGAAACAGCAGGCGCCTAATTAACTCCTGCATACACTTGAAGGAAGGGTCTGAAAGAAGAGTTCTGGCAGATGTATACCACGTCACTCACGGGAACTATTCCTGCATCAGAAGGGGCAGCACCCTGGTCTCACACGACCTGAGGGAGGACATCAGTGTATCCAGGCCAACATCCCTTTAGACGCAAATGAGCGTAAAGTGATAAATCACCAGGAAAGATTTGGAGGAGGCACAAAAGGAAGATTGGACAAAGGCTGGTCACTGTCTACCCCTGTATAATCATGCGTTCCTTCCTTTACCTCCCCATGACTGACTGTCGGATCAGCAACCTGCTTTTCTTATTTGTACTTAACAGTCAGGCAGCCAGGCATTTCCTCCTCTTCAGAGAGCTGTGACAGACATGACTGTCTCTGGGAGCACTTTATCGTTGGTTACGTGGTGGTTTCCCATCATCAGTCTCATTCGAACTACTGCTTTATTTACTCCAGTTTTACTCGTCTTACTACCTCCTGCCTAAGTGCTCCAAGAATACCCGCGGACATATGCAGGGCTTTACAAAACATATAAAACAAAGAAATATTAGAAGACCTTCAGTTACCACACACAGATGTGCTGATGGTAGAAGCTTACTATCTGGTCATTATGCAGAGACAATTAGTCAGACAATTCCAGCATTTGGGAAAAAAGCGTTTTAAAAAGAACTGTAGTAAATTTTTCCAATGTTAGGGAAAGAACGGCAGCCTGGTGGTCTTGTATTCCTAAGAAAGACAGTGCACAGACGTACTGAAGACTGAGCACCATTTTCTGCCCACTTGGTTTTTCACAGCGAATAACCAAAGAAACCAACAAAACCCACTTCCCTTTATTCACTAGAAAAAAACTTACAAATTCAAACTCCAACAAAATCGCACAGCATTGTATCTGCTAACTATTTAAATCTACTTTCTTAAAGGGTCATCAAAGGCGATAGTAAGATTCAACATGTAAACGTTTGATAATCGTTGCAAGTATTATTTGTTCTGAGTAAGGCAAAGGGCTCCTCGGGTACAGATCATATGTATGACACAAATAACTATTTTTGTATTTCATTTGTTGCCAATCAGAAGAGAGGAACATCAGTATTGTTTCTGATCACCACAGAAAGGAGGGTTTAGGGAATGAACCTCCATGTTCCAAAGACTGTTCTTCCTTTAAAGGCTTTGTTTGCTTGCTGGGATTTCATATGGCGCTATCATGTCTCTTTATGACTGCTTCAGAGACAGTGCAAGCATCATGAGATACCCAAAGTGGCAACCATACAGTCAATGGGCATCGTGCAGGATGGAATATTCACTCGGAGTTGATGTGCTTATTTATACTGATGGCTGCTGGAACATCGTAGGTGACATCTAAAAGGCATTGATAGCCAGGTCCGATATGCCAGGAAATTACAAGGGACTAGGGACACTATGAGGGTGAGCTTCAGTCTGACCCGTGGACTGGTAAGTTCACAAACGCTGCAAAGAGGCTTTGTGGGGGGGTCAACTGAGGGCTCTTATGAAGTACACATGCTTAAGCCAGTCTCTCTCCCCTCCCCCCAACACACAAACACACACAGACACACTCTCTCTCTGTGCTACAGCACCCAACTTCACTTTCAAGAGAGATTCCTTTGAGCATAAATACATCCTTTTTCTGTATTTATAGCGTTCTAAGGGCACATGGCAAGCTAAGTTACATTATGTTCTTTTCATGCAGTGCCTAGTTGTCCCCTAGAGCTTCTGTGAGCGCTGTGCACTATGGCTGGTGCTTCACTGGAGAAGTTTTACTGCGTAAAACACATAGCTACCCTTTTAAACGCAACGGCATGGGCGAATCAATGCTTCTAATATTAAGGTGAAGCTTGTAGCACACAAAAAAAACAAAAGAAAAAGATTGCTCTCTGTAGAAAATGCATCAGTGAGCTAAAGAAGTTAATGTATGATGATTCAGTATGTTCTTTTGAGATGTGAATTAGTCCCCTCATACACTACAATGTACGCTTTCTTTAGGAGATGGACTGGTATACACAACAGCTAGAACCATCAAGTGAGAGAGTAGCGCACCTCTGGGTGGAACTAAAGGTCCATGTTAATTTTAAATAATTCATAATAGACCACGCAGAGGAACGAGTTGTCAACTCTGCCCTAAAATGCAGAAGCTTATTCTTTCTTTTTTAAACTTTATTTATCAGTTTTAAGAATACAGCAAAAACAAACAAAAAAACAAACAGTCTCGGAAAGTAGGTCCATAGAAGGAGGACAAATTTGAAAAGCAATATAACAGCACACAAGATCGTAGACAGGTTGTACAGGAGTAAAAGAAAATAATAAGTAGATATATCAAGTAATAATGGGTAAATACATAAAGCAAGGAGAGGTTCCAGCGGTTGCAGACAATGTGGATAGCACATGCAGGGAGAGGGAAGGAAAAGAGTCAAGATAGAGGAAGGGATGCAATCAGTCTGAATCGGGGTGTTCTTGCAGCCGAATGTAATCTCCGAGTGGTTGCCAAATAAATGTCTTTCAGTCTTAATGTAGGGGGTTTGAGCACAGCATCAATTTCCCTAGTGGTGTCTCAGTGCTTCATGCTCTATAACCAGTTGGCAGTAAAGGGGTGACGGCAACTGCCTCAGTGTATGACAATCTCCTGGTGTGCTAGCAGCAAAGCTATGGCTGTGAATCTACGGACTCCGGGTGGTACAGTCTCAACATGCCCCAGCAAGGCAGGGGGCGGATCTGGCCCAAAAACTATTTCAATCATTAGGAAAAGCTGTGCAAAAATGTAGTTCCAATAACCACCCACGGAGGCACAGGACCATGTCAGGTGCGCAAAATCTGCATCTACTGAGTGCCACATCGGACAACTGGAGGATCTCGAAGGGTCCATCTTTGCTAGGGCGCTGGGTATAGTGTATGCCAAAACTTACTCTTAACAGGCTATCAGGGTTGGTGGGAGCTTGCTTCTCCGCTTCCATTTCAAAAGCAGACAAGCAGTATCATTTAAGCAGTTGTTACAGTTGAGGACACTGCATTCCCGCTGGAGATTTATCATTGCTAGAACATGAATGCAAAGTTCCAGCTGTTCCTTAGGATATTCTACCAGAATATAAATTATTGTCCTACAAATATACATCAGCCAAAATATTGGCTGTCCCAACATCATATAGGTAAGAATGAATAGGAGGGTTTAGTTTACTATTCTTAACTCCACTAATATGTATCTTCATGACATATACATCTTAAAGGGTGTTGAGACAGTAAACCTATATCTGTCTTTCGGGACATTGTGGTAGTCAATATTCTGGCTATAATACTTTTGTAGGATGATATTTTTATATAAGATATTCTACATATAGTCATTTCTTAAAGGCAAACTTAGTTAATAGTGGTCTCTTTAAAAACGGGAATGTGGTTCCATGGTGTAAATTAAAACAATGTGTGATACCCTTTGTCACTTACATGACCGGTGCAAATGAGCCAGGTCTCCTGGAGGATGATCAAAGAGCCCCACAATGAGCAGATGGTGTGACCACAGAGATTAGAAGGATCTATCAACACGAAGAAGTGCTTTTTTGCTCTTATTTAGGATCTGTATTCCGTACACTTCCATCTTGAGAGCCTAGAACAAGGAGATGCAACACTGAAATATCGCATATGGTTCCGTCTGCAGCAATACAACATACCACTTGATATTCTGAAATGAAAATTGGGTCTACCAGTTTGTTTAGGGTTAGTTAACTACAATGAATGACAAATGCAGAAGACAGATATTCGTGCTTTCTGGCCACAGCTTGAATTCAAGAAAATCCCGAATCCACTAACACATAAATATACCTCTATTTTTCAGCCAGTTTACACAAATTCAGCTCGAAAATGCAAAAGGGTGTAATCTATGGTTGATAATTGCACTTTTGTTACCAACTAGTTCAGTACGTGGACTCTGTTAATCCTAGACATAGGCGCTTGCAGTGATGTTCCTAGACCTTTGCATTCCTTTATCAAACATGTGTGGAATCTTTCAAGCACAGGTCTGACTTGGAGGCTGGGTATGGAACTGAAAGGGAAGACTGCAGATTACCTACATCCTTGTGCCATGATGTACCATCAGGAAACAAACAGCAGCTGTATGTGGTGATATGGTTCAACCGGTGCCAATCCCACACCGCGAAAAACAAGGTAAACACCAGAGAAAACTTTAATACATTATTCTAAAAAAATATATAAATAGGAATTACAAAACACAGAAGGGATTGGAAAGGATAAAAAGTAATTGAAAAAAGTATGGCAATTACATACAACTTAAAAAACAGTACTAAAAGAAGAGCAAGTGTCCATAGATTGCACTCTTTTTATACTACTGTCACAATCCCTAGGATCAAGCCTGACCTATAAAGAGGTACACCATCTTGGAGTAGGAACGCTGAGGAGCACTGCCCAAAACTTATAAAGTTTCTGCTACCTTAAAACGAGCCTACTGTCCCTTTCAGTCAAAACCAAAGCAGAACATGCATCCTGGCATATCTTGCCATCCACCATTATGTCAACCACCGACCTCTAGGAGGAGGGACCTAAATAAAAAACACAATGGCACACCCTGATGTTACTCATGACAGTATCTGCTCCACCATCAATCACTGCAGCACTCAAGACCCCCACACAGCATCACAATTATTTGTACAATGAGCACCTTTGAACCCAAATCCCCAAGATGAGTAAGCGGTAGACACAGACGTAACCTGGCATCACCAATTAGAGGGCTAGAAACTGCTCTTAATATGTTCAAATGAAAATCAGTACAAAGCTGGTTCTGAGCCTACATACCTTGTTGTTCAGCTGCCAAGCTTCCTCTCATGTGCAAACCTGCATATCCTCCCAATTTCCTATGAACAGCTCAACAAAATTTATGAATACAGTCAATGAACGGGGACATTTGTTGGTAATTTGAGAGAGTCCGTGGGGTTACCTTACAAGCATCGTTATCTTTCTCCTTTATCCCTAACTTGCGGATTCAGAATTCCAAACCAAAAAATAACTATAAACCTAGTGCAGATATGCCAGTCTCATACTACAACACTTCAAGGAAACATATTTCCAAGATCCTTCCGGCCAAACTAAATATTTTCTCAAGAGTTCAGTTTCCAACTTGAATAATTTTATAATTTTTTTATAAAGTGATCAATACTGTACTTCTGGTGTTTATGAGCACAGCAAATTACAGATGCTATCACACACTTTAATATTACTCAATTGACATATCTCGTCTGCTGGAATGCTGATTCAGACTTTCTTCTTGTGACCTGCTGATCACAGCAGATGTCAGATTCAAGGGTTTTAATTCACTGAGCCTTCTTCTTGATATGTTTGCTAAAATTTGATCTAGTGCTCAGGTGTTGAATAAAGTGTTGCCTGAACAAGGAAATGTCATGGTAAACAAGGCTCACCTGCATGTTACATGGCTGCTGTCAATGCATATTTTCAAATTTCAGATTCCATTTTACAGCATGCATAAAACGTATGCATAACACAGAAGTTCCGTAACATGCTCATAGCTAGTCATAAATGCAGGACATTTTTGTTCTCTTTCTGAACAATGATATCAAAATCGCCAACCAAATATGTTTTCCATCAGTATATCGTTTTTGTTCTTGCATATCTACAAAATATTTTGAATTTAAATAGGCTCCCTGTTCTGCTGCAGCATCACTCAGGGGTATGGGTATAAATCATTGTGCACCAGAGTTTGGGAGATCTAGGCCCTTGCAAGGTGTTATCCCAGGCTCCTCCTGCAGTGAAGACACAGGCAGTTCCTTTTCATTGTGTTGCTGAACTTGAGCACAGAGTGAAATGAAGATGAGGGAAGCGTAGGATTGCTTAAGCTTACATAGCATTGACACATATGGTTAGAAGGGTGTTAGTTCCAAGAGTGACCTACATGGGGATTTCTTTATTGCTGTGCGTGATTGACCATGATTGCTCTTATTGTATTGCTGCAATTTTGTAGCTGTGCCCAAGTGTGCCCTGGAGATAAGCGTGGTAAGAGATAGGTTCTAATGCAGAGGCGGCTCCTCCGCTAAGGCGGCGGAGCGTTGCCCCACTGTGCAAAGAAGGAAAAATAAAATGATAATAACACAATGCTATTATCTTTCTATTTTTCAGTCCGAGCCAGGTTAGGGTGGAACAGGACTGGGCTGAAGGAGGGCTGGAGAAGGAGTGGAGTGCACCATAAGCGCTCATGACGCTTTGACCGTCTGTCTTGGTCCGGCCAAAAAGACATGCACACTTAGCATTTCTCCACTGGGCTGTATTGCACAGCCGGATAGAGAGCATGCACAGGATCACACTACCTGTCTGAGTGCCAAAGCAGGCCGCTCAGACCAATCACAGTGCTGGTCTCATGCTGGTGACAGCAGTGTTGTGATTGGCTTAGGAAGTCTGGGTGCTTCTGTGCTGCCAGGAAGAGAAGAAGATGGAGGAGAATCAGTGACCATTCACAGTAAGCAAACTTTTACTTTATTTATTTTTAATAGAGCCCTCCCCCTACTCTACCACTACTTTTACTAAGCGGCTACCACTGTTCTAATGTGCTCGTTTCTTCCATCATGACTCAATAATAGATCCTGCTAACCTATGAGTACAATGTAAGTTCAACTCTGAGCTTCTGCTAGTTGCCCAGCAGGAAGTTCACATCCGATAGGCTTCACATACTTCTCCAGTGACATTCATCTTGTCTCTCCTTTTAGCTGAAAAGTAACTTGTTTCCTAGGATGACTATCAAAAACATTCACTTTTAGTCTAACGCATTACAATTGGAAGTTGCATTGGTCTAGCACTTCAATATAAGAAACCCATGCAATTCTGAAAGGTTAAGAGTTGTCTTCTCTCAGCCGGCAGCAAGAAGCTTACAGGATCTCTATGAAAATAAGAAGCCAATAATGATGAACTTACAATGATGGACCCTTTCTGATTACAAGCCCACTTAACATTGCTTTGAAAGTAATGAAAAAAAACAAAGATCACAAATTCCAAAGAATACCAAAATACTGAAAATGCTTAACACCTTTAACCCTAGATCCTAAAACTGACCTTAACTCATGTTCAATATAGTTAAAACTGTTTAAAATAGGTTCGCTTTTATTTATTATTGACATAAAAATTAGCCATTAAATAACTTCATTCATTTTTCTGTCACTTTGGGCTGCTTCACTTTGGTTTGACATTTTGATATTAACCACAAATTTAAAAACATAACCATTTTACAAAATGAAACGGAATTCAGTAACTGATAAGTGATTAAAACAATCCGGAAAAATAAAATACAGTATGGATTGTAGGTGCAAATTAGTTGTTTTGGAGCATGTGATTCTAAGAGAAATCCCCGACCATTTTGCTCAGGTTGCACTGCAACATGCCTGTCTGGCAGTGAAGTCAAGCAATTCTGCCTCAAAATAGTATGACAGAAAGTAAGCGCAATCTCACTAATAACAGAGTGGTCAATTGGTGCAATCCGAGTTTCTTAAAGTACACTCTAAGGATCTAAGCTGTGCTTCAAGCGCCAGTTTAGAAAAGAATATCCACTGGCTGGACGTCAGTGACGAGACCCCACCAGTAAATTTACTCAGGGGTGTTTTTAAGCCTAAAGGAAGGTTGTAATGATTCTAGTCGAGAATTTAATGCATTCACAGTTCATTAGATAGAACAGCCAGTTTCCACAATGTTTATTGTTTGAGTACCATGACAATTTCTTCACTGCACCAATCTCCACTAATGGAATAAATGCTGGTCGAGAGACAATAATTAAAAAATAGTAAGACCAAAACACACTTACTATACAATTCAGAAATTATGAGCGCATGCTATAACCTTACTTGTATACGCAACTTTAGCTACGTTTTCTATTCATAGACCTTTGCTGAGACACATGCTGTTCATCGTCTGACCGTTCACTTAGAGTAATCCTGCTAGCAGTTCCAAGAATAAAGCATTATCTCTTAAGGCTTCAAGGCACAACACCTCTGTACCTCGAACATACCTAAACAAGACAATTTTCATCTGATTCTATTTTGACAACTGAAGATTAGCTATAAATTGTTTTGCAGACTTCAGTCTCTGAAGTCACCAACTCCATCATAAAAAAGAGTTTTCCCTTAAAACTAAAATCAAACCAACTTTTTAATAACTTACTTTGAATGGAGTCAGAACTAGCACTTGAAAGCCGTTGACAGCATATCAGTAACTTTAGCACATATCTCTGAGTTCGCCATGCTCTGTGGGTATTTGGATTCATATTTTCGTATAATTTATATTGATCTTGTCCTTAAGAAACAGTTTTACCATTCTTGGGATCCTTCGTGACTTTTTATTCAAGAAACATCGAAATAAACTTATTGTGTTTTGTCAAGTATGTTGCATACTTTAAGTCTTTGCCTTTCAGTCTGCATTCCTTTGTCATGGTGTTGAAAGATCTTCACAAAGGCTCAAACTTGGAACCAATATTACAGTTCTAGAGAGCATGGATAATCTTGCACATCTTTTGACCCAAAAAGCGGTAAGGTTTTGAGGTTCATAACAAGTTTGCGCTTTCCCGTTCCAATGAAAGTGTTGTTTTCTGTCTGCTTCTGTTCGCCTCATGAAAAAAAAAAAAAAAAAATCATACCTTCGGTTCATGCAGAAATTGCCTGGCTGCCCTTACCAATCTGCCTGATAGTCTTGGTCTTTTAGGGTGTAAGCCAAAGTGGTGGACAAATGGTAATATGTGGTAATGATGAATCTAAAGTAGAGGTAAAAACTTAACGAAAATAAAAATATAACGTGATTGAAATTCTATTTGGAGTGGCAGGCTAGTGAAAATGCATATAGATTTCACAACATGGATCTTAAGAGGGATCAGCTATCCCTTAGCTCAGACTGATATTACAGTTTCTGATGACATTCGAACACTTCATGTGATGGTTCATAAGCAGACATATCCCTATACAACTATCTTACAAAACAGCCCTCTGATAACAATATTATATTAAGAGATTACATTGTCATAAAATGCCACCAACCAGGACTTCTCTCTCTCTTTTACTTTTTGCACTTACAGTAGAAACCCTCCCACACACGATTAGGGCTAGTCCCTTAACCTGAAGTATCAGTCACTGCATTTGGGGGTAATATAATGATAACTATAAAGGAGCGACAACAATATTTAAATGTAATGTTGTTTGAGTTGGAGGTTTAACAGGTGGCGGAAGGATTCTGTAATAATCTCACCAAGTCTGAGGGGACTGGTGCTAGAGGGTGGACCACAGCTGGTGAATCATTTTCAATCCAATATGCCTTTTAAATGAGCAACAAGTAGTATACAGTACCTAGGTATAAGGCTGACAATCTGTGCACCTGCGTGACTGAAAATGTTATGGCTCTCTTGCGAGCAGTCAAGGTGGGCATCATGTCATGGCAGATTCATACGCTCTCTTGGGCTGGGCCCAACTGCAGTGTTGAATATGATGATTGTGCCCAAAATTTTACATGTTTCAAACTCTCCCCTTAACTCTCTAGCATCACGATATCAGTCACCTCCAAGGTATCTGTAATAATTGTAGATCTGGGAAGAAGCCAACATTAAACTGGAACAACCTAAACATGAAGGATTGAAGTCTAGCACCTTCTATGTTACTACCAAGCCTGCCAGGTTCAGCATACAATTCAATGGTTACAGGGAGAATCAGACAGATCATGGTACTTCATTGATAAAAATCTAACCAGTCACCCACTAAGGGTCGGTCCTTGGGTACTGAAAGGTCAACGAGGCTGGAACCTACATCTCTTCGCAGTAATCAGACTCAATAAAGAAGCGCGAGTCCGCTTCACTCTTGGTGCATGTGTGACTTCTGATTCAAACCCCTAAATTCCACTGTTAGACACCAATGACTCCCCACCTGGGCTAAACAGAGGCGGCTGTCAATTGTGGAGTGACTGGATTGTGTTAGATTGTGAGACTTCTATCTTTACAAAAATAATAATTAAACCCTTTGAGGCAATCAAACTAGAGTATAGTATCCCCAAAACAAGAACTTTTCTGTTATTTGCTTTATACGCACTGTGCGCTACAGGCAAAGGTTAAGCGGGGAGATGTCTCCCTTCAAGTAATTTTTGCAATTGGTTGGTCACCTTGACTAAAAGCCTGGCTGCCAGCATATACTGGATCCTAAACTCACACCAGATGGTCATTATGTTCCTTACCAACTACAATAGAAAAATAGTTTTAAACCACTCCAGATTTTCGGTAGTGGGAGGAAATATTTCAGCAAGCTTACAGTTACCTAAAAGCACACTCAAGGGTAAGAGACAATACACAAATACCATATAGTTGGCACAACACGAGCTATGATACCTGCAATGGAACCTATACAATCAGATAAATGCTGGAGAAAGTGCTGAGGAACATGGACTATAAATTGCACACCCAATGGAGCTGTCTGATACTGGAAAAGGTCGGGGCGGAAGTCCTCAACAATAGCTCATAAATTATGTTAAATAGGTAGAAATATGTTCTGGAAAGATAATCCTGATAGGCCACACAAAACGTTTATCCACTTTACTCAGTGAGGAAAATGACAATCTCATGTTGTCAGCTGGCAGCAACACAGGTGATTCTGTCTTTGTCGGAGAAACACCAAATCCCCAACAAAAGTCCATGAAAGGCTAGCCTACAGACTATCTAACAAGAAGCAAATGTTCAGTAAACTGTGGGATCCGTTGTTACTTACTTTAGTCAAGACTAACAGGGCCTAGCATCTCTGAAGGGATTGAGAATACTGGGGCTGTTGGACAGAGACAGATATGTCACTGACAGAGGAAGGGTGTCCGGAGAACAAGGCAATTATGGAGTCTTGATAGGGTAGGAAGAGAAGTAATTATGCTGGCAAGGCAATTGGGGGCAGGGGAGCAGGTTCCTTCATGGATTAGGAAAAGGGGCAATAGGTTGTTTTTTGGGGATTGTTAGGTCGGTATGCACATTTCATGTTGTAATATTGTTGAACAGAAATTCAATATAGACAATGAACACTAAAACGCTACTAATATAAATCATGACGTCCCTCCAGACTTCCAGAAATAATAGTGACAGCAGCAAACTAAGTACCCTCTGAAACCAAGGATACGACATTACCACAGAAACATGTGGACCTAAACCTAACATGGTTTATTACTCAAATATCAATTTCAAGACTAAAAAACAAAAAGAATTTAATTTGATTCCCCAGCAGTACTTTGATAATCTCTGAAAACACTATTTACCCTAAACACCAGGTTGTTTGGTAAACAATTACATTATGTTACTAATCAGCTTATTATTTCTGCACGTACACTAATGCTGCAGCTAAATGTGAACTGGACACTTGCAGTAAAGCTGCAAATTTTGGTCTAAAATATTAGTTTGTCTCAAATGCCTAAAACATGCTCAGAATCAAACATTATTGCCTCTTTCATAGCGATGACTTTTTAAAGTCTCTCGTGTCCTTTTACAGCCTCTCATGGGGACACAAGCCTCGCGAGTCTAAATTCGTTTTTAGATGCTCATGCGTTTTGATAAATGCCAATCTACTACTTTAGTAGGACAGAAACTGCTTCAGACGCCCAGGTTTAGCCTCATTACAGTGTCATATACCCTTGTTCTTTCAGTCTTCCGTGGCAATTTTCACCAACATATGCCAGTGACAGTTTCAGATGCCCAGGTTTAGTCACAGCTTGTATTCAGTCTTGTGTGCTCATCTTGGTTCACCAGATGCCAGGAACGGCTTCAGGTGCAAAGGTTCAACCTCACACACCAAGTACGTTCTCATTTGCCGGTGTTTATTCCCATTTGTCTACATACTATCTTGTGTGTTCATGTTCCACAATCACGCCTCACAGTACATGCACACTCCAATTTTCCTATATGCAGCCTCATCATATTTCAGGAAGCCAGGTGACGTGTAATTTATCAATGTAATGGTCTCATGTGTCCACACTTCACCATTATCTACTAGGAACAAGACCAGGGCCAATGCATAGATGCAAATGTCAATGGTCCATCATCATATGCCACAGGCAGGCACAGACATAAACACACAATAACAGACATGTGCACACACCCAAATGTAGGACACACAGAGACACGTGCACAAGCTTTACGCTTATCTTTCCCTTCCTCAGTTTAATTATCTGCTTGCTGGGATACTTCACTCCTGACACTAGAGCTTCACTGTACAGTCCAGGTGTAGTAGGGTGGGACAGGGACGCGGTGAATGTTGGTGCAGAGGTCATGGAGCAGAGCTACAAGCCACACAGACACCACCAAGGAAGGCTGTAGGTCAGGCAGAGAGAAAGGAGGACAGAGCAAAGGAAGAAAAATGTGTCTGCTAATGCCAAATAATGGCAGGACTCCAGTCCTGGTCTCTTCCGCCTCCCAGCAAAGGTTGATGACTCTCTAGTTCAACTGATGTGGTGAATGGGTAGAACCTTGGAAGCAGTACCTTACTACTATCACTGCCCTAAGCACTGTCCGGGTCCTGGCCCTAGAGAACAGCGCATGCCTTCACCCACAGTCTTAAACGCAAAAATCAGAAACAACTTAATCAGGGGTTGGAAACAAGGATGTGTCATTTGTCTCCTTGCTGCAGACACTGACTTACGAGTACCTCTTACAAAAACTGTGGTCTGCATGCGACCACAACACAGGAAAAGGTGGATGTCCTCAAGCAGATGGTGCCGAAATAGGTCTTAGGAAAAAAAAAATGCAAAAAAAAAAACACACTGAAACACAGTACTACAAAGCAGAGAAAGGTGCATGATGGACCTCCATCAGGTAACCAGACAGGAGCTAAAACCAAGAATGGAGGCTAAGAGGAGCACGTACAAAAACTAGTAGAAAAAGTCCCCGTTAAAAGGAAAACAATGCATAAATGCTGCAGCCAACTCAATAAAGTAGCCTCTCATTGTTGAAAGTTATTTATGCTGGTAAAGGTCACCGTGAAGGAATGGAGGGATTTAAAAATTGTAGAAATTTGGTGCCCAACATTTTTTATACATGGCCGTGAGTAACAAAGGGGAAGTGCGACCATAAAATACCTCCCTGAACCCTTGGCCAAAAGCTGCCCAACAAACTACTTGCCCCACAAGAGCGGCAGGACGAAGGTGTGGGGCACTGCCACACTGCCCTGTAAATAGTGAGAACACCAAAGACACGCTGCAAGAATGATGTTACCAGTCGTTTTCAATATAATGAACTGAGTACTTTTAGCATCATTATTACTTTTATCTGAATTAAAATGAAGCTGGATATCTAGGTTGGTTTCTTCATACTGTTTTAGCAAATGTCTTTCATGTTTCGCCTTTTCAGAATTAATAAACAATGTTAATGTCACGTTTCATGAATACAGATAAAGCAATATTTAGATAAATTTATTTAAATGACCAAGCCTTTCTCTCCAGTGGCAAATTGTTTTGAGGCAAGTGACTTTGAGTGGAACCCCTCTGATGTAAATAAGGACACTATGTTTCTTTTTCAAGCAGAGGTGAGTTTAGCTTTGAATTTGATATGTACAGCGACGACTTGATGTGCATTGTTGTAGTATTGTGACAAATCTTTCAAATGCCTTCTTTGAAAGTGGGGAAGAGTGTGCCTGGCAGTAGTGTGAGCTGCTACTCAGTAACATCAATGTGAAACAGGAGTAGTATTATATACATCTATAAAGTGTAACATTCACTACCAAGATAATTTCTTGTCCCTACGACGAGAAGCAAGACAGAAGCATCAAGGGGTGGGAAATGTTAAACCTTCAAACCCTATGTTGCAAAGGCTCTCCAGTAGGCCATGTTGTTAAGGTTTTCCAGAAGGCCACGTTGCTAAGGCTCTCCAGAAGGCCATGTTGCTAAGGCTCTCCAGAAGGCCATGTTGCTAAGGCTCTCCAGAAGGCCATGTTGCTAAGGCTCTCCAGAAGGCCATGTTGCTAAGGCTCTCCAGAAGGCTATGTTCTTAAGGCTCCCAAGAAGGTCACGTTGGTAAGGTTCTCTAGCAGGCTATGTTGCTAAGGCTGTCCAGTAGGCCATATTACTAAGGCTCTCAAGAAGACCATGTTGTTAAGGCTTTCCAGTAGGCCACGTTGATAAGGCACTCCAGTGGGCCACATTGATAAAGTCTCTAATAGGCCATGTTGCTAAGGCTCTCAAGCAGGCCTTGTTGGTAAGGCTTGACAGTAGACCATGTTGGCAAGTCTTTGCAGTGAGCCATGTGGACTGTAAAAGTTACAGATTTGTAGTAGCCAAACTTTCTTAAGTTTGAATACATGGCCAAAAGTCTCATGTTCTAGAATGTGAAATGCAGAAGTGAATGATAACAAGGAGATTGTTGGCAGAAGTGTAAATTTCTCGTGGGAATGTAGAGTTGGAGTCTGCCAGCAATGAATAGCTAATGTTGTTGAAGGAGTGGTGAGAAATGCATACTAGCTTGAATTTAATATTTTTGGGTATTGGCAGTCAATGAAGGGAAGATACAGTTGATGTGGCTGCTACCCTTGAGATTGTGCATATGGGTTGTCACTGTGATTTGCTGTGACAATTTGGTGGAGGGGTTTGAATGAATTTCAAAAAAGAAATGTTATGAGAAGGCATTACTGGCCCACCTTCTCCCCCATGCAGAGGTGCAGATTTCCAAATGCAGACAAAAGTGGGTGTAAGAAGAAGACAACAGTGACCAGCGGGTACAATTAAGCCCCTTAAGGATCATGAAACTCTTTGAAGACCCAAATCGGAGCAAAAGAAATGACATGATGGAAAGAGGAAGTAAGTTGTGAATGGGTGGACACTGTTGGGTCCAGCGCCTCTACCCAAAACCAATATAATATAAAATAAAGTGATATTATAAGAGTATTGATGTGGTGCCCTTCTTTGTATTATATTATATTATTAATTTAGACTTACTCTATCTAGTTGACCTGCTTGAGGTAACGTGAAATTTAATTTTGGATCATCCAATTTCATCAAAAATTGACACACAATCACAGTACACGCATGAACCCCTTTTTCTACCAACTAAAACAGCAGGCAGAAATATTACTGAAAGAAACAATACATAATTAAATGTAATCAAAGGTAGGTGAAGGACTCAGCATCTCAAATGTGAAGGTGCTCAAAACATCTAAACTATACTTAGGAAAGAAGGTAGGGTAGCGGGCACCTGTCAAGGTAGGCAATATTGAAGCAACTCAGCTCTACTGTCAGGTGCCCTTATGTATAATAATATATATCTGCAACGCTAAGCTATTTAGGATAAGGCTTAAAAGAAAAACTTGCTACAGTATGAACGAACTATATGGCATGTCAGCCTGCCACAGAGCGGTGCCCTCAAGGCAGAAGAAATCCGGTCTGTCAACAAAAGTAGAAGTGGCAGATTAATCACAAATTTCTTGTCACATAGTTATAATGATCATTTTGGTCAATTACGTATTTGCCGAACATTACTGTATGAGATTTAAATGCAGGCACAGAATATTATATCATATGGCATATACGGACACTATTATTACTCTTAAAGGGATTAGGCTCAATCATACAAGGCAACCTTAAATTTTGTAATGCTAACAACATTGGTTTCATTCGAGGGAGCTTGGCTCATTTGAACTGAATATGGCTAGCGGTTAGAATGGACTCCTCTTCTAAGTGCTATTTTTAATTCTGAAACTGGCCTTTTGTAATGCAACTATGTCATGGAGCAATTTGTTGCTGCTCTTCTAGAAAGAGAAATCTTTAAACAGCTCTTTTATTATCATTTAGAAAATTATGAAGAGGTTAGTTTTAAGTATTTTTTTTTAATTAAGAGGGATGAGCAGCCCCAGGTAAAGAAGTTGTCATAGAAGAGTGCACACAGATTGTGGGGACAGATAACTGTTCAAAAGCCTTCATCTTTAAAGTGTTGCTAGTATTGCTTTTTCTACACGAATTCCTTTTTGGGGGACAGAGTCCATCTGGAACTGCGATTTAAGGCTGTATAAAACTAAACTTCTGTGGCATGCATTAAAAGCCTGAATTTTGGAAAGCTGGGTAAAAAAAAAAAAGGACAGTCACAATTTTACAAATTACAAAAAGGTGAAGTAAATATTGCACATATTTGTTTCCAGTGTAGGCCTCTTGCAGATTATCAGAAAAAGGAGGAGGCGAGAAGTCAGTAGCCAAAAGCTGCATTAAGGCCTAAATATCCCTATGTCGGATTTGGCGGAAAATGATTAGTGCAAAATAGAGGTCCTAATGATTATCAAAGTACGGAAATCATGTACTGAGGATTCTGGCATGATGCTGTACTGATAGGAAATGTAGTTTTGGGTGTGTGATGTACTATTGCATTTTGAAAAAAAAAATCCTCGTTGCTAGTCTCAATCTGGACTTGGTAGCAGAGAGATGGCGTGTTATCTTCACCTTCTAAAGCTTATAAGGGTGCAAGGCTTCTTTGGGCCTACCCTGAGAGATTCATCATTCTACCCGATTCGCAGAAAAACAAGGTTTTATCTTTAAAACAGTCATAACACGTCAATAAAAAAATAGCTAACTGGCCTGGCAACAAATCAGTGGGATTCTCAAAAGGGGAATAAGCTTGTTATTGTTAGACATAACAAACATGCTTCAGTCATAACTCCAGTCCATTCAGATCCCAAAAGGAGAACTGCAGATAGTCATCAATGGTGCAGGAACCAGTGATAAGCAGCAATGAAAAATATCTCACAATATCGGATGCCCCAAGCTTCAATGCTTTAGCGTGTAGACAAAATCACATTATTGATTTAAAATGATACCTCATGGGAGAAGGGCTGCCCAATCAGAGGGTTGGAAGCAGAACAGTCGTCCTCAAATTAATGTGGATTGGGAAATACAACTAATTCAGAATCCATTGTTCAATACAGATAAATAACAATTCCCTGGCTGTGAGCGGGACTAACCTTCCAATATGTGAGCGTGGGCAAGTGCCGAGAGAGAGTGGGGGTTGTTTCTGGCCTGAATCTGGGCATTAACTTTCCAGAAAACGCTGCTATATTTTCATCAACAAATACATCTAAAAACGTTTAATTCAACGAATCAAGCTGTATAATGGGCTAATTAAGGGGATGCAGTTGCTTATTTACAGGAAAATTGTATAGACAAAAAAACGTTAAACTCCACCTAGGCATTTACAAACATGTTTTCTGATTACTGTATGGCGTACTACGTACACCACGCGTTGCCTCTTAAATAAGGAGGAACCAAACCTCAACCAAAACCAATGCTTTTCAAATAAAAAAAATGCCATTTCTTTAAACTAAACGAGATAAACTCTCTGGGACGTTATTTTTACGCTAAAACCCAAACCACAAAAAATAAACATTTGTTCTAGTGACTACAACGACAAATAAACGCCCACGGGCTATCCTTAAATATTTATCTGTGCTTGTTGCAATATTTCAAGGCAACTTTTCAAAAATAAACGAGTTTGACATTTTGAAACTGACACTGTTTTGACTAAGCAACTACCTAGAAGCATGACTTCCAATTTTCAATAATATTTACCGGTCTGCCGAATTATGCTAGCCACAGACTTTTACCAGAAATCCATCCAAATTCGTGATCTGAAAACCACATAGGAATGTTGATCTTCCGCAGCGGAGACACCTAAAGAATGCATTCCTCACACTTTGAGCCTAAGACATAAGCCCTGAAGGGGGCTCGGAAATGTAAAACATGGATTTAAACTGCATCTCGAGAGAAGTGGCGAGTGGGAGGGTTGGGGGTCAGGGGGACAGTGGTATTTCACCAACTGAAGGGAGTTCAGTAGTTCAGTGCTGACAAATATTTAGACGCCCCGCGCTACTGTACTCTGTCACAGGTCAGAGTAAACACTGAAAACAAATCTACTGGAAATCAAACAAGAACGACAACGCTCTGCCTCGGTAAATAAACAGTGCGAAACCAAGCCCGGGCTGAAATGAAACACCTAGGTGTTACTTTCTCCTTGTGAAGAGTCAGCCTCGCCTGCTGTGTTTTAATTGGGCCGATTTCATTCGGTATTTTGCACTGCTACGCAAAGTCCACTCTGCACAAGCAGGAGAGCTCTGCGTGTAATCTCTGCAAGGATGAAAAGCTGCCTTTAAGTCTCCTTTTAGGGCTGCTCAGTAAATACAATTGCACCGGTAAGTCGGGTTAGTTCACCTAATAAACCAATAACAAAGTCCCTTCGGCTGACCTTATCAAGAGGAAGGAGGGGACTATCCAAGCTGTTGCATGGTGACAGTGCCTCTCCCAAGCCCTTAACACATTTACATGGGGTGAGCTTCGCAAAAGGGTACTTATAAATGCCAGGCTCTGAATGTCGTATCCACTGTAAACGTGTCATTACAGCAAGTGGCAGCATCTGACAGCACGGGGTTCTCACAACTGGAAATATGAAAAGGGCTGCAGCTGGAGAATGGATCCGAGGTTTCAGTGCCAGGGCTGCAGCTGTCTGTCAGAGACGTTTTCAGGATGGTGGGCACACGCCACCAGCCGGACTGCAGGCAGAGCTCTATCCACAGCGCTGCATTTCCTGAGTGCAGTTTCTGGGATGGGGAGACAGCCACCCGCTCCCGGGCGAGGAATTCCGCTCCCCAGCACGGGAGACGGGGAGAGAAACATCACGGAGCCCTGCACACTGTCAGAGGGATTCGCGGAAAACCAAAACAAACTTACCTCCCCTTCTCGGAGTCCACCGGCTTCCACTCGGGCGTCCCCGATCCCCGGGCCGGATACAGTCCCTGCAGCACCGGGATATTATTGTTTCAAAACCGCAACGTCCCTTCAGGATTCCTGCCCTCCGCACCAGTCGCTTCCTTTCCTGTTTACTTTCTGCTTAATTTCTCCTTTGTTGTCAGTTCTGCAAGCCTGGGTCGGGTGTCATGGTTTAATTCCGTAAAAGGGCTGCTTCAAAACATGGCTCCCAGCTTAGTAAAAAAAAAAACGCTCACACCAGGGAGAAATAAATAGTCAAGACATGATTCTTTCCCCTTCCTATGTTTCCAGGGAGGCGAAACAATAAAAGATTCCGGGGCCGTCTGACTGAAAGGCCGCTCGGTGAATAATGCAGGGCCGGGTGCCTGACAGTGCGACTACAGATTCACGCCTCCGCCTGCCTGCTTCGCAGAGCACACTTTTTTTTTTTTTTTACAAACCCTCAACCAGCAGTGACAGAAAGCGAGAAGGGGGCTGAAGAGAGGCGACCGAGAGGGAGCACAGCTGCGACACCTGCCGTTCTGACGGTGTAAGTTACAGCCGAGAGTCCCGCTGCCGGCAGCTGCCGTCGGTCCGGCAGGCGGGGGGACCAGAAACAACCCCGCCTCTGCTACCGCTTTCTGTCCACAACTCAAACGTGGATCCACACACCGCATGCAACATTTTGAGTCTACTGCATGCCATGCAAGGTTCAGCATACAAAGCTGCTAAGCCTAAGGGCGGCTAAAAATAAAGATGTTAATTTTAAATCAATTTATGGGGCCACTGTCTACCTAACGAGCAACCAGGGGCTCAACACTGCTGGAAGTGCAATGGCATCGGCAGCCAAGGGTGTTAGAGGTCAGTCGTACCCCTAGCTCGTATTCCTGTTTTTCGCTGCCTAGCAAAAGGTCTGGGGCTCCATTTCGATTGGTTGTACCATGGCCGATTTCACGTTTGTTAGCCACTGATACCAATGAACAGTATAACATTAAAACGAATAAATACAGCGAAGGAGAAAATAAACAAACAATAACAAGCACCGTGTGAACACCTGAATGGAAGTCAAAGCATACTGATACAGTGAGCTCAACCTGCCTATATATAGCTGAAGATTAAGGCACCCACCTTCCTCACAGGGAAGGCGGCCTTAAGCGAGTTAACTGGCGTTTAGTTCAAAGGGATAAAGTTTCCCAACACTAGGCCTTGCTGCGCATCCCCGTCTCATGACCCACACCGTCCACCAGGGCTTGCCTTTTAGCCGTCAACACTAGCATTGTGAGGCTTGTGAACCTGACTGTAAGGTTGGAAATATGGGCTTAAAAAATTCTGCCATGCTAAGTCCTGGGGTAGTTACTTACTGGTCATTTTCATTACTCTGAGTCCTGGCCTTCCTCGTACCTGGCCTTACAAATTGAGCATTCGCTCTTGTCCACAGACTTTTTGTTACTCAAGCCAGTTAAAAACATTCAACACCTCGAATATGCTTTCCATTTTTATGCTACACTTTTCATAATTCCTTAATTTCCTGTAGGTTCCAAACTCCCCAAAAACATTTGAAGCCAAACAACATTCATCACCAAAGGGATAGAATGGATGGGAATCCTGGACTCTGACGAGGAAGACCAGGACTCGGACTAATGAAGATGACTAGTAATTAACAAGGTAATTACCTCCTTGTCCGTCTTCTTCATCCCAGTCCTTACATCTTAAACTCATACACAAACCAAATAATTCAGCTTCCCTCTTCAATTTATAGATATGCCGCCTACATTGTATGCCAATTTGAAATGTAATCACACCATTACTGTTTTAATACTGACTCCAAAACACAAGAAGCAAAAGAGGGGGGTGGGAGGAGGAGTTACCCTCAATTGAATTCTTTAGTGCCTCATAAACATAGTAAGGATGACCATGTGGCATCACTACATATGTTAGCCAATGAGGTTCCTTTCATTGCTCTCAAAATATGGGGACCCCACTAGCCGACCTTCCCTGAACTTGAGCGTAGAGGGATTTTCTTTGTTTATCATATTATGATGACTTGCTTCAGCGACCTATTAAGAGATGCTGAGGATTGTAAATCTTGACCTGAAACCACATACGTAACTAACAAAAAGTCAAAGTCAACCTTTCTAAAGGATTCTGTCCTAGAAATTTCCAAAGTCCTGTGGACATCCAGGGTATGATTCCACAGGTGAGGGCGGTAAAGGCAAAAAGCTGGCAACAACAGCATCCATTTTAGGACATCCCCATTCCCCATTCCTCACTCCTCATCCCTACTTCTCATCCCTACTTCTTATCCATCATCCCTACTTCTCAACCATCATACTTTATCCCTACTTCTCATCTATCACCCCTGCTTCTCTTCCATCATCCCTACTTCTCATCCTTCATACATCATCCCTACTTCTCTTCCATCACCCCATCTTCTCATCCCTGCGTCTTATCCCTGCTTGTCATCCATCATTCCTACTTCTGATCTATCATACATCATCCCTATTTCTCATCCGTCATCCCTACTTCACATTCATGAGACATCAGCCCTGCTTCTCATCCATCATCCCTGCTTCTCTTCCATCATCCCTTCTTCTCATCCATTATATATCACCCTACTTCTCATCCATCATCCTTGCTTCTCTCCCATCAGCCCTACTTCTCATCCATCAAACTTCTTCCCTACTTCTCATCCATCATCCCTGCTTCTCTTCCATTATCTATACGTCTCATCCCTGCTTCTCATCCCTACTTCTCTTCCATCATCCCTGCTGTTCTTCCATCATCCCTACTTCTTATCCATCATCCCTACTTCTCATCCATCATACATCATCCCTGCTTCTCTTCCATCATCCCTACTTCTCATCCATTATATATCACCATACTTCTCACCCATCATCCCTGCTTCTCTCCCATCATTCCTACTTCTCATCCATCATACTTCTTCCCTACTTCTCATCCATCATCCCTGCTTCTCTTCCATCATCTATACGTTTCATCCCTGCTTCTCATCCCTACTTCTCTTCCGTCATCCCACTTCTCTTCCATCATCCCTACTTCTTTTCGGTCATTCCTACTTCTCATCACTGCTTCTCATCCCTGCTCCTCATCCATTTTTTCATCCATCTTCCATCATTCCTACTTCTCAGACTTCATCCAACATCCCTACTCCTCATCGATCACCCCTACTCCTCATCCCTCAGTCATACTAACTCATTTTCAGTTTTGTGAAACACACCTTCATACTGATTGTTTGGCAACAGCCAATCAGAGTTATGAGAGAGGCCTGCATTCTATTTCCCTGAAAAACAGCCTTCTCATTGCCTGAGCTGGGTGAAGATGGAGTAGAGGAAATGCAACTGTGTGTTTGTTTCCAGTGAATTCAAGGCTGTACAACATTTCATTTTATTTAACTGTTTTTCTGTTTACACAGGCCTCTGCAGAAAGCTCTGCTGGTTTGAGAAATACAAGGAGCCCACAGCTTGGGCCATAAATCAGCTCTTGGAGAAAAGATTATACAGTTCATCTAAGGTTCAATGAAAACCATTCTGGTTTCCGAAAAGAGCAGTCTCCGATTTAAACATTTTGTTACAAATAATAATGAAACCAGAAAAGGTTAGGATGAATTGGATTACACTGTCACCAGAGTTGATTTTAAACATTTTCTTTCTACATCTGAAACTGCAACCAGAAAAGTTTTTGGTTGAACTGCAGATGAACTGTATAACCATTTCTCCAAGAGCTGTTTATGGCCCAAGCTGTTGGTTCCTTGTATTTCCCAAACCAGCAGAGCATTCTGCAGAGGCCTGTGTAAACAGAAAAACACTTACTTAAATAAAATGAAACATTGTACAGCCTTGAATTCACTGGAAACAAAAAATACAGTTGCATTTCCTCTCCTCTGTCTTCACCCAGCCCGTGCAATGAGAAAGCTGTTTTTCGGTGAAATAGAATACAGCTCTCTCTCATAATTCTGATTGGGTGTTGCCAACCAATCAGTGTGATGGTGTGTTTCTAAAAACTGAAAATGTGTTGGTATGACTGAGGGATGAGGAATGAGGAGTAGGGATGATGGATGAGGAGCAGGGATGATGGATGAGGCATGAGAGGTAGGAATGAATGAAGATGGATGAGAAGTATGGATGTGAAGCAGGAATGAGGGATCAGAAGTAGGAATGATGAAGGAGAAGCAGGGATGAGGGATCAGAAGTAGGGTTGATGGAAGAGAAGTAAGGATGATGGATGAGAAGTAGGGCTGATGTATAATGGATAAAAAGTAGGGATGATGGATGAGAAGTAGGGAGGATGTATGATGGATGAGAAGTAGAGATGCTGGATGAGAATGAGGGATGATGGATGATGGATGAGAAGTAAGGATGAGAAGTAGGGATGATGGAAGATAAGTTGTCGTGATGGATGAATAGTAGGGATGAGAAGCAGGGATAAGGGATGAGAAGTAGGGATGGTGTATGATGGATGAGAAGTAGGGATGATGGGTGAGAAGTAGGGCTGATGTATGATGGATGAGAAGTAGGAATGATGCATGAGAAGTAAGGATGATGTATGATGGATGAGAAGTAGGGGATGATGTATGAGAAGCGAGGATGAGAAGTAGGGATGAGGATGGCCTAAAATGGATGCTATAGGGAACACCAAATCACCAGAACTATGAAAAGGCAGTGGTACTTTTGGAACAAAATCAGGACTTGGACTCATAAAGACCTTCTGTCAAAAAACGTTAAGAAGGGTTCTGAATGTAAAAGATCCCCAATTCACCAATTCTTCTTAACAGATCTCATCCTGTAGGGGTAAGTGGCGCAAGGACCTAGGGCAATCGTGAATCTGAATACCCCCTTCTTTTGTGACTCTTTGGCTAAGGGAAAGAGAGGCAAGAAATTAGCTCAGGTTGTGTTTCCCGTCATCCATCCTGTGAGTCGCAGGCAGGGGACAGGAGGCAGGAAGTCAGGTGCATGATTGTCGCTTCACTTCAGCCCCTGACATTGTGATGTTGTGGGGGGCTATTTAGGCCGGGCTCAACCAGGCCTTTCCTTTTCACTTCGCCGTAGCGACTAAGGGGCATGAATGAAGCCACGGCTGTGGTTTGCGGACCACAAAGGCATGATGTGATCTAAGGAAATCGGTTACACTGTGCAGAGGGAGGACTGAGCCCTTTCAGGCATGCCGATCCAACAGAGTAATTCATCTTGGTGATTAAATCTGCCCTGGGCCCAGTAATTCGGGCATTGTAGCACAACTTGGAATTTCGGCCAGCTCAGAATGCTGCGATTGCAGCCAGACTGCGCAACCATAAGTGCAGCTGCTGCGGCATCAGCACTGTGAAAGTGGGTCCACCAGTTCTGTGTCCTATTCTGATACTGAGCAGGACGTCTAGGTGGTTAGCTATCCCAGATGGTCCAATGTCCCACTACAAGCTGCTTTTCTGTCTGTTAAGAAAAAGTCCAGGGGTGGCGGAAGTGGGCGGCCTCTTTGGCCGGCGTCACACCTAAGTGCAGGGCGTGGTTAATTTCTGTCATCGCAGATAAGAGTAGGTAGGCCAGAGTACATTTTGATATTTATGGTAGCTTTAGTGGTATTTGTAGCCCTCAACTTTATCATGGCTACTGTCAGCAGAGTGTAATAGGCCCTTAAGGTGTTGCAGGAAGACAGGCATGGAGGACTTGCTTCAGGAAGGGGTGCTGGAACAGGCATGGGTGGATTAAAACACCCTAAAAGAGTGTCAGAAGAGGGAGTTGCCAGTGCAGCTTTTGCCTGTACCTCTCCGCTCAAAAACAAAGAGATTTAAACAGAAAAAAATGACTGAGGCTGGTGTGTTTGTTACCTACATCAGATGCTGTTTGGGATACTGTAGCTGAGCCCGCATTGCCACCTGTAGTCAGAAGCGGGTCGGCGGTGGTGAGGGGGGGCCCAAGGACAGTGAAATGATCAGGCGCGTTACTGAGGGAGCACGTCGGGGGACAGGGAAGAGGTCTCGCTGTGGAGGCTGCAATGGCACATGATCCCCGGCAGGGGGATTATTGTGTTGACAAGCTCGTGCCTGCACTGGGCACATGTAAGAATGAGGATGCTGCAAGTGTTGTGGCACTTGATGACGTGTCTGCAGCTAACTGCAGGCTGCACAGCACGTTAGAGGAAAGGTACTGTGGAGCGCCTGCCAAGAGGGAAGCGCCCATAGTTTTTAACAATCCAATTGTGATAATTGAATTGGATGAAGAGGAGGGCATAGGTCAAGCAGTAGAAATGGTCCAGGGTGAATTTTGTAGGTAATGTGCCTGCATTTAATGCTGGGGGATGGCCTAACCATACCCAACAGTTGGTCCCCAGCTGGGTCAGCCCCTTGATAAATAAAATTCAGAGATGGGCAGTGGACAATGGAGCTCTTCATGGGGCAACTAGTCGTTTAGGGGCAATAGGTATGGGGGTTAGCGTAGGTGGTAAGGGGGAAGCTGGAAGTTGGATGGTATCGGTTTGCTTTATTAGGAGAGTGGAGATCTTATGGGGCAGGCAGAGGACAGAGAAATCCCTTTCCAGCCCAGGGCAGCTTTTAGTAAGACAGGGTGTGAGAACTTCTCTAGGCTGAGGGGCTTGAAGGGAGAATGGCCAGCAGTGGTGCAATGTTTCAGGCTCCAACGATGTATGGATGCTGGTGGGGGTCGAAGAACCGCCTGGGTGTTGGTCTGAAGTGAGAGCAGGCTTCAGAGTGACTTGCTTGACATCATAGGAGCCCGTTGATGCTGCACTAATGCGAACGATGGGAAGCAGACAAGCATTAGCTGGGACGCTGCTGGTTTTGTGGATATAACAGGGTGAGAGGAGGAAATCTTATATTATGAAGAGGAGGGTTGTTTAGAGGAAGGCGAAATAGTGGATGAGGAAGCTGGTACTCCGTTGGTGACAACAACGGCATCGGGGTTGGGTGGACATTTAACACCAGGAGTAGTGTTGGTGTTTTTCAGAAGACGGTGCAGAAGCCGGTCCAGTGCGACACAGTGGGTTTTGAAGAATACCAGGAGTAATCAAGAGCAGTGCGCTTCAGTCCCTAGAGGTAAGCAGAGAGTGGTTTGGGGAATTCCTAAGTTGGTGGACAGGCCCAAAGTTGTTAAGGTGGTGTCTGTGGCAGTGGGAAACTTTCCAGTTAAAGCACCACAGAATGATAAGTGTGCGAATGGAGGTAAGGACATGGAGATACAAACAAATGTGGAAGAGAATAAAGTTAACAAACCCGGTACTGCAAAGGATGATGGTAAGATGAGCGGGGAATCGGTTTCAATCACAGGAAGTGATAAGATGGGTAAAGATGATGGTGGTGTTTCGGGGGTAGTATCAAGAATAAGAGATTTACTTATATTGGAGTGTAGATGCCTCTGGGGGCACATCTCACACAGAAAATGAAAGGTAAGATCTGTAAGGGGAAATTTGTGGACGTTTTCAAGCTGTTTCATAGAGGGGTACAGGCAAAGGAGGGCTCAAAAGAGGAAGAGTGGGAGCTAGCACGCAGGCTAAAGGTGTCCACTACTATAGAGAATTGGACTTCCGCTTTCTTAATCTTTGCAAGTGTGTATTGTGAGTGACATCCAGAACAATGTGGTGCCCTTTTCAAATACATGAATGTGGTGCAGAGAGTACAGATGGACTATGGGAGTTTCACACCAGATTAGCAGTTAACCCAGACGAGTGGGGGGAGATAGATAAGGAGCTGTTCATGGAATGGCTTTACACGGCTAACAATGTCCTGTTCGTCAACACTGCTATTGTTTTGCCATTGCAATACAAGCCCCTTCAGGGGCTCCGCACCCAATATGGGGTGGGGAGTTTCAGGAGGGGGCAATTTTCCCCAAATCGTTCTTGCTGCTCCTTCAATAGAGGGCCATGTACACGCCTCCAATGTACATTTTGGCATGACTGCCCCAAATGCGGGGGGAAGCATCCATTGGTCCAGTGCTTTGGGTAGGCTCAGTGGGGATGGCAAGGAAATGCAGTCAGAGGTGGAGATAAGAGAAGAGGTCAGATGCAACAGGTGGTGGGAAAGGGCCCTACTCCTATTAAGTTTCAGACCTTAACTTACAAGTTGAAGTTCTACCCGAAGCAGGATATAGCTTGTACTGGTTTTTTTTGGACAGTTTTGTTTTGTGTTATAAGGGCCCTAGAGTTCGGAGATGGGCAAAAAATCGGAGTTCTGCATAGGAGAATCCAGAAGTAATGAGGGCCAAGATGAATAAGGGACCTGCTCAGGGGAAGATTGTGGGGCCTTTTAGGTTTTTGGCCTTTGGCAAATTTGACCATTTCCCCTTTGGGTGTGGTTCCTAAGAAACAGCAGGGTGAATTTAGATTGATTCATCACTTGTCTTGGCCCATAGGAGAATCTGTCAACGACTTTATAGCCCAAGAAGATTCGGTGGTGCATTATGCCTCTGTTGATGAGGCCCTTACGTTGATTAAGTCCTGTGGAGTCAGAGCGGAAATGGTAAAATCTGATATTCAACCTGCTTTCAGGCTTTTGCCAGTATATCCAGAGGATTTTTCCTTGTTGGGTTTGCAGTTTGACAATTCTATTTACATAGACAGGACTTTGCCAATGGGTTGCTCAGTATTGTGTTCATTGTTTGAGGCTTTTAGCTCCTTTTACAGTGTTTTTTCCAATTTGGGAGTGGGGTGCGAACTGTTACACACTACTTGGATGATTTTCTCTTGGTGGAAAGAGGTGGTTCTGGTGATTGGTGGAGAACGTTGGAGCTTTTTAAGACATCAATGGCGGAGCTGGGTGCTCCTTTAGCTCTGGAGAAGGCAGAGGGTCCTAGCACATGCATTAATTTATTAGGGATCGAGGTGGATTCACAAAAGATGGAGGTGAGTTTACCTATGGACAAAGAACAAAAGTTAATTTCCTTGTTGGATGAGGCTGTGGCTAAGTCCAGGTTGGAGTTGAGACAGGTTCAATGTATTTTGGGTCATTTAAATTTTGCATTCCATGTGGTGAGGGTTGGACGTACTTTTTACATGTGGCTTGGTTTCTCAGTGAAGAGCGCTGTTTTTCCACAACCCAGGGTAAGATTACGCATCAGCATTCAAGCGGATCTCAGGATGTGGATACCCTTCCTTAAGGATTTCAATGGTGTGACAATTTGGAGTGGTAGTGGCAGATACAAGTTTTTTTCGGATGCATCAGGAGCACATGGTTTTGGTGTTTTTTTAGGATGGCCACAGGTCAGTGGAGGATTGGCCAGGGGCATGGAAGTCAGCCAGACTCAGTATTGCCTTTTTGGAGTTTTTTCCATTGGTGGTGGCTCTGGTATTATGGGGTAAGACCCTGGCATACAGGTGAGTGGTCTTCCATGGGGTTAATCAATCTGTGGTCAATTTGGTAAATTCCCAGAAAGCATGTGAGTTTTGAAACTGCTGAGGATTTTTCTCTTGGGATGCTTGAAGTTTAATATTATGTTCAGGGCTAGATACGTTCAGGGTGTTAATAATGATATCGCTGATGCCCTAACTCATTCACAGTGGCAGCAATTCAATGGGCTTGTCCGGAAGCAGACCCAACGAAGATAGTGATGCCTCGGGATCTGTGGTTACTGAGAGACTGAGGATGTTACGCTTGATTCAGCAGTCCATAGCAGAGTCAACTCGCAGGAATTATGCTCAGGCCTGGTCTGATTTTGTTAATTCGGTGCTTCTAAGAGGGTGGATGGCGTGCTGACTTTGTTACAGAGGAGGGAGTATGTGGTATGTTTTATTATGATGCAGATTAACGCAGGATTATCCGCAGTGACTTTGGGCCAGATGTAGCAAAACGCCAATTTGCGACTTGCAAATTGCGAGTCCCTGCGACTCGCAATTTGCAACTCGCAAATTGGTATGCAGTACGGTGTCTCAGACACCGACTGCGACTCGCTATGGGGTCGCAATGACCCACCTCATTAATATTCATGAGGTGGGTCGCTAATTGCGGCCCCATAGCGAGTCTAGGCACTCGCAAACATGGAGGCCTGCTGTCGTCAGCAGACCTCCATGTTCGTGACTGCTTTAAATAAAGCAGTTTTTTTTAAGTGTAGCCCGTTTTCCTTAAAGGAAAACGAGCTGCACTTAAAAAAAATAACCGAAACCTTTAGTTTCGGTATTTTTTCAGGGCAGGGAGTGGTCCCTTGGACCACTCCCTGCCCTGAAAAAATATTTGTGGGTCCATTCACAAAGTGGAAGGGGTCCCATGGGGACACCTTCCAATTTGCGAGTGGGTTACCATCCACTTCAATTGCATTCTACTCCGAATCGCAAATAGGAAGGGAACACCCCTTCCTATTTGCGATTCTGAAATGCATATTGCGAGTCGGTCCCGACTCGCAATATGCATTTCTGAATAGCAAAGAGGCTTTTGCGCCTCGCAAACGGCGATTTTCGCCGTTTGCGAGGCGCAAACCCTTTGCTACATCTGGCCCTTTATCGGGTAAGTTGCCAGGGATCTCTTTCTATGATAAGTATTTTGGGGGATATGATCCAATGGAGGGCAAAGTTTGTAAAAGAATTGGTGCGGGTTGACCTAGGGAAGGTGGGGCTTGGGGTGGATAGGAGGCGATCAGTTTCCTGTAAATTATTGCCGGGCATCACTGCTGAGTTGGGGGGGATTTGCTTCTCGCCTTGGGAGGCTGGATTGTTTTCTCTGCGCATGTCTTGGATGTTTTATGGTGCCTGTCTTCTCTTTGAATTTTTGGGTATGAGGGTGAAGGAAGGTTTGTTGTATTCTAATGTTTGGTGGGTGAGGAGGGGACCAGAATATGGTTGGCTAGACCCAAAATGTATCAATTAGGGAGGGGACAAGAAGTTCTCTTACAACCAATGGCCCCCCCGACATGTCCGGTGGGTTTCTGGTTTTCTTTTGCTCACTTTCTGCCTGTAGACTCGAGATATGTGTCAATTCATGAGGACGATTCTTAACTGAATTATTTTCAGGTACTATCTGTTTTGAGGATGGTGCTTGGTAAATTGGGCATTTCCCCGAGAGATTATAGCACACACTCCTTTTGTATAGGAGCAGCTACTGAAGTCAGGAGATTGGGCACTTCGGATACTGGTATCATGTACATGAGGCTTTGGAGGTCTCAATGTTTTGAATGCTATGTTTGAGAAAGTCTGTTTGATATTTGAACAAATTGCCATTTGTTATGGATGTTATTGCATGATCTTTGGGTAATTTTCTTTTTCTTTTCAGGTTGTGTGGCAGGTCCCAGCAGAAGCACTTCCACATTTTGGATAGTCTGGCACTTGTTCGTCCATTGACCAGTGAAACATGCGGAATAGAGGCATTTTGTCTGGCAGCTGGGAATCGATGGAGCTCGTGTATTGGTTTGGTGGGGGTGGGAAGGGAGTGGCATGAGATGCGGTGAGCTGTTGGGTACACAATCTAAGAGATTAGAGATTAGTGGCTGTTTTTTGTCGGGACTTCTTGGGGGTGCATCTAGGGGAGACTGATTCAGTGTCTTTATCAGGAATAGGTTTGCTGAAAGTAATGAAGGTAGACTTGGCAAGAATTAAAGAGAGGTGGGCTGGATCACATATTTTATTGATGGAGGTGGTGCCCAGAAGGTATTTACGAGGTGCGAGGAATCATGGGGCCATAGAAAAGCAACAGAAGAAGGTCAACAGAGAGATGAGAAGATTCTGCAAGGATTTGGATATTAGTACACACAGAGATAATGCAGGAGGATGTTTCTCTCTTTAGAAAGGATGTTGTGCATTTGTCCCTACTTGGTAATGAGTTTTATTTGTTGAAATTGAGGCTTAAGATTGCTGACCTTTTGGGAGAGATGCTCTGAGACTAGGAGTACACTTGAGGGCAGGTCTCTTGTCGGTTGGGGCAGGAAAACACCTTCAGGTTTTCCTGGTTGGTGGGTTAAAAGTCATTTCTCGGATGGGAGTGGGGGTCCAAAAGCAGAACAATGAGAGGTCAGGGATTTTAAGTAAAGAGCAAAGGCATGGGTGGCCAAGGTTAACAGTGCGAGGAGGAGACCAGGGCAGAGGGCTGCTGGATTTTGGGTACAAAGTTGGGATGAGAATGATTATTTCTGGGTAGTGAGCTTTATTAGAGGGGAGGAGATGGGTGTTTAGGTGGTTGTGATGTGTTAGTGAAGTTGGTTAGTTTTGAAAGGCTTGTTTCCGAGGTTGTTCATAAATTTGCCAGGCCTCGAGTAGGTTTGTCTCATACATGCAGCAGGTACCTAATGACCATCCATCAGCACCTGTGAAAGTCCCCATTGTTAACCACAGAGTGGGTGAGCCCGACAAGGTCTTTCATGCCTTGGGCAAGATTAGACAGTCTTGGAAGGACCTTGCCATGGTCCTGAAAGACAGGCCTCTAGATCAAGCTCAGTTGCAGGGGGCCGATCTTCATCCCTAGCGATAATCATGGAACAACTGCAGTCTTGTTGCCTGAATAGGACTCATCAATCCCAGGCTGCAGGAAAGACCCTAGGAGACAATGGTGTGCCGTTCAGCAATTCTACCAGAAAGTCAGACTTGACCTTTGATTCATAATGTCCTCAGATTTAGGGGAATCCTTATTTAAAAAGATGCAATAGCCCTCACCCACCTAGGTGTCATGCCTCATCAAGGGCTAGCTCCTCGCAGGGTGGGCGCTGCAATACTCAGCAGGCTCCCAGGAACTGGGTTCGTTGTCGAGTTCCTTTTTTCTTCCTCTGGTCTGGTGTCAGTCTGAGCTTTGGTCACTGTCCCAGTTGTGTGATTGCGGGACTAGTTATTAGACTGGGTGACAAAGAGGTTAAAATTGAGTACATTGACTACGGACACTCCCTTTAGCAATATTTTTTCCTGGTGAGTATCAGTGACAAAATTAAAAAATATATGATTGAACCAAACAGGCATAATAATGAACCTTGGTTAGATTCATTATGGTCAACATGTTTCATGCACATAAGTGCCCATAACGTATACAAATTTCATCAGGATAAATAGACCCTAATCTACTCAATAGGTAATGCCTCTACTAGGAAAATTAATGCGTCAGTTTACAAACCATAGTTTAATGGCTAATGATACCACTTGGCTGATTTGGTTAGTTAAGAGGGCCCAAGAGGGAAAAACTCAGAGCAGCAGCATCTCAACCGATTGGCTGTAGAAAAGACATGGTAGGTAGGGGTTGCCCAAAAATAACTTGTGTGGACCTCAGGAAAAGGGCGTGGTATACGCCAAGGGAAACTCAGAGAGATGAAGACCAGATTACACCTTTGACATGTGCGTGTGAGGAATCAGTGGAAGAAAATCAAATAAACTTATCTGGGAGGGAAAGAAGGGATCCCATGATGTGGGTCCTGGAAATTGCAAATATCCTAGAACGATAAAAAGGACAATTGACTCAACGGGGAAAGAAAGAAAGGGGTGTGGCGACATCATGCGAGGGAGAAGGTGAAATTAAGAGAACTTGTTCTGGTAGGAAGAGGGCAAAGGAGATGGAAGTAAGGGCCACATGTACAAAGCATTTTTGCAATCACTAACAGCCCGATTCGCAGAATAGGGTGATTTACGATGACAAAAATGCTTTTCCAGATGTGCGAATATCCAAACTGAGATTTGGTGTGAGCTTAGAATTTTTATTTATAATTCTCTTTATATGGTTATCTTTATTAAGTCAGTATTAATTTCATCAATATAATTCATCAGTTAATCAATAAGTATAGTAAGCAATCAATAATTCATAAACAATGCGTAAAGTGCAGTCCATACTAAAATAATCCACACTCTAAGACTGGGGATGGTTAAAAGAATTTGGAGAAATAGGTAATATAAAAAGGTGTCAGTAAGAGCACATAAAGAGTTCCAAATCGAAAGATCAAGGTGTAAAGCTTCCAATTCAAATATCAGAATCAATCAAAGCAGAACTTCTCATTAAGAGAGGTTCCAGAAAGTCAATAGAGTCTCAGCCTGATCTGCAGGAACTCAGTAGGGAAAGTCGTTAATGAATGATAGTTTGAATCTGACCTACTCTAAGAACAAACATTATTATAGGCAGTACAATCTTAAACCTTTGGGACATAATTTTTCTTCATTTATGCAGTCAGCCAATCAGCTTTCAATGTCTTCATGCGAACGGAACACTGCTTTGTCTCTTCTCCGGGATACAATATTGCAGATGGCAACATTAAGTAACAACAGTTATCACCAAGTGTTTTTATTTTTCACTTTATATGCTTCAATCCTTTAGTCAGATAAATACATTTTGCCTATGAAAACACTCACGTCTAATCTTCTAAACAAGTACTCTTGTTTACTTTCACAAGCTGTAATTGTCTGTTAGGAAGATACATGCTGTTTTCAATACACTGTATAACTTTGCAGTTAGTTCTCACCAATCATTTGCTTCAAGATATTGCATTTTTGTGTTTTGGCTTCTACATTAACTCACTAATATACACCATTCTTATGTATTATTGTACAATACTTATTGATTAATTAGAAACATTTGCAGGGTTACATGTCATTGATTTATTCAAGTTAATACAGTTTATGAAACAAATGCCTATGAGAAGGCCAGGAAACATATATTTCACATTCTTGAACTAGGTCAATTGTTAGAAAATGCAGCTTCAGCTCTTCAAGATACATTCACTAACTATGACTGTCTTGTACATGAATTTTTCTTCTGCAGTTTAAAGCCTTCGTTTTTCTGATGTGGTTAATTCTGCACAGTATTAATGTTAAATGCATCATTTTCGTACTTTATAAAATCTGCTCCTTCAGTTTTTAATGTAAAACCATGATGGTCTTTTTATTGTACCTCTTTGTTCAAGTTATGTAACACTATTTTGATGGTGATGGTTTTGTATAAACGTTTGTTTTGATGTTCATTTACCCTCATAACACCACTCATAACACCGTGGGGTAATGACCTCTCATATGTATTTCACATTTTTCTCTAGCACTTTTGCCTGCCTTTCTTATTGATTTCAGAGATCCCCTGTAGATACCACCTCAATTTGGAACTTCATATTTGTTTTTTCTTTCCTTTTTCTTCCTGAAGTTCTTGGTAGTGATTTGGGAACGTGCTCCCCTCTTTTTAATAGTTATATGGATTTGAAGATTAAAACACATCCGATACGGCACCCATGATTTCTCAGATATGGGTGCATGATGTAAAAATGTCAATTCTGCACAAAGAAAAGCACCGGGTGGGAGTGTCAGACCCATGTAGTTCTGATTGCCGATTGGCCATTGTGCCTACAAAGAGCATCACAGTTTGTTTGTGAAGCGTGCCAGTGACACGTGATTGGGCCATGTTCAGACTGTTTGGATGAGTTCTATTAGGCATGCCTCAGTGTACTGAGCTTCTGGGGATACTCCACACCCTAATATGTTTTCTCCTTGTTTCTCCTTCTACTTTGTGCACCCTTGACATTGAGACGCAGGGGACCTGGTGTCAAGAACATCGGAGAGGCTATCTTTTGATCAGAGCACTTTTGTGGTGTTTGTGTCTTGGTTTTTCATCCTTTCAGGATGTAGTAGACACTTAGGTAGCCCTTTCTATAGCATTTGGCAGAGGTTTGGCACTCCAGGTATTTTAAGTGCCCTCTCCTGCTTTCTAAGTGATTTCTTCCTTTCTTCTGAGATTTCGGTTGGAGGCACAGATCCTTGTGATCATTTTGGCATGGTTTGTCCAGAATAAGAACCGTAATGTTGATACACGTGATTTAAATTTATTTTAATTACCTTTCAGCACTTGACCTTGTTGTGTCCTGAGGAGGTCATAAAGAGACTTGCCAAAACGCGTCAACCCTGTTTTTTTCAGGAGCACAACAATACATTTTCAAGAATGTAAAGTACCATACGTCTCGAGGATATTCTAAGGCACCAGTTTGTCTTTCTCTGTACCTTCAGGGCCATTTGCTGTGCTACCCTCAGATGGACCACAGTGCAACATTGTATAGAGGACGTTTTGTAAAACAATGAAATTCTCACAAGTTTATAAATTTATTTTCCATATAAATCTAAATGTGTTTAGGCACACATTCTCCTTGTCGTACAATGTGTGCCTAAACACGTTTAGTTTTAAATGGAAATGGAAATGAAAATAAATGAATACAATTATGAGAATTTCATTATATTTTAAGACAAGTTTTTGTAACATGCTGGATTATCACACATATGTGCAATATGGGTGAGTGGGGATGTCTGTAACATGAAGAAACCATACATAAACGTATGGTGCAGATGAATATGGATTGTCTGATAAGATTAGGTTATTGTTGGTGAAAGATAGTGTTAATCTACCCCTGCAGAAACCACTTACTGTCAATAAGTTTTAATCAGTCAGCATTTATCTGTGTGCCCTTGTGATGCATCCATTGCAAGAAAGCAAAGACATTGGCAATAGCATCCTTCCTGCCCAAAGCAGTCCTCCTTACCTTTGCACTCACCCATGTTTCTCCCAGTTTCACTTTAGGGTTCAGGTATTTGATGCATTAACAACTTCCTCCCGTATTCCTTGTAAATGTCTACATTTATCAGGCATATTATACATAACAATAGTAAACGCTACAGTTGCACTTAGAGACAAATGTGAAAATATACGTAGACAGGGGCCTTCTTCCTTAAACTGATCATGTTCTTCTCTGACCATACATCCAAGGCAAAGGCATATTTAATGGTGTCATTAGTTTGCCTTGCCATTTTTTTTGCCCCTCTTACTCTTTGGTGTACTAGTTCATCACAGCTCACAACACATGTATAGCTATTTTCAAATACAGGTAGTTGTAGTTTCCTATATGTACATTGTTGGACTGTGTAGATTACTGTATCTGGGTGAATGGTATTGATATCCCTGTGCTGACGTACGCGGATGACGCGGTCCTCATGGCCCGCACTATGAATGGTCTCCGGGAAATAGTTAGAGCCTATGCCACCTTTATGTCAGCTTTGGGTTTAGAGGTCAATTTTAAGAAATCACATTTTATGGTCTGCGGAAGACCCTTGAGCAGGGTGGGGGAGCTAAGGGTGGAGGATCAAATTATTTGCAGGGTCCATGAGTTTCCATACATAGGGGTCATCTTTGATGAGAAAGGATCTTGCAAACCCTGTATTGCCAGAAGGGGTGTGCTTTTTCATGCAACAGTTGGTGCGACTTTTGACTTTGCTGTAAGGGTAGGTAGTAAACCTATCAAGCCCTTGCTTGAAATTTATAGGCGGAAATGCCTTCCTGTCCTGCTGTATGGTGCGGCACTTTGGGGGTACAGGGATACCCGAGCCCTTACGGTCGAAGAAAATCGGTTCTGCAGAAGGCTACTGGGAGTTGGACAAAATATCCCTGGTTTTTGCCTTCACCTGGAACTGGAGTTTGAGTTTGTGCAGGACACTATCCAGTTGGCTCCCCTTCTGTTATGGATCTCAATCTGGAGTAACGAACATGCCACTCTTAATAGGGATATCTTAAGGGATTGTTTGGCTTGTGACAATGCAAAGAATATTCCCTGGCTGACGCACATAAGGAAGATGGGTCATGACCTGGGGCGGCCTGATTTGTTTGACTATCCTGAGGGCCTGACTAGCTATGATAAGAAATGGGTTAAGGATAATTTTCTGAGAATCCAGTAGACCAAGAGGGAGGGGAAGACCTTAGGGAAAAAATCAATCAGGGATTTCATCATGCTAAAGATGTGGGTGGGTCCTGAGCGCTATCTCTTAGAGATAGAGGATGTGAGGGAAAGGTCTCTTATAACTCGATTCCGTCTGGAGATCATTAGAAGTAATTTGTGTTTCCCGCTAGGTCAGTATGGGGAAAAATGTATTAGACCCTGCCCCTGTGATTGGGTGTCCCAACAGACCTTGCCCCATTTTACATTGTTTTGTGTTTTTTATGCACCGTTTAGAACTCGATTTTTATTACCTCTCCTAAGGCCCAAGAGTTTCGTGCAATATCGTCCTGCTTTTATGTGGTTGCAAATGGCCTCAGATGTATTGGTGTGGAAGGGCCTGGGATCATTCCTGAAGGGAGCTATTACCTGGCGTAAAAATGTAGAGTTGTTAGAATGAATTCTTCTATCTTATTGTTTTTTATGAATGAGGTTTTTATATGTTTATATTTTTGATGGGCGTTTTTACTATATATGGTTTTATTGTTATATTAACTATGTATTTGTGATTATTTGCTGTAATGGATGAATTTTTTCATACTGAATAAAAGTTTTCTTCTTTCTTCTGAATATGTCCTTCCTTGTCGTAATTAGCTACATATTTTTAATATAATGGGCCCTACCTGCCAACATTTCCAGAAGCCATGGATGCTAACTCATCTGCCATCTGAAAAATCTGTACAAGTGTGAGTATATGTGGGAAAAGTAACTGAGGGTAAGGGATGCAACATCTATTAATACTATTGGATCCTTACACTTGGTGGCATTGACCTATCATGCAACAAGAACGTCTGTACTGTAATCACCCCTTCATACTTACAGAGTCTAAGCTGAAGACCAACCCCTTTCCCCCAAACAAAGATGTCAAACAGTCATATCCTCCTCAGCTCTCTATCCGAGTTGACATAAACTTGGAGAGTATGAGTGGAATTGCAAGGTATACAAGAAACAATATCAGTGTGAAATATAAAACTTTTGTGGTTTATAGGTGGTGTTGCGACTTGATTCCTGGGCTTGTCTTGTAACTGTGTCCTGTCAATGTGATGTGGTCTAGGGGTGTTTTTGCTGTCTTTGATGCTTTTGCCATTAGCTGATAGACTGTTGACACTTGGCCTTCATCGTGGATGCTGTAGAGTTAGCATTGCTGGTCCCATGAAGGCTGTGAAAACGAATATGACATTTTGGGGACAGGGGTGATCTATTCCACCTATTGATAGCTTTTCTTTTCTAAGCCTTTTTTGGATTTTGTCCTTCCTGTTCAGTCTGCCTTCCTGTGTAACCTGCCTAACATCTGCCTGTTATCTCCACGCATACTGGACAGAGAACAAAATGGTGGTGAATCTCACAAAAACTCAGATCGTTGTGATCGGAAGGAGGGTCTGGAAAATAAGGCAGCTAGTTCCTGGGCGGTCTGAAGGTCTCAAGAAGTTCTTGCTATAAATATCTTGGTGCCTGGCTCCAAGATCACCTGTCTTACCGATTGAATCTCAACTCGTTAAAACCAAACAGTGCTCCCTAAATTGCAGCTTTTCAGTCTTTACACCACAAACTGAAAAGCCCAATGCTGATGCCCCTCCTTGCGGTTATAAAAGCCAAACTAACTCCAGCAATAAATTTCAGCACAGTGGCCTTCCAGGCTTTCTTAATTCCACAGAAATTGAGGTCTTTCGCATTCTGTTTCAACTGCCGCAAAGCGATTCCCCGGCTTAGTTGCGGTTGGTGTTTTGGTTTGCTCAACCAAGAGTTAAACAGGGCTCCTTTCTTAAGTACATGTTGCTATTAAGGCCGTCCGATCAGGCGACACTGCCTTTTCAGATATGGAGAGAAATTGAAACCGCTTTACCAAATAAAACAAACAGCTGGTCACGGGCTTTTGACCTGGCCTTGAACAAATTAGAGGCAAATGACCTATATGAATTAACTCTCCCGCATGACCTCTTCAAAACATCCCTAAATAAACAAATAAAGATGTCATGGAAAAGGGACAAGGACGTTTTTAGCAAAGGAAGACACAGGTGGACAGTAATTAACTCTTACAGTAACCCATCCTGCAATCATATTTAACTGTGTTAATGAGATTCTTTTTTTAAATTAAGTTGCTTCATTTACATTTTCGTCCGGGTCGGACGATTGATTGTCAAACAAAATGGTTACTGGAATCCATTAGTTCCGAGTGTAGGCTTTGTTATCAATACACGGATAGCCTGGGTCACATTGTATCAATCTGCCCAAAGCTTCTAACTGAACACAAGGTTTTGATGCATAACCTTTTAAATCAACATGGCATCACAACATGATGTCATGCCTTACTTTTTTGACTAAAGGGTGAAAAACCCCAAGTGGTTGCGGCCTTCATAAAATTTCTTATAAAAAGCGGAACGGTTGCAGTCAGACAAAGGTTTGGATGCAGTAAAGTGAAGGAAGTGCGAGCAAAAGTTCTAGTCTGGTGCCGTTCAATGCTTTTAATCCCACTGTTGCTTTTTACAGTGGCTTTGCACAATTCCCCCTGTATATGTTTTCTAGCATTATAGAGGTGGTATCATAGGACATGATGCAGCAGGAAAGGGAATAAGGGTACATGAGGTGACATTATGGGAAAATGTTTCGGTTCGATGCTTTCCAATATCACCTTTTGCACTTTATAGCAATATTTGTACTAATTGAAAAGTAGATTGTCAGACTAAGGTTTGGATGCAGTAAAGTGAAGGAGGTATAAGCAAAAGGTCTAGCCTGATTAAGCCCATTACTGTCGCGCCGCGGCCGCAAGCACAGGCCGCCGCCGCGCGGCATTCGGTAAACACCGCGGCCAAGCCACGGGGGAAGCAGCGGCTTGCGAGCGGGCCGCGGGGGAAGTCGCGGCTTGCAAGCGGGCCACGGGGGAAGCCGCGGCTTGCGAGCAGACCGCGGGGGAAGCCGCGAGTCAGGCCAGGGGTCGCGGCACTCGCCGCGTCCCCTTCTTTTGTTTTTTCTGCAAGGGCAGACGCGGCAGGAGATGAGACTCCGAGTTGGCTCTCGAACCTGCCGCGCATAGCGCATTAGTGCGCTTAACATTCTGGCCTATTAGGCATATTAGGAAACCCTCTTTTTCCACCACTTACCGGCCATACAAGCAAAAGCTGGATTTTTGCACATGATTCTCTTTTATGAATGTCCTTCTCTTTCCCAGCAGCTGCTCACTTCCTCTCTTCCCATCATGCATTGTTTCTCTTGTTTAGACGCATGTTCTTTATTCATTGTTATAACCTCTTCCCCAATCCAAGATGGGGTGTTTCTACTTCCTGTCTAGGGGTATATAAGGGGAATTCAGCTTCTTGCTCATTGCGTTGCAACACTCCTTGGTGGTAGTCACGCTCCGGCTGGTTTATTCTTGACCTGGAGGTTTTTTACCCTTTTGGGGTTTTTCCTCTGGGACTCCTTCTGGAGGGCACGGACTGTAGTGGCTTGCTATTGTCAAACAGCACCGTGGCTACTGGAAGGGGTCACCCCTACCTCGGCCAGAGCAGAACCTGCCGGAATCGGGGTCGTTCCCCAACTCTCATCAACTCCGATGGTAAGCCCAGTGTAAACCGTGACAGATTGCAACGCCCAAAAATCCAGTTGCAGTCCGGAACCATGGATAATCCAGTGGTGAATACAGAACCCACCAGCCAGATCCTGCTCATGACTATAGAACAACAGCCTCAAGAACTCCAACAGCTACGTACTGAAAACACCGTCTATTGACAAGCCTTTGCATCCAGGACCACTGGTGTTCCTTCGGTATCTGCCACTACACCTCGTTTCTCCGGGGATCCTAACAATTTGAGGGAATTCCTGGATGCCTTGATGGTCTATTTCGCTTTTCGCCCCTCACAATTTGTGCAAGACAAGACCAAGGTGGGGTATTTGATTAGCGCCCTATCTGGGCCAGCCTTGGCGTGGGCCACTCCTTTAGTGACAAGAAATGACCCTTGTCTGTCTAATTATTCCAACTTTGTCACTACCTTTAAACAGATGTTTGAGCGCCCTGGACTCGAGTCGTCAGCAGAAGAAGCTCTCTGCGATATCCAACAAGGAAATCAAGATGTATTACAATACATCACCCGTTTCAGACAATTGGCAGCAGAAACGTCATGGGTAGAACGTACCTTGGTGACTCTGTTTCGCAGGGGTCTCAGAGAGGACATTAAGGATGAACTGGTGCACTCTGCTAGAATAGAGAACCTTAAAGGGTTGATGGATCAGACACTGACGATAGAATATCGGTTGAATGAGCGAAGAATGGAGAAGAAGAAGAGTCGTTTGCCATCACACTCAGTGACGTCTCGCACCTTCCCTCATCGTACCGAAGAAGTCTGTCCTGAACCTAAGGGGGCTACCGAGGAAGAACCTATGCAAATCGATACGGCTCGAGGACCTTTATCAGCTAGTGAACGAGAACACAGATGAAGGAAGGGACTTTGTCTGTATTGTGGTGCAGCTGGTCACCACCTAATTCGTACCTGCCCCGTTCGTCCAGCCAAGCCTTTGGGAAACGCCAACTCCCGTCCTCAGTGAGAAGGGTGAGGACGGGAAATCGTGAAATACCTTCCATTTGTTCTTCCAGGGAGGAAGGAACTGCTCTTTTCCTTTTACCAGTCATCCTTCACTTAACTGATGGCCGTGAAGAAAGAACTTTGGCCTTATTGGACTGCGGGCCAGTGGTATCTATTTAGATGAAGCATGGGCAAAGGAACGACAGATAGCACAAATACCTAAGGAAGTACCAGAACAAGTTCACACAGTGGATGAATCACTCTTGGCTTCAGGACCTGTACAATACACCACCGCTACTTTCTGTCTCCAATTCGGGAAACACCAAGAAAATCTTTCGTTTGATTTAATTTCATCACCACATCACGTCATGATCCTGGGAATTCCATGGCTCACACGGCACAACCCTTGCACCAACTGGGAACCAAAAACTATTTCTTTATCCTCTCACTTCTGCCAACACCACTGCTACTCAGCAGGAGATTACTGGTCCCCAAAAGGTCTATTAGCAGCACCCCCTAAGGTGGGATGTTCTATTAACGTCCTACAGGGAGTACCCAGTCATTATCAAGAATATGCTGATGTATTCCGGAAGCCAGAAAAACCTGAACTGCCACCACATAGAGAATACGATTGCGCCATTCCTTTAGAACCAGATTCAGTGGTTCCTTTTGGGCGAATGTATTCTCTAACAGAACCTGAGAAGCAGATTCTTAAGGAATACCTTGATGAGAACATAAAGAGCGGATTGATTGCTCCCTCCTCTTCACCTGCAGGGGCTCCCCTCTTCTTTGTGCCTAAGAAGACTAAAGATTTGCGTCCCTGTATTGATTTCAGAGGATTAAACAAGATCACTATTAAGGATCGGTACCCGTTACGCCTTATTAAGGACATCCTGGAAGCAGTCAGAGGGGCAAAGAGATTTACCAAGTTGGATCTCAGAGGAGCATACCATCTTTTAAGGATCAAAGAAGGTGATGAGTGGAAGACCGCTTTTAGAACACCTTTCGGTCACTACGAATATCGAGTAATGCCATTCGGACTCACCAATGCCCCTTCCATTTTTCAAAGGTTCATGGACTCTATTTTTTCCGATCTTCTACAACAAACAGTGGTTGTTTATCTCAACGACATTTTAATATTTTCTGTCTATCCAGAGCAACACTCTGAACATGTTCTCCAAGTTCTAGGGAGACTCAGACAACACCATTTATTTTGCAAACCCGAGAAGTGCGAGTTTGATCGAACAGAGGTAAAATACTTAGGATATTGCATTAACCAAACTGGGGTCGCCATCGATTCAGACAAGGTGCAAGCTATATTGGATTGGCCATCTCCCTCTTCCATAAAAGAGACTCAGGCGGTCATTCTGACCCTGGCGGTGAAAGACCGCCAGGGCGGAGGACCGCGGGAGCACCGCCGACAGGCCGGCGGTGCTCCAATGGGGATTCCGACCGCGGCGGTAAAGCCGCGGTCGGACCGGCAACACTGGCGGGCTCCCGCCAGTGTACCGCCGCCCCATTGAATCCTCCAAGGCGGCGCAGCTTGCTGCGCCGCCGAGGGGATTCCGACCCCTCCGACCGCCGGGATCCGGATGGCGGTAGGGGGGGTCGCGGGGCCCCTGGGGGCCCCTGCAGTGCCCATGCCACTGGCATGGGCATTGCAGGGGCCCCTGCAGTGCCCATGCCACTGGCATGGGCATTGCAGGGGCCCCCGTAAGAGGGCCCCTAAATGTATTTCACTGTCTGCTGCGCAGACAGTGAAATACGCGACGGGTGCAACTGCACCCGTCGCACAGCTTCCACTCCGCCGGCTCGATTCCGAGCCGGCTTCATCGTGGAAGCCTCTTTCCCGCTGGGCTGGCGGGCGGCCTGAAGGCGACCGCCCGCCAGCCCAGCGGGAAAGTCAGAATTACCGCCGCGGTCTTTCGACCGCGGAACGGTAACCTGACGGCGGGACTTTGGCGGGCGGCCTCCGCCGCCCGCCAAGGTCAGAATGAGGGCCTCAGTGTTTTTTGGGATTAGCTAATTTCTATCGACAATTTATAGCAGACTTTGCCCAGAGAACCAGCTACATTACTCAAACCCTTAAAAAAGACCATCTAAAGAAGGGCTTTTGTTGGATACAAGAAGCAGAGTTAGCCTTTCAAGACTTAAAGAAAGCCTTTTATTCTACGACACCCAGACACCAGCAAACAATTAATTGTTGTCGCAGACGCCTCAGAAAGAGCCATTGGGGCTGCCTTACTGCAAAGACAAGACGATGATAATTTAGAGCACCCTGTATTCTACCTGTCACACATTTTATCTGATTCAGAGTGGAACTATTCCGTGCTAGAACGTGATTACTCGCCTTAAAGACCGCGTGCACAGAATGGAGACACTTTCTGATGGGCTCGAAAGAACCCTTTGAAGCCCGGACAGACCACAGAAATCTACAATGCTTGAGAAACTTCCAGTGTCAGAATAGCCGGCAGACTCGATGTGCTTTCTTTTTCAGCCAATATGACTTTTATATCACATACATCCCTGGTTCTCAGAACATCCTGGCGGATGCCTTGTCTCGACGTTATCCTGAGTGTAGCGATTCTCCTGTACAGAACCTATTTGACAATAACAAGATCATTGGTTTAGTACAGACTTTTTTAGACCAAGTCAAGTCCGAATATTCCCGTCTAGAAGATACAGAGCTGAATAAGTTGCGTCCTCAACTTCATATAGATCAAGGGTATTATTATCATGATAAGGCCCTGTTCTTACCCACTAAGCTAGTACAGACTGAAGCCTTACGTATGTGCCATGATTCCCCCATCGCATGTCATCGAGGAATGAAAGCTACCCAAGAACTTCTGCTTCGCTCCTTCTGGTGGCCAACTCTCAAGACAGATGCTGAAGATTATGTATCATCCAGTCCTATATGTGCTCAAGCCAAGACACCCTGTACTAAACCAGTAGGATTACTTCGCCCACTACCAGTTCCCCCAGGTCCATGGCACACTATCTCCACGGATTTCATGTGCTCTTTACCCTCTTCAGTGGGAAATCAAGTAATTATGGTAACCGTGGACTCCTTCACTAAAATGGCTCACTTCACGGCCTTAAGAAAGTAACCAACGGCAAAAGAATTAAGTCAGATCTTTACACAAGAAATCTTTCGACTTCATGGATTATCTCAGGTCATTATATCGGATAGGGGTCCTCAATATATCTCCCGATTCTGGAAACAATTCTGTAAGACCTTGGGAATCGAAGTGGCCTTATCATCAGGGTTTCATCCTCAAACTAACGGACAGACGGAACGACTCAATCAAGGTGTAATGGGTTCTTTATCCCGAAACAAATAAAGGGGATATTGGAATAATTGACAGGCGCAGAAGGTGAGGGTTTAGCCAATTTGTTCTTGCCTTGGTTTTAAGGATGGAGCTTTTTTTATCCCATGTTTCTTGTTCACAAGGATAACGCACTTGTAGTCCAAAGAAATTAACAAAGTTTCCTTTTTCTTCTCTTTCAGGGTTTTGGTGATAGTCCATAAGTGACCGGTCCAGCTTTGGGAAGGTCTCCGATCTTCCTCTACGTCAGTGGGCCAGGCTCTAAAAAAAAAATAGAAGAAGGACAACAACACAGGTAAGTGGGATATATATATTGTCAGTATATAGGGTTAGTAGGGTGGTGGGGGTATAGGTATGAGTGACGGAAAGTGAGGGTATAACTGTCCTTTAGTTTGTGGTTTTCCCTATAGGTGTTCTCAGACATTTCCTTCTTTGCAGAAATCCTCTGGCTGTCGGTTTCTTTGTGAGGTTAGATTTACTTTACTTTAGGGCTCTCTGTCATATAGTCTCCCCTTCCCTGCAGGACCTCCCTCTCTTTCCCTTATCCCCCCCTATTCCTAATAACCACCCTCTCGCGAACCCCCAGCTGTGGTACGAACGTACATGAGGTGGCCACGCCCCTCCAGGGACGCGGCCGGCACTTTGGCAGTCTCCCGGCTTTTCTCTGACGGGGGCGGGAGGGCCCCGGTGCTTTTCTCTCTCCTGCGGATCTCCCGATCCTTCGACGGGCTCCTTCCTCTCCGTCCTCGGTGTCCGGGTTTCCTTTTCTTCGGGTCGCGCTTGCCGAGCGTCTTCCTCCGTCTCTCTCTCTCCTTTTCCTTTTGGTCCGTCTTTTCTTTCGGTCGTCGTCCAGACGCCGAAGGCGTCTGACGTCATAGGCTTGCGTCGCTCTCGAGTGTGTCGGGCCCCATCGATGGCGGCCGTCACAATATTTTGAGGACCGGCGTCCGGAGACGTCCGGTTACACATCCCCTCCCTTGAATGGGGCTGTTCGAGACCCAAAGGTCCTGGGAACCGGGATAAATAGTCAGCCTGTCCCATAAGATCACCAGGGAGATGGCAAACCTGGAAGGAGAAAGGTTGAAGCTCCATAAACCATCTCAATATGCGACTGTTAGTATCTTTATATCTCGAGAGCCAGGTGAGGGGAGCGTGATCCGTATATAATAGAAAGGATCTTCCTAGGAGGTAGTATTGGAGGCTTTCAATCGCCCACTTGATGGCGAGACATTCTCGTTCTATAATGGGATATTTTTGCTCCCTGGGAAAAAGTTTACGACTAATAAAGACCACGGGGTGACTAATATCTCTCTCATCTTTCTGAAAAAGTACGGCCCCCAGACCCACGTCTGAGGCATCCGTTTGGAGGTGAAATGGGATAGTGAAGTCAGGACATTTTAAAATTGGTTGGGTAGTGAGATATCTTTGCAGGGTATGGTAACTATGGGATTGTACTGGGTTTAAATTCGTGATATTTTTGGGTTGGCCTTTCCTCAGGAGATCGGTTAGGGGAGCGGCCACGGTGGAATAATGGGGTATAAATCTTCGATAGTACCCTACCAAGCCTAAGAATGACCGGACCTCCTTTTTCGTTGTGGGTGTATCTATCCGTAGGATGGCTTCAACTTTATTCATTTGTGGTCTAAGTATACCTTTCCCTATATGATATCCTAGATAAGAGATCTCATTGAATGCCAACCGGCTTTTGGAGGCGTTGGCTGTTAATCCAGCCCCTCGTAACGCTGTAAAGATTTTGTTTAAATGTGCCAAGTGGTCTTCCCAAGTCTCGCTGTGAATAACGATATCATCCAGATACGCGGCAGCGTACCTGGTATGAGGTCGTAGAATGGTGTTGATGAGACGCTGGAAGGTGGCGGGTGCCCCATGTAACCCGAAAGGGAGAACATTAAAATGATATAGCCCAGAGGGAGTAAAGAAAGCCGTTTTCTCTTTATCTTCTGGCGTCAAAGGAATCTGCCAGTAACCTTTGGTCAAGTCGAGTGTAGACATGTACTTAGCTTTTCCCAACTTCTCTAAGAGTTCGTCCACCCTTGGAAGGGGATATGTGTCAAACTGGGATATAGAATTGACTCGTCTAAAGTCAATACAGAAACGTATAGACCCATCGGGCTTTGGCACTAATACCACCGGTGAACACCAGGGACTCTGGGAAGGCTCTATAATGCCTAGGTCTAACATCTTTTCTATTTCGTTTTCTACCAGGATCTTTCTTGCTTCAGGGATACGATATGGCCTTAAGCGTATGACCTTGCCAGGTGGGGTTATGATTTGATGATGCACCAACTTGGTCCTGCCTGGTATCGAGGAGAACACATGGGCATGATCATGGAGGAGCTGGGTTAATTGCTCACTCTGTTGGATCGAGATTTCACTATTTATGGGAGGCATCTCCTTTCCGCTAGGCTGCTCAGTGGGACACCACCCTATCTCCAATTCCTTAACGGTGTTAACTAGGCATCCCCTGGTTGGTTCTCCCTGTGGTTCTTCCCACTTTTTTAATAGATTGACATGAAAGATCTGTGACTGGTTGGAACTGTCTGTGAGCTGGATCTTATAGGTTACGGGTGTTACTACCCCTATTACTTTATAGGGTCCCTGCCACTTTGCCAGCAACTTGTTGTCTGAACTGGGGAGAAGCACTAACACCTTATCACCTAGGGTAAAGGTCCTTAATTGAGTATTCCTGTCGTAATATCTTTTCTGCTTTTCTTGAGCCTTCTCCATATGTTCCCTCACGTTTTCCCACACATTTTGGATGTTGGTTTTTAACTCCTGGGTATATTCTAAGAGGGATTTTTCTCCATCCTCCTCCTCCCATAACTCTGCAGCCATATCTAACAAGGTCCTGGGCTGTCGTCCGAACAATAATTCAAATGGACTATGGCCCGTGGATGCTTGCTCATGGGTCCTGATAGCGTATAACACTAATGGGAGTTTTCTATCCCAGTCCTTACCTGTCTCTGAAATAGATTTCTTTAGTAGAGTTTTCAGAGTGCGGTTATACCTTTCCACCAAACCATCCGTTTGAGGATGATAAACCGCTGTTCGCAACTGTTTGATCCCCAGAAGTTGACATATTTGTGACATCAAGTTGGACATGAACTGGGTACCTTGGTCTGTTAAGATTTCTCGGGGAAAACCTATTCGAGAGAAGAACCCTATCATTGCATGGGCTACGCTCTTGGAGTTAATACTGCTGAGTGGGATGGCTTCTGGGTATCTGGTGGCATAATCTACCAATACTAGTATATAACGGTATCCTCTGGAAGAAGGTAGGAGAGGGCCTACAATGTCCATTCCTATTCTTGAAAAAGGGATGTCTATAATGGGAAGCGGTTGCAAGGGAGCTCTTCTTTTGGGACCCGGATCAATCATTTGGCATTTAGGACATTGCTGACAGAATCTCCTAATTTGTGAAAAGACCCCCGGCCAGTAGAACTTCCTCAACAGATATTCTTCCGTTTTCTCTCTTCCATAGTGACCCCCCCCCCGGCTGGCTATGGGCTAGGTGTAGGACTTGTGGTCTATAAGGTTCGGGGACTAATAGTTGCTTCTTTTCTTCTCGGTTGTTACCAGTGACACGGTATAATAGATTTTTGATTATGGTAAAAGAAGGGCTTTTGTCTTGGGGGTTCCGGGGTCGTGCGCTTTTCCAGGCATGGATCAAACTCGGATCTTCTCTTTGACAACTACGGAATGGGGGAAGGTCAGTAAGGGTAAGGACCTTTGTAATTACCCTAGTTGGACTCATGTTTCCTTGGGCGTAGACTTTTCTGGTTTCTCTTTTTTCTTTTCGGGAGGGTCTGTATCTAACCACCGGTGGTGTTATAGGCGTACTAGAAAAAGGAGCTCTTTTCCACCATGTACTCATGTCTTCAGAGTCTTTTGTACTATCAAGAAGTTCCGAAAAGTCAGGGAAGTCGGTTCCTATGATAGCTTCTTCGACTAGCCTTTCCACCACCCCCATCCTTATGGGGACTTCTTTTCCATCCCAGGACAGGGTTGTCCAGATTAGGGGGTATTCTTTTGTATCTCCATGAATACAACATATGGATACCGTAAGTCCTGAAGTAAAAGGGGGGCTTTCCAGTAAATCAGCACGAATTACAGACTGACTGCAACCTGAGTCAATGAGTGCCACTGTGGTTCTTCCATTGACAACAAGTCTCTTCTTGTATCGGGTTTCCTTTCCGCCTGTATAGAAGACTCTCCCCCTAGTGACTCCTATTTCCATCGGTTCTGATTTTTCCGTTTTCAGCGGACAAACCCGGGCGATATGTCCCCACTCTCCACAGCTAAAACACTGTGGTTGTTGCATATAGGATCTTTCTAATCCTCGCAATTTTCCCGGATCCTCGGTTGGTTTCCGCCCCAGGGATGGGGAGGGTCCGGGGTTCTGTCGGATGGGGTTAAGTGTTGGCCGTACGGGAGGGATTTTGAACTCGAGGGAGCGGTGAAAGGCACAAGCTAATTCAATAGTGGTGTTAGTATCTGGACTTGGGTGTTGCTTGATCCAATTACGGGTATTGGTAGGTAAGGCGTCTAGATATTGTTCTAAGAGAACAACCTCAATGATATCCTCCCTATTGGTCCCAATGGGACCTAGCCACTTGAGTCCCAAGTCCTTAATCCGGAAATACAGGGCCCGGGGATTCTCTGAGGGTCCCCATTTGGCTTTCCTGAACCGGACCCGGTAATGTTCGGTATCAAACCCCACTCGCTCTAGGATACTCTTTTTAATATCCTGATAGGGTGTCGTTCCGCCTGGGTTTACCGCTTGATACGCCGCTTGGAGAGTTCCTGTTAATAACGGGGCGATATATTGGCCCCACCTATCCTGGGGCCAGGTGGCCGAAGTAGCAACCCGCTCGAAATTGGTGAAAAAGGCATCCGGGTCTTCGCCTTCCTGATATCGCTGCAGGACCGAACTGGGTACGTTCGGATGCACCCGGGTGGCGGCAATAGTGTCCGTGAGGTTTTTGATTGCAGTCTCATGGACCAACTGATTGTTGGCCATGATAGTGGCCTGACTTCTAAGAGCGCTTTGTAGGGCCTCCCTTTCCACTTTAGCCTCCTTCTGTTGCTCTTCCCACACTACTTGTAGATGCCTCTGCCCTTCGGCTAGCTGCTGCATCATCTCTGATAGGGTGGGTGTACCCTCCATCGTTTTAGGTTACCTGTCGTTGTTCCAATATCCCACTTCTGACACCACTGTAATGGGTTCTTTATCCCGAAACAAATAAAGGGGATATTGGAATAATTGACAGGCGCAGAAGGTGAGGGTTTAGCCAATTTGTTCTTGCTTTGGTTTTAAGGATGGAGCTTTTTTTATCCCATGTTTCTTGTTCACAAGGATAACGCACTTGTAGTCCAAAGAAATTAACAAAGTTTCCTTTTTCTTCTCTTTCAGGGTTTTGGTGATAGTCCATAAGTGACCGGTCCAGCTTTGGGAAGGTCTCCGATCTTCCTCTACGTCAGTGGGCCAGGCTCTCAAAAAAAAATAGAAGAAGGACAACAACACAGGTAAGTGGGATATATATATTGTCAGTATATAGGGTTAGTAGGGTTGTGGGGGAATAGGTATGAGTGACGGAAAGTGAGGGTATAACTGTCCTTTAGTTTGTGGTTTTCCCTATAGGTGTTCTCAGACATTTCCTTCTTTGCAGAAATCCTCTGGCTGTCGGTTTCTTTGTGAGGTTAGATTTACTTTACTTTAGGGCTCTCTGTCATATAGTCTCCCCTTCCCTGCAGGACCTCCCTCTCTTTCCCTTATCCCCCCCTATTCCTAATAACCACCCTCTCGCGAACCCCCAGCTGTGGTACGAACGTACCTGAGGTGGCCACGCCCCTCCAGGGACGCGGCCGGCACTTTGGCAGTCTCCCGGCTTTTCTCTGACGGGGGCGGGAGGGCCCGGTGCTTTTCTCTCTCCTGCGGATCTCCCGATCCTTCGACGGGCTCCTTCCTCTCCGTCCTCGGTGTCCGGGTTTCCTTTTCTTCGGGTCGCGCTTGCCGAGCGTCTTCCTCCGTCTCTCTCTCTCCTTTTCCTTTTGGTCCGTCTTTTCTTTCGGTCGTCGTCCAGACGCCGAAGGCGTCTGACGTCATAGGCTTGCGTCGCTCTCGAGTGTGTCGGGCCCCATCGATGGCGGCCGTCACAATATTTTGAGGACCGGCGTCCGGAGACGTCCGGTTACACAAGGCCTCGAACAATATTTACGTAGCTGCTGCAATGCTACGCAGAGTAATTGGTCTACCTATTTACCACTTGCAGAATTCTCCTACAACAACTCAATACACAGTGCCTCGAAAGTCTCCCCTTTCTATGGCTCTTACGGTTTCCATCCTAAGGCCTTCCCAACTCCCCTGAAAGATACTTCCAATCTTCCTGCCATCTCCTCTTATGATCGACAGCTACGGGGTGTCCAACGTATTATACATTCAAACCTTGTGGCCACTAAGTCACGAGATGGCTGATAAAGGACGTTGTGAGGCTCCTCACTCTCAGGTCCATGATAAAGTTTGGCTTTCCTCTAGATTTCTACCTCTCCGACTTACTCAGAACAAATGTAAACCCCGTTATTATGGTCCCTTCCTGATTCTCAAAAAGATTAACCCAGTGTCTATGCGTCTTCGCCTGCCCCAGACTTGGAAGATACACCCTGTATTCCATGTCTCTCAACTCAAACCTTACCTTCCTGATCCTTTTCACAGACAATTCTCCTGTCCTCCCCCTCTGTTGATTGGTAATGTGCCTGAGTACGAGGTCCAGGAAATCTGTGACTCTCGGTTTTTCCATTGCCGACTCCAATATCTTATTCATTGGAAGGGCTACCCTATGTGTGACTGTTCCTGGGAGGATGCCCATTTGGTTCATGCCCATCTTTTGGTCCGTCGTTTTTTTGGCTTTTCCCTCACAAACCTGGGGCCTCGGGGGGGGACCTACTGTTGCGCCGCGGCGGCAAGCACGGGCCGCCGCGGCGCGGCATTCGGTAAACACTGCGGCCCGCGGGCAAGCCGCGGGGGAAGCCGCGGCTTGCGAGCGGGCCGCGGGGGATGCCGCGGCTTGCGAGCGGGCCACGGGGGAAGCCGCAGCTTGCAAGCAGACCGCGGGGGAAGCCGCGAGTCAGGCCAGGGGTCGCAGCACTCGCCGCACCCCCTTCTTTTGTTTTTTCTGCAAGGCCAGACGCGGCAGGAGATGAGACTCCGAGTTGGGTCTCGAACCTGCCGCGCATAGCGCATTAGTGCGCTTAACATTCTGGCACATTAGGCATATTAGGTAACCCTCTTTTTTCACCACTTACCGGCCATACAAGCAAAAGCCGGATTTTTGCACATTATTCTCTTTTACGCATGTCCTTCTCTTTCCCAGCATGCTGCTCACTTCCTCTCTTCCCAGCATGCATTGTTTCTCTTTGTTTAGACGCATGTTCTTTATTCATTATTATAACCTCTTCCCCAATCCAAGATAGTGGTGTTTCTACTTCCTGTTTTCTACTTCCTGTCTAGGGGTATAAAAGGGGAATTCAGCTTCTTGCTCATTGCGTTGCAACACTCCTTGGTGGTAGTCACGCTCCGGCTGGTTTCCTCTTGTGGATCCAGTTATTCTTGACCTGTCTTCGTCTCCAGTTATCCTGTACTCTCGGATCTTCAGTTCTAACGTCCTTGTGTCCTCCTTCTGTTTCAGGGAGTTCCTGTTGGAGGTTTTTTACCCTTATGGGGTTTTTCCTCTGGGACTCCTTCTGGAGGGCACGGACTGTAGTGGCTTGCTATTGTCAAACAGCACTGTGGATACCGGAAGGGGTCGCCCCTACCTCGGACAAAGCAGAACCTGCCGGAAACGGGGTCGTTCCCCAACTCTCATCAACCCCGACGGTAAGCCCAGTGTAAACCGTGACAATTACTGCCATTTATAATGGCGTTGCACAATTCTCTCTATATTTTTTCTAGGTATTATAGAGGTGGTATCATAGGACACGATGCAGAATGACAGGGAATAAGAGAGCATGAGGCGACATTATGGGAAAATGTTTTGATTAGGTGCCGTCTAATGTCATCTTTTTAACTTTACAGCAAACTTTGCACTAATTGGAAATTGGACTGTTCACTACTAGATAAAAATTCAGTTGTAGCCTGTGGTTTTTATTATATTCTTGCTTATTATATCAAATTTTACTTTGCCACACCTGCAAATTTGTATTTGGGTTATGGAAGGGACAGTTCAAGACTAAGGGCAACAATGGGGAACAAGCGGGTATGGGGTGATACTTTTGCCCCTGAAGAAGTTTTCTCTTCTCTTTGTGTTTATTTTAGTGTACCCTTGCCATTTGTACATCTTGCACTGTCACTTTTGCACCAAATATTTGGTTTTATGGAACAGTTAGTATAACATAAAATGGATTATAGTGAGAAAATAGGATGATATTGTCTCCGGAAACAGGCTACCATTTTTACATAACTTAGATGTATTTATTTTAAATCATTGTTTGCGGCTTGCAATTTTATGGTTTTAATTAACTGAAATAAAATTTGATTTGATCATAACACCTTACCTTAAGTAATTTGTAGGATTCACTTCTTTCTCAATACAAGCTGCCAGGTCTGGAACTCACTACTAGCTTGCATTAGAAGCTCCCAAGGGCATACACATTCCCAAGACTGTTGAAAATATGGCTCTTTCTTAGATAACTGCGCCACCCACATCCCGAAAACAGAGCCCACAAAACAGTCACACACTCAAACATAATCCTCAGTTTACAACCCACGAATTACAAACAACTCAACCAGAAAACTGCTTTCGTTCAGGTAAGCTATAAGGGGATGACCTACAGTTCATTGTGGCATTATATAGTTATGTACTTCCATATATAAAAGTTATAACAGCCATCACCAAATTAATATGCATGGAACAACAGAAGAGGAGATCAGTCACACATTCCTGAACAATTTGGAGAACTTTAACATAGCTCATCATTGCAGATCCCAAATCTCTAGACAATCTGATCGCTTGCTCACATCTCACAAAGATACTCTGATGTGGGATAATAAAAATGCCCATCTCAAACAGATCTCTCCACTTCTCTCTCAGTCCAGCCAGGTCAGCTCAGGACCACAACTATACACAAAATCTCAGATTGGACAACCCAGTGCAGTAACCAGCTAAGCAAAGTACATCATAAGAAATACTACAAGGGCCCTGCAGAGCTGTTCAAATCTATCAGCAGACTGCAAACCATAAAACTGTGAATCTCTTCCTCACAATTCATCACCCAACACACTGCTATGCGCTGCATCCCATAACAAGAAAACTGCATCTTGGTGGTCATCACGCACGACATGGAATCACTTCCTGCGTAGGATCAAAATAAGACAATATTCTTCCAATCACACACCCTGCATGGTGTAGAGAGTTACTCGTATAGGCAAGGGGTAGCGTGCTACTCATGACATCACATAGTGGTAATAAGCGCAATATAAATGTGGTAATAAAATACAATCAACATTCCATTAGATCATCCACTCTCACCATTCCAGAAACCAGCTTACTCAAACATGAAATGGGACTACAGAGGAAACTATTGCCGCACGTCCTCCTCTGCCACTGCAGATGGCCACTGCAGATGATAGAGTTAAATGCTATGCCTGGATGAGCCCCATTCAATTACCGGTAAATTCTGTCACTGGCAGAGGCAGACCAACTATAGCTGCTAAGCAGATAGACGTTTTAAAATGGAATGTTCTTGTATGAATTTCTCAACTTTTCTTTAATTTCTTCATCCTACAATGTCCCTCACCAAGATGCAAGTCATTAGACAAGTACAATTTCCACCTTGGTTACGTCAGAAAATTACTCTTAATTGTCTGACATAAATATTGTGTCCTAATTACTGTTACAAAAATATTGTCCCATTGGAAACAGATTGTTTATTATCAACTTCAACGGGGTGATATTTGTGAACGATATTTTTATGTCAGGCGATATTCTGACAGCTACATTTTGGCACCAAACCCTGCACCTCTTTGACACAAAGTTTACCACTCTTCCATTCTCAAAAACTTTGCTAACACAAGCAGTGCTGCCACGACTCAAGTCACCTCTGACATTTTAAGCAATTTTGTATTTTAACAACCAGCAATTTGCCTTTTGGTGCTTGCAGTTTTAACTTCCCTGTGTAAGTATGGAAGCCCAAGCCTGCAAAGTGTTGCTACCTAAACATACAGGACGTGTAACATAAAGGAATTGACAGCAATACATTTGCTCCAGCGCAGAGAGAGATTATAAATAGGGTTACGATGTTACTCAGTTTTATAAAGATACATAACAATTTTAGTCCTCCGCTATCCTTTTAAAATTCGTTGCTCTCTGATGAGTTCTGTGGGGCCAGTAGAGTGTAACTCCCAAAATGCATTGGTTTGTTAAATGAAAGCACGTCAACAGGCAACATACTGTCACAGTAGAATGAAATAATTGGTAACCCTATGAAAAACAGGAAGTTACTACAATTGTATTTGCATCTTGCATTCCATTGTAAACAGGGTGTGTAAAGTCTGCCCTGAGTATGTCATACATAACGCGAAATCATGCATAAAAGCTACCAGGAGAGTTCAAACATTTCTAAATATGCATAAGTATTTTACCAGAAACAAATGTGTCGATCAACACGAACATTTCTAAAGCATGATCAGAGCACGTCCACAAGCTCTGGTTCCAAAGCAAATCCGAATATTCAACCTATAAACGGTTATGGCAATTAAAAGTGTAGTCTGTCTTTTATGTTCATCAAACGTCAAGTTGCGTGGTTGCCATGGGGGCAGTCTCCTAGAGACTACAGCTACCTACGCTACGAGGCAGCAAAACATGGCTGCAGAGCTCGGCAAGTCCCGTGCCAGTACAGGAGCTGCGCGTCCTGCTATGGAGCCCCTACCAGCCTCTTTCTACGGCGCCATCAACAAGAAAAACCCTGTCGTTGCCTCTTTCGAAGCAGAGGTCAGAGAGGTGCTGGGGTTTCTGCGGAAAAGCCAGCAGAGGCGGCCGCTCTCCGGGGACCAGCAGCAACATCACGCGGAGCACCGGCGTGGGTACGAGGCAACTTTACTCAAAATGAAAACCGTATAATAAAATGAACGTGCCATGCAACATTCGTGTGCAACGGTGTAAAAGTAATTTGGGAACATAAACTCACAACATGCTAATGACAGGCTACCTAAATGGATAGTAGTATGGTAGAGTTAAGAGAGCAACTGAAAGCTCGAGCCAGATGCCTGGATTTGGCATAGCTTCATGTTCCCTTGGTACCTCAAGCCCACAACGAGCCGAATTCACGAGGTGGAAAGGCTAGGTGGCACAGCTGCTGCATACCACAAACGAAAGACCAGGCTTACCAGTGCCACTCCTGTGCTAACTCAAGCAGAGCAATCTCTCGGAAACGAAAGATCCTCATCCACATAAAATGTCGTCGCATGCTTCATCATTTGGCATCCCACACCTTGTACCCGACTGAGTCTCAGGTGCGCGCTACCACATCATGTGGAAGCAAGGGTTTTTAATAGTCCCTTTTAGAATTGCCATTAACCAGAGTAAAATACTGTTAAAACTATCTAGTACTATCCTAAAAATATTTATTTGTGGATATCTTGATAGGGTTAAAAATTGAAAGTAGGTGGTAAAGAAGGGTTACCAATGACCCTGTCATCCTAGTAAACGACAACATGTTTCAGCCAATTTTCCTTGTGCCCAACTGGTCAGTGGCCTTCTTCAGGGTGTCAATGTCTCTGGCTGCTGCACTAATATAACCCTATGCTACATGCAATGGTCTTTCCTTAAGAACGGTCGTGTGGGCTATGCAAAGTCCTCAGTACCAAACCAACATGCACTAACCCACAAAATAATCTGCCTATTCACTGTTTCCTGGTTGTATTTTACAGGCACATCAACTGGCGATTATTGCTCTGTAAAGTTAAAAAGTTAAAGACACTTAATATGACATAACACAACAAGTGGCTGTGAAACAGCAGTCATGCTTGACATCTATCTATATATGTTTATCTGAACACGGGGAATCCGAGAGGGTGTCGCCCTATTGTTAAAATCTGTAGGAAATCAAAAGGGTTAGAGATGGCACTAAACAAAGCAATCGTGATCACATCTTAGTGGAAATAATATTTAAGGAGACACAAGTCGTGCTTCCCATACTATGGATCTCTATATATATTAATATATTTCTATTCATGTACCATGAATGGTAGATGTAGAAATCAAAGGCGCAAGTTTCGCCTATGTTTCCTAGTACATAAAAGCACTAAGTTATACTGCAAGGGCCACAATAAGCTGAAATGGCATTCTCCCAAGATTTATACTCCACCTTCAGGTTTTAATTTCTATCAGGGCATGCACAAACGAATATTTTTTGGATAGTTATGGATCATTTTAATAGGTTTTTACTATGGCTGCTGGCAACTCTTTGGAGGGAATATAAAAAAAAAAACCTGCTTCCATTTAATGTGGTAGAGCCCAACTAGGATTCACTTGCGCACAAGGTGTAGGAATCATAATGCTGAAGAATGCCACATTTTTTGTGGGTAAGGCCTTTTCATTTCCCAGAGAATGCAGTGCTTGAGTCGGGATGGTAGAGGTTCTGATAAGCCTCGCTTTTCATTTGTGGTGTGTAGTTTAGGATTTGTGAAGACAAAGGCCTAGGCTGTTCCTTTCCTTCTTTCCCTTGAACTGCTCTACAGTATGTAACTTTGGGAACCAGGTTCGAATCTCCCTGTGCCATAAAAAAAGATTGTAGCTAATCTGTCTATGATCTGGAATGCGTTTATGTCTGTGAGCAAGGTTTGTTCTATGGAAAAGTGGCAACAATAAAATATGGATTCCGTCTAACACCCACACTCTAATCTCACCCTCCAAACCAAAGCATTAATGAATCTTTGATATCAGAAAGAGATGCCCCTAGTAACCTAATTGCACAGTGTGAAACTGAAAAATCTAGAATCAATGTTGGTTTCCCTGTTTGACCAAATGTTGTGATCCAAGGCAAATAATTTATTTCCCCGAGCTTCCTTTTTTTAGGCTTTTCACATATAAGAGCCCCTTCAAATATGTGAGTTCAGGATGTGCGTTGTGGAAACATATCTTTTGTTTATTTTAATAGCCTACAGTGATGCCCTATTAATAGTAAGAATCTATGCCACATATGGTGCTGTAAAACCTTTTATGTATTTATAAACGTTGTGCATAAACAATGTGCTGAATATGGACTTACTTTTGAGTTTACATATATGCATTGATAGATTGTAATTGCTTTTGAAACACATTTGTTATGACTTGTTAAAGGGTCTTTAGTCATGGCCTATGCTAACTAAGCCTCAGTTAGGCCTCTATGACATCTTATTCAAAATGGATGTCTCCTCCTTCACTGTTCAATATTTCTTCAGCACACACTAAAGCAGAGTCATATTTGTTTATTTCTATTGACGTTCTTGCTGTTTTCCAAGAAAACTTTCTAACTTGGTAATGTTGAAGATCCCCAGGTTCCTTCTGCTAGCCTACTATTTTGCATTCATTCACAATAGTCTGCTGTTGTTTTTGTAACTAGTTTATCATGCCATCTCTAGAGGACATTACCAAAGAGAGAGCAGAATCAATTTTCATGTAGGGGGAGAGTACTTAGAAAGTAAGGCAATATGATGTTTAGTAGAAATGTACTCCTATTTGATAAAAGTGTAATTATTTTGCTCACACCATGATAATTTGGCAGAACTGAATGCTTTCCTATACAAGAAAACTGTACATAAAACAAAAATTTTGGGGGTGAGTTAAAATACGTCCCTAAAACTTTTCTGATGCTACAAGGGATGGTGCCCAATTTCTTATCCATTTTGCTGCTCACTAAAGATCTACAGCCCTAACACAAGTTTGACGGATGGGAAAGCCTTTCCGAGAAACTCCTGACAGGGTGGCTGCTCGCCGGAGTTATTAAGAGTTTCCTACTAAGTCGGCGGGCGGAATCCTGAGTTTCTACCCAATGGCCTAGTGGGAAACAGGCTATAGCATTGTCTCTGGCTCGTAATCAAACCAGTGGCAATGCTGTAGCCTGTTCAGTCTGCAAAGCAGACAGTGAACATTGTGACAGTGCTGGCCAGTGGACAGTGCTGGGGCACCCTGCACCCTTTCTCCGCCAGCCTTTTGCAGAAAACAAGGTTGTAATCCCCAAGGCAGCGCTGTCCCTGCTGCCCTGGCAGATTAGGACCACCACCATCCTCCAGTTGGTGGTTCCTTGGCAGTCCAACCACCAGGGTGGTAATGTGGTGGTTTGACCACCGCATTGACGGCGGTCCAGACCGCCACCGCGGGTGTAGCGGTTCATAGACTGCCACACTTGTAACTGGGCCCTTATAGTACTTCTGATTTTACACCTTTTTCTGTATTGTTCTATTACCTAACACATTCATGGCAATAGCTTTACAGATTTGCATTTCCAATTTCTGTACTGCACCTTTTGAAGGGCACATGACAACTGACATGCCTCTTAGTTCACTCACTGCATTGTCATCAAGGCAGAGTTAGGAATATTTTTTAATTTATGTTTAAACACTCTGACCTTTAATAAATCCTTATCAAATAATGTAATATGCTAAAGTGAGACAAACCTTTTTTTATCTTTGAAAGCACCTTATCATATTTTAACATGATGATTGTTGTATAATTTACTTAACAAATATTTTTAAGGCATAGCTCGTGCATGGGCTCTTAAAGCCAGAGCCGACCCTTGGCTCAACTCTGGCTCAGCTCTCTGTGTTATGTTATTGGCTCGCCCACCTCCGAACGGATGCTTTTAAATGCTCATGAGTCATACACATCATGGGCGTACACAGCGCCTCGAGACCCTACCGGGTGATTTGTCGCACGCTATAAATGTTTGATTGATTGGCTTGAAGGTAATTGTATCAGAATACACCTCAAAGTGGGAGCGAGAGAGTGGGCAGTCTCGTGTGTTATGTAATGGTTTGAATTACAGTGGTGCTGGAACAAGTTTTACAGTAGGGGTGCTGCCGTCAATGTTACATCACTGAACTCATAGTAATTGGGAAAAAATCCAAGCATCACACAAATAAAAAGTGTAACAAATAACCTATGCCCTTTCAGCAGGAGGGTGGTAAGAGTGTAGTATTTAGCTGGTGACACATTTTGGTGCATCCTTTCACAAATATATTACTAAAGCATGGTGTGGTAGCACACTGTCATTTACAAACAGCATGCTCTACATTGAAATGGCCACTAAATTTGAAAACATGTACAATTTTACTGATAAAACAATGTAGTGCATAAATGATCATGTGTGAAAATTCTGATCCAGCAAATGTTTTTAATTTGTGCATCACCCAGTAAAGTGTAGCTATTTGTTTTGATCATATTAAAATCTTTGTTTCAATCACACTTAAGAATTACACAAAACTCACTTATTTTTGCTTGCCAATCTGCTGATATATTTTTAAGTATTTGTACAGTTTATTTCTAGGTACTTACATTTTATTGTGTGTTAGCCTGCAGCCATTTCTTTCACACCAACAAGATTTTGACATAGTTAATTTTACAAAATTCTGCCACTTTTTAGTTGGAGAAAGAAAAGAAAATACCAATTCCCATGTTAAAAGAATAAGCAGCAAATTGACAGAAGACATATCCTGGCATTTGACCTCTGTCTTTGAATGCAAAAGAAATGCGACAAGATGAAGGCAAAATTTAAATCATCTTTATTGTGCATTCACTTTCAGAACTCCAGCATGTTATTTGGGGGTGCTGCAGCACCCGTGTGCCCCTACTTTTAGTGCCTATGCCTGAATACACTTGTGACGTCTGCGGTCTGTGCTTTCTAACATAATAATATTTTTTTTTTGTTGCCAGTGGAATTGAAATGTATGGTGAGCTCAAGCATTGTTTCAGCTCCAACAAGCCATTTAAAATGTAAAACATTTTAAAGTGGATTCCGTATTATGCTACAGACATTAAACTGCACTTTAAATACAAAATTAAACACACAGGCTAAAGTCACAAACATTTGTGTGTGCAAACCCAAGTTAAACAAGGCTAGAAGAGGTGAATTTTCATTGTAGGATGTAGGGGATACACATGACATGACATGTAAGTGAAATCTTAGTTCTGTTGCACCAATGTCCTAACAACTGGAGGTTTTTTAGGTAATCAATTTGAGGGTTGTGGGGTATTAGATGGTATAGTGGTGGAACCTTAACATGTAATACACGTCCAAAAACTGTCATGGGTCCAGTCAGGCTTGTTTGTAAAATCTTTTCTTCAACCCTGGGTAGCTGTGGTAGCTGTAGCTTCAAGCAGCAAGGCTTAAACAAAGGAACAATTGCAAAGCATTTTGAAGCATCATAGTACGGAAAAAGAAAGCCACACAACATGAAAGAAATTAACACCAATTTATAAAAATTGTTTTTAGACATCATGATGAGCAAATTCCACTAGAGGGTTCTGGAGATGTAGATTTCAAAGTAAAACGCAAATCTCTGCTTTGTAGTCCAAAGTGCAAACAAGCATTGGTAACCATAAAGTTTAGAACTTGTTTGAAAGAGTTGTGTTTGGCTACCCCAGCATTAGTGAGGTCACCAAACTGGCAGGGAGAGGTTCGGGGGGGGCACTAAGGATTATTTGGACAGTTAGCTGGCAACCAAAGCAGACTCTAGTCCAGATTCACACTTTACATCTGAATCACCATAGATGTTAATGGACTGGTCTTGATGCTGGGGATGCAGGATGCTGAGGATGCTCTGGGTGCTGTGCGATCGACAAGAGTGTCCTTGCAGTTATTCTTCAGTCCACAGATGACATGGGGCACCTTTAGCCACAGAGGGTGGAGTCACTTTCTAGCCCTGTTTAAGCCAGTAGAAGATCAGCACAGAGCTGGTAGGTGATGATTTTAGGAATGTGGCTATCATCTTGATGGATGGGGCTTCCTCAGCTTTGATGAGCTAGTGCTGATTCTAGGACAGCATCTGAGTGATCCTTGGAGTCACTTATTTGGTCTGGACCTCGAGCCAGGAGTTACAGGCATGTTTCTCTCTTTGGTAGCTTAGCTCAAGGTTTGGCAGGTGTAGCCCGGCAGACAGTGCAGTCTCACTTGGCAAGTCCAGGGGTCAACAGGGCAGTAATTTTTCAGTCCTTTCTCCAGTTCCAGTGTGATCTATGGTTCAGGGTGCCAAAGCCGCCTTATTAATCCCTAGAAAGTCTCCTAGGGAGATGATGCGCTCAGTAGCCAATGGGCTACCAGGATCCCTATCCTTCCCCCCTGTGATGACGTCCGGCAATGTGTGGCATCTGGCAATGCCAGAGTGCACTATTCTGCCCACCCCCAAGCTTGGTAGCCATCACTAGAAATGTGGCCACCCGTGTGCTACACGACCACGGGAAAACTGGTTTGGGCACTGGTCTCCCTGCTCTGTTCCCGACGCCAGCCTGTCTACCTGAACAAAGGGGCATCCATACTCCCCAGAAGGGCAGAAGGCTAACTGGTAGCCAACAACCATGTGAGGCAACTGGACAAACTGGACTAGAGAGTGGCAACTTTCTAAAAAATGCTTTTCCATAAAAGTGGCATTAAATTCGACTTCGGCATCAAGTCAGGTTTAATGGCATGATTAATTTGATAACTTGAAGTACCCATTTAAGTAGTCCTGTTCAGAAGCTAGCCAGGGTGAGCGGTCAGCCTGTAACCCTATGTTAGCCAATCGGGCTACTAACTTCTCCACAGGAAAAACTACAATTTTGTTTTGCTGTTAGGACATATAAAAAAGTATATGTCCTGCTTAATAATACCCAGCTCCCTGCCTGAGGGCTCTATAGGCCTTCATTAGAGGAAACTTCTATATATATATCTATATATATATATATATATATATATATATATATATATATATATATATATATATATATATATAGTTAATAATGGAAGTAAGGGCTTTGCCATTGGTTTTAATGGCAAAGTCCAACCAGCAGTTTAAAACGTCTCTTAAAGTCTGCAGTGGCAGGCTGTGAGACATTTTGTACCTGGTCACATACAGGGTGGCACAACCGTTGCTACAGCCTTGGGGGGCACTCTGTCTTACAAGCCCTGGGTACCTTTGGTACCATATATTAGGGACTTGTAAGTCAACATATTCAAATTTGGGATAACTGATTCAACATACATTTTGTAAGGGGTTAGAACACTGTCCCTGAGGCCTGGTTAGCAGGCCTCACTGCACTCTCAGAATCGGAAAACCAGCAGCATCAGTCCAAAACTTTGGGGGTGATCATGCAAAAAGAGGCATTTCGCTACAATCGCTATAGAGAGGTTCCAGTGATTTCTGTTTGTGGTGCCATGTAGTCATTATGCAGCTTAGGAGAAATGCCAGTCATGTGCACCCCTTGCTGGGGATGTGTGAAGTTTTGGATATGTAGGTGGACTATTTTACCTGTTGGGTGAGATATTCCAGACATTATGGCATTAAGCTGAGCAACTGACATAAGATACACAGGATTCCACCAAAATGCAGGATTAGATCTTCCTTTTTAGGTGGAGCCTAAACAGCGTTTGTGCTCTTGCTTAGTGATCTGTTAGAGATGGTTTGTGAGGTTCACCTCCACGCAGTCATTGACATTTGTGTATGCCAGTGTCCTTTAAAAATCCTTGCTTGCTACTGGGTAATCTTACCTTGTGTTCCACCTTTTTTTAGGTAGAGCGTAAGCATTCGACCTGATGTATACTTAAGTATACGTATACTGTGAATTAAAGTTTTTTTTGTTTGTTGGTTGCAGTGTCATTTAAAAATTCTTGTTCGCTAGTGGTCAGTTCTGCCTTTTTCTCCCTCCTTTTTCTGTTTCAGAGCAGTGACCAACTACTGTATTTTTCAACTTTGCTTTTTTTATCTGTTGCTGTGACCGACTATTTGTTTTACATTTCTTTGGTGGTCCCCTTTCACTGTGAATATGTGCATGTTTTAGGCTGGTAGCTGCCTGCGTTTTATTGCAGCATTCCCTTCCTCCCACCTCCTCCTATATCGCTGACATTTGTTTTCGCTTTATTCCAGTGCTGTCCTCGTACCCAGCTCCTAAAATAAGCTTATTTTACTAAACAAACGGCTCATGAAATAAGCTTATTTTACTAAACAAACACCGCCTACCCTTGTATCGCATTGCAAAGAGTCTCTCTCTTTCCAGGGCCCCTCCCTGCCAGCACTCATGACATCACACACAGGGTATTGCTTATCTCCTTTATTGGGGCTATAAAACTTCTCCGGCTGCTCTGCTAACTTGATTAGAGCTTGGTTGAAAAACAAGTCAAAAATGCTTGTTGTATTTATTACTCTTAATTACTGTTAGGAAGGCATATATATTTTCTCTGGCCATCCTATAAATCAATAGAAATTCACTCACTATTCGATGACCGAAACGTGCAATAGGCCTCCCATTACTAATTTCCCTAAACAATTGTGAGAATAAATAGGAATTGCAGGAGATCTTCACAACTTGCAACGGAATGCGGTCAAATTATGAAGCAGTTTGTGCAAATGGATCAAGGTAGCTCTGTCCAACTGTGGTTTCATGAGAATCCAACAAAGACAACACCATTCCAAGTGCGATGTTGTGAATATCACTAATTGTTACACTGAAAATCTAAATATGGGCTTTGGGAAGTCACTTAAAGTATAGATATTAGCTGTTTCTCTATTTTTGGCTTTTGTTTACAGGTTGCAATGCAGTATATCAACTGGAAGGAGCTATTGCCATGCAAACTGATTTTTTGCTCTCTAGTTTACTAAACAGAATTGTACGTTGGATTTCGAAGCACTCTGGGTTTGTCAGTTTTGTCTTGGAAAAACACTCACTATAGAAGTGCTAATATTGTTTTTTGACACCGCTGTATCATATTCGACCCAAATTTAAACAAAAATCATTTGCAAACTTATTTTGTGTCCGAAACAAAACATGATTGACGCCGGGACTGCTGTGCAGCAATGGAAAACCAAATGATGTGGCAGGATTGAGTACATTATACAGCAATGAAAGGCAAATAGTTTGCCATTTTGCAGTAAAGGCAAATTTTAACACACATTCTGTGACATTATTATCCGCTTATTTTGACACACAACCCACATTGATACAAAAAGAACCAGTTTTTAGTAAAAAAAAAAAAAAATACAGACCTTTCTAAAGAAGGGAAGCTCTATACTTTCAGCAGAGTGTGGCCAAGTAGTTGTTCACAGGTGATAATGTGGTGCTCTCATGGTGGCGTCGTGCGACAATGATGTTTGGCAGCTGTCTGCAAGGCTTTAATGTAGGACTAACCTTACATTTCAGGTACTGAAGGTAATTGTTTTGGAGCATCAATGCAACAAACACGTTTGTGTGTTAATTAACTGTTATCACTCTTTATATAGTAGAGGTGGGTGAGCCGCAGAAAATTCAAGCCAGAGTCGATCCTGCTGCTGGCTCAGCTTGAGGTACTGTTGGAACCTCAACCCCACAACGAGCTGAGCTTTACTGTGGCTTCTGCCTGCCACCTTCTCACTACTCTCATGCACAAAGATGCAAAAACAAAGCATTAACATTTGAGATAACAAGGAAAGACAAATTGCCATTTAGTGTCTGATTTGTATGAGAGGAAATTAGAAAACCTGGACTAATTGTGGCTTCCTCACTTAACCAAATTGTGTGATCTTAGGAAAATATTTTATTTTGTCTATCCTCCTTTTTTTCACTATCACATACCTATTGTATTTGAATTCATAGATTAGAACTGTCTTTCCTCTTAGTTCACGAATGGCACTGTCATCTGGGTGGGGGCGGAAGCAGGAATAGTTCTAAGCTCATGTTTAAAATCCTTCATTTTTAATAAGTACTTCTCAGTGCAGTGCTGTAATGTGACCTATTAATGTCAAAGCTTCCGCATGTTAAAAATAATGTTTTTTTTTAATTTTGCAGAGGTTTTATCATAAATTACGTGATATTTGTTGTATGGTTTACATTGTAAACATTTTATCAGCTCTCTTACATAGTAAATTTGTAAGTATGTATTAGCTGAGGATAAAATTCCAAAGTTGTTAGGAACAGAGTTGGTTGGATTTTTGCCCCACCAGCTCCCGTGACTTTTTTCACAGAACTGTTGTATACCAGTATTTGCCCTCATATATTTATTTACTCCTGACAAGTTTGGTGCAGGTTCATCAGAGTGCGATGTAAAAGTTATAGCAAGGGTTCCAAAATATTGTATTTCTTCCCCATGAAAGTTGTCATATGTGACTTTTTGAAAAACGTAGAACTAGAATAGTTGAGTAAAATAAACAAAAATGTCCAGAATATTGGGGGTTATTACAACTTTGGAGGAGGTGTTAATCCGTCCCAAAAGTGACGGTAAAGTGGCGGATATACCACCAGCCGTATTACGAGTCCATTATATCCTATGGAACTCGTAATACGGCTGGTGGTATATCCGTCACTTTACCGTCACTTTTGGGACGGATTAACACCTCCTCCAAAGTTGTAATAACCCCCATAGTGTCATAGGAGTTCTAACTGCTTGGACCATTACCAGCCCATCTCTAAGACCTACACCATACCTAAAATTCTTTCAGGTATGCCCAGTAGAATTATTGATTGTTAGGATTTGCAAACTCTCCTTACACTGGATATTGTGACCAGTTTGTAAGCCCCTCCATAAAAGTCATATTCTTTGACATTGAATGTTATGAATATATTTGTGTCACACTCCTATTTCTTGGTTTTGGAAAAGAGGTAACGTGTGACAATATAATTTTGTAAAATGCCAATTGTTCAATTGAACCAGATATGTATTTGATCTGTACAAATATCAGCTGAGTCGCAGTTAGCATAACAGTTGATCATTTCGGACACTCAGTGGATCACATTATTTCCATCTCTATGGGACATTTTCGTATGTGTCTTATTTAATATGTAAAACTGTTTTAATACCCTGTATTCTTACGTGCTGATCCATTGTGAAAACCACTCTAACATTTTACAATACAGGGAAGAAAAATAACACATCTTCCGCTCACTGGAGTATTTCTTAGGTCGAGCGTGCAAGCGCTCTGGCCTGTTGTAATATATCTGTGGGCTTTTAACCACGCCCATCACTATCACTCTTTCATGGGCTTGCCTTTCAAAAATCCTTTATCGTTGGTGAATGCGTTACTTTTGTCCCTCCTGGGGGCAGTTTTGTCACTGCTTTGGCCATCGACCCTGTTACATGGATAATTGCACGTTTGCCGATACGCTTGACTGCAAGCAAGCTTCCTTTATCCTTTTGTATCTTTCCTTCGCTCTCATGCTCATGGCGGCTGTGGCGCTTTGAATCGGCTTGCTTATGTCAACTGTCCAGTTAGGAATTTCTCATGCTAATAGCTCTAACTCGAGCAAACGCAAGACCCATTGCATTGCAAATGCTTGTTTTTTTTTGTCTCCTCTCAGGAGATCGGACCAACTATTATCTAACTGCACTGCTCTTACCATATTAAGATGTTAAGAGACTACTTTGATCTTTCATCTGGAGCACTGGAGAGAAGTGCTTGTCTTTCCGAGCTCTGCTGTGAACAGGGCTGTAAACCTCATCTGGCCACATTTGCTGTGCATTCAAAGACTGAGATAATGTTGCTTGTAATTCCTTCCCATCTCCCAGTGCTTAGATGTTTTTCAGCCTCACTCAGCCTGCATCTCAAGACCCAGCTGTGGGCACCAGAACGGGCTTCATGTTGAAAATCCTAACTGCATATTTCCAAGACAGCAGTTAGCTACAAAGTTGTGCCAGATGTGTGTTCCTGGTGCTGGCACAACTATTTAATAACAATCTATGCCTCCTTTGGCAGATGGTGCTCTTTCGTCAAGTCATGACTCTTAGTGGCATAGACCATACACGATCATGACTGCTCAGATTCCTGGCCATCCCCCGTGCCATGTTCATTATGCTGGGTGAGCTCTGCCACATCCTCTCTCAAAACCAATCGTCCTTTCTTGGGTTTTTGTAAAGGGGCCACGGATGTTACACTCATTACTTTCAATAGTGGCATCTGCTGTACCATAAACTGTGGCACTGCTCTGTTTATGCTATCTGCTGCATTTGACTTGAAAATTGCATCCCTGCATCTCTTATGCTTCGCACGTTACCGGGTGATTGATGGCTATTTGGCTGGCAGCTAGGACAGATTGTGGTGGGTGGAGAGGAACAGATGCCCACTGGCTGCAGGGGCTTGGTGACCAATGAAGTTCATTCAGAACAAAAGCACGTTCAGGGCAGGGTCCTCTCTCAGGGGAGCCCTCTGTGACTGTCTCCTGGTGTACTGAGGTAATGCGATAAATGAATAGTAGCCATCACAGGCTCGAGCTGAACATTGCATCCATGTTGCCAGCCGTCCAAGAGGCAGTCCATGTTTGAGAGGCACTTATTTAACCCTCCCCAAGGCTTTCCAATTTCTTTTTTTTTTTTAGTTTTGCCCCAAGATTTGCATCCTTCGTTAGCTCCAGCCTCTGGATGCTGGAGGCTTTCATTTGTGTACACAGACTTAAGTGCCGGTGACCTTTTCATGCGAGAATCCACCCCTCTATGTTCGCTTTGCTCATGCGCACATGGAGACCGGTGGGAGCAAAAAGCACATAGAAGCAGAGGAGTCTCTTACCCAGCATTTTTTTTGCGGTTTTATATAGCACGAACTCAACCCGTAGGTAATGGAGCCCTTTACATGAACACCAGATATGACACACAAGGACACATTAATTTTTCGTAGACACAGGGAGATTAAGTTATTTGCCCAGAATCACAGGATGATGAGCCGACGTCAAGCCCCGAACCTGCTTCCCCAGCTATTAAGTCAGCAACTCTGGCAGTTACATGTTCTTTTAGAAAAGCTATTTTTCCATTTCAGTTTCTTGTGATAGATCCCTAGTGAACCATGATATCCATGAATGAATGAGCGTTCTTGAAGAGAGTATGCAGTTTAAAAGACTTAAATAAAACAAATGCATAAGTTGCAATTCTGCAACAGTCATATAATGTAAATGCTTTTTAAAAATGTATTATACACCTTTTCTGTTTCTAACCTGACCTTATTAATTTCAGTTTGATCTACAAATGAAATGTGTTTCTTTTCTCTGTCATCAAAAGCTGCTCCCACTGGGACTGCACCATTTGTTTCTTGGCCTCTATTGAAAAGCACTGTGTAGGCTGGTAAAAAATGGCTGAGGTGGCAACCCTAGATCCCAACCTTTGACTTCTGGGGTAACATGTGATATGCCAGTGCTTCTTACTCATCTATTGGTAGACTATCTGTTGCTTACTGGTACAACCACCTTGGCCCCAACACAGAAATGTTTGCTGTCAGGCACTTGGTGGGCCTATCTATATTCACAAGAAAACCATGCATAGGTTGGAATGGCTGGATCACTGACAGTGACTTGCAGATGAACTATTATTTTTAGATTGAAGTAGTCCGTACACCGAGCAGCAGCCAAGACACTCTGAGATGACCAGGTTTTCTTTGCTCTTCTCTAATTCAAATGTTATTTTTCACTAGCACTTGAAGCCAAGACTATTTGTGATGGAGCAAAGCGGTCAGTACAATTTCTGGCACCTCTTATATGCAAGCACAAGGTCAATCATCAAAGTTCAAGAGGTTTGTCGAGCACATGGCAACATAATAAAGAAAAACAGATGCCTAGCAGCTATGGTGTATGATTAACTTTATTTACATTTTCTCAATCCCTCCTTTTGCCATTGTGAGGCAAGTTTGAACGTCATTCAGTGTCTATGTTAATGGACATAAGGTCTTTTATCTCCTGCTCAAGGGACAGCATAGCCGTGTGTTGAGGAGGGCGAACAGGCCAGGGGGCAATGGATGCCATACTGCAACCGCACAATGCAGGTAGGCACTGTGCACAAAGACAACAGGTGAGAAATACAGCAGCAAGCATAAAAAGGAATATTAGTATCTTCCAGCCCCATTGTGAAATCAAGCCCCAAAACCAGTCGGTCAAGGACCATGTTCCTTCGTCTTGGTGTATTGTGGAAGCTATCATATGCAACCTTTGAATAGCTTTATACACTGAAGGGGCATTGTCTGGTATATAAATGCAGCAGCTCGATCCGATCAAAGTACAAACTCCACCACGGTCTGCCAAGATAATGTCAAGAACCATTCTGTTTTGAAGAGTAACAAGGCGGTCAGCAGCGAGCTCTGCAGTGATGTTACTCAGAGCTCCTGCTGTTTCATTTATTGTTGCTTCCACGACTCGTGTGAGATGTCTGATATCCCTACTGTTCATCATAGGGCCCAAAAATGGAAGGACTCCTTTAAAGTAGTCCAATGCTTCTTGTGCTGAGGTATCTTCTGCAGATATTACCCCTCTCCGAGTCCTGTGGTGTTGAGGGCCAGCTGTGTAAGTTGGTGGTAGTAACCAAGCAATGTCACATGTGCCGGTCCAGGTGGGTACCAAGGAGGTGTAGGCATTATTACCACAAACAAAATACGAGTTTCGTGATAGTATCATGGTAGGCCAATTAGTTCCATTCAATATTACTGTAGCATTACAGTTACTGGCACCTACACTTCTATTACCACTTTTCTGAAAACAAAGTGGAGCCTTGACCTGTGTTACAAAAAATCTTTGGCCAATCCGGGGTGTGGTATTAAAGGATAAAAAATATATGTCAGTAGACCTATTTCGTCGGTCAGCATATTCTGACTTTTCTTCCTTTGTTCCATAAACTCTCGTTCCAGTGGGCCAGCATAACCGGTATAGGTGGGCGACCAATAGTCCGGAATTAGTAGCATCCATTGAGGTAGCCCAAATGGCTGATAGTTCATACCAGGCGCTGCAGGAGCCATCAAAAGAAAAAGGGAATGAAATATATGGCAACCTTCTTTGCACGGAACTCGGTAGCAAGCCACATATCCAACAATGTGTTCTATTTACAGCCAGCTGATGTTGATGTAACATAGATATGAAGGTATTGTTTTCATATTCCTTACGGCGACCTTCCTCATGGGGTGGTAAGGAAACATGGCTGTGTTCTGGAGGCAGTGGCGTAGTTGGTGAGACCTCTGAGTCAGAATCATGTATTACCCACCCAATGCAAGACAGAAGTACCAAAAATAGTATTGTTATGGTGAGACAAGCGATACGTGGGCCTAATAGTCTTTTTAAATTACTTATTTTCTTCTTTTTCCTCTTGTCTTCTTGTAGAACATCCATTTCTCTTTATTGCTTGTCCCACTAGCAGTTCAGTCCAACCTTAGGTGCTGCCCGTGACTGGTGATTGCTTCACTGTGGGGTGATTCCAGCAGTCCTATTGACACACTCTGGTCCGCCCGACAGTCAAAATCACGGCCCTGCAGCTATCGTCAGACTTAATACAGGGGACAAGCAATCAGTTCATTGCTCATTTTCTTATTTTCATGGGCAGAAATCGTATCTTGTGGACTGTGGTATGGTATGGTCAGGAAATAATTGTTCAGTGTGACCTAAATCTGAGGGAACCTCCTGCAGCACACTGTCGTTCTGTTTTTTATCACTCCGCGTAGTGTTGGTGAAATGGTCCTCAGTCGTCGGGTGGTCACCAATTTTTATTTCATCAGAGGGTACGAGTAGGGGTACTTTCTTACTGTGGGATGCATGTATCCAATTCTTAGCTCCCTCGACTTTAACTGCTGTTCGAGTAGCAAGAAGGACCTGTCGCGGACCTTTCCATCGAGGTTAGACTCTTTTTCCGCTGGAAATTCTTTGTGAGGACCCAGTCTCCAGGTAGTATCTTGTGGCCTGGATCAGTGGATACAGATGGAAGTGCTTCACGCACCTGTTGGTGAATAGAACGCAAAGAATTAGTGAGTTCATTTAAATAGTCCATCAAAACAGGATGTTCTAGTTCTGAGTACTTGTGAGGTCGAGGGACCCCCCAGACATTTGCTGGTCTACCCATCACTATCTCATGGGGTGACAACCCTGATCTAGTGTGAGGCGTCATCCTGACAGACATTAAAGCCAGGGGCAATGCGTCCGGCCACCGTGTACCGCGTTTTGCGCATATTTTTGACATCTTCTATTTAAGTGTGCCATTATATTTTTCAACTAGTCCTGCTGACTGGCGGTGGTTAGCTGCATGAAACTTCTGGCGGAGGCCCAACCCTTCACACACCCTTTTCATCACCTGCCCTACAAAATGACTCCCATTATCTGACCAGACACACCTTGGGACCCCAAAACGTGGGAAGAACTCCTTCAGAAGTACCTTTGCGGTGGTAAGGGCAGTATTATCTTTATTAGGGTAAGCTTCTACCCACTTACTAAACATACAGACCACAACTAGGACATATTTCAAGTTATTACACCTTTCCATCTCAATATAATCCATTTGTAGTACTTCAAAGGGATACGTTGGTGGGGAAAAATGCCCAGTGGGGACTGAGGCACCCTTCCCTATGTTATGTTGTAAACAAATCATGCAGGATTGAACCAGTTGGTCAGCTACTCTTCTGATATTTTTATTAGACCAAACCGGATCAAGCAAATCACAGATGCTTTTCGCACTAATGTGTGCAGGACCATGGGCCATAGTCACTACTGGCAGAACAAATGCATTGGGTAACATCCATCTTTCCCTCTGTGACAGATCTGTCCAGCACAGCGTATTTTCATCTAACTTGCCCTTCCCTTCTTCCCATTCCTTTCTCTCCTGTTCTCGCCTCATCCTGTATCTTCCTGACACTCTCTACCGTGTTCCCAAATATTTCATGGGGATGAACCTTCTCTGTACTATCTACCACATACATGTGTCCTGTCTTTGCATACGCTGTATCTTTTGCTGTTTGATCGGCTAGCCCTGTCCAGTTTCATCTGTCACCTTTTTGTGTGCACCCCACTTCATGATAGCCATTGTTTTGGGCAATGCCAGGGCAGAAAGTAAGTTAGGTATAAGAGTCCCATGTTGAATACAGTACGTGTCCCATGTGAAGTGAGGAATCCTCGTTCTGCCCACAAGCGACCAAAATTGTGTGCTACGCCAAATGCATACTGACTGTCCGTGAAAACATTCACATTAAGTCCTTTACTTAACTCACAGGCTCATGTTAGAGCTATTAATTCTGCGGCCTGAGCCGAGTTATGTGGTATTCTAGCTGTTTCAACTACAGTGGTAGCTGTTGTAACTGCATAGGCTGCAGAGGTAGTGCCATCGGGTAGTTTGATGCATGAGCCATCTACGTATAATACGCCATCAGGGTCTCTCAGTGGAGTGTCCTGTAAGTCCACTCTCCCTTTTGTTTCATCCTCCGTCCGGAGAATGCAGTCATGTATGTCATCATAAGAATCTTCAGTTTTTTCAATAATTGGCAATAAAGTGGCAGGATTGAGCGTGTTGCACCTTTTTAATGTTATATGACTAGCTAAAAGTGTCAGTTCATAAGTAGTTAATCGTGCATTAGTAAGATGCTGTGTTTTTGTTTTGTTTAATAGTGCGTCAACAGTGTGTGGGACCAACAGGGTGAGGGGTGAATCCATGACTATCCTGGCTGACTGGCGCACTGCGACCGCTGCAGCGGCTACTCCCCGTAGACAGCTCGGGAGTGCACGGGCCACTGGATCCAGTAGGGCTGAAAAATAAGCACAGGGGCGTTGTTTGCCGCCATGCTCTTGGGTTAACACTGATAGTGAACATCCATTTCTCTCGCTCACATATAACTGAAAATCTTTACGATAATCAGGCGTACCCAGTACAGGTGCTGTGCAGAGTGTATTTTTCAATTCATCAAAACCAGACTGAAAATCATCATTCCATTCAATTTTTTCAGGACAATCTTTGTGGGTGAGATGCAAAAACGGTTTTATCAAAAGAGAATAATTAGGAATCCATTGACGACAGAAGGAGGTAATACCTATAAAGGCCCTAACCTCTCTCTGTGTCCTCGGAACCAGTATGTCTCGTATAGCTTGTATTCTCTCAGCCATTAACGTACGTCCCTCCTTAGACAGGAGGTGTCCTAGGTATATAACCTCCTGTCTACAATATTGCAATTTAGAGAGGGAGACCTTATGGTGATGGTGTGCAAGATGTTTCAATAAGGCTACAGTATCTGTTTTACAATTTTGTTCTGAAGTGGATGCTATTAAAAGGTCATCCACATATTGAACCAGCGTCGAGGACCAAGGAAAAACAAGGGCATCTAATTGACCCGTGAGGGCCTGGCTAAAAATACTAGGCGATTCAGTATAGCCTTGTGGAGCGCGACAGAACCCGAACCTGCGACCACCCAGTGAAAACCCAAAGATGTGTCTACTATCTGGAAGAATGGGAATGCTAAAGAATGCATTCTTAAGATCGATAACAGAGAACCAAGTAGCAGAGGCAGGTATCGTTGTTAATAATGTCGTAATGTCAGGAACAACAGGGAACTGGGGTATTACAATCTTATTGACCGCCCGTAAATCAATAACAAATCGGAGTCCTGGAGACGCGGTGCCATCAGATAATTTTTTATGAACAGGAAGGACAGGACTGTTACAATCATTACCACGCGTTTCTTCAATGACACCCAAATCAATCAACTGGGTCACAATATTTTTGAGTTGTTGTTCAATGTGTTGGGATAATTTGTATTGGGGAAGACGAGGCAATTTGGCATTGGCTTTCAAGTGTATGACATACGGTAGTATGTCCAAACATCCAACATCGTCCTTATGTGTGGCCCATAAAATGTCTGGCAAATCTCGAAGTTCGGGTGGAAGTGGTTTTGGCAAAAATTGTGACGGGGAAATATTTGGACCTAGAGTGACATGAACTCCATCTGGAGAGCAATAAATGGTGGTGTACAATTTCATTAATAGGTCCAAACCCAATAAATTCTCACTACAGGCCGAAGTAAGAATGAGAGGGGAGCAAATGGTGTAAGGACCTATAGCAACATGCAGCGGCTGGGAGACGGGGTTAGCCACCGGAACACCAGAAAAACCCATAGATACGTTAATATTGCCAGACAGAGGGACCCCTTGGACCTCTTCCTGTTTAACAGAACTTTTGGTGGCCCCAGTATCTACCAAAAAATCATGTGGAGTACCGTCTAATTGTACCTCAACGTGAGGGCCATTCTGCCTAACAGGAATAGAAACTGGTCCCACCCCCCCTCTGTCGAAGGCTGTCCTAGTCAAAGGAGGACCCATGACCTTCATACGCATCATAGTTGTCATTAAAATATTGACGCTGGGATGAAGCATCAAAATAATTCGGGCGGGGGGTACTGTGGGACCGTGGAGGGGCCTGCTGGCGGGGTCTGTCTGCAGGACCAGACCTACCGCGTGGTCTGTAGTCCTGTTGCGGTGGGGGCATGGGGCTGCCTGTGGAGTTGTCCTTATTGGGGCAGTCATTCTTCCAGTGGCCCTCCTGCTTGCAATAGGCGCACTGATTGTAGGAGAGGGAAGAACAGGGAGGGCGTTGGGACTGCCTTCTGTCATTGGGAGGTCCTTGTGACCTTTATCTGGACTGCTGTTGACGGGGCTGAGGGTAGGCCTGCTGAAATAACACCTTTGTTTTCAACTCCTTTGCTTTTTTCTCGTTCTTTTCTTGTTCTTCTATCTCCCTGTTCTCATAATATTGGGCCATTGTCAGTATTCCAGTGGCAGTAGAGACTGGCCACGTACTTTCACACAATTTCAATTTTCCCTTTATGTCTGGTAATAAATTGTCCACGAATTTGTCAACAAAGAGTCTTATCCCCCCTTCAGTAGTCATGTCTTGGCCGCTGTAATCAGAAAAGACACCCTCAAAGCTTGTATAAAAGTCTGAAACACCCTCATCCTTTTTCTGTTTACAGGCGGCCAATTTATCCCAATTTATCCTGTGTGGTGCAAGTATGGTCTTCATTAAATCCAAAATACGCAGTGGGAGAGCCAATATAAGTGGGTCTGGTTTCGCTCCCCCAACCCTGTCTCTTTCTGCTGCTTGCAATTGGTCCCATGTGCCCCCTAGTTCAGCATGGTCGTGCCTCCGTACTTTTGACCATACTTCCTGCGGGACTACTGCTGCCATTAACATGTCAATATCGGACAACGTCATAGTACATGATTCAAGAATTTGTTGCAATTCTTTATAATATCCTGCAGGGTTCTTATGGGGGTCCGGTAAGGCGGCTTTTAGGGTATATGTTTCAGATCTTTTCCATGGGGTGTGTACCCACATTTGTTGAAAATGCCCTGCGGTAATAACTTGGCCAGCGTCATCCGTCACCGGTTCTCGACAAACCGGCGGAACCTCTCTCATGGATGCCCTTATAGAAGGGCTACATGTCCACAGGCGGTCCCTATATACAAGAAGAGTAACAACATAAACATGTAGACCAGAACCAAACGGCAGCCCAGTAGAGGCGCGTTTTCGGAGGTCCACCAGTCCAGCGGGAGCTGAGGAACCATCATCCTCATATTCTTGTATTATAATGTTGCACATAAGGGTGGCTGCATGTAACTGAACTAAACTATCCCATTGTTTCATAGTGTGGACAATGTCCCTGACCCCATAGTCATTCCAATTAGTCATCCACCTCCGTGTCATTTCTTCAATGACATCTTCCTCTTGTGAATTACAGAACAAGTGTCCGCGCAGGGTACGCTTTCGCTGGGTCATGGGACGGGGGGTATGTGTGGTGTTTAAACAGGAGTCAGGGGTGGGCCAAACGGGGGCCAGTCGAGGGGTGGGTACAGTCGGGCGGGGTGTATCCTCTATAGGTCTGATGACAGGGGTGGTGGTGGGTGGCGGAGCACTCGCCTGAGATCCAACCGGGGGTGGTACAATAGGGTCACCTGGTGCAGGTTGAGGATGTAGTGTAGGATATATTGGTGGTGTATATAACGGGGGTTTATCTAACATATCGTTTAAAATGGGGTCTTCGTCTTGTGGCTTATCCACTACTGTCCTGGAAGGGTAACACTTAAGAGTTTGTAAGTGAAGCCTTCGGTCACGTTCTAAAATTTTCTGTTGATGTTCAGCTACGTCAGAGTCATATACCTTTTCAGTCACCGTCCTGGTCTTATGTCTCTGTAATTCTTTCTCTGCCTTCCTACGTCTTTGGTCTGCTTCTTTCTGCCAAGTCCGTAGTGAATCAAACATCCCTGGTCTACTTTTTGTCACAAACAAACGTTCCTGTAAATAGTCTAAGTTATCTTTATCAAATGTCCCGTGAATAGGCCATTGTAAATCAGAACTACCTTTGGTTCTTTTTCTCCATATATCAGACCAGATAATCGGACCTATGCCATATTTAACATATATATCATGATTCGGAGTCCCGGCCGGAGGAGCGGGCATGTTTCCTCCAGGCGGGAAGACAACAACACAATTTCCTGCAACAACTGAACGCTGGCATTCTTCCCGTATTTTTTTTAAAACAAATTCTTACACCAGTGGTTTGAATACACCAAATGAGTGCCAAATATGCCTTTTGCTTCCTATATACTTAAATGACAACTAAGGTCAGTCTTACCACTGACGTCGATCTTTGCAAAGAGCGATAGAAACCGTACAATACTCACAGACCTATTTTTAGACAGGAATCTTTCAATTCCCGTCCTTACCTGACACTTCTGTTATAGTCCAACAGTTGGGGACTCCAGTAGTTCACAGAAAACAGAGACCCGAATTCAGACAGCGCCAGGAGAAGTCGAGCCGGCTGGAAGACACACAGTGGAGATCCGCAGGTCCACGACAGAGAACGAAGCTCAGAATCTGGTGTGGGGTGCCTCCCTTGGAAATCCAATCGTGAGTCCTCCGTCACCTGGTCGGTCCCCTGGATGCCTGACTCGGGTCCCTGTTCGGGCGCCAACTGAGGAACCAGGAAAGATTTGACCCCCACCCGGGGTCTCCTTCCCAGCGGTGGAGGGACACCCTTTATGTCCTCAGTGTCAATTTAGCAGAGAGTTCACAAATCAGACGGAGTCACCAACTGGAGGAATAAAGAGAAGTTTATTACATGGATTATAGCTCGAGCTAATACAAAGTCCCAGGACAGTCAAGTGACTATCCTACGGAGGCTGCCCCTTCACTCTGGGGCACCCAACCTTATATACACACAAAACTGCTTAGTCAGAGGATAACTCCACCCCTAGAGTATTCAAGGTCCTCTACGGCCTTCAGAATATTTCAGGGATACACGTGTGGTGGGAGAAGGTACAGATACAGCTGGCAGGAGGTGGCAACGACCTGTACAAACTTGTTCTGGCAGTTACTGATTAAGCACGACAATTCTCGGAACTGTAATTGGAAAAAGTAAATGGCAGCGATAAGCAGATTGCAGCCCAAGGCTGTGAGCACAAGGTCAATCATCAAAGTTCAAGAGGTTTGTCGAGCACATGGCAACATAATAAAGAAAAACAGATGCCTAGCAGCTATGGTGTATGATTAACTTTATGTACATTTTCTCAGGGCTGACTGCTGTAAAGCCCTTCATTTCCATTGTGGTCTATGGCAGTATTCACTATAGGCCAGTGATGCTTTTAGTGTCATGGTTTCGGGCATCGGAGACTTTATCCCTGAGTGAGGGCACCCATCCGTCATTCACAGGCATTGATCCCACCCTTTCCCGTTCGTCACGCAGTAGGAGTGAATGCCAGCATGAGTAACTTGGTGCCTTGCCTTTGGTAATGCTAAGAATTGTAATGCTAATCTTGAGTTATTTATATTGAGCTGTGACCCTTTGTCACCTTAACCACCCCCACTGTGACACGCCGGGCGGGAGATGCAAACAAGCCTTGGCAGCTGCAAGAGACGCAGTGCACAGGGGTACTGTCCTGTGTGGGAAGGGAAGGGCTTACCTCCACCAAAGTTGGACAGCTGGCAGAGATGACCAAGAGGATTAATCCAGACCACCACCCATGATGCAGTAGATCCACGTACCTCAGGCTGAGAGGAGATCCACGCAGCCGGTCACCATTGCAATTGGTGCCTGCAGATGCAGGGTAATGACTCCTTCACTCCAAGGGAGATTCTTTCTTCCCTCTTGTGCAGACTTAAGACTTGCCACCCTCAGAGGATGCACAGCCGGGGAAATGTTGCAGAAGCTGGAAGGAGCCGTGGAAACAATGTTGCGAGCAGAGACTTTGTCATGGATGCAGATTGTCGGTTCCTGGAGGGTCCAGTCGTGGTTCCACTGGCTAGAAGTTGAAGTAGAGGTTGCAGAGGAGCCCTTTTGGAATCTTGCAAGCTGAATCTGAGGACCCACCCAGGAGATAGCCCTGAAAGGGGGATTGGTCCCCTAGCCAGGTGACCACCTATAAGGAAGGGGCTCTGACATCACCTGCCTGACCTGGCAACTCAGATGCTCCCAGAAGTCCCTGCCAACCTTGGATTCAAGATGACAGAACCCAGGGACCTTCTGGAGGAGCTCTGGGCACCACCCCTGCTGTGGTGAGGAACAGGGAAGTGGTCACTCCCCTTTCCGTTGTCCAGTTTCACACCAGAGCAGGGACTGGAGGTCCCTGAACCTTGTAGACTGGTTTATGCATGGAGGACATCAAATGTGTCCATCAAGGCATACCAGTGGCTTGAGGAGGCTACACCCAAGCCATGTAACACCTGTTTCCAAAGGGAGAGGGTGTTACCCCCCTTCTCCCAAAGGAAATCCTTTGTTCTACCTCCCTGGGCCTGAGCTGTTCAAGCAGCAGGGAGGCAGAAACCTGCCTGAGGGGTGACATCAGCTTGGGCTGCCTGGGGAAACCCTAGTAGGCTGGTAGGAGCAATGCTGGGGGTCCTCCAAGGAGCCCCCAGAGTGCATGAAATCATACTTCCAATACTGGCAAAAGTATTAGGGCATGATTCTGACATGCTTGATACTAAACATACCTAGTTTCAGAGTTACCATGATGTAGCTGGATATAGGTAGTGACCTAAGTCCAGTACACACATAAAATGGCGTCCCAGCACTCTCAAAGTCCACGGAAATGGCATTGGAGTTCGTGGGGGCACCTTTGCTAGTGCAGGGGTGCCCCCACACCCAGGTAGTTGCACCCTGCCCTCTGGGCTAGGCGGGGCTGCCATCGGGGTGACTTACAGTGACCTGGTGCAGTGACCTGTAGTGAAAACGTGTGCATGCACCGTTTCACGCAGGCTGGAATTGCAGACCTGCAGATCATTTTGCATAATGCATGCTGCAGTCTATGAGGATCTCCTCGTACCCCAATGCCCTGGGAACCGGGGTACCATATATTAGGGACTTACATGGGGCACCAGTATGCCAAATGTGGGGTGAAAATGGTACAAGTTAGAAGGGAGAGAGGATAATCACTGGGGTCCTGGTTAGCAGGATCCCAGTGAACACAGTCAAATACACTGACAACAGGCAGAAAATGGGGGTAACCATGCCAAGAAAGAGGGTACTTTCCTACAGTGGTTGAGATGGTAAAATAAGGGAGATGCAAGGAAGTGCATTCAGGCGAGAGTGAAAAGAGGGTGCTGAAGAGGAAAAGAGAGGAGGTTGAAAATGTGCAGATGGATGAGATGTGCAGAGAAAAGGAATTACATATCCAACATAAAGCACACATAAATGAAGGCCATACTTCTTTCACAGGCCTCAATATTTAATCTGTAGACTTTCAATTTCAGAATTGAAACATTTCCTATATTAATTATTTGTAACAAATCATTGTTGTTTCTCATTTATCTCAAACAGATAACCATTGTCAAAGCCAATAGGACTGACACGTTTTAGGTGTGTGTCAGTTGTATTTCTGGATATAATAACATCTCAGAGAGAAACCAAAATCCAGGTCTGCTGGCAGACTAAGGGAATCACAGAAACTTATTTTAGATGTCCCTTTTAGAGAGCCCTTAAGTTTTTCATCCCACTAAAAGACCTGTCTGCACATATTTCTGTATGACTGGTTGCAGTCAGCAGCTGTGGGTGCTTCCTGATGCCTGGTTAGAACATTGTCTTCCAAAGTTGATGCTGCATGCAGTGCAAGACACTGAGCACACACACACTTGAAAGGGCCTAAAGTTGTTGCGCTGTACAATTTGCACATTAAAATAACTGTTGAATTTATTATTGCAGTAATATATGGGGCAGTTTTTAATGTGTTTAATATTTCAAGGCTATGCATTTGCGCTACTTTATAAACCTTGCTTTCTTACTAAATTCATTTGCTTTCAAATGCACCATTTGTCCATCTTTTTTCAATTTATTTTCTTGGGAGGAGGGCCCACCCTGTATCCCACATTTGTCCATTAGGCTTGCTTGCTTCACTCGCTACATAAAAATCATACCCAACTTTTATGCCACACCACTTTCAAATATCAACAGCCACCACTGCCCTACAGTCCTCTTTTCTAACGGGAAAGAGGAGAGAATTTTAGTTAGTTTATTTTGGTGGCATGCACAAGCTTGGTACCGCTGGGGTCTGTTTTGTATTAGTCATGATAAAGAGAAAGAAATACAAGGGCTAGGATAGGCTTTTTGCCAGAGGGGGTGATGGGAGGGGCAATCCAAGAAGGAATGTGCTGTGTGTGTTAGTGATAACAGCTTGTTTACAGGTAATAAGTAGTCACTGTCAGCCTGGGGCTCCTCTGGAACTCTGTTCCTATAATCCGGTAGTTAGCATTGCGACCGAAGAGTGCCCTCTCCCTGTGGCAGGAAAGCTACACGATAATGCTGTGATTTAGCAGAGGCGCAACAGGTGCAGTGACATCGGGGCTCAAGGGTCCGAAAGGTCCATTTCTCCTTAAATATTGCTGTGTTTTCTGCCAAACGGGGAGATAGGACCTATTTTCCCACCATGCATTAGGACCCATGGATACCTTGCTATGCTACTACGACTTAGTGCTGGAATTGGCGACAGGGATGCGAGCCCAGGGCTTTAAGTTGGCCGTATCCCTCCAGGTCTCAGATCCTGTAATATTTTAGAACGGGTAGTGTAACTGGTCCCTATCGGGCCTTATATTCATCTCTAACTTTACTGGAAATAACACTGACGATTTTTGAACAATTAATGCAATAAATGTTCAGGTAATCCATGTCAGTGATTTAGTTCTCGTTTAAATTTCACACTTTACTGAATCTTGCAGTCCATTAGTGTTAGCTATTGCCAGCACGTTTTGTTTCTGTAAATGTTTTTGTTCGTTCAGCATGTGCCTCGTCTATAGTGGATGCTTTGAAATGACTAGCCTCCAGGTTTTTATAACGGTCACGATTAAGAGGCCTAAAGTTGAGGTTGAAGGAAGTGTGAGTCAGAGTGTCAAAAAGGTGTTAAAAATACATGGGAGTCCAATCTTTGCTCAAACGCGCACATAGCCAACCAATCTCGAAACCAATAGCCCAGGCTGGTTGTAGGTAGGTGTATGTCAGTTGCTGTGTTATCATATTTGGATGCAACAAGAGAAAGTTCAGAGAGACACACAATGCAAATCACAGGAATTTAGTTTACATGGTTAAGCAACGCCTACACCTACACAGACCACGCCCCTTTTAGAGACCCTCCATTTTTTTCATTCCACTTAAGGGCCTGGGCGAGCCAGCAACTGCACAAACTGGGGTGTTGCTGAGGTTTGACGAGCGCCGTTTCCTTGCACTACAAAGCAGGAGCAGGGTCTATGCTTCCAACCTTTAGGGGAGTACATTTTATTGAGTTTAACCACACAGGTGCTTCAGTGCACCAAAATCACCAGGGTAGCAAGTGACATCACATGACATGAGACCTTTGTGCAGACACTTGTATATTTATTTTAAAATCAATCTATATCAATATCTGGGGAGCAACATCTTAATGCATTGAGCGATAACAGGTGCAAGAGCCAATTATAACACTGAGCCAAAGCTGAAGCACACGTGATTTTAACTTGTCGCCGGTGTCTCGTGCAACTACATAACGGTAGATATTTCCACACCTGCAACTAAATTATGCCTTCCCAGTACCAGTGTCCTGCCGTCCTTGCCAGTGTTGGCGGGGTGTGTGACTGGCAGCAGCCCCTGGGAGATACGCTTGGAGACAACAGCAGTTAGTCACACCTGAGCAGCACCATGCCTGCCCTTGGCTGCCAGCCAGCTCAAACAGAGGGCGCTAAAGTGATTTTATGTGTTCACAAAGTTATTGCAATCCCGGACATGATGCCTTGACTTTTTTATTGCCCAAATCAATAACGATTAGGAAGAGCTTCCTACACGATTTGATAACTTGGTTTATAGGATAGAGATTAAGGAACAATAACTGACAGTTTGAAAAGTACACGTTGCCGATGTATGAAGAAAAAAGGTTGCTTAAATAAAGGCCGTTTTCTGTAGTCTGACCTGCTTTTTTACCATACGTAGGTCCACATATATTACATTTATACTGGGTGCTCCCGTTTGTTTTGTAATGTGGCTATGCATCTCATAATCCGAAATTTTAAAGTAATATTTAACATATTTTGTGTGCTTTTCTTAAATACACATTTAATTAGATGCATTGCAATTGGTACACAAACCCTCCTTTGGATTTCCATATTTTTCAATGTCCCTCAAAATAGCTTGTAACCTTTGGCAACTCTCCCTTGAAGAGTCAGTCACGAGAGGAGAACTGAGGTTTGCCTTAATTCCCTGTGATAGTGTGACCATTCAACTCGAGGGGCACGGTGAAGGTCACTTGCATTGACAGTCTGAAACCACAAACTGCCCACATTCATGTGACAAATGTGTGTACTGCCATCTGAGTCATCACTAGGTAGGCCCTTGGAAGGCAACTCTAGAATCAGAAGATGAAGATGGAAAACTGATCCGGAGGTGTGGGTGGGGGGTTGCTGATTGGGAGAGAGGAAATTGGGTGACAGTGAAACAAACTATGTGGGAGGCAAAATCTCTTCCATTTCGTCTGCCATCCTTACACTCTGTTTTGATTTGGTGAATTATTAATTTAAGGGAGTTTTATATTTTGTTGGGATATAGCGTTTGAATAAGGCAATCTTTTAATGGTCTGGCTGGACAGCACAGCTGTCGCCAGACAATTATGTGATCATCACTAGAAAGGGGCTTTGGCTCCACCCACATGGGATCCAGGAGTATATGTTTTGATTGGGCAGGAGTTGTGTGCGTCCACAAAAATAATGCCTAATCTCAATGCAGATGTGATCATTTTGTTTATTTATCCAGGTGCCAACGATTGAAGATTCAGTGGCACACAGATGATACTGGAGTGCTATTTAGGGGCAAAACCGTATGTAGTATAGTGTCATTGACACTATTTGCGACTCGCAAGGGGGTCTCAAATGCCCACCTCATGATTATTCATGAGGTAGGTGGCAATTTGCAACCCCGTTGGGAATGGCGGCCCTCACAGGGATGGTGGCCTGCTGGAGACAGCAGACCACCATGTCTGTGACTGCTTTTAAATAAAGCAGTTTATTTTCTTGTAATGCAGCCTGTTTTCCTCAAAACAATCATACATGGGACTGCGAGTCGCATTTAGGAAGGGAACATCCTTCTTAATTGCGAGTCGCAATCCCGCTTTTCGATTAGGTAAAAAGTTTACCGAATCACAAAACTGGGTTTGTACATGGGGAAGTGCTTTTTGCACATTGCAAAACCGCCAGATTTGCTGTTTGCGACGTGCAAAAAGCTCAGTACCTGTGGCCCAAAGTGTCTTAAATACCTGGCTATTTTATGTTGCTTTTCTCTTGAAGCAGCACACATGGGAGGTGGGCATTCATTAACCTACATAGATTTTTAGGTCTGGCTCGGCTATGCAACTCGCACCTGACCTTTTAACTTACACCATTATTAGTCTATATTTCTTTGCTCCCACACTAATACATGTCTAGTCCTATGTGCTTTACTTGTTCACATTACCATACAGCATTCCTTTAAAGCAGTTCAATTGGCATTGCCAGTGCTTATTTTGATTTAAAAGTATGACGGAATAAAGGAGTGGTTAATATTAGTTAAATACTAAATTTCTGTTATAGTAGTAAAATAGTCTCTTAAAAGTAGAAAAGTTGTATTGCTGGTCGGCTCCTGACTCCTGCTTGTGACTCACCGAGTCTCACAAAATGACCACTTTGCTGTTTAACTGAAAACAATATACGAAGCATTTTGCTTTGTAAACTAAGTCCTGCAAAAATCTGTTTGTTTTTAAATTATGTTACACAAAATGTTGAATATGTTAGTGACTTTAGCATTTTGAATATATTTTCCCCATTCTATCAGAGCCAGCACTTTGTTCAATATTTGGAACAAATATAAAACACGCCTGCCAGCTTTGTACTACTATGAAAAACTTCTGAAAGTTGGAGACGAGCTAACTCAAATCAAGGTAAGTAAATTAAATAAGAATGTGTTTTTTTTATTTGCCTCCAAAAACACTTGTATGTGTTTGAACACTTCCCTGAGTTTGGCTTCCTTGATCAGTGATGTTTAAGGGGCCCATGATTCATAGTTACTGTATAGACAAGCTCAACCGCTGAGGCTTCGACCCAGAGGAGACTGATCACATGAACTAGCAAAAGCATCTTAAATTCGACAGGTTATACAATTGGTCACTGTTCCAAAGCAGCAGAACAGGATCATTTTTGTGGAAGCCTCTTTTTTAATTTCCCATTGTTTTATGTTGTGCAAAGATCTTTTTTTCGGATGCCAACAAAGGACCCTCCTGGATTCATACAAAGGAAACCTCATGCACACTAGAGGTACCATCCACGCATAGTTAGGATACACTGGAACCAACCCTCTGCATAATCACAGTGTCCTTGAATTTGATTGCCTTTAATTCATTTGTCGCCTCAAGTATGTTTGATAGCCGTGTCTGCTCTTAGCTAATCTGGTGTATCTTTAACATTTTTAGATTTTCCCTTTGTCTTACTAAGTCTGTGTTGCACGTTGTTCCTGTGTTCTGTGCCATTGGTTAAGGAAGGAGAACTCTGTACATCATTGTGGGTTTCATTATGCTTTCCGTATCACCTGCTCGTGCTGCTTCAGAACCTGCACCTTTCAGGAGTCTTAGAGCCTGGTGTCGAGCTGCAGCAGTCTTTTGCATGTGCGAAGGCATAAACTCAGTAGTGGGCTATGGACTGTATGCTGAGAGTTCCCTTCAGGTATGTATGCAGTATATAAAGAATGGGAGCCTGGCTTGGAATCAGGAGGTAACATTCTTATCTGACAGGCAAAGCCTGATATAGCTGACATCTCCCTGTGTGCAGCAGGATAGCATTAGGATCTGATGTGATTGATGTTTGGAACTGCCACCTAACGAAACGTGAGCATAAGAGGCTAGGCTGCGGTTAAACTGATAGAAGATTGGTGGAATGGGAAGATGGCGTCACCAGATACCTTTGATATGAATCATGGACCCACCATAAATGTAAGATCACTTCAGTTTCCTGATAGCTTAATGTTCCATTAAGAGCTCAAATAAGGAAACAAAAAATGTACTGATGTCACTATCAGGGGCGTTGCTTCAGTGGTAGTGTTTGGGGTGCTATACCTCCCTAATAAATGCATGTTCTTCTAAATAGTTGGGTACAGGTGATTTCAGCAGTCGGGTATGGTGAGGTGTCTGTCGGATTTCAACAGTAATTTGTACATAGAAACAGAAAGAAAACGCTCGCACTTTCTTTATCTCTGTTTTGAAAGCCTTTAACAAGGTTAGTTATATTACAAAATAATGTTTTCTCTGTCTCTTACCCCTACCAATCAACATTCGTCTCTCACAGCCCCTTTAGCCCCTTTCATGCGCCCTGCTTGTCATATAATTTAACATTAAATGCCAGCGCCATTGTTTGGAAATCTGAAGCTCACCCCCCCCCTCTCTACCCCACCCCCCAAATCTTACCGACCGAGCTACGCCCCTGGTCACTAGGTCCCTCTCACATAGGCAATCCTCTATCATATCCCCACCCCTCCCCACCCGCTGCCTACAATCCATTTGCAAGCCTTTTATTTTCTTACTGCCTGGAGTTGCCACAGTCGGCACCTAGTCTACATCTTACCAAATATTTTTTTAACGAAAGTGACCATGTAAAAGTTAGATTCACACAGCTTTCGTTAATTTTCAAGTTCTTTGTTTTCTTTGTCAATATTTCTCTTCTTTTTTGAATTATTGGTAGTAACACATATAGGGGGTCATTCTGACCCTGGCGGTCACCGACCGCCAGGGCCAACGACCGCGGAAGCACCGCCAACAGGCTGGCGGTGCTTCCTGGGCCATTCTGACCGCGGCGGTAAAGCCGCGGTCAGAAAAGGGGAACCGGCGGTTTCCCGCCGGTTTACCCCTGGCCCAGGGAATCCTCCATGGCGGCGCTGCTTGCAGCGCCGCCATGGGTATTCCGACCCCCTTCCCGCCATCCTGTTCCTGGTGGTTTTTACCACCAGGAACAGGATGGCGGGAACGGGTGTCATGGGGCCCCTGGGGGCCCCTGCACTGCCCATGCTACAGGCATGGGCAGTGCAGGGGCCCCCTAACAAGGCCCCACAAAGATTTTCAGTGTCTGCTTTGCAGACACTGAAAATCGCAACGGGTGCCACTGCACCCGTCGCACCCCTGCAAATCCGCCGGCTCCATTCGGAGCCGGCTTCCTCTTTGCAGGGCCTTTCCCGCTGGGCCGGCGGGCGATCTCTTGGAGATCGCCCGCCGGCCCAGCGGGAAAGTCAGCGGTGCGGTCTTTTGGCGGTCTCCACCCGCCGGGGTCGGAATGACCCCCATAGTGTAACATAGAATGCTCTGACAGATATCCTATGCATCAGCCCTCTTGAAGCTATAGTCATGGGATGGTCCAAAGGTCATGCAGGGTCTCTGCATGAGAATGCCACCCAAACAGGAAATACTTAATTATCTCATTTGCATAGATTGTTATGAAAGGGTGGTGGTGGAGGGCTTTTGTTGAAATCGTCAAGGAAAATGTAATAGCCAAAATCATGTAAAAATCCTTTTGCGGGAGGAAATTGCACAAATCAATTTGGATAACTTGGTGCTTTCTTGTTAATTACACAAAAACTCCTGTGGCGACACTTCCCCAGTCGGTCGTTTCTTGAAAATACGAGTTTCCTATGGCAACCCATTTTACCAGTGGGAATGCACCATCTAACAGTGGAAACTCTCAGTATTTGTTTGTTGATTGGGAGCAGTGGGCTGTGAAAAAGGCTAGAGGATGATGTTAGTGAACTGGAACAAATGCAGATACAAGCATTAACATGGAAAGCTGATAGGAAGTCAAAGGAATGCTTATTGTTAGTAACAAACAAGTGCAGATAAAATTATACACATATGTACTCAAAGTTCTTCACCTCGTTTTTTATCATTGTTCCTGAACTGTAGGGTATTTATAAGCGTAAAGGTTATAATTATTAATAAGGCAAACATATTTGAAATATGAATAGTTATAGACAGTGCTTAATATGTAAAGTACCTGGGTCCACCCTTTACCTCAAAAGCCCTCTCCTGACACTTGGGAACATTAGAGTTGCCGAATACCAAGGCTACTCAGTGTTGATCACACCGCCTTAGTCTTTCTCACTTTTGCAGGTTTTTTTTTATCCCTGCTTTTTCCCTTTGTCACTGTTTTTCTACCATTCCTTCCTACCTCCCCTTGTGAAAACATAATCTTGTATTCCTATTGCTTTAACTGCCGCATTCCCTTGCATCTGCATACCACAACGTCCATTGATATATGTTATAATCAAATGTGAATGTTCTTTTTTTATTAGCATTTAGTACCATTTAGCCTTAGGATGCTTGCTAAGCTTCATGACTCTATTAGTCCTAGCTGCCAGTTTATTTGCACATTTTGTGCCTATCTTATTAAAGCTCGGACTCACTTTCGATGTTGGCAATCAGAAGCGTGATTTTAGGAAATGTATGATGTCAGCAGTGTGTTCATATGCTCTTAATATCGAGAAAACCGCACATTTTCTCAAGGAGAAAATCCTGACACCTGCCCTTTAGATCAGGTTGACTGAAAGTAACAACTTTCTTTCATCTCGGTATACTTATAGCCTTCTGTTGGGTGAAATTGTATAAAAACAGTTCGAATTAACTTGCATTTTCGTGTTACATGCTTCAAACGGTTGTTTTGGATGAGAGCTCTGCTCGGTTGAAATGACAATTATATCTCGATTGTTTGCTGTGCTACATATTGTTTCTGCATGCAGGACTTTTGGCTTTCCGACATGTTCAATTTTAGCATCCCCCTTTTTGCCTTTCTTTGTCTTCTTCTGGGTCAAAGTTTAATGAATAATATGTTCTGATGGATACAACTACCTGTGGATTCCTCACCTAATGAATACTCCCATGGCGCCAGCATTCGACGGAAATCTTCTTACTAGTCTCTGCACGTCGACGAGGACGTCACTCTAGCCCACGCGACGCCGTCTGACGTCATACAGGCAATAAGAGGTCCTCGACGACGTGCGGACGTCAGTTCCCTTTTTTCCGTGCATTCGAAACGGTTATCTTCGAGGGAGCAACTGTTACTTTTGTGGTTACAGTGTATTTTTGCTGCGTAGTCTTTCGCTGTGGTAATAATGTCGCAGAGAAAGTCTGGATTCAAGCCTTGTCGTGAGTGTGGAGGCAAGATGTCGGTAACGGATCCTCATTCCGATTGCCTTTGGTGTTTGAGCTCCGACCACGACGTCTCGACTTGTGATTCATGCCAGCACATGAATCCGAAGGCCCTCAAAGAACGTGAGGCGAAGCTGTTTATGGCAAAATCGAAGGAGAAGCATCACAAGAAGTCTTCTTCTCCAAGACATCGGCTTCATCGAGACTCCCGGCGCCGTAGAGAATCACGGCGTCATTCGAAGGAGACTCGTTCCAGGTCTTCGGATCGGCGCCGAAGGACATGGGAGATTAGTCCCACGGTTACGCCGCATCCTTCGACGCCGTTGCCCTCTCCGGCGTCTCCAACTTCACCTGGACAGGCGTCGGTGATTGAGGTATTGGAGCCTCAGGTGTTTTCTCCGGCGCAGACGTCGAGGCCAGCGTCGGGGTCGCCTCCGAGACAGGCACCTCAGTATCCGGCTTTTCCCACCCCTGGAGCCGTTAGTTCCGCATTCTTGAATGCGATGTATGCCATGTTCCAACAGATGGCTCCAGGGGGTGCTCCGGCTGGGCCTTTGGCCTTTTCTTTGGGTGATCCTGCGTCTCTTCGGCCGGCACCCTTTATGCCCTTTCTCCCTTTTGGGAACGTGGGCTCGGCGCCAGTGTCGGCGCCGGTGGCCGCTCCGGTGGCTTCAGAAGGATTGGCCCCGGGGATTTCCATCCCGTCGACGTCGGGATTTCGGCCTGTGACTCCGGTGGGTCCATCTGCTTCAGCTGCTCTTTCGTCGGCGCCGAAGTTACCTGTGGCGCCGGACGCGGCATCGGTGGCTTCTGAAGATCAGCGCCGATCTTCGACTTCGGCGGAGGCATTGTCGACTCCGCGTATTGAACAACGACTTCATTCGAGGAGACGTGCTCTCCGTGTATTAGAGGAGCAGGAGTACCAACGAGCCCTGGAGGAAGGAGAGCTAGAGGTCTCGGGTGATGGGCTGCGTGGTCTGGAGTCGGCCAGTGGGCTGGACACTTCCCCTGAGTGGGATCTTTCGTCCCCGGGAGAATATACTGAGGAGGCTGCTTCCTTTCATGCAGTGGTACGGAAGGCAGCTAGTTTTTTGGACCTGCCTTTGCCGGTGGTGGAGGCTAAACAAAACCTTTTAACAGAGGTGTTACATCCGGCCTCAGCTGCGGCGGAGCCTCTTTTGCCATTTAATGACGCTCTGCTGGATCCGGTGTTAGAGGTGTGGAAGAGGCCGGCATCTTCCCCAGCAGTTCACAGAGCCGTGGCCAGGAGGTATCGGGCGGCTCCGACTGATCCTGGTTTTCTATCTAGGCACCCTACGCCGGAGAGCTTGGTGGTGCAGGCCTCCTGTTCATCCAAGTCAGCGCCTGGTTCTTTCCCGACGGTGCCTGGGGACAGAGATTCTAAGAAACTAGAGGCGCAGTCCAAGAAGATTTTTTCGTCCTGCAGTCTGGCGTTAAAAGCCACTAATGCAACCTGTATCCTGGGGAGGTATATTCATGCTCTGATGGATGACATTTCCTCATCGTTTACGGAGCTTCCCCAGGGTCTTTTGGATCTTGCTTCAAATGCCCAGGCTGCTGCGACCCAGATTATCCAGACGGGACTGGATACCACCGACTCGGTAGCCAGAGCAATGGGCACAACTGTGGTGGCAAGGAGACAGGCCTGGCTCCGTAACTCGGGCTTTTCTGCGGATGTACAGTCCACATTGTTGGATCTCCCGTTTGATGGGGACAAACTGTTTGGGGCCAAGGCTGATTCGGCCTTGGAACGTTTTAAGGAAAGCAGGGCCACGACTAAGTCGTTAGGGCTCCAAGCTCCTTCTGCCACGGCCTCTTCCAGATTTTTCAGGAGGTTTCGTGGATTTGGGCGTGGCTCTTCCTCCTCTTCTTTTCGGGGAAGATATCAGAAACCTGCCTCTTCCCATCCCTATAGATCTTTTAGGGGGAGAGGTAGGGTCCGCACCAGAGGAGCCTCTCAGCAGCACTCTGCCTCTTCCTCATCCTCTGGCGGGGTGCAGCAGGGGAAGCAGCCTTAGGCTTCTGCCATTTCCCACTCACTCCTCTCCTGTAGGGGGAAGATTACAGCATTTTCTCACGAAATGGAAGACTGTTACAACGGACACGTGGGTTTTCAGTATTGTGGGAAAAGGCTACACCCTTCCCTTTCGGGAGTTCCCGCCCCTCATCCCGCCCGCCCTTCTTATTGTTCAGAAGAACACCTCCTGTTGCTAGAACAGGAGGTACAAGTCCTCCTTTCAAAGGGCGCGGTGGAGTTGGTCCCAGAGCAGGAAAGGGGTCGAGGATGTTACTCAAGGTATTTCCTGATTCCCAAGAAGGATGGTCGTTTGAGACCAATTCTGGACCTGAGGATCTTGAATTGGTTCCTCAAGCAGGAAAAGTTCAAGATGCTGACCCTAGCACAGGTGCTTTTGGCGTTGAACAAGGAAGACTGGATGGTGTCTGTCGACTTGCAGGATGCTTACTTTCATATCCCGATACTCAAGTCACACAGGAAGTATCTCCGGTTTGTGGTGGGATCGCAGCTCTATCAGTTTGCGGTCCTTCCGTTTGGTCTTACTTCAGCACCTCGAGTCTTCACGAAGGTGATGTCGGTGGTTGCGGCAGAACTCGGAAAGAAGGGGATAGCAGTATTCCCTTACTTGGACGACTGGTTGATCAAAGCCAAGTCCCCGGAGCTTGTGTCGCATCATCTGCAGTCAACAACCCAGTTGTTGTTCGACCTGGGTTTTTCGGTGAACGAGCCCAAATCTCACCTAGAGCCCTCTCAGCGCCTCCTGTTCATAGGGGCAGTACTGGATACAACATTGGGTCGGGCCTTTCCTCCGCCTCAGCGGATTCAAGATATTCAGGATTTGGTTCCAATGTTTCGAAATGGAGCGGTAGTTCCAGTCCTCAAGGTCCTTCGTCTGCTCGGTCTGTTTGCCTCCTGTATTCTGTTGGTCACGCATGCTCGCTGGCACATGAGGGCTCTTCAGTGGTGCCTCCGAAGGCAGTGGTCTCAGCACAAAGGGGATCTAGAGGGTACTGTCAGGATCTCCAGAGATGCTGCTGTGGATTTGAAGTGGTGGATTGCAAGCAACAATCTTTCACAAGGAAAGCCGTTCCAGCAGTCGCCCCAGTGGCCACAGTCATAACGGATGCTTCCACTCTAGGGTGGGGAGCTCATCTGGGGGATCTGGAGATCAAAGGTCTTTGGTCTCCAGAGGAACAGATGTTTCACATCAATCTGTTAGAGTTACGGGCTGTACGTCTGGCTCTCAAGGCCTTCCTCCCTTCCCTTCGTGGTCAGTCGGTACAGGTCCTAACGGACAATACTACCACGATGTGGTACATAAACAAGCAGGGAGGAGTGGGGTCGTACCTTCTCTGCAGAGAAGCTCTTCGACTATGGTCCTGGGCAAAGGACCATCAGATTTGCTTGATAGCAAACCATCTGGCCGGAGTCTTGAACGTGCGTGCGGACAGTCTCAGTCGCCATTTCTCGGCAGACCACGAGTGGCGTCTCCATCCAGATCAAGTCCGTTTAATCTTCCAGAGGTGGGGGTTTCCTCGGGTAGATCTGTTTGCCACTCGAGAGAACGCGCATTGTCCGTTATTCTGCAGCCTCCAGTATCCGATGCAGGGAGCGTTGGGGGACGCGTTTCAAATAACCTGGTGCGGCCAGTTGCTTTACGCGTTTCCTCCCATACCCTTGATTCCTCGAGTATTGAGGAAGATTCGCCAGGACCGGGCTCTAGTCATCCTAATAGCTCCGGATTGGCCAAGGAGGGTATGGTACTCCGACCTTCTCCAACTCTCAATGTGCCCTCCGCTCCGTCTCCCTTTCAGGGCAGACCTCCTCTCGCAGTCGCAGGGGCAGGTTCTACACCCCAACCTCCAGAGTCTGCACCTACATGCCTGGAGATTGAACGGGGCAACCTGAGTTCCTTCTCTCTCCCGCCTGAGGTAGTGGATGTTATATTAGCGGCCAGGCGACACTCCACTAAATCTATCTACGCTAATAGATGGTCTAAATTTGTTGCGTGGTGTGGAGAGAGGCAGATTGATCCTTTGCATGCTCATCTATCGGACGTTTTGTCTTTTGCTCTGTCTCTAGCGCAGAAAGGTTGTGCAGTGGCTACCATTAAGGGTTATTTATCGGCCTTGTCAGCCTTCATATGTCTTCCAGACCAACCATCTTTATTTAAATCCCCTATTGTTATCGGATTCTTGAAAGGTCTTCTAAATAAATATCCTTCAAAGCCATTCGTTATGCCGCAATGGGATTTGTCCTTGGTCCTGACTTTCCTTATGGGGTCCCCTTTTGAACCTATGCATTCTTGCCCCTTAAGGTATTTGGTTTTAAAAACAGTCTTCCTGATAGCTATAACATCAGCAAGGAGAGTGAGTGAGTTGCAGGCCTTATCAGTAAAGCCCCCTTATACAACTTTTTATGGGGATAAGGTGGTGTTGAGGACCAAGGCTGCTTTCCTCCCGAAGGTTGTTTCACCCTTCCATTTGGCTCAGGCAATTACTTTGTCCACGTTCTATCCTCCGCCTCATCCTTCCAAAGAGGAAGAAAGACTGCAGCGTCTGGACCCAAAGAGAGCGTTGAGCTTCTTTATTGATAGAACAAAGGATTTCAGGCTGGAGGATCAGCTGTTTATTGGATACGTGGGCAAGAGGAGAGGAAAGGCAGTCCACAAGAGAACACTATCCAGGTGGGTTGTTCTTTGCATTAAAATCTGTTACTCTTTGGCAAAGAAGGATCCTCCTGAGGGCATTAGAGCTCATTCCACCAGAGCTAAGTCGGCCACTTCGGCCTTGGCCAGAGGTGTTCCTGTGGTCGACATCTGCAAGGCCGCAACTTGGTCGTCCCTTCACACTTTTGCAAAACATTACTGTTTGGATTCTGAGGTTAGAAGGGACGGCCATTTTGCACGGTCAGTGCTGCAGGATTTCTTGGTTTGACCATTTAGGCACCCACCGCCAGGCGTGGTACTGCTTTGGGACTCTATTCATTAGGTGAGGAATCCACAGGTAGTTGTATCCATCAGAAGAACGAGTTACTTACCTTCGGTAACGACTTTTCTGGTGGATACATTAGCTACCTGTGGATTCCTCACGGTCCCACCCGCCTCCCCGTTGCCTTTCTGGTCTTACCAAGTAATCCTTGAGTACGCTCCTCTTGGTCTTTGAGGGTGCAATAGATGTTGTATATATATTATATTTATATATGTATATATCTTTGTGTATATACTTGATGTGTATATATATTTAAAAAAAAGAGAGAGTTATATATATATATATATATATATATAAAAGATTTACAGTTATTCATTCAATGTTGTGTATTTTTACAATGTAATGGGATGTTGCCTTGCTCTTTCATTGCATTGCCTGGTTGTTCTCATGCACGTAAAAAATGATTGGTACTGACGTCCGCACGTCGTCGAGGACCTCTTATTGCCTGTATGACGTCAGACGGCGTCGCGTGGGCTAGAGTGGCGTCCTCGTCGACGTGCAGAGACTAGTAAGAAGATTTCCGTTGAATGCTGGCGCCATGGGAGTATTCATTAGGTGAGGAATCCACAGGTAGCTAATGTATCCACCAGAAAAGTCGTTACCGAAGGTAAGTAACTCGTTCTTATGGTCCCCAAAAAAGAGGGGCTACGGGCTCCACCTGCACACATCAGTTCAGAAAAGCAGTGCTTATAAATATGCCTGTCATACTTTGTTAGAGGACACAAGGCAGACAGGGGCTACTGATCCCAAATTGTGGTGCATGAGGTTGTTTGGTGCTGGTGTCCTGGAGTCCATCCTGCTACGGCTCTGCAAACGGGCTGCAACTCACTCTTCGGGTAGGGAGGGCAAGCAGTCAAAGGCTTCTCAGGGAGGTACTGTGGGGGACAAGAGCTCAGAATTCAAAAGACAACCAAGAGACTAATCACGCAGTTTTACTAAATACTACACATTCCAAAGGTAGTTCAGTTGCAGGGTTATATACTCCTTGTGGGATCTATTGTGTCCACTTCCTCCCTGCTTGTTTCTATTGATTGGCCCAGGCAAAGATATGGATAGAGCCATTGGCTAGGCACTAGCGCAGATTACTAGTGATTGGCCCGTAGGTCAGTTCAGTTGTCTTTTTGCCCAAGAATTCTCTGCCTTTAAACTTTAGCGACATCAGTTTTCCTGTACTTACATCACAGTCTATCAGGTTGTGCAGACCAACAAAGCATTACATGCTCAGTGACACTGGTGAGTTCCAGGTATGGACTTATACAATCACTGTCTTCACACTCGTGAGCTTTTGCACCAGGGCTGAAGACCACACACAGCAGTCTAGCATGCTTTAGGATTGCAGGTGCTAAGCAATGTTGCTTGGCAGACTTTTCAGTTGCTGTGACCTTTGGGCCAACAAAGGTTGACCTTCATCCTCAGAGGTGGCAGTCTTTGGGGCCAGTGGAAGCAGATGCTCACCTTGGGCAATTGCAGCCCTGGAGGATGATGCAGCAGGCACTCATCTTTGGATGTTCCACCCTGGAGACTGATGCAGTGAGATGTTTACATCTTCAACAGTTCAGCTCTGGAGGCCAGTGGACGTAAATGCTCATCTTCAGCAGATCAGGTGCAGAAGGCTGATGCAGATTATATTGGTTGGGCACCTCTGGTGGCAGTACTAGGCATGACTGGTCACTCAGCCACACAGTGACACCTTGGACTACTTCTTTACATCTTTATGCAGCCTACAGTGGGAACTGCAATGGGAAACTGGAGGACCCTGCAGACTTTAGAAAATTAACTGCTATGTGCCCTCTGAGCAGTCAACCACCTCTGCGTGTCCTATGCACTAGGAATATGCTGGGCATCTCCTCCTGGACAAGCTTCCCTTCTTCAAAGCCAGGAACTCTCTTTCCCTCTCCAATCAAACCAGCAGACTTTTAGGAACTTTGGCAAACACTTGACCTTCTCCAGCAAGTTGTAGACTGCGGGTGATATCCCTTCACCTGTGAGAGGCTGGCTGTAATGCAATCACCAGTGCTGGTTGCACGGCAGTCCTAAAAGGACTATGATTTGCGCTGCTGTTCCTTTACTTGGGGCAAGGACAAAGTGGGGTGGCTTGGATCCCACTTTTATGCACACTTCCTGGGCATAGGATGCAGAGCCACTGTCTCAGGTTTCAGAACTGGTTTTATTTATTTCTATTTGAAATGGCATTTCCAGGATGCTCTATAAAAAATAGCCTTTCTGCTCTGTCTCCATCCTCCCCACTTCAGAGTCCGAGTCTTCACTCTCCAGCCAGAGAAATGTAGGCTTCCATTGGAAGGTGTCCTCATCCTCCATCTTGTGCCATGCTAAACCTGAGGCATCCAAATGGATCCCACTGGCCCTAGTACTCACTCAAAACAAACAAAGCGCTACTACCATATATGTGCTATACATGCACACACACACACAAAACCTCAACATACATACACAGCAGAAGGAACTGGTTTTCCCATAATGGCAGAACTTTATACAAGAGGGGTCAGCAGACCGTGCTCTCACTGACACAGAGAAAATGGTAATTCTATAGCTTCATAAAACATGGTATGCTGTCATCACCTTTTTACGCACCCAACTCAAGGACAATAGTCTGTTGCCTAATAAGAGTGCACCCCTGATGTGCACCTCTGGGTCGCAAGACAGGTCTTGGACATCTCATTGGCTGGACAACACTATGGGGGTCATTCCTACCCTGGCGGTCCGAGACCGCCAGGGTAGGGGACGGAGGAAGCACCGCCAACAGGCTGGCGGTGCTTCTGGGGCTATTCTGACCGCGGCGGTAAAGCTGCGGTCAGAAAAGGGAAGCCGGCGGTTTCCCGCCGGCTTCCCGCCGGCTTCCCGCTGCCCCTGTGAATCCACCACGGCGGCGCTGCAAGCAGCGCCACCATGGGGATTCCGACCCCCATCCCGCCAGCCTGGTTCTGGCGGTTTTCACCGCCAGAACCTGGCTGGCGGGAACGGGTGTTGTGGGGCCCCTGGGGGACCCTGCAGTGCCCATGCCACTGGCATGGGCACTGCAGGGGCCCCCTAACAGGGCCCCACATTGATTTTCAGTGTCTGCTTGGCAGACACTGAAAATCGCGACGGGTGCAACTGCACCCGTCGCACACCAGCAACTCCGCCGGCTCCATTCGGAGCCGGCTTCCTCGTTGCTGGTGCTTTCCCGCTGGGCGGGCGGGCGTGCGGCCTTTTCGCGGTCGCCCACTAGCCCAGCTGGAAAGACAGAATGACCGCCGCGGTCTTTTGACCGCAGTACGGTCTTCTGGCGGTTCCCGCGCCGCCCGCCAAAGTAGGAATGACCGCCTATGTCTCTACATACATGCTAGGTTAGCTTGATGTCAATGCCAAAATAAGTCAGGGTACCAATTTCACGTGCAGTTGGGCACTTAGAGTAGGGGTACACACCATGTGCACCCACAGTGTCAATTCCTACTTACACATTTAGGTCCAGGCAGACAGTAATTTTATGTAGGGACAGGACTGGCTTTAGTGCTGGTGGTAATTACTGCGACAATCTTTTTTGGAGCCCCGTCCATGACCTCAATCTCGATTGATTGAATAATTACCACTCTCCAACAATGCCCCTCATCTCTCCATAACCCTGTATCACATGCATTTAATTTGTTTTATAGCGCTACTCATACCAGTGAAAGGTGTCAGAGCACTTTACATCACACAAACATTTCAAAGAGACAATGAATCATACATAAGTAAATCAGTCCATAGGACATGTTACATAAGAAATGAGGAATGCGAGGTGTAAGAATGACATCATCATACAAGTAGGCAGTATATTTTAAGTGTTTGGTTTAGAGAAGCACAAACTCAAGATTTAAAACATAACAAAATGGTTAGAGTTGGATTTACTAATAACTTTGTACTTCTACCCAAACAAACCCTTTTTAGCGACATTAGGAAAACATAACGTTCTAACCTACACTGTGCAGTTTGCATGCAACTCTAATGAAAGTTCTTCAGTCACTGTGCTATATTAGGATTGTGACTTACAAACTGCGAGTAACAAACTTATCTCTGTGACAAAAGCAGTAACATACTGAGCTTTCCATGTAAAATACGGTTTTGTAATTGGCATGGTACACCTTCTTTGCAGCAGGTATATTAACCCTCTGCAATACTTTGATGAGTCAAAACCGCCACTAAACAAAACTAGATCTCTCTCCGGCAGGAACATTAATGACCAGAGTTATCTTAACACTTTTTTGTTGCCTGAAAACTGATTGACACACAAGGAATTCTACAGCAGGTGCTTTTAAACCCATAAGTTATTTCTAAACGCAGCCCCCCCCCCCAAGCTCAGGGCCAGGTGTGGCTGCACCAGTCGCACTACCCTAAAGCCTGCTGTAAGTGGGGACCTGAGTAGGCAGGAGGTTGGGAACAGTGAGGGACTGAGTGCAATGTTTTCCCTGCAGGGTGACAAAAGCACCTTTGCACCCCATCAGAAAAATTAGGAATGAGGCAGCCAAAGCCTCATGTAAAAAGTTTTTCTCCATCCAGGATTACTGCCTGGAAATATTTGATGTTGTTCGCCAACACTAAACTCTCTGTGGAACACCTTACCCACCATGAATCAGAAGGAACAAAACTCCATCCATTCACTTTGCTACACCTAATTCAGAATTGGGGCTTTAGTATTTTGGAAGACTGGACAGCAACTCTAAACAAATTTTGGGCTTAGGCTTCTCTGACATATGATATAGGTAATTTGAAGCTATGCCATTAGATGTTGTAAAGTGCTCACTGTAGAATATGTAATAAAAGTTGCCTTGTGTTGAACCTGGCCCTTATTGCAGGGTCATCCCCAATCTTTTTTCCTCCTTCCTCTTATTTTTTCTGACCACTTTTTCTTGACTTTAGGTCTCTGGGCACTTTACCACTGCTAAACAGTGCTAAAGTACATATGCTCTCTGTGTAAATTGTAATGTTGATTGGTTTATCCAGAATTGACATATATTTGATTTACAAGTAAGTCCCTGGTAAAGTGCACCACAGGTGCCATGGGCCTGTAAATCAAATGCTACAAGTGAGCCTGCAGCAGTGGTTGTGCCACCCACATTAGTAGTCCTGTAAACATGGCTCAGACCTGCCACTGCAGTGTCTGTGTGTGCAGTTTTAAACTGACCATTCGACTTTCGACCTTCCCTTTTACTACATGTCAGGCACCCCTAAGGTGGGCCCTAGGTAGCCTCGGGGCAGGGTGCAGTGTATGTTTAAGGTAGGACATATACTAGTGTGTGTTATATGTCCTAACAGTGAAATACTGCCAAATTCGATTTTCACTGTGCAAGGCCTATCTCTCTCATAGGTTTACATGGGTGCTGTCTTTAAATATCCTTAAAGCGCAGATTCCCCTTGCGAGCAGATAAAAATGTGTAGTTTAGGGTCTCTAAACTCACAATTTAAACATAAATAATTTATTGAAGTTGGTTTTTAAATTGTCTGTTTGAAAATGCCACTTTTAGAAAGTAGGCATTTTCTTGCTTAAACCATTTGTGGACTGTCTGTCTGGGTCAGTTTGACAGTTGGGCTGTTTTGCTCCTCTCTAGACAGTGACACAAAGGGGGTGGGGTGTAGCCTGCATATCCTGATGAGCCATCTGAGCTAGAGGGCAGGGAGGAGTTGTCATTCACACCTGAAAGGACTGTGTCTGCCCTCACACAATGCAGTCTTTGACCCCCTGGTGTGTGTCTGGGGCCTGGCCTGGACAAGGAAGGATCTGTCAAACATTTGAGACTTTGCTTTGAAGTTTGAAAACTTTAAAGGGGTATAAGAGGAAGCCCCAAAACCCCAGATTTTTAGAATCTTTCTGGAATCAGGCGGAACCTCTGCCAAGGAAAAGAGCTGAAGAGCTGGAGGAGGAGTACTGTCACTTTACTGTGCTGCTTTGCTGGATTGGCCTGCCGTTGCTGCTTCTACCTGAAAAGAGTACAAAAGGTGAACTTTGCTGTGTGTCCTGCTTGAGAAAGTTCTCCAAGGGCTTGGAGTAGAGCTTGCTTCCTGTTGGAAGTCTCAGGGACACCCAAAACTTCAGTTTCCTCGACCTGCAGCACTGGGAACTGTGTGTTTTCTGCTCTTTAAGAGGAGAAACCACTGCAACACCGCCAATGACGCTGCTGGCTTGCACTGTGACCTGCCGCCGCCGCACAGAGTCGCATTGCCCCGCTTCACCGCTACCCTGGTCTCACTGACGCTGTCATCAGATGACTTCACCAAGCCGCTGCTCACACCGTGACCTGTGGGCCCCGCACTCCGGCATCGCCTGCTCAGACCGTAGCCTGGGCCTCCCTGCCGCTGCCGCTCCTGCTGATACCAGTGCCGCTGCCTGCACCGTGGCCTGTGAACACTGCTCATGAGGAGCACAAAGCACCGCCCCGTCCCGCACCGCAGCCCCAGTCCACCATCGCCAGCACCATCAACTCCAGTGTTGTCACCAGGCATCCCTGCCTGCACAATGGCCTGTGGACATTGCTCGTGAGGGTCACGAAGCACCGTCCGTCCCGCACCGCTGGCTTGGGCCTACCGACGACAGCACTTTCACAACTACAGCGCCGCTGCCTGCACTGTGACCTGTGGGCACCGCACATCGCATCATCCCGCTTCGCACCGCAGCCCCGACACCATCCATGCCAGCGCTCCTGACTTCATCAGCCTGGAGTTTGATCTGCAACGCGTGTGACTTCAAGGGCCCGACATCTCCTGCACCGACTCTGGAACCGACACCGCGACGTCAGCGATGGTGCTCTCCGAAGTTGGCCCACGATGCTGCGGCCGGCCTTAACTGTTGATTTTTTTTATCACGACGCCGTGATAGCCCCAGGTGGAGCTATTGACTTCAAGGAACTGTATTTTTAAGATAAATCTTACAAAATTCATATCTTTAGCATGGTATGATGGATTGTTCTTGTTTTGGTCTTGTTTTACACGGATAAATATTGGCTATTTTTCTTAAACTGGTGTGGTGTCTTTTTGTAGTGTTTTCACTGGATTCCTGTGTGTTATGTGCAAATGCTTTACACGTGGCATCTGAGATAAGCCTGATTGCTCGTGCCAAGCTACCAACGGAATGAGCAAGGGTTTTCTGAGCAGGTATTTCCCTTATGCTGACTAGAGTGAGGGTCCCTGCTTGGACAGGTTGCAAACCAACTGCCAACTAAAGACCACATTTCTAACATTGGTTGTCAGCGGTGAGGATAGGACTTGCATTTGCACTTGACCCACAGTTCTTGGTGTACAGAACTACCATATCGCAGACCACTACGTACCACATACTGTGTTTTCCTTTTTGTACTCTGGTGTCCTTCTAGAGATATTGTGGTATTTTTGGACTCTGGTTTTTGGTTGTGAGGCTTTTGCAGAATGGAAGTCAACTTTTGGCACCTGGAGTACTACACGTTGAGGGAGCTAAAGGTTTTCTGCAAGGAAAGGGGGCTGGCTGTGAAGAGAAGGTCTCCAAGGTGGGTCTTTGAGTCAGGCCTGTTTCAGTATGAGATGAAACGCTGGGAAGAAGCCATACCAGATTGTTTTGAGGAGGAGGACTACTCTGATGAGGAGGGCAGTGGCCCTGAGAGGGACCCAGAGAGAGGGGAATGGTTCGTAGCTCAGGAGCAGTGGATGAGAGAGCTGGACGAACAGCTTCAGAGAGATGAGGCAAAGAGAGTCTTAGCCAAAGAAATATAATTGTGTGCAGCTCAGGAACTGAGCTGTGAAGAGCTGAAGCTGGAAGCTATGATGGCTGAGTCAAGTTCAGATGGTGGCAGCAAAAGTGTTATATCCAGGACTGATGAAGAAGTGCACATGCCCAGAGACTTGGTCCCCGACTTGAAGGAGGAGGTTAACACGCACCAGGAGGTTCAGGAGTATAAGGTAGGTCCAGTGATGCGCAGGGTCCCTGAGGTGGATTGGGGAACTGGCCTAGGGAGTCATATTCCTAGTGGTGGGAGGGACACTCTACTGGCTCTAGGTGAGAGTGACTGACAGGGAGAGGGGTTCCCCCCCAGGTAGAGGTCCTGGTTGTGGAGTGTGGAGATATCCCAGAAGAGTGTGGGTTGAGTGTCAGGGACAGTAAGGTACTGTTGCACCAGTGTCAGAAGAGTGGTGTGGGGGTACTTTTTCAAGGCTGAGCCACTGGATGTTTGGGTGAAGGGTAGTTTGGTTAATTCATGTGAGGGACTGTGTGATGTAATTGCTGGAGAGCATATGTCCAGTCCTTGTTTTCCAGAGCTATGGCAACACCTGGTAGAGTGTGAGTTCTCTGACCCCGGGGAGCGTACGCTGGAGGCAGACCTCTGGGTGAGTACCAGAGAGTCTGAAGAGGCATTTCGGGGTGCTCCTGAGGGGAGTGGTCTAGGTGTTTCCCAACAAGGTGAGGTGGGAAAGGATTGCAGTGTCCCTGGTAGGTCCTAGTGTAGTGGGATGGGTGAGGGATCCCATGTCTTCTCAGAGGAGAGGGAATGGGGGTGGGCTGAGGCCCAGGGTGCCCGAGATCCAGTCCCAGGTCCTGGAGGGTTCCATGAGGGAACGCCAGGAGGGGAGCCTAGCCTGTACTGTAGGGCCATCTGCTGAGAAACCACAGCGCCGCCGCCAGTGGCGCTGCTGGCCTGCATCGTGACCTGCCGACGCCGCATGGAGTCGCAGTGCCCTGCTTCGCACTGCGACCCTGGTCTCACCGATGCTGTCATCACATGACTTCACCGAGCCGCTGCTCGCACCGCAACCTGTGGGCACCACAATCCGGAATCGCCTGCTCACACCGCAGCCTAGGCCTCCCCGACGCTGCCGCTCCTGCTGATACCGGTGCCGCCTCCTACACCGTGGCCTGTGGACACCGCTTGTGAGGAGCACAAAGCACCATCCCGCACCGCAGCCCCCGTCCTCTGATGCCAGCACTACCGACTCCAGTGTCGTCACCAGGCATCCCTGCCTGCACTGTGGCCACTGCCTATGAGGGTCACAAAGCAGCATCCCGTTCTGCACCACTGGCTTGGGCCTACCGGCGACAGTGCTTCTGCAATGACGATGATGCTGCCTGCATTGTGACCTGTGGACACCGGACGTTGCACCGCCCCGCTTCACACCACAGCCCTGGTCTCACCGACGCCGCTGTACGCAGTCACCGAGCCACTGCCGGCACCGTGACCTGGGGGCACCGCACGTCGCATCGTCCCGCTTCGCACCACAGCCCCGACACCATCCACGCCAGCACTCCTGACTTCATCAGCCTGGAGTTCGATCTGCAATGTGTGTGACTTCAAGGGCCCGACGACTCCTGCACTGACTCTGGAACCGACACCGCGGTGTCGGCGATACCACTCTCTGAAGCTCACCGCGAGGACCGCGACACCCTACAAATCCAACGTACTGTTTTTGGGTCTTCCCGACACCGTAGCTGGCCTGCGACGCCGCGGCCAGCCTGAACTGTTGGTTTTGTTGATCATGATGCTGTGATAACCCCTGGTGGAGCTATCTACTTCAAGGAACTGTATTTTTAAGATAAATCTTAAAAAATTCATATCTTTAGCATTGTATGTTGGATTGTTCTTATTTTGGTCTTGTTTTACACAGATAAGTATTGGCTATTTTTTCGAAAACTGGTGTGGTGTCCTTTTGTAGTGCTTTTACTGTATTACTGTGTGTTATGTGCAAATGCTTTACACATTGCTTCTCAGATACGCCTGACTGCTCGTGCCGAGCTACCAAGGGGGTAGGCAGCGGTTATCTGAGCAGGTAACTCCCTTATCCTGACTAGAGTGAGGGTCCCTACTTGGAGAGGGTGCAAACTGACTGCCAACTAGAGACCCCATTTTTAACACCTACCTCTGATGTGATCTGTAATTATTTTGCAAAAGCAAAGCCTTGATTCTCTTTTTAAAAAGATGCTGAAATTAATACCTGAGACCGTATTTCACAAATGTGTATTTGTGCTTGGTAGTTTTGCACCGACATTTGTACTGAATGGCCAGTGCAAAAACAACACATAGCAAAAGCCATTGTTGTACTTGCTCTGTGGTCAGAATACTTCTGTAGAATTGCCTTTAATTAATAAAAAATAATGCAAATTAGCTCTTTGTGTTTCTTAAGATGGATAATTACCACCTTCTGATTTTAAATGCTTCTTCCTCCATTGTTGGTGCAAGTTTATTTCTGAATCCTTTGCACTTCTTTGTGACAAAGAGTAGCGCCAATTGGTTTCTACATTCATATCTTCTAATATTCGATAATTAAACATCCTCATTATAAAGAAGTGCATTATGCTGTGTTGACGACTGGTTAACTGGTATATCTACATCGGTATGAGAAACTTCCTAGGGGAAAATTTGATGTACAGATTATGTTGTCTGCATACAAGTGTGACACCTGTACGTGGAATATACGTCCAGTAGAGAAAATGCTAATTCTACTGCTTGACATTAAATTTCAACTGAAACCAGCTAGTAGATACAACTAACCAATTTGTAAGACTCGACTACAGTTACCTGTACTTTTCTGTATAGTGATGCCCTATATTTCCAAAATCCCATAGCCAGCAACTGATCTCAGTGCAAACCATCTTATCTTGTCAGTCATTCTATCCAAAAGGATCTGCAACAAAGATCACTGTTGGGCACCTCACACATTGACCAGCACAGCTCTAATGGCTTATAGCACATGATCTGGCGATTTATTTAGTAGTTTTGTGTGTTAGTAGTTTTGTGTGGCACTGAATTGTGACAGAAAAACACTTCTTGGTGATGTTTAAGTGTATAGAGAGAGTTCTTGTTGTTGACAACCTCTGTCCTGTTGGCTGACGTTTTGTGTATGGAAGCATAGTTTCTCCCTCTTCTGAGGTCAGCATACAGGGAGATAGTCCTGACTGTTGATGTTACATAGATCATTAGTCCAGTGTAACTCTTTGGAGATTACTGATTGAGGCATAATGACCACAGCGATTGCAGTCAGTTCTTGGAGGTCACTGATTGAAGCTTGATGACCACAGCAAGTGAGAATTTATTGGTTTGAGAAATGCAGGTTGTAGATTGATCAACTGCAATATGAATATTAGTTATTCCCCCATTCCTCCTTCTATAGTGCTAAGCATTAACAAAACTCTCAGGTGTAATATGTGCGTGGCACAGAAACTGGTTTGATAACAGATAAACAGAAAGAGAAGCAATGGTAAATATCAAGAACTGTTTATGAAGATGCAGGCTATGCTTCCACTAGAGTTCAATCTTCCTCCATGCTTAGTTTTTTGTGCACCACTGCTTGTCGTATAAAGCTGTCTTTGACCAACACATTTCTCTGTGTCCCTGTGTTTCACTACTTGAAGCATTTCGTATTGTTGAGCGGTGTTTAATCATAAAGCATTTGTCCTCAGGAATACAGGTTGGCCCTTTTGCAGTGTTACAGTCGCTACCTGCAGCAGTTTACTTCGGCAAATATTGAAGAGCTCACAGACGTCAACCAGTTTAAGTCAACATTTTTTCCAAATGGAATGGAGGATACAAAACCTATTCCAACGGTAGGAATCACGTCTTCACTGACTTGTCAGAATATAAATGTTTGCCAAAATGTACAGCTAACGTCACAGTGTGAAATTAATGCAGCTGACATTTCCTGAACTATTTTGGTAAGGTATATTATTAAAAGGGACTTGTAAGTATAGTTAAGCAGCTTAAGGGTACCTTTTGACCCTCTAATGTCCATGTGTTGTTATCCTTGTCACAACTGCATATTTTTAATTGAATTCTTTTATGTTCCAGCTAGCAATTATTTTTATGAACATTTTCCATTCACACTGAAAGGTTGATGTGCTATTTCGTTGTTACAAATTGTTTCTTGAAAGACATCCCTTTCTCTATCGGGTCTTACCCAATCCTTCTCCAGTTTACGAAAACGCTGACTACAGACCTCGTTAAGGAACACTATTCCATGATAAATTACCAGTACACTTCCACTCTTAGAGGTCAGCTGCCCCCCAATCAGCCGGACTGCATTTTTGCCTTTGATCTATACATACTTGGAATTATATATATATTTTTTTAAACCACCATGTTTTCATTAACATACGAAATGTATTACACGCTTACATTGCTAAAGGAAAAATACTATTTGTAGAAAACTGTTTTTAATGCTCAAACGTTCAATTAGTTAATTAGGTTTTTATAAAAGTAATACCAAAGAAACAAGACCATGTCCACTCCTAAGGGAAATGCCCAGTATTGATATGAGCGATGTGCTGAGTTTGCTGAGGTCACTGCACCTAAATTGTTTTTTCCAAGACTAGTACAACCCAGTCTTATTCTTCAGGGAAAACTGCATGCGGTTCTTGAACAGCAACACCAAACCAGAAATACAACCTATAAACAGGACCAATTCTCACTATTTTTCAATTAAAAACGTTAGTTATTAAAATAATACAGAAATTTGTAATTGGCATGATTTTCAAATCAAGGCTGGTCTTTGGAATTCAAAAATGTAAAAAAACACACATGCAAACGAGCTGTGGCTATAATATTCCAAAACAACCTCTTGGCAACTGCAATTCTATATTCCAAAAGTGGAATGCGAACCACGAATGGACCCCAAACCTATGTGACCTTGTAGAGGGTCGCTGGGACTATTAGAAAATAGTGAGAGTTAGAGAAATAACCCTCCCCAAGACCCTGAAAAGTGAGTGCAAAGTGCACTAAAGTTCCCCTAAGGACAAAGAAGTCGTGTTAGAGGAATAATGCAGGAAAGACACAAACCAGCAATGCAACAACTGTGGATTTCCAATCTAGGGTACCTGTGGAACAAGGGGACCAAGTCCAAAAGTCACAAGCAAGTCGGAGATGGGCAGATGCCCAGGAAATGCCAGCTGCGGGTGCAAAGAAGCTTCTACTGAACAGAAGAAGCTGCGGTTTCTGCAGGAACAAAAAGGGCTAGAGACTTCCCCTTTGGTGGACGGATCCCTCTCGCAGTGTAGAGTCGTGCAGAAGTATTTTCCCGCCGAAAGGACGCCAACAAGCCTTGCTAGCTGCAAATCGTGCGGTTGGCGTTTTTGGACGCTGCTGAGGCCCAGGAGGGACCAGGAGGTCGCAAATTGGACCAGCAGAGAGAGGGGACGTCGAGCAAGACAAGGAGCCCTCTCTGAAGCAGGTAGCACCCGGAGAAGTGCCAGAAATAGGCACTACGAGGATGCGTGAAACGGTGCTCGCCGAAGTTGCACAAAGGAGTCCCACGTCGCCGGAGACCAACTTAGAAAGTCGTGCAATGCAGGTTAGAGTGCCGTGGACCCAGGCTTGGCTGTGCACAAAGGATTTCCGCCGGAAGTGCACAGGGGCCGGAGTAGCTGCAAAAGTCGCTGTTCCCAGCAATGCAGCCCAGCGAGGTGAGGCAAGGACTTACCTCCACCAAACTTGGACTGAAGAGTCACTGGACTGTGGGGGTCACTTGGACAGAGTCGCTGGATTCGAGGGACCTCGCTCGTCGTGCTGAGAGGAGACCCAAGGGACCGGTAATGCAGCTTTTTGGTGCCTGCGGTTGCAGGGGGAAGATTCCGTCGACCCACAGGAGATTTCTTCGGCGCTTCTGGTGCAGAGAGGAGGCAGACTACCCCTACAGCATGCACAAGCAGGAAAACAGTCGAGAAGGTGGCAGGATCAGCGTTACAGAGTTGCAGTAGTCGTCTTTGCTACTATGTTGCAGTTTTGCAGGCTTCCAGCGCGGTCAGCAGTCGATTCCTTATCAGAAGGTGAAGAGAGAGATGCAGAGGAACTCGGCTGAGCTCTTGCATTCGTTATCTAAAGTTTCCCCAGAGACAGAGACCCTAAATAGCCAGAAAAGAGGGTTTGGCTACTTAGGAGAGAGGATAGGCTACTAACACCTGAAGGAGCCTATCAGAAGGAGTCTCTGACGTCACCTGGTGGCACTGGCCACTCAGAGCAGTCCAGTGTGCCAGCAGCACCTCTGTTTCCAAGATGGCAGAGGTCTGGAGCACACTGGAGGAGCTCTGGACACCTCCCAGGGGAGGTGCAGGTCAGGGGAGTGGTCACTCCCCTTTCCTTTGTCCAGTTTCGCGCCAGAGCAGGGCTAAGGGGTCCCCTGAACCGGTGTAGACTGGCTTATGCAGAATTGGGCACCTCTGTGCCCAACAAAGCATTTCCAGAGGCTGGGGGAGGCTACTCCTCCCCTGCCTTCACACCATTTTCCAAAGGGAGAGGGTGTCACACCCTCTCTCAGAGGAAGTTCTTTGTTCTGCCATCCTGGGCCAGGCCTGGCTGGACCCCAGGAGGGCAGATGCCTGTCTGAGGGGTTGGCAGCAGCAGCAGCTGCAGTGAAACCCCAGGAAGGGCAGTTTGGCAGTACCAGGGTCTGTGCTACAGACCACTGGGATCATGGGATTGTGCCAACTATGCCAGGATGGCATAGAGGGGGCAATTCCATGATCATAGACATGTTACATGGCCATATTCGGAGTTACCATTGTGAAGCTACATATAGGTAGTGACCTATATGTAGTGCACGCGTGTAATGGTGTCCCCGCACTCACAAAGTTCAGGGAATTGGCTCTGAACAATGTGGGGGCACCTTGGCTAGTGCCAGGGTGCCCTCACACTAAGTAACTTTGCACCTAACCTTTACCAGGTAAAGGTTAGACATATAGGTGACTTATAAGTTACTTAAGTGCAGTGTAAAATGGCTGTGAAATAACGTGGACGTTATTTCACTCAGGCTGCAGTGGCAGGCCTGTGTAAGAATTGTCAGAGCTCCCTATGGGTGGCAAAAGAAATGCTGCAGCCCATAGGGATCTCCGGAACCCCAATACCCTGGGTACCTCAGTACCATATACTAGGGAATTATAAGGGTGTTCCAGTAAGCCAATGTAAATTGGTAAAAATGGTCACTAGCCTGTTAGTGACAATTTGGAAAGAAATGAGAGAGCATAACCACTGAGGTTCTGGTTAGCAGAGCCTCAGTGAGACAGTTAGGCACTACACAGGGAACACACACATATAGGCCACAAACTTATGAGCACTGGGGTCCTGACTAGCAGGGTCCCAGTGACACATAACAAACATACTGAAAACATAGGGTTTTCACTGTGAGCACTGGGCCCTGGCTAGCAGGATCCCAGTGAGACAGTGAAAACACCCTGGCATACACTCACAAAACAGGCCAAAAGTGGGGTAACAAGGCTAGAAAGAGGCTACTTTCTCACAGAGACCCAGAGTGGTACTCTGAGGTCTAAGAGTTACTTCAAGTGCACCCTGCTTTAAGTAAAAGAGGAGTTACTGTGTTACCTTAATGTGAATTTACTATACAAAACACAAAAGACAAGAGGTGCCTGACAAAACAGGAACATTTGTTTAATTAAACCTTACGGTCGGGAAAACAGTTACAAAACCGGGGTCTAAGGACGTCTCAAAGTACAGTGGTTTTGAGCGATATTTTATACAATTCTCTGGGTACAATAAAACAATTACAACATTCCTTTTTCATGTGAAGAATGCGAACAGTTGTCTTGGAGTCATAAAATGAGGCCCTGATAGCAATTGCAGGTGGGCCTGGACCTTGTGTGAACACAATGTGGGCCTGCGAGGATGTGTCCAGATATCCGGCTTGAGGGGCGCATGATTGCTGTGTTCTGATTGGCTAAGTGCCCCTAACTACATGTGGCATCTAAATTATGGTGTTTATGGGAATGCACGTACCACTCGGACTATGTGTGTTTTTTTTTAGGTCAATATCCTGGGACCATTGTGGTGTCACTGTGCCTATCTGTGGGAGTTGATCTAAGTTTCCTGTTTGCACTTTGTCTGCCGGCTACACGCCACCCCACCTGTGACCTGTGAATCTGTCACCTCTGGCCTAGGTCTCAGAGCCTGCTGGACCACATTCTTTCATGCAGGGATTGATGGAGAGTTCATGATAGGGGAATTTAATAGTGGTGATGCAACTTCGTTCTTAAGTGTGAATGTATTGTTTTGGGCATTGGCATTGATTATTCCAATATTAACATTCCTCCATAGTTGAATTTTCAAATACACCATCTAACCCATATGTCATGGCAGTTGCATTGTTGGCAGATTGTTGTTCTTTGTCTAATACTACTTCCCTAGCTACTTGCATTCTACCCAATTCGACGCCGCCGTTTGAACAGCAGGAAACCCCCACTTGCAGGAAACCACCCAAAAACAGAAATACGATGAAACAACAACAATGGCGTGCACAGAACGGTCAGCCACTGGGGGAGGCAGGAGAACTAGTTTGTGAACCACTCCTGCTCAGGGGCACCTCCCTCTTCACACATGTCTTTTTGTAGTCGGTGCAATGCTTGGATGGCAAAAGGCAGAGTCCTACTGTCCATGTCATTGCCAGGTATGAATGTACAGCAAGATGCACTGATCTTCATGCATATCCCACGCTCCATTGTGGTTATCCAGTCCAACACATGTTGCATCACCATGAGGCGGATGGCTTGTTGATCTTCGATTGCATTAAGGCCAAGCTCAGTGCTTTTTATAATTTTTAGCATTTCCCACCTGGTTATGTGCAACCAACGGGCATTCGCTTTTGTCTGCATGGTGAAGTAGAGTATGGACCCTCCGGCTGATACTTGTGCAACATAGAACAGTCTGAATTTCTCTGGAATGCCCTCATACTGAGCCCAGCCAAAATAATCAGCAGTTCTTTTCTCGCGTGCCTGATGCAACATCATCATCTTCTTCCTTAGTGTTTGTTGGTATAGTTCTGACAGATCTTCTCCAGGAATGGCCATGCTCTGGGTGTGTATAGTGATGACAGAGCAGAGGTCAGGCCATCCAGGGACTAGCTGTGTGTAGGCAAACTTGCCACATTGCCAGTAAATGTCCATCAGCATGGACGTGCCCCATTGCATGTACGGAACATGCAGGGTTGTGCCACGGTTTTCATTCGTATTCAGCAGAATTATTCCTTTGCATCTGAAACATAAGGAATACAGTGTGAGTTTCTGTACAATTAGGGGTTGCCCCTTCCCTTCTATCCACATATACCTAGCTACCTCAGTATTCCAGATTTCCTGACACAGGATATTTATGCTGTTATTCAGCCCTTCCCTACGAGACCCATTTCCCTTCATATCAGCTCGGTGGATGGCCCTGCACTGAAACTCCATGTGTGGGGTCCACTTGTTGTTAATGAAGACAGCCCTAGATATGGGAAGGGCCACTGTGGGACTGCAGATAGAAGCAGGAGTGGATGTGTTTGTTCATTGGCTTGTGTAGGAAGCTGGCCTGGTGTGTGGTGGGGACCTAAGGTACTAACACCTTATACCAGGTATCCCCTATTAGTGTAGTGTAGGTAGTGTCTAGGAGCCAGGCTCTCTAGAGGTAGCTGTGGATGAGCAGCCAAGGCTTATCTAGGAGACATGCAAAGCTCATGAAATACCACTGTAGTCACATAGCACTTACACACATGAAATAAAACACTCAATGTTACGAAAATAAAAGGTCTTTATTACAGTAACACAGTACCAAAACACTAGATGGGCAACCCTCTAATAGGGGGTAAGTAACACAATAGATATGTACACTAGTAATCAGCAGTAGGCATAGAAAGTGATAGAAAATAGTGCAAATGGAAATAGACAAGAGTGACCCTAGGGGGAGCCCAAACCATACACTAAAGAAATTGGAATGCAAATGCAGTACCCGCACCTAGGTAAGTGGAATGTATAGAGGGGAGCTGGGGATACCAGGAAACCCTAAATATAAGTACCACAGTAACCCCCCAGCGACCAGGAAGAAAGGAGTAAGTTACTGGATTATCCCCTTACCACCCAAAAGGAAGGAAAAGAAGAAAATGCAACACCCAGACAAGACTGCAAGAAACTAGCGGTGGATTCCTGAAGAGGAAGACTTGTGGAAAAAGGGGACCAAGTCCAGAAATCACAGAAGAGTCCAGGGGGAGGAGGAGCTACTACCCACCCAGCTGTGGTTGCAGGAAATAGTCGACAGTAGGACGAAGGTGGTCAGGAATGCATCCCTGGAGCAGGAGAAGAATTCCTGGAGGATGCAGTCGACGTCCCACGCCAGATGGATGATTGCAGTCGTCAGTGGCATGGAAAAGCCACCAACAAACCTTGGCAAAGGCAGAAGTCCTGGTGAAGCACAAAGTGGAGCTACCGGGGACCATCAAGGTCCAGGAGGACTCAACCCATGGGGGAGTGCTAGAGGGACCCTCGGCAAGGCAGAGTTCAAAGAAGAAGAGGCAGCCCCCACAGGAGACCCACTGGACGAGGAACCAGGGGTCGCCGAGGAGCCCACGCAGCACAACTGGAGAAGGGTCCCACACCACAGGAGAAGCATGCAGAGGTCTGTGCATCTCAGGAAGGAAGGCTGGGGCAACACGGAGCCCGAAGATCCCTTAGAGGAGATGCAAACAAGCCTTCGTAGCGGCAAGAGACACGGTACACGTGAATACTATCCTGCGTGGGAAGGGCTTAGCTCCACCAAAAATGGACAGCTAGCAGAGAGCACAAAGAGGACTGCTCTGGACCACCACCCATGATGCAGGATCCATGCATCTCAGGATGAGAGGAGATCCATGCAGCTGGTCGTCGTTGCAGTTGGTGCCTGTGGATGCAGGGGAGTGACTCCTTCACTCCAAGTGAGATTACTTTTTCATTCTCGTGCAGGCTGAAGGCTTGCCACCATCAGAGGATGTGCACCCGAGGAAATGTTGCAGAAGCTGAAAGGAGTCATGGAAACAATGTTGCAAGCTGAATCTTCGTCGTGGATGCAGATTGTGGGTTCCTGGAGGGTCCAGTTGCGGTTCCAGTGACTAGAAGTCAAAGTAGAGGTTGCAGAGGATTCCTGCTGGAATCTTGCAAGCTGAATCTGAGGACCCACCCATGAAAGGGAGATTGGTCACAACTATCAGGAAGGGGCTCTGACGTCACCTACCTGACCTGGCCACTCAGATGCTCCCAGAGGTCCATGCCAACCTTGGATTAAAAATCGCAGAACCCAGGGACCCTCTGGAGGAGCTCTGGGCACCACCCCTGGGGTGGTGTTGGACAGGGGAGGGGGCCACTCCCCTTTCCATTGTCCAGTTTCGTGTCAGAGCAGGGACTGCAGGTCCCTGAACCGGTGTAGACTGGTTTATGCACAGAGGGCTCCAAATGTGCCCTTCAAAGCATACCAGAAGCTTGGGGAGGCTAACCCTCCCAAGCCATGTAACACCTATTTCCAAAGGGAGAGAGTGTTTCCCCCCTCAACCAAAAGAAATCCTTTGTTCTGCCTTCCTGGGCTCGAGCTGTTTAAGCAACAGGAGGGCAGAAACCTGTCTAAGGGGTGGAAGCAGGTTGGGGTGCCTGGAAAACCCCAGAAGGCTGGTAGGAGCAATGCTGTGGGTCCTCTAAGGAGCCCCCAGAGTGCATGGAATGATACTTCCAATACTGGCACCTTTCCTAGCGTGCTGATTATCATTACTTCTGCAGGTTACGCTATTTCCTAGTTTGCCACAAGACCTAATGCTAGGACTGGGGATCTGATGTAGACTCTTACCCTTCTGACGGCAGCTTCAGGATGGACTACCCCCGGGGATTCAGCAGAACTTCCAATCAATTGGGGCGTCTGTTCTCCTTTCCTTGTTGCGCAAATGTGAATACTTCCAGGCGGGGTCCCCCTTTTTTGGTCGCAGTCGAGTCTGAGAAACCAATCATCTCCTATCTGGCTAACCAATATGTTGTTTGAATGTGAATTTACCTTAAAAAAAAAAAAAAAAGACAAAAGGTGTCTGGCAAAACAGGAACAGTTTGTTTACTTAAACATTACGGCCGGGAGAACCGTTACAGAACAGGGGTCTGAGGACTGTCTCAAAGTAGAGTGGTTTTCAGTGGTGTTTTATACAATTCTATGGGTACTATAAAACAATTACAACATTACTTTTTGGGGTGAAGAATGCTAACAGTTGTGTTGGAGTCATAAAATGTGGTCCTGGTAACAACTGCCGGTGCCTCAACTTTGCATGGACAGAATGTGGGCCAGCGAGTATGTGTTTCAGATGTCTAGACTGAGGGGCACGTGATCAGTATTTGTACTGTGTGTGCTGTGTTCTGATCGGCTAAGTGTTCCTGACTACATGTGGCATCTAACTTTATGGTGTTTTTTGGGAATGCACGCACCCCTCTGGCCATGTGTGTTTTATTGGGGCCAATTTCCTGGGACCAATGAGGTGTGGCTGTGCAAGCCTTTGGGTAATGATCTAAGTTTCCTATTTGCACTTTTGTCTGTCGGCTACACACCACCCCACCGTGACCTGTCAATCTGCAACCGTTGGCCTAGGTCTCAGAGCCTGCCAGACCACATACATTCATGCAGGGCTTGATGGAGAGTTCATGACGGGGGAATTTAATAGTGGTGATGCAACTTTGTTCTTATGTGTGAATGTATGGTTGTGTGCATCGGGATGAATTGTTCCAAAATTAACAACTGTCCACTGTGTTTAAGCTGTATGAGACTAATTGTGGCAATAGTTTGTTGGAAAGGACAGGCCTTTTACATTTTGCATTCAGGAGGAGGTGCCTACTAGTCTCTATCTTCTCCCCTAGGGATTTCACTCACGTGCATATGAGGGCTAGTGTGGGTAGTGTGATCATGTTACGTGTGTTGTGGGTTGAGTGGGTAAGAGACTGTACTCGTTGGTAAAAGTGACTGAGGAATCTATTTTGGATTACACAAAAAGTGAGGCTACTTGAAATGGTCCTGGTCACTTTTGACCTGGGAGCACATTCATTGTGTTTTCTCCTTTCTTCCTCCCCAGGAGGCTGCTGTAGATGGTACAGTATTACTAATGGCAGGCACCAAGGTATTGTCTTGTTGCTCAGTTAGGACATTCTTTCTTTGTTCATGTATGCGGTGTATTCTCAAAGAATATGGCCTGCTATGTAGATTCAGTCTACTAACTTCACTATAGCCAGTTGAAGTTAAGCAAGGAGAGGCTGCTGCCCGTTGTGCTGTCATGATTTAGCCATGCAGGTTTTGATTAGGGAAGGCCCGCCCATTCTGATTTAAGCAAGAGAGCTGGTAAATAATTTTTGACTTTGCATAGAATATTGCCTAGATATTTGCGTTTGAACCCCTTGGTCACTTGTCTATACATCTGTCCAGACTAATGGTGTTCATGTTCCAGTATCCTTCATTACCCGTGGTTCTGAAAAAAACTAACTTTGAAGTCACCTTACCAAAAGTGCAGGGATTGGTGTCAAACCCAAAGGCACTCTTCCATAAACTGTATCTGCTCATGGGCACAGGCCACTGGAAACCAACCTTTCACCTCTGTTTTTAGTGTGGTTGTCTATGTAATTTTGGTTGGCCAGTCTGGCTTTTTTCAGGTGTGGGGATTGATTAGTTCAGGCCTGAGTATTGGTGCAGGTGCATCAAAAGCACGTAACACACACACCAGTTCTTTGAGTTGCTGCACCTGTTGGTACAAAGTAACACTCTGAGGCAGTTTCCATAAAAAAGCATCGAGGACTGGTGGTCACTGCACAGTGTCCAGCAAGAAACACATGTTTTTCCTTGATCTTTCGTCTGCCAAGATATCAGACCAGCGTTTGAGATCACAGACCAAGTATTTGCGAGAAAGTTAATATTGACGATAGACTTTTATGTATAGGAAAATCGGGTTATGGATTCAAACGGAGTGTTTGTATTGATTTTCAAGTAGTGGCACTTTTCCGTTGATTTGAATATTCTATATTTGCTCTGGCTGTATCTGCAGGTAGATTCAGTAACCTATATAGCTGTTCTTCACCCCTCGAATGCAAGCATTGGCAAAGCCAACACAGCTGGCTTTGTCATGTTGGTGTAATGTTTATTTTATATTGCAAGCATATACCACAAAAAGAGAAATAAATAGAAGAAAACAAGTTGCTACCTCGTATATACTTGCAATACATTTTTAAGTTCAAATATAATATGACTGTTTTACTAGTGATGTTTTAAGTAACGATCTAGGCATACTCTTGGAAAAGGCATGTGACTTTTCTGGTGTTAGAATTTTCCCAATTTGTTATTGTAAGCAGAATACGATGTTGCATTTGGAAATGCCGGTGCAATTGCACATTATTGGGGAGAGGGGGCATTCAGGGCCGACTGCGTCATGTGCTAAACAAAATAGAGGGAATTATATATTTTACCAGACTCACTTTGTAATCCCAACTAACATTAAAACTTTGAAGGAGCCAGAGTTCTTGCTGGTGATTGATCTTCAATAATTACACAAACCAATGAATTACGTGACTAAGTCAGATGGCTAGAATTCTGTAATGAGTGAGGGTTATTCTTTTATAGGGTGCAATCCCTCTCCTTGTACTTTCTTTGTCTCACTCTTTGACATCTTACTGGCAGGCATGGTTTTGTGGTAGGGTGACACGGTTTCCCTAGAATTTCACCAGGATGGATGTAGTCAGAGACAGATCCACAGGCAGTCTAGCAGAGGAGATCAGAACCTGACAGTGATTGCTTTTTATGGCAAACCCAGACATTGCATCTCCCCTGACGGCCACTTTAATACCGTTAAGGTCTGACCTGCTATCCTATTGGCTGTTTCTGGGTTTTCACAGTGTGAATTCTTGAGTCTGTCAGGTCATTCAGAGTGGCAGGTATTGTATGTTGTGGGGTCAAGGTAAATTTGGCAAGATTGGCCATTTGTCCACTGTTCTGTAGGGTAGATTCCCTGAAAACTTTAAGCTTAAAATGTTTGAAGTATAGTCCCAATCTGTCTATTAAGCTGTTCAGCATAGGAGGTGGTACCCGCCAGATATACTGCTTGGTAGGTGGTATGGAGTGTCCTGGAAAGGTGCAGTAGAATGTAGTGAACAAACCGCTACTTTGAACAGCCAGATTCTCTGGCAATTCTTTGGAGGGGAAAGGTCTAGTTGATCAATGCTGTCCTCAAAAAACCCAAGGCAGACCCAAAGGACCTCAAGAATTTCCGGCCTATCTCCCTGCTCTCATTCCCGGCAAAAGTAATCGAGAAGGCTGTCAACAGACAACTAACCCACTTCCTTGCGGAGAACCACACCCTGGAGCCTTCCCAATCCGTATTCTGCAGCAACCACAGCACTGAAACCGCCCTCATCGCCGCCACCGACAACATCAGAACCATACTGGACAGCGGTGAAACCGCGGCCCTCATCCTCCTGGACCTTACGACAGCGTTCAACACCATCTGCCACCACACCCTACGCTCACTCATCAGCAATGCTGGAATCCGCGACAGAGCCCTGGACTGGGTCACCTCCTTTTTCACCGGCAGAACCCAGAGAGTCCGCCTCCCCCCATTCCGCTCAGAGGCCACCAAAACCTGCGGCATACCCCAGGGTTCGTCCCTCAGCCCTACCCTCTTCAACATGTACATGGCCCTGCTCGCTAACATCGCCCGATCCCACAACCTCAACATCATCTCATATGCCGACGACACCCAGCTGATCCTCTCCCTCACCAAGGGCTCCGCCAAGACCAACCTCCACGAAGGAATGAAGGCCATCGCCGAATGGATGAAAAGCAGCTGCCTCAAACTCAATTCCGACAAGACGGAAGTCCTCATCTTCGGCTCCTGGTGGCCTGCCACTCTCGGAACCGCTCAGACTTCCACCGACCACGCACGCAACCTAGGATTCATGTTGGACCTCTCACTATCCATGACCCAGCAAGTCAACGCCATCTCCTCCTTCTGCTTCAACACCCTCCGCATGCTCTGAAAGATCTGCAAATGGATACCCACCGAAACTAGAAGAACAGTCACCCAAGCCCTCGTAAGCAGCACACTGGACTACGGCCATGCCCTCTCCGCAGGAACCACGGGCAAACTCCAGAAGAGGTTGAAACACATCCAGAAAGCCTCTGCATGCCTCATCGTGGACATCCCCTACCACTGCCACATCACAGACCACCTAAAAAACCTGCACTGGCTTCCAGTCTACAAGAGAATCACCTTCAAACTCCTCACCCACGCTCACAAAGCACTGCACAGCACTGGACCAGAATACCTCAACAGACGACTCTCCTTCTACACCACACTACCCTTCATCTCCGCTCCGCTGACCTCGCCCTCGCAACCGTCCCACGTGCCTGCAGAACTACTTCCCACAGTAGATCATTCTCGCACCTCACCGCCAAAACGTGGAACACTCTTTCCACCCACCTGCGCCA